>NC_134540.1:112252238-112859488 GCF_050624435.1 Tenrec ecaudatus | reverse complement strand
GGAAAACTGACTTGAGATTATGTTGGGGCGTATTGTGTGTGTACTCTGCCTCTTTCTTTTATTTTGATAAGCCTACAACATAGTCACAAGAGTTTGGAACCATCTCTACTTACTGCTCACAGTCCATTATGACTATAAGTCAGCCATGACACAGGGCTCTAATCTTAAAACGTGTTTTCCATTCAAAAGTGTGCTAAGGTCACCTCAATTCAGTAGACACTCCTACCAGAGAGATAAGTGACCCTTACTGGAAATTCAAATCAAATTTGGGGGAGGAGGCATGTTGTCTCAGAGAAGGTGAGTACCTTTCAGTTGGTGGGTGAACAGAGAGAAGCAACCTCCCATTGGGCAAAATGTTTAGCAATACTTCTATAGAATCCAAGGGGAGAATATGCCTGGTAATATGTTTCTAATTGGACACATATGGCCTAGCTTCTGTGCAGCTCTTGAAGACGCAGGCCTTGTGATATAGACTACTGGAAATCCATTAACTGAACTGGGCTTTACTTCAAACTCACCTGTGTCCCTCATGTGAGTGGATTATTCCTATCCCACAGGTTATAAAACTGGCAGTTATTGGAGTTTCATTCCAATATCTTGCCTTGTGGTTAATGTCCAATAAATGGTGGCCCAGGACTATATTTACTAATGTCATGCCCTGCTTGCTTTATTACGACATGTATTAATTAGGTAATTCTGTGTGTTAGTCTGGGTAGACTAGAGAAACAAGTTCATAGACACTCATATGTGTATAAGAAATAGCTTTATACATAAGAGCAGTTGACTATTAAGAAAACATCCCAGCCCAGTCCAGATCAAGTCCATAAGTCCGATATTAGCCCATTTGCGTCGCACCAATCTATAAAGTCCTATTCAGACTCACAAAAGATATGGAATGATGCCGAATGCAGAAAGATCACAGGCCAGTGGGTGGGAAGTCTTACGGATCCAGTGGCGTTGTAAGCGTCTCAGTGCTGGCAGGGGTCTCCACATGGCTCCTCCAGCTCAGGCCACTCGTAGAGTATTAGCATAGCTCCATGTGACTTTTCAGCTGCAATGTCTTCCAGAGAGTCAGCCTTGTCAGTAGAGACTCTCCAAGGGAGTGAGCAGAGAGAGTGTCTTCTGCTTCCAAGGCGGAAATACAGAAGTTTCCAGATTCCTCAGGGGAAGGCCATGCCCACACAGAGGTCTCATTAGCTGTCACCTGATTGACAGGCTAGACTTCATTCCTTCACTCTTAACCCTCATTATATAATCTTTGACAAATGATTATATAACTACCACCGCATGGTTCTGCCTTTTCAAAGAATGTTAAAATTTTGCCTTATCACCACCCCCCATTTTTTGTGTAAATAGTGTACAGTCACTTGACAGTTGATTCTTTAAAAGTCAATAATTCAAGCAATGCAGTTCATAGCCAGCTTATAGTTTCTAAACAGTGTTTGAAATTCTATACCATTGGCTAAATCAATGATACTATCAATAGAATGACCTTATGCCCCAGGTGGATGATTGATGTTTCGGCGATGATGATTGATGTTCCCTAACAAAAAAAAACTATGTCTCTAAGGTGAACCCAGGACATATGTAAACCATAGATGTCTGAATGGATTTGGGCCTCATGCTTCATTCTCACTCTAGTCTAAGAACAATTGCTTATTATGATAGACCCCTCCTTGCTGCCTGTGCTCATGAAGAGATCACTGAAGAGATAAGGGCTATAGGAATGTGTGACAAAGAAACTATGTGGTGCCCAACTATCAGAAAAAATGGAGTCTGCGCTATTAAAGGATTGTCTTGAAACATGCAGTCATCTCAGTGAGGTGTCAACTAAGTCCACATGGAAGAAGTGCACCAGCCGGTGTGATCCAAGGACTGTAAGTAATAAATCCCAATCTGAAGGAGGAGAGGTATGAGAGATTAAATTCTGAACAACCGATTTGCAGAAAGCTATGGATGATGGTGCAATATCCAAATCCATTTGCAGGGTCCACACATGGATTAAGCCTCCGGTGAACTGCCCCCCTCCCCACCTCTGACCATAGTTGAGGGATGTGAATGGTCTGCCCCCCTCCCCACCTCTGACCATAGTTGAGGGATGTGAATAGTCTTGTTATCCAACTGAGTATTTTAAAGTCAATTATGGTAGATGCAGTTAAGTTAAAATGTAATATCATATGATCTTCTTATTGACTCATTTTTAAATAGTTCCAGTTAGAAAAGAAAAAGCAAAGAGTGAAGGGGAAATATAAATAGTTCAAGCCCCTAGGTAATCCCTTCTGTCCATAGGCGAGGATGTGTGTAGCCTCCCTATCATGCAGAGTACATTGGAAAGTAGATTATTGTATATACAGTTAAGTTAAAATTGAACTCATTATCATTTGATCTCCCTTTTGACCCGTTTTAAATTTGTTCTGCCTTTTAATATTTTATGCTTCCTTCTTAATTGAAATTTGTCTCTGTTTTGTTTTTTGTAAACATTGCTTTTCTTGTTTGTTTACTGTTGTTGTTTGGAAGGGGTTGGTATGTTTTTCTGTATATGAAATTCAGAGTAGGTAAATCTACAGATAATAAATGGGTTAATGTTTTCTTGGGGGTATCACAGGAGAGGTTGGGGGGGCATTGAGGAGCCTAACAACAATGCATACAAGAAAGAAGACAGTGTTCTAAAATTGATTTTGGTGATAATTGTGCAACTCTTTATGACTGAAGGGTTGAGTTGTGTGATATGTGAATTATATGCCAATAAAGTTGCTTTGATGAAATCACCTCAGAGCACACATCCAAAATCGCAACTTATGTCACCCTTACAAAATCACCTAGGAAATGTTATTATTTGTGGTCACTTTTTTAAAAAACCTCTTAGGTCTTACTCCTCTAACAAAGTATCTCAATTCAATTTAATAGAATATTTTAGTTAAGTTAAACCTTCTTTTTGTAGGAAAAGTGTACATGAATACAACATAGAAACAAATCATTATAATCCCAAGTAGAATGAGAAAATAAAGAACAGCATACTTGGTCTGAAAACTTAGGATAGATTTCCTGAAGCAAATGGTGTTTCATTTAGACCTTATAAGAAATGATATTTTCAAATACATATTACTGAAAACATCTAAATAATTAGAGAAAAAATACAGTAATGTCCATAGAAGGAAGTGAATGTACTCATAAGCTTATTAGGAAGCACATGAGAGGGTACCAAGAAAACCCAGATGTGATGTGAGGAGGATGGTGCCTTGGAGTTCATTCCGCCAGCTCAGACTGTTACTGGAGCTTTCTACTTAAAGGTTCTCCTTTGTGTGTGTGTATCTTATACATATATATCATACAGATATTTCCTATATATTGATCTATATGTATGCATATATGCATATTTATATCTACCTATACTCACCAGCCAAAGGAAAATTAAAATTGTTTAGAAGTAAGAACAATCAGTATCAGAAAAGAGTCTTCAGCAACAAGTTTGAGTTATGACAAAAGAACAGACACATTAATCTATTTTAATCAATAGAAGGTCTGCTTATGAACACAGCCTACTTAAGAATTTGGAAAAATATTTGACATTGTTTAGAAATACTGCCATTAAAGATTCCTGGACTAAAATTTTTGATATTTGAAGAGAGTTGCCATGTTTTGTTTGCCTTCCTTTATGGAAACTTCAAAGGTACAACTTAAGATGCTAAAGACACAATTCGACCTTGACAGCCTTCCTAATGAGGACACAAAAGATTTGGGAGTCAGAATATCTGCTCACTGGAGCCTCAAACATTTCATTTAACTGCTCTAAACCTCAATTTTCTCACTGGCCTCAAATTTTACACTATGTATGGACCTTTTGCTCTGTGCCAAGTATCAGAGACACTCCAGACAATTCAAAATTAATAAGAGAAAGCATCTGCACAACTGAAGTCAGAAAGAGAGACCTGTTCCACACACCCCAACTCTGTCAGGCTGTGATATTTTAGTCAGGATCCAAACAGCTGGATCCCAGCCTCATGAATGACGGACACTGATAGCGTTTAACCAGTATTGCTGCACATGGTTTGTGAAGACTTTTGTTAAGCTCCACTACCACTGGTCTGGGAATTATTTTACTGTTTCCAGGTGAGTAAACAGGTGAAGTAAATTTTTTTAAAGTGATTGATTTCCTTTGTAATTTAAAATATTAATTGCATATGAAATGAAAATTAATAGAGGTTCAATGTCTGAATAATGATAATCAGTATCTTGCCCAATTTTAATAAACTTTTCAGTTCTATGAATAGACTTAGCTGTGTGTAGATTGTTTTTTTTCCAAAATATGTATTTTCAAATGATTTGTGATTTTAATGTCTCTCCCCACTCTTTCTCCCTCTCACTTCCTCATTCCCTCCCTCTTCCTTTTCCCTCTCCCTCTTGCTTTCTCTCTCGATCTCTGGCAAGTTGACATCAGCATGGTGAACATGTGGCCTTCTCCTGATTGATGTAATTCTAAAGAGGATCGGGTGTGTGGGGGTGGGCGGGGTGGGGGGAGTTGGGGGAAGCTCCTAGCGTTGGTTGTTAGAGCGCTTTGCGGAATGTTTATTTCAGATTGAAGGGCATAGGTGACATACCATCAGGGCAGGGCAAATCCAAGAGGCCAATAATATAGATATAGGGGAGAAATACCCTGGCATAAACTATTAGGGTCGTTTTATTTATTACCCTACTTTTTTCATATTAAAAATCTAGAGTAATTTTAACTCTGAATTGATAGAAAGCATAAAAATGCTTTAAAATATTTAAGCAGAAGAAGCAGATTGTAATGTTTATTTTAAATAACGTCAAAAGCATTTCTAAATATTAAAGAACCTTTCCCTGAATTTCTCCCATATTTGTCACTCCCCAGGTGGTACTGTATTGACTAATTAGCCAACACCATCCATTTACAGATCAATTTAGCTACATTCCTGAAGGAGGTGATGTTTACCTAATGCCTCCCCCCCCCCCTTTGATAGATATAATTCAATTGTTAAACCACAGCAGAAGGGATGGGCCATTGACTACATTCCCTTCCTACAGACAGCTGTAAGGAAAGCCATGTGTCTAATGTCTATTTGCTAAATGGACTTTAGGTGATAGCAGTACAGCTGCGACAAATCCAACTTGAGTTCCTGCTCATTATTGTCCTTCCTGGATTGTCTCGCTCTATCTATCTCAGAATACCTGTCATTTGCTGATAATGAACTTATGACTTGCAACTTATTTGAATCCTTAAAATTGGGTCGCAGAACTGAGTTATAAAAATGTGACATTCAGCTACAGCCATATTATTGTCTTTATTTCCGTAATAGCCTACTTTTACTCCAAAAAGATAATAACTTTATTAGTCCTTCTGAATAAAATATGGGGAGAGTGAACAAAGTGGGTACAAAAGATGAGTAAGATAGAAAGTTCCTGGGATAATCCTCAAACACCTCAATCCTTCTCACTAACTTCTTCCTTATTCCTTACCAACTGTCATATATTTTAAAATGAGATCGATTTCAAACTAGGATTCATATTTCATTTCTTATCTCAGCCCCTACCCAGAAACATGTAACTAATAAAAGTTATTAAATACATGGTTGTCATGGTTTGCATAAATATCTGCATACATAAACTTTCTTTAAGTTTATTGGTAATAAAGAAAACCAAACTCACTGCTATCAAGCCAATTGTGATTCACGGCGACTTGATCAGGCAGGGTAGAACTACCACAGTAGGTTTCTGAGACTGTAGCTCTTTATGGGAGTAGAAAGTCTCATCTTTCACCCACGGGGCGCTGGTGGTTTCAAACTGCTGACCTCATGGTCAGCAGCCCAGCTCACAACCAGTAGGAATAGCAGTAACTTGTCACCATCTATTGAACTGTACTAAGTTTATTACTAGTGTCAATGTGCTTTGAACCAAACACTTTCATTTCAACAGTATTCCTAGGGTAAAGATGCAGCTACCTTCCAGATTATTGGTCAGGGGATTGAGGTGTGAGAACATTAAACAATGTGCTTACGGATAAAAAAGAATCCCGATAATTTACTGGAAATCAAACTATTTCAGGAGTCATAAAGTCATTTCAATAAGATTTCATTGGGAACATCAACAGTAGTTTTGATCAAGCAGTACAATTTCAATTACAATTTCCCACCTATTCTGAGAGTTAGTTGAATCATATTAATTGATTATGGAATGCTTAAGGCCTTATGTTTATAGACTATAAAATAAAACGACATGGGTAGAGGCTTTTGAATCTGGAAATGATTTGCAGTCAATAAGAGAAAAGTCCAAAAGAACGCCCCAATGGACTTACGGAGCTCATTCCCTGAGAAATTCTCAGAAAAATTATTACAGTTCTCATGACCAAATTTTTGGTCATCCTTACATCTCTTGCAATAGAATGAAATTATTTCTTCACTTATAGAGAAAACTTAGGAATTTTTTATCCTTAATAAAAGGCCATTACAATTTTCTGGCTCTTGCCCCACTTTAAGAACACTAGTACATTCTGATGTCACATAAAGTCCTACAGACAGGACTATAGAAAATAGCAAGGTACCAAGATTAAAAGAACACCCTATAGATATATTTCTCATATATTAACAGTAACTTTGTTCTACCCAAATGGTACCCAAACAGGAGGATTCAGTCCAAAGATTATTTTAGAACCAAATAATAATTAATGTGTACATTTTTTGAGTTAAAAACACATAATGTCATCCCTGAGTCAACTAGTACTTAGGGTGCTATAGTTCCTACTATCAGTTACATAATTTGAACATAATTTGTTACTTAACTTTTCTACAAAATTATTCCATATTTTAATAATAGGAATACAACATAGTCACAATAGAATTTTATTCTATACACATTCCATGTCATTCCTATTTGAGGACAGATGTGATTTACAAGTTAATTCTTTTTTGAAAATGCTATTCATAGTATTCCCGCTAAAGACATGCCCATTTTCTCCCTATGTGACTCCTTGGCCACATAGGCCAGGTGATCACCTATTGCATAATTTTCCAGACATTGTATTTTTTAAGTGTTCTTTTTCATAGAACATATCTTGGCACTCTGGCCTGCCACGCCATGAGTCCTGATTTGAGGTTTGGAAACATGGCCAAATATCACTGAGCAGCAATGTTGAATATTATGCGATCTCTATTTGTGATATGGTGCAGTATTGTGAAGGGAGCAAAAATTTACAATCTTATCAAACAAGATTGTTCAGACTGCAAGAATGGTCATAGATGGTAGCAATAAAGCTTCAAATAGTCCTCTGCCACAAAAAGACAACTTAGGTAAATATTTGCATAACGAACAATTTAGTGCTCCCTTACCCATAAAGATTAAAAGTACATAGGTCACCTGCACAAACTGCAGGTGTTGAAGCCAGGTCTGTGACCCTTAAGAGCATCTTTGTCCTTACTGAATGACCTATACATAAAAAAATGTGCCCTGTGTCTAACAAGATTGAGCCCCTGTGGCTAAAGCGGTGGAGCATTTGAGACCGTGTCTCTGATGAACACCAAGCATAGAACGTACAGCTGGCTCGCACATCACTCATAATGTCAGACAACTGCTCTCTGTAGGGTTCTGGTTTTCTGATTACATGACACCCACCATTCTGTTCATGCCATGAAGAAAGAACGAAGTTGGAAATACGGCTGGGATCTGGGCCCAAATTGGCCACCAGGAATGTGTGGGTATAGGCAAGTTTCATGGTTTCTACATCTCCTCCCTCAGCTACAAGGTCAAAGATTTTATTACATCTGCTTCAGGTTTCTTATACAGTTCAAAACCCCTGTGATAACACGATTTCATAATTAAACAGGTAACTTACTTCAATTTGCTTTAAGTTCTTACAGGGAATTATTTTTGCTTGTTTTTAATTAGGAAATTGGACACATCTGCATTCCAAGAAGTCTATGATATATTATGAATATCATATATGTTTTTACATGTACAAGATTTCTTTCGGGCATTAGGGTGGAACTTTACATTCAAACATATGCATTAGTTTTGCAAATTTGGTTCAGAAGGTCTGTAATAAATATGTAGTTATTTTGTGGTAATGAAGATCTAAAGAAAGGTAGAAAATATCTATTTTCTCTGCTTGAGGCCAAGTCTGAGGGAACTTCTCAAATGAGTGAGGGAACTCACTATTCAATCAGGATTTGTGGCAAGAAACAGAACAACAGGTTCAGGAGTGTCAACCAGAATTTTGTGGAGTCATTCAGAACCATCTGAAGTCAAGGCAATACGTTGCTTCAATCAAAAGCTAATGCCTCCTAATGAAATAACCAGAATAGAAATAATGAGAATGATCATTGATTATGAAGAATGGAACCAAATTCACTGAGCAATCTGTGTAGAGAATGTTGAACCTAAAGTGCTGCATAAACCTTTACTAAGTACACTATAATATAATTTTTTTTAATCCTTTTAGGTCAAGCTGACCCTTGTTTGAAGCACTGATCTGCTTTAAAATGTCACTCTTAAGTAATATTGATGGGAAAATCAAGTCAACAGGGGGGAAGGGAAGTGAGATAGTTAAGGTTTATTGTGCCAACCTGGCTGATAAACATGTGGGATTAATTGAAGGACGGAGAGAAAAAAATGGCTCCATGAGCCCTGCCATTCTAGTTCTCGGGTCTCTTGCTTTGTGATGGTTGGATCAGGGTGTAGCTGCCTTAGCCAGTTCCCTGCTTCAGCTGGCAAGGCTCACTTCCTGCGAGACATCCCTGAGGAGAAGCCACATGGACCTACCCTGATGCAGCCCTGGGTGCTGGAGCAGCCATGTGGAGACAGACCCCTGTCAGCACTGAGATGCTTACATGCTCATTGATTTGGCTTTCCTCTTGCACTTGGCATCATTGTGTGTGTTTTGTGAGCTGAGGAGGACTTTGTAGATTTGTGTCATACATATGGGCTAATGTTGGACTTATGGGCTTGGGCAACACTGGGTTGGGATGCTTTCTTAATGTACACTAATCCTTTATATAAAACTTTCTCTTATACATATGAGTTTCTGTGGATTTTTTCTCTAATGTACCCAAACTAACTGTTGGTAGAAAAAAAAGGAGAAAGAACAACCTCCTGGCAGATGGGGAAAAAAGACTAACAATTCATTTGTAGACATAAATGGAGAGTATTCCTGGTACTATATGCCTAATAGGGTACATTATTCTGAGTTCTTGTACATCCCCCTGGGAACCCAGACCATGTGACATAGAATACTGGAACATTGAACTTTCAGCTGAAAACATACTTCAAAAGGCTATGACAAAATGATGTGATGTGGAAACCCCACTGGGTGAACTGGGCTCTACCTCAAACACACCTGTAACCAGAGGACTTAAGACCAGAAATACAAGGTGTATAAAGAAGCAGAACACAGCTATACCAAGATCATTGTACTGTCAGTAGGAGAACTTACATTGACTTACTACTTCAATGTCCTTCTTGCTTTATTAAGATATGTATTATTCTGGCAGACCTATATCTGACATTGTCAGTGAATATTATTGTAAGCTTTTCTTGAATACTGTATCTGTAAATATATCAAGTCATGTAAGAATTTATTCTGTATAAATCAATAATACGTGTATTGAGATTTGTAGTTAGCAGACACTTGTTTAATCCCTCTTTTTCAATTGTGTTTTAAATATATTACCTTGGGCTAAATCAATGACACAATAAACAAAAGAGCCTTATGCTCCAGGGACATGATCAGTAAAATCATCTCTAATATAAAATAATAAAGATGCCTTGAAGGTGAACCAGAGACAGAAAGATTTAGGAATGGATATGCGGCTCACACTTAATCCTAGCTCCAATCTAAGAGCCATTCTTATGGCATGGCCTTGTTCAATGTGTCCTCATGAAGGAAACACAGAAGTGTTACCGCAAAGTGCAGTGAAGAAAGTAAGTGGTGTCTGGCTATCAGAAAGAATAGCATCTAGGTTTTCAAAGATTTGTTTTCAAACAAGTAGCCATCTAAGTGAGTCATCAACTAAGCACAAATGGAAGTAGTAGACCAACAACCTTGATCCTAGGATTATTAATGATAAAATCCAAAGGAGGTGATGTCACCAAAATGTACATTGAAAAATTCTGGTTTGCAGAAGGCAGTGGATATCAATGGAAGCTCAAATTACATTTGCAGGATCTACCATGGGAAAAGCCTCCAGTGATTTCCTTCGGCCCTAAAGGAGGGATGAGAATAGCCAGGCTATTAGACAGGGAGTCTTACAGAGATGACTGTAATTTGTCAGGGGAAGCCAGCCCTAACACGTCATTACAGGTCCGGTAGGCGTGATTGTACAGCGATAATAAGTAAAGATCATAGTAAAGTTATAGAAGGCATGAGAGATAGAAGAGGAATATTGAAATAAATGGAGTCAGACACAATTCATGGTAGCATGCTCACCTCAGCCTTGCTTGGTGGTCCATGTGGAGGGAGAGAGAGAGAGCCTTTAATGCTAACCAAGGCTTTTATATTCTTTGGGAACATGCAAGCCCCCTAATTACAGGTGAAGACATACATCACAGGAAGGGGATGTGCTATAGGTAATACAGTAACGGGGGGGGGGCGCTGATCTAGGGGTATCCATGTAATAGGAAGAGGAGGGATTGGGGGTGGACATGTGGCAAGATGGGTGGATCCTAGATACAGGGTGGCAGCCTAACTTTGGATGTCACAGAACCAGTTAGACCTGTTCCCTGGCCCAACTGATAGTGGCCATTCTCGGTGGGGTGTGAACTCCACCTACACATACTAAGCTAAAGGGTCACAGGTCCCCACCCCTGTGGTGTGGGGACAGCAGTCTGGCAGGGACTGCCTTCAGGGAAGATGCCTGTGAGCATCTGACCCCCTCCCCACAATAATTGATTAAATGACAAATCTGAATTGAATAGTTTAACCTTGTCTTTTGATCTGGTTTTTGATATACTTTTTGCTTGGTCTGATTTTTAATATGTTCTTTTTTTCAGATTAAGGTTTATCTCTGTTGTATTTTGTTATTATTGGTAGCCTTCTTGATTCTCTGCTATTATTTTTCTATGTTTTTCAGTATATGAAAACCATGATGTGTAAATCTATACAGACAATAATTAGAATAAGACTTTCTGGTGAGTGCAGCAGGAGGGGTAAAAGGAAATGGAGAGCTGACACCTAGGAGTATAAGAATAAAGAAAATGCTTTGAAACGGATTATGGTAGAGATTGTACAACACTGCTTCATATGACTGAACAACTGAATTGTATGATGACTAAATAATGTCCTAATAAAATAGTTTGAGGGAACAAAAAAATACCTATCACGCAAACAGATAACTGGCATCTACTAAAGCATTGGGCATATATATTGTGACATTCATAAATCACAGGAAAAATAAGACTATAGAACTTTTGAAAATATGATATCTGCATAACAATTATGCATAACAAAACAATTTCTCCTTCACAATTCAAACTACAACACATAAAACTCAGAAGACATTTTGAAGACAGCACGTGTTTGGTTTTGCTTTGCGTTACTGTGTGTGTGTGTGTGTGTGTGTGTGTGTGTGTGTGTGTGTGTGTTGCACTCCGGACAGGAAAATCTTAAAGTCACACAACAGACTGCAAAATCCCAATTTTATCCAAATCACAGAGCCTGACATGCTGAAAGCTTATAAAACGCTTTCCAATTTGAGTAATGATGAGAAGCTATACAACTTGCACCTGGAAGCCCAAAGCATGAAATGAGATCAGGCAGCCGTTTATCTACATTCCACTCAAAGCTGTAAAACTGTCCAGGGACACACTGAGGCGGAGCTTAGGGTTGTTTCAAAGTAGAAAGTGCCTTCTAACACATGAAATTCTCTGTGGCAAACAGTTCAGCAACTGACAGACATAATTTGTTTAAAAAAATAACACAAATATTTCAGGTGAAATCTTTTAAACACTCACTCTACTGATATTTGTCTTCATCAGGCACTCTCACCTCCCACCTCATCTTTTAGACACAGTTCAGGAGACCCATCCTTGTTACCCAAAGTCCCTATTCTGAATAGATTCTAGATAGCAATTCGTTCTCATCACTTAAATTGCTTTTTATTAAAAACACCTCCAACCCTAATCTTCTCTCTCCTGGACTATTATAAAACACTTGCTCACAGCTGCTCAGAAACTGTCAGAAATTCCAAAGCACGTCAAACTTAAGCACCTTGTCTTGGCTTTCAAGACCTTGAACGCAATGGTTTCAATTCAACGTATAGCTCTTCTTCTAATCGAATACTCTGTGACTTTATGACTCTAAATATCATCTTTTCTTATTTCCCAATAATAAGCAACCTTCTAGTACACACTTCTGATGAGCTAGTACATTTATAAGACAATTAATATTCTTTAACAGTTTTATTGACATAATTCATAAACCATTTAAAGAGTTGTGAAATCATCACAATCAATTTTAGAACATTTTCTAAGTTTTCTTCATTTTCGTACTCATTATTATCTCCCCATTCACCCACCCCTTCTACATGGCACCTTCCCCTGCCATAATGTTAAGAAAATATTAATCCAGTGCTCGCTTGGCAGCACATATACTAAAATAGGAAGATACAGAGAAGATTAGCATGGCCCCTGTGCAAAGATGACACGCGAATTTGTGAAGCATTCCATATTTTTATAAAGAAAAGAAAATATCAATCTGGTAGATCTCTCTGGAGATACGAGTTGTACTTTGGTCCTTGACTCCGTGTGAGAAAGAATACACTCTGAAGCCTAGTTCATAGTCCAAGTGAATTTTATGAAAGTTAGAAGAAGTTTCAGGTTTTACACGGCACCCATAGGACTCTTCCTGACCATGCACCCTGGTGAAGGCTGCTCAGTGTCCTGTAGACCAAGTTCTCCCTCCCGACTCTAGGCTCCTGCCTTTTCAAGGATTCCAGGGGGAGGCGTGGTGGATGACCCCAGATCGACCCCCTTGGCTGAATTGAATTCACCTGGCCCAGGTGGGCCAATCCAGGTTTAGCACCCACCCTTGCCTACTAGCAGGAAACCTGAGCCTCTGAGCATGCGCAGTACGCTGCTCCTTGTTCCCATGCTTGGCTCTCTGGGCATGCCTTAACAGACATTCCCATCCCTGCGCTAATCTGCCTAACAAATCCATTAGCAATTTCCATTGATTTATCTATCCTAGATTTCATATAAAGAAAAATATATAATCCCCCTCTCCTACTCCCCCCAACCAAAACAAACAGGAAAAAAACAATGGAAAAGTAGGAAGTAATGAAAACAAGGACTAATTTAAAATAGGTCAAAGGGGACCAAATGATAAGGTGTTAAATTTTAAGCTAACTACATCTACATTAATCTACTTTCCAATGCAGTCTGTCTGATAGCAAGACTAGTCACCTACTCAATGGTCAGAGGGTATTCTCCAGAGGTCAGGGCATTAGAAATAGCTTTTGGATGTTCACTGTCATCTATTGCTTTGTGCAAACCAGGTGCATAGAACTTAACATCTAATACAGTTCCCTCCTCTATTTTTGGATCTTATTATTTACAATCCTTGGATCACAAAGACTTGTGTGCTTCTTTGGATTTAGGTTATTTAAATCTGATGTTTATCCATTTTACATTTCATGCTTCAGCGACATTGTTTTCTTGGTTTTTCCAAACAGGCTTTTTTGTTATTGTTTCTTCGTCCAACGTCTTTCTTCTCTCTTTCCATCTAAATTCCGCTCTGGTGGTGATTCCAGTGTAACACTGACTTCAATCACCTAATTTTTCTGCCCTCTTAATTTCAGACAAAATTAATTATTTCCTTTTTGGGGTATTTCCCCAAAATGTATTTGGGTATTAAAACAACCATCACGATATATTTAAGTTATTTCTAATACCAAGCACCATAAAGTCTATTTGCACTTACGGCAATCCTATATAGAGTTTCTAAGACTGTAAATCTTGACAGGAGCAGAGAGTCTCATTTTCTCCAGTGGAGCAGGGGTTTCTGAGTCACTGACTGCAGTTGAACTGCTGTGAAACTGTTCGACATTTACCCACCAGTACCAGTAGGGGGCACTAGATTTAGTTATTTTCCCTATTAGATTTTGAGTTTGACATGGGACTGGCATCCCTAGGCAACTCAAACCCAGGCAGAGAGACCTTGAAAGAAAGGCTTGGTGATCTTCTAAAGGTCATAGCCTTGACAATCATATGAAGCAAAGTTCTGTTCTGTCACCATAAAATGGAATCAGCTCAATGGCAACTGATAAAGGGGGCCTCAACGCCATGATAATTCCTTCAGTGGTAGAATACTCACTTTCCATGTGGAGAACACAGGTTCAGGTTCTGACCAATGTATTTCAGGCACCACTAACACCACTCTTTCAAAGGACGCACATATGTTGATGAAAAATTAGTGGACCCCCCAACTACCATGATCCGAATTCTACCTTTCAGGACTAGATAGGGCAGAGGTTGTACACTGGTGCATATGAGGGCTGGAGGCACAGGGAATCCAGGGTGGGTGATACCTTCAGGACCAAGGGTGTGAGGGGCAATGCTGGGAGAGTGGAGGGTGAGTGGGTTGGAAATGGGGAACTGATTACAAGGATCCACATGTGACCTCCTCCCTGGGAGATGGACGGCAGAGAAGGGGGGGGGGGGGAAGGGAGACTCCAGATAGGGCAAGATATGACAAAATAACAATGTATAAATTACCAAGGGCACATGAGGGAGGGGGGAGTGAGGAGGGAGGGGGGGAAAAAGAGGACCTGATGCAAGGGGCTTAAGTGGAGAGCAAATGCCTTGAGAATGATTGGGGCAGGGAATGTATGGATGTGCTTTATACAATTGATGTATGTATATGTATGGATTGTGATAAGAGTTGTATGAGTCCCTAATAAAATGTAAAAAAAGAAAAGAGGAGAAAAAAAATGATTAGGGCAAAGACTGTACAGATGTGCTTTATACAATTGATGTATGTATATGTATGAACTGTGATAAGAATTGTATGAGCCCCTAATAAATTGTTAAAATTATAAAAAATAAAAAAAAGAGGACCTGATGCAAAGGGCTTAACTGGAAAGCAAATGCTTTGAGAATGATTGGGGCAGGGAATGTGTAGATGTGCTTTATACAATTGATGTATGTATATGTATGGGTTGTGATAAGAGTTGTATGAGCCCCTAATAAAATGTGAAAAAAGAAAAAAAAGAAAGCATTAGGCAAAAACAAGGCTTCAGGGATTGGTGGAATGTCAATTGAAATGTTTTAACAAACTGACGAAGCACTGAAAGCACTAACTCATCTATGCCAGAAAATTTGGAAGACAGCTGCTTGTCCAACTGACTAGAAGAGATCCATATTTGCACCCATTCCAAAGAAAGGTGACCCAGGAGAATGCTTGAGCTATAGAACAATATCATTGATATCACATGCAAGTAAGATTTTGCTGAAGATCATTCAACAATGGTTCCCTAAATCAAGGGGAGTGCCAGAAAGTCAAGCCAAAATCAGAAGAGGATGTGGAACAAGGGATATCACTGCTGATAGCAGAAGGATCTTGGCTCAGAGCAGAAAATACCAGGAACTGTCTTTTCTTAGGCAGATTAAGAAGTGGTGATGATCAAGTGTAACATAGTTTCCTGTGTTGAACTGTGGAACGGAAAAGGCATACTAGTTGCTCTATTAGCCGATACAGGTGGACTCACACGTTGTGTGGAATCCTACAGCCAATGCTATTCAGGAGCACGTTCTGTTGGGAGCCCAGAGCTATCACGGACAGAGTTTCTCTTCAGGGGAGATAGAGTTCCACCTCCCTGGCACTCAGGGAAGTCCATGTCACTTCTGTTTTGGAGGGAGCAGGAGGGGTAGCTTCTCAGCACACTGCAAATCTAGAGTGTCATGCTAAACCAGGAGAAGAATTTGGAATCCAGATCCTTACAAGGTGTGATGTCCCTAAGTGCTATAAACAATTAATACACTTAGCCAACTGAAAGGTTGGAGTTTCAAGTCTACACAGAGGCCTCTTGGGAGAAAGGTCTGATAATCTACTTGAGGAAAATCAGTCAATGAGAGCCCTGTGGAATCCAGTTATACTCTGGCCCACAGGAGGTCGTCATGAGATAGAATCGGCTCAATGGCAACAACCGAATGACTGGTCTTAGAATAATCTGGCACCAGATAATTAGGACATGTTTTTATTCTGGCACTGTTGACCTTTAAATACCAAATTGAAGCTGTATTTTTTTTCTGTGTCAAAAAGAAACTAACATTTTATTGTCTCCTGTATGTAAGAAGAGAGAATTAGCATGCTGGCTAATTCAATCTTGCTAAAATTCTATTGCAAATATATTTTTAAATATCTTTAAAAAAAAGAAAGAAAAATTAGTGGAAGTTCTAGACCAAGATGGACTAGAAAGAAAGACCTGATTATGTACTTTTGATAACGAGACAATGAAAATCCCATAAATTGCAAAAGTCGAATTCATAACCAATTACGTAGATGGCACAAGACTCTATAACATTTTGTTCAGTTGCACACAGTAGCAATGAGTAGAGGGACAACTGGAGGCATCTAGGAAGTCAAGATTTATGTCATAATTAAGAGTATGGACCAAGCCAGAATGTTGGATTCAAATCAGACATCTGCTACTGACTAGCTAAATAATCTTGTGTATGAGCTATGGGTAAGATAGTGACTCTGCTGCTCTGTGTCTAGTTTTGCTAATCTTCTTAAGATTTGTTCATGCATTTGTGATCAATGGTGGGTTACCTGGGGGTAAGCAGTCCAGAATGGCTATAACTAGGTTACTCAATGTTTCTACCTACGGTCACTAACCATATTGCCTAGGTTTATCCTCGTGGTGGAAACAGTTCCAAGACAATTGCAGAGGCATATATGGCTTCTAAAGACTTCGTCTGGGAACAAGAACATTTTCATATTGGTCAAAATCTATTGGTGAAACAAATGCACTATTCCTTTATCTTTTAGCTCAAAAATTATCACGAACTTCTTGAAGCCCCCTTATACAGACCAAATTTAAAAGGTGATTAAAGAAGTATGAAAGTGAGCCAATATGATTTGAATTGAAAGACGTACATCAAGTGGAACCAGCTTAATGACCAATCAGAAGGATGGTTGTGGCTCAACCATCTTGTCAAGGAGATATATTTCCAGGGGGTGTAGGAACACTCTTCTTTTTCCCTAAGACTTAAAAGGGGAAAGAAAAAATTCAGGTAGAATTGGAAAATTTGCTGCATTTCAGAAGTATTTTCTTCATTTTTTAATGTAATATTAAAAATTAAAAAGAAGCAATAATTTTAAAGAAAATTGTTTTTTAATCAAACGATAGCTTTAGCGTGACAGTGTGAATGAGCTGAGATTGCTTATATTATGAATGATAGACAAATGTACTTAAATATAAGTTATTAAAAAGAATAAAGCATATTAGTGTACATACCTATATAATAGTTATTATTGTCCATTATAGTGGTGATAACAGGAATAGAATCATTAACTAACTTCACTTATGGCCCATCACATTTATTTTTGGTTGATGTGTTTTTCAACTACGTCTTTTTCTTCTCTTACAACTAACGGAATGGTATCACTTTTTGTTTATTTTGTAAAGGGCCATTTTCTTTATGAATTAATTTTTTGGGCTATTGCTTATGTTTCCCTGTCCTCTAAAAAAATGCTTTAGTAAGCTTGAATATGGACAAAAGACATTCAGAAAAATACTTCTCCCAAACATTGCATGAAATAGCTTAATGAATCATCTATGCTTTGAGTTCTTCTTATGATAGTTGTGTTATAAAATTATTATTATTGTTGGTGTTTCAGTGGAAATATTTAAAATGTTAAATAATTCAAGTATCACTTTCAGAAAACTGACAATGTCAATGTTGTCTTTATTAGACTAAAGAAGCAGTAAGAGTAAGATTTTTTAAACCTAATAGAAAACACTCTGAGTCAAAAAAAATAGTTTGGCGTGTCAACAAATGCAGTCTGATACATGTCAAGTGCGGCCCTCATATTCCATAAATACAGTAAGTAGACAGTGAACTCGGGCCCACAGGCACGCACCGATATCCTAGCCCTTTATGTCTGCTCTGACTCTGCCTTTTGCAGCTGCTGTTTTCTCAGTGTTGTCTCCGGGCAGCTTCCTGTTGCTATAGCTGATGGCCTGCCCACGCCTGCCTGGGCCTTTCAAGTGTCAACACTCCCAAGCTGCTGCTGTGGTCAAATGCTTGTTAATGAGATACAGCAGCTGGGTAGGGGTGAACCACAGCGATGCATAAAGGAATGCCGCCGGTGCAGAGTGAAAGCTTTCCAAGCAAAGAGAGTAGGTTGTATTCATTAATAAACCCGAGTTCCCATGCAGTCACATGAAAGCCAGCAGTTTAACTTTGCATCGGACAGGTGAAGTTCCCCCAGATTGTACTCTGAAAGACAGGGAGCAAGAAAAGGCTTCCACTGAGAATAAAGCAGCACTTCCTCAGCTAGGGGTGTGTCTAGACTGCTAAGCCAAGCAAGGCGTTGCTGTATTCTGTTTAAATTGATCTGCATGTGTGCGCGCGCGCGCACACACGTGCGTCTTTCAATGCACATAGCAACCATTCCAGCTATCCTCTCTTGTGTCTTTTAGCCCTAGCATTCCTTTTCCTTTATGTATTTATCGCAAAGAAGCAGAAAACAATTCAACGATTACTTCTGAGGAAAAAAAGTACATCGGAATGGATACCAGGTCCATATGATCTCTGCTTCACTTGGAATGTAGCTGTGCTCCCCTTCCCTCCCCCACCCAACCTGGAGCTGAGAATGTTTCTCCAGGGAGCTTGAAAGTTGGCAGCATTGGATGTCTCCAACAGCTGGGTGAATGCAGAAGGGAGGGGCATTGACGTTTGCTAGCTGGTAGGGAGTCCTGAAGATAATGTTGAGAGAAAAGCATTATTTTAAAATATTTGCTAGAAAGTTTAACCCACAGGGAACAAACATAGCTACAACAAACAACGACAGAAATAGATTTTCTATTTTCAGGTTTGAGAGAATTCAGAATAAATGATTACTTGTAGAAGTAGGGATATGTAACTTGAACCAAAGGAGATTTGGTGACACTTTTGTGTTTCAACTGCTTCCATTTTTCTCAACACTCTTGTGCATGAACTAATAATTCACAGCTATCTAAACCCTGAAAAACCAAAGCATCATCGATTTATTTTCTTGGTGACGTATTTAATTGCAAGCTGGATTAGTTTGCTAAGTACATATACAACCATGGAGAAAAGACCTACCCTTCACAGAACATCAGTTTTCAAAATCTTCACCAATTGATTCCTTGTAGGCAAACTCTAAGAAAGTGGTCAGGCCATATAAAAAGAGACATGGAAATGATATTTATGATATTATCATGTGCCAGGCACTTAACCAGTGTTGCTAGGTCCCATTGAGTCAGTCAAACCCATGGCGACTGTGTTAGGCTGCATTTTCCAGAGAGGCACACCCTGTGGCGCCTTCATGTGTTTACATAAACGAAGGGATTTCTTTTCCTTTTTTTTTCTAGGTTCTTTCTGGTTCCTTTATGTTTATTTTTTATCCCTTATTATGGTGTTTGGGAAGTTTTCTTTTTTTTAACATTTTGTTAGGGACTCATGCAACTCTTATCACAATCCATACATATACATAGATCAGTTGTAAAAAGCACATCTGTACATTCTTTGCCCTCATCATTTTCAAAGCATTTGTTCTCCACTTAAGCCCTTTGCCTCAAGTCCTCTTTTTCCCCCTCCCTCCCCGCTCCCTCCTCCCTCACAAGCCCTTGATAATTTATGGATTATTATTTTGTCATATATTGCCCTATCCGGCGTCTCCCGAAGGGATTTCTATCAAGAAGTGACTCCTGCAGCTGCTGGGTAAATCCAGTTCAGTTCAAGCCTGTGGGTAAGATGTCACCTGGGGGCCTCTCCTGACCCTTGTAGCTACAAGCGCTGATGTACAGGAAGCAAGACGATGCAGGAAGACCACAGGATGGTGGATGCAGAGATGAATGAATCTGAAGTCTGCCAAAAGATGCCCTTTTTTGTTTTTCTTTTTCGGTTTTGTGGTACCTGTCTCCGATATAAGCACCCATGTTGATTCATTATCGTGATTACGCAGTGGAAGGTGGTTCGGTGTGATAAGCAAAAGCAAGAGGAGAAGACAATTAAATACTCTTGAAATTAACGTTTGCGCACATAGGTATTGGTGGGGTGTTCTAGTTTGATTCTAAATGGCCCAGAAATAAACTGGGAGCGAGTGAGGTCCTCTTCGACCCTGAGTCCGCTGCCTGTGGTTCACTTGCAAGAATTCATTGTTATTTAGGAGGAAAATGGTGATGTCTCATAGGCACCAGTTCTACCTTGTTCTTAGATGAGAATGGGAAACTGAGCCCAACACAGAAACTACTGGCCTCTGGAGTAGTAATGAATATCCAAAGTGCAACTCACTGCCATTGAGTCAATACTCACTCGGCTCTACCTTATAGGACAGGGCAGAAATGTCCCTGTGGGCCTCTGACACGATTTTTTAAAAACATCTTTTTATTGAGGACTCAGAGCTCTTATAGCAATCCATATGTACATCCATTATGTCAAGAACATTTGCACATATGTTGGCATCATTGTTTTCAAAACATTTTCTTTCTACTTGAACCCTTGTTATAAGTTCATTTCCCCCCTTCCCTACCCTTTCTATCCCTCCTGAGCCCTTGATAATTTAATAATTGGTTTTGTTTCCTGTCTTACACTGACCACTGTCTGCCTTCACCCACTGTTCTGCTGTCTGTGGTCCAGAGGGGCTCTTACTCCTTGGAGGCCATAAGGACCATGAGGTCCACCACTGTTGCTACAGCTAAATTCATTGTCATCCCAGGAAATGAGCTTAACAAAGTGGTCATGGAGGGCAATCGCAGCCTCAGCATCAAAAGTGGACGAGTGGGCATCACTGTTGAAGTCACAGGAGACAACCCAGTCCTCAGTGTAGCCCAGGATGCTCTTGAGGGGACCCTCTGCCATCTGCTTCAACACCTTCTTGATGTCATTGTACTTGGAAGTTTTCTCCAGGCAGCAGGTGAGATCCACCATGGCCACATTGGGGGTGGGGACACAGAAGGCCATGTCAGTGAGTTTCCCATTCAGCATGGGGATAACCTTGCCCACAGCCCTGGCAGCACCAGTAGATGCGGGATGATGTTCTGGGCAGCACCACAGCCATCACACCAGAGTTTCCCAGAAAAAGAGTGTCTCCTACCTCCAAGGAGGACTACAGGAGTTCCCAGAATCCTTAAGAGAAAGCCATGCCCACACAAAGGCCTCATTGGCTCTGATTGACAGGCTGAACTCCACCCCTTCACTCTGAATCCTCAAGCTGATACCACATTATATAATTACCACATACACTGGTACAGATAAGAACTCAAAACACAGGGAATCCAGGACAGGTAAATCCCTGAAGACCAATGATGGGTGTAGCTATGCCAAATGATGTAGGCAGTCTGCTGATGGTTCCTGGGATTGGCAGGTGATGTGCCAGGAGACCTAGAAATGCAGGAGTCAGATCCAGCAGTAAAAGTTAGTTACCTTCTGCACAATTGTCCATTTATATTAAAATTAGGCAAAACCCTTAATGATATTTCCTTCAATTATATCAAGGCTGTAAACAGATTGAGGAAGTAGTAGTCTACCCTATTCTTCCCACAACTACTTTGTTGCTTCACAAAAGACTCTGTCATGGAATTGACATGGAAGAATCCTGACCCACCCAAGTTGACACATAACCTAACTATCACAGGGACCTGATGTACAAGAGAACACAATTCTAACACTTCCTGGGCCACACTGACCTTTGCTTTTGTTTGAGCCCATTGTTGCAGATACTATCAATCCATCTCACTGACAGTCTTCCTATCCTTGGCCAACCCTCTACCTCACCAAGCATGATGGCCTTTTCCAGGGAACTGGTCTCTCCTTATAAAGTTTCCAAAATATTTTAGACAAAATCTTTCTATCCTTTCTTCTAAAGAGCATTCTGGCCGTACTTCATCTAAGAAAGATGTGTTTGTGTAATGGTAGGTACATAACATTCCAAACGCAACCCAAATGCACTGCCATTGAATGGATGCTGACTGACAGAGCCCCTATAAAACAGGGTAGAACTGCCCTTGTGAGTTTCTGAGAAGGCAACTCTTGACGTGAGTAAAAAGTCCTGTTTTCCCCCATCTGGAAAACCCATAGACATGGACAATAAAAGGGGTGAATTCTAATATGAACTGTAGGTTTTAATCAAGGAAATTCATAGTCACTTTAAAAACATGATTGTCAAATGCTATGTCTTTGAACATTTTATCTTCTTCTGTCTTCATCTCATACCTCAATAAAGTGCTCAACATTACCCTTCTAGTCACAGTGGTGTTAAAGCCAACCAATAACAGTCTAACTGATCTAAAATTCCTGCTCTGGCATCATTAGAATCCCCTTGTTTCTTAATGCAACTCAATACAAAATGTAGTTGTCATGGATTCAACTAAAACTCATGGCAACCTCATAATTCAAACTCAAGGTAACCCATGTGTGTCAGAAAATAATGTGCTGCATAGGGTTTTCCCGTGGTTTATTTTTTCTTGAGCAGAACACTAGGTCTTGCTTTCAATGCACCTCTAGGTAGACTCCAATCTCTACCTTTCTGGTTCTCAGGTGAGTTGATTATTTTCACCACCCAGTGACTCCAATCCAGCCCCATAATACGGTGAAAGGAGCACTAGTAGTGCCAACAGTGAGGTGATCAACTTCTGATCAAAATGTCAACTGTTCATGGTGGCACATGGGTAGTGTGGCAATTACATAATCTACTGTCAACTTGAGGAAAGGCTAGAGTCTAGCCTGTCAATCAGGTCATAAACACTGTATTGGCATGACCTTCTCCTGAGGATTCTGGGAACTCTCTGGAGATGAGGCACACACTCACCCTGCTTGATATTCCTGTTGACAAGCCACAGGGAGCTACACTGATGGAGCCAGAGTCCTGGAGTTGGAGGAACCATATGTAGACCCATACCAGCACTGAGATGCCTCCACTGCCACTGGGTCCACCAGACTTTCCATGCACTGGCCTGTGATCTTCCTGTTTTCGGCGTCATTACATGCATTGTGTGAGTTGGAGGAGGAATTCATAGACTGATATCAGACATGTGGGTTAATATCAGACTTAGGGATTTTAGGTGAACTGGCCTGGGATGTTTTCTTAATATACAATTAATATTTGATATAAAGCTCTTTCTTATACACATAGTGAGTGTCTATGAATGTATTTCTCTAGTCAACCCAGACTAACACAGGTAGAAAGATTACAGTCTAGAAAACCCAGTGAGTAGTGCTATTCTGTCATGTGAAATTGCTATTAAGCAAGATCAAGTAGACTTCACTCAAGAACACAAACATGGTGTAACTGTGTTCCCCAGTACTCCTCCAGCTCTCCTTTGGCCAAAGAGAGAAAACATACTCACAGCTTCCAGCTGTGCGAGCAGCTGGGGTCTGCACTCTGTTACTTGACTCCTCTGTGGATCGCTGAATCCTTGTAGGGATTTAGAAAGACAAAGCCCTAAACCCTGCAGATCTGCTCAAAAGGGAGCAGAAACTTTATTCCCCACAGCACACATGCACTTCTGGACACTTGGCATTTGATATAAAAATGATCTTTGTGCTCTTTCTCTTTTTCACCACCCCCACTGCACCTTATTCTTTCATTTATTTTGCTATGGTTGTTATTGCCACACACACACACAAAAAGGTTTTGACTTAAAACTGAAAATATTCTAAGTGACAAGTAAGTATCCCCTTCTCAAATAAACCCTGCGATAACATGCCTAGATGCATTAGGGAAAGCTGGAGGGAATCCCAAAAACCAGCGTTTGAGTAGTCAACCTGACAAGATCCTAGGACACCATTTAAGGGCTCCTGTCACCTAACTGATCTAGAGCTAATCAGTGTAATCTGCATGGCAATACATCGTCTGGCTCCAAGCACCTGCTGCCATGCCCAGCAGGAGGAAGAGGGTCAAAGAGCCCACTAGGATGTCCCCAGCCGCTGTCATAGAAATTTGTCATCAACTACCTTTACCTCTGGCTCTGCTTTGGAACAATGTGGACCAGGACATGCCATAGCGTTTCATAAACTTAGATTTCTGATGGCAAGGGAGCTTGACTGGGAGAGAGAAAAAAGACAGACAGATATTAAGAAAAGAAGAGCGAAAACTGCAAGAAAGAGCTCTATGGAACAAGTCCACATCCCAGGAAACAAAGTGACAGAGTCAGTTACTTGGCAGGAGACTCACATGAGGCTAGAAAAAGACGTTTGGGGAAAACGTTTGAACTCGTCTCAGCAAAATGCGAAATGTTTCTAAATGATCTGTTTGACTAGTTTTATTCTGAAGAATCTGTAGAGGATATGAGAAAATGAGAGGGTTTATTTAGAGTGGGTCATTTTTGAAAGCTGTAACTTAAACATGCGTTTGATTCTTTAGTCCATTTCTGAGACATTGTTTCATCACTCTCTAAACATAAATAATGCAAGAATAGATCACTGGTGACACTGAGTCTACTTCCCTATTCTGTGTTTGAAGTCAGAGGTAGAAAAAATACTGTTTTCAGTATTGTGCCAATTGCCATCACTTTTTTAAAATCTCCTTCCCAGTCAGAAAAAATAATAATAACTTCCAACGTTTGCAGTCAACCTTATTTTTTTAAAACTTTTAAAAGTGCACTTCTGTGATAAGATTTTGTACTTGAAAATATCTATTCAGAAGAAAGGTAAATACTCTTACACTCTGGTTCTGCTTCGTTTCAGACCATACTACTACCCAGGAGGATAGCTGATAACATCGATGGGCACCCTCTTGTATTTCTATCCTGTGGACCCAATGTAGGAAAAATAAATCATACCAGCAGGAGGGAGAGAGAGAGAGAGAGAAGCTAAGAACTAGAAGACATGTTCAGTGATCACTACATAAATTTTATGGGGCAGCCAGATGGAAAATAATCTTCAATGGCTTGAATACCAAGATGGCTCTTACTCTTTCTTATCTCATGTCTGAAGCTCTACTTTAAAGGACTTTTGCAGCTGTTAAGAGTGGGCAGCAAAGTCTTGGAATATTTTAGAGCACTCAAGAATGAGGAGCACTGAAAGCATTTTACTTGGGGTAAAGAAACATTTTTGTTGTTGTTGAAGAGATGAGAAAATGACTGCTATAGGTTTGTGATTTAGTCTAGTCTCTGTACTCTAGTACTAGAAACTAAATAGAGACAGAGAACATTCCTGGAAGATTAAGGAACTTAATTAAACATCAGAAAACCAGAATATTTGGATGAAATTGAGTTTAATTCTAAAATGAAAAAAAAGCTAAACATTTTATCACATAACTATCATTAAATTTTTCTTAAAGATCCATTAATTCAAGTATATATTGATCAGCTATAGCCAGGCTCTACGAATAAGATAGATGAGGATCCCACCATCATGGGGCTTACATTCTGAAGATAATTATCATGTTATTGTACAACAATGCTAAGACAGTGGTGGCCGACCCTAGTCATTTAGTCTGGCCTACTCAATCATTCTGGACATTTCTGTCCCATGAAATCACATTCAAAATATACAATTATTTAAAGAGTCTTGAGGTGAAAATGGTTAAACGCTGACCCGTCTCCTCTCCTAAACCCCTCTGTGAGGGGATCTCCAGTGGTCAACACTTGGGCCTTGGGTCTCCACTCTGCACTTCACCCTTCATTCACTATGGTGTGTATATATATATATATATATATATATATATATATATATATATATATATATATATATTCTTTTTTTTTTTTTTTGCATGATGCCTTATACCTGGTCCCTTTGGCACCTCGTGATTGCACCGGCTGGTGTGCTTCTTCCATGTGGGCTTTATTGCTTCGGAGCTAGATGGGTCAGTCAGGGTGCGATGTAGTACCGATGAAGAACACAGCTTTCCCCCAGATCCTGGATGCTTCCTCCCACAACTACCACGATCCGAATTCTACCTTGCAGGACTGGATAGGGCAGAGATTGTACACTGGTGCATATGGGAGTTGGAGGCACAGGGAATCCAGGGTGAACGATACCTTCAGGACCAGGGGTGTGAGGGGCGAGGCTGGGAGAGTGGAGGGTTGAGTGGGTTGGAAAGGGGGAACTGATTACAAGGATCCACGTGTGACCTCCTCCTGGGAGATGGACGGCAGAGAAGAGGGGGAAGGGAGACTCCGGATAGGGCAAGATATGACAAAATACTAATCTGTGGATTATCAAGGGCTCATGAGGGAGGAGGGAGCGGGAAGGGAGGGGGAAAAAAAAGAGGACCTGATGCACAGGGCTTAAGTGGAGAGCAAATGCTTTGAGAGTGATTGGGGCAGGGAATGTGCGGATGTGCTTTATACAATTGATGTATGTATATGTGTGGATTGTGATCAGAGTTGTATGAGCCCCTAATAAAATGTAAAAAAAGAAAAGAAAATGATTAGGGTAAAGAATGTACAGATGTGCTTTATAAAATTGATGTATGTATATGCATGGATTGTGATAAGAGTTGCATAAGCCCCTAATGAAATGTTTAAAAAAGGAAAAAAAAAAGAATGGAATCACAGATTTGACAAATTCATAACATTTGATGGCGAATACGTTGAAGGTAATAAGGTTGTTTTAAAAACAACTTTAAATATAGAGCTCTGAAAGAAAAAAAAAAGAAAGAAATGGTTAAACACACAGCTGCTAATCCAAACTGCTGCTAATCTCGTAGTTCTGTGGAGAAAACTCCGTGGGGAAGTCCTACTGTCACATGTAGTCCCAAGGACTTTACATTGGTACAGAGGCACCTAGAAGCAATAACCAGTAAAAACCTGGGGTTGTATAATTAATATAGTTTATAGAGAGGCCTCTGAAATGATTTAGTACCTATTAACCACTGATTAATTTGATTATGTGAGTGTATCCTTCTTTTTGTGTGTAGAAGGAGACATTTAAAATGTTGAGAACATATAACAGATAACGGAGTTATTTTGGAAAGGGGAGTTGATCTTATAGGCACCTTTTCCTTGCACAATCAGAAATGATGGGCATAATTTATTTGTCTGGAATTTTCCAGGACACTTAATTAAGGGACAAGTGACTGCAATTCACTCAACTTAAAGCAGAGGAAAATCGCTTTAAACCTATATGCTGAGTACAAAGAAGTTATAATGAGGACTTGTTCCAAGATATAAGTGATGCCTATGAGTGGGAATCAACTCAATATCAGTGAGGTGTTTTGTTTGTTTTAATGCATCACAACTCATAGACGCAAAGAAACACTGTAAGGCAGAGTAGAACTGCCTGCTTGGTGTTTCACAGGCTAAGATCTTTATAGAATAAGATTGCCACATCTTCCTCCTGTTGAGAAGCTTGTGGATATGAACAACCAGTCAATTGGCTGTGGAGACTTAACAGCTGCAACAGCAATGCTCCTTTCAGGGTCACTATGAGTTGAAATGTATTTCATAGTACCCCAAAACAACATGCATATAAGGGATCCCTGAATAGGGCAAACAGTTAACATGCTCAGGTCCTAATGGAAAGAATGGAGTACAGAGTCCACCTAGAGGTACCCCACATGAAAGACCTGGTTATCTTCTTTAAAATAATTAGCCATTGAAAGTTCTTTGGAACATAGTGCTACTCTGACATACATGATGTAACCATGAGAATCAAATTAATAGCAATGGGTAGGGTGGTGGTCAATGTACTAAAAAGGAGATGCACTACAAAAAATCTCTGTTATTTAACTGTAGATTAACCATTACACCCCCTAAGTAAACTTTAGTGCATAAAAAATGAGCCAAGCATGACCTAATAATGATAAAAATTGATTTCAAATAGTAGAAAATCAATGTTTTTTTGTTTGACAAAAATCAATATTCTTTAAAAAATACACTGACTATATTTTATTTAAGTTTGGAGCAATAATAAATTTATCCTTGGAACAAATTATTATCTTTAAATATAAGAAACAAAGGATTCGATACAATATACTATATTTTTAAGTGCAAGGGTAACAAGGAAGTTCTTTATCGAAAAAACATCTTCTTAATATGTAGTTATTGTTAGGTGGCGTTGGATCGATTCTGACTCATAGCGACCCCATATGCAAACGAACAGAACAGTGCATGGTTCTGTGCCATCCTCATAATTGATCTTATGTTTAAGCTCATCATTGCAGCCACCGTGTCAACACACTTCACTGAGGACCATCCTCTATTTTGCTGCCCTTCTACTTTCCCAAACATGATGTTCTTCTCCAGAGAATGGTCTTTCCTGACAACATGTACAAAGTATTTGAGATGGAGTCTCACCATCCTTTCCTCTAATGAGCATTCTGGCTGTACTCCTTCCACGGCAGATTTGTTTGTTCTGTTGACGTCCCATGGTACATTTACTATCTTTGTCAGCACCATAATTCAAATGCATCAATTCTACTTTGGTCTTCCTTATTCAATGTCCAACTTTCACATCCATTTGTTGTTGTTGTTGTTGTTATTGTTGTTATGGTTGTTAGGTGTTGTAGAATCAGCTCCAACCCATAGAAACTCCATGCACAACGTAATGAAACATTGCTCAGCCCTGTGGCATCCTTACAATTATTTCCATGCTTAAGTCCATTGGTGTAGCCACTGTGTGAAGCCATCTCCATAAAGACTTACCTCTTTTTTTTTGCCTCTCTACTTTACCAAGCACGATGTCTTCTCCAGGGTCTTGTCTCTCCTGACAACATGTCCAAAGTATATAAGATGAAGTCTTGACATTTTTTTGCTTCTAAGGAACACTGGCTGTACTTCTTCCAAGACAGAGCAGTTTGTCCTTGTAGTAGTCCATGGTACTTTCAATATTTTCCTCTAGCTCCACAATTCAAATGCATCAATTCTTAGATCTTCCTTATTCAATGTCTAAATTTCACATGCATATGAGGCAATGGAAAAATATCCATGGATTGAGTAATGTACATCTTAGTCCTGAAAACAACATCTGTGCTTTTCTATACTTTAAAGAAGTCTTGTGCAGCAGATTTGCCTAATGTAAAATGTCTTTTTATCTCTTGACTGCTCCTTCTATGAGCTTGATTGTGCATCCAAGCAAAACAAATCCTTGCTACTTCAAAGTTTGCTCCATTTATCACAATGTATTCTATAATTCCAATTCTTCTCAAGGTTATATATAGTGTGCTATGATCCACAATCGAATGCCTAGTCAATAAAATACAAGTAAATATATTTCTGGTATTCTCTGCTTTCATCCAAGATCTATCTGACATCAGCAAGGATGTTCTTTGTTCCATGTCCTCTTCTGCATCTGACTTGGACCTCTGTGGTAGCTCCTTGTCAATGTTCCGCTGCAACTGTTGACGGAGGATATCCAGAAAAATGTTACTTACATGTGACATCAGTGATTCTGTTCTATGATTTGAACATTCTGTTGGGTCACCTTTCTTTGGAATGAGTACAAATATGGATCTCTTCCAGTCACTTGGCCAAGTAGCTGTCTTCAAATTTTCCTGGCATAGATAAGTAAGTGCTTCCAGTGCTACTTTGGCTTTTTGAAACATTTCAATTAGTACCCTATCCATTTCTGAAGCCTAGTTTTTGGCTAATGCCTTCATTGCAGCTTGAACTTCTTTCTTCAGCACCATTGCTTCTTGCTCTTATGCTATCTCCTTAAATGGTGTAATGTCGACTAATTATTTTTTGTACAGTGTTTCTCTGTATTTGTCCATGTTCTTGTAATGGTTCCTGGAAAATTCAATACTTTTCCAATAGAATCTTTCAGTAATACAATTGAAGTCAATTTTTTTCTTAGTTCTTTCAGTTTGAGATATAGGCTACATAATTAAGGGAAAACATAAAAATGCTCAATGGACATAGAATTAAAACATTCTTCTTTTTAAAATTATTTTATTGGGGACTCGTACAACTCTTATCACAATCATATATAAATTCAATCAGGCCTGTTTGTACATTTGTTGCCCTCATTCTTTTCTAGACATTTACTTTCTATTGAGTCCTTGGTATCAGCTCTTTACTTCCCTTCACCCTTTTACATTCTTCTTAAGACAAGGATCCTCTGTGTCACCACTCTCATTCAATATAATTCTAGAAGTCTTACCCAAAACAATAAGGCAAGAAGGTGAAAAAACAATATTGAAATAGATAAGGAATAATTAAAACTATCCCTATTTACAGATGCTATGGTTATACACATAGAAATCCCAAATAAAAGAACCCAGATAAAAGAAGATACAAGAATTAGTGAAAATATTATCAAAGCAATAGAGTACAAGATCAATATTAAAAATCAGTTGGATTCCTTTACACTAACAAAAAGAATTCTAAAAAGGAAATCACATAAGTAATACCATTTATAATATCCTGCTAAGGTAAAATACTTAGAAATAATTCTGATAAAGGACATTAAAGACTTATTCAAAGAAAATGATGAAACCCTACAACCAGAAACCAAAAGAAATCTTAAGTGGAAATATATACGATGCTTATGTATAAGAAGAATTAACACCAAAAATGTCAATACTATGCAAAGAGAAGTAATGAGATCCTAATCCAAATTCCAACATCATTTAACAAGATGTAAAAGCTAATAACAGTTCGATATGGAAAGGAAGAGACTCTAAAAATGTAAAATATTATTGATGAAGAAGAGAGAATTATGAGTCCTAACACTTCTCAATCTCACACTTCAGAACATTCCAATCTGACTAGTCAAAACAGGTTGGTACTGGTTCAATGACAGGTACAGGGACCAATGGAACAGAGTTGAAAAGTCAGAAGTAAATATCTTCACTAATAGGTAACTAATATCAACAAAGAGTATGAAATGCCATTTAGCAGAGAAAAGAGTCTCTTTAATAAGAGGTACTTCAAAACTGGGTATACATTTGAAGAAAAATGGAATGACCTTAATCTTACACCATATGCAATATAAATACAAAATGGATCAAAAGCTTAACTATAAGATCCAAAGGTATAAAGTTCATGAATCAAAACCTAGAGATAAATCTAGGAAACCTATTTTATAACATAAATTCACTATAAAATACATCTACAAATTCACAAATGGCAAACTATAAACTAGATAATTGAGACCTTCTAAAAATGGATAATTAGGTTCATCAAAAGATTTCACTAAAAAATAAACTACAAAAAAAGTTAATTTTAGATACCATCATATCTGACAAAGATATAATCTCTAAAATCACTCAGTGGTGTCTCTTCAACAACACAAAAAGATGAGCAATTCAATTAAAAAATGAACAAAGGACATAAACAGGTAATACACCAAAGACGATGTCCAGGTGGATAACAAGTACATAAAAACATGCTTGTGATTACTAGCTATTCCAAAACCCACTATTGTCAAGTTGATTTCAAATTGTAGTGATCCCATAGGACAGAACAGACCCTATCAGACTGGGTTCCATAGGGATTTTTTAATACTATAAACCTTTGTGGATGCAGACAGACCCTTCTTTCTTCCATAGTTATTGTTGAGTTTGAACAACCAACCTTTTGGTTAGCATACCATTGCTTATCCACCTGCATTACCATGGTTCCTCATTAACTATTAATCCACAACAGCCCATCATTATTGAATCTGACACATAGCAACCCTGTATAGTCTTTCTGAGGCTGTCAATGTCATAAAAGCTAGCCTCATCTTTCTCCCGCATCAGCCATCTAAACAGCAACAAAGAAAACCTCATTGCCATTGAGTTGATTACAAATCACAGCGACCCTGTGGGACAGGGAAAGTGCCTCTGTGGGTTTCAGAGACAATAACTCTTTACTGGAGTAGAAAGCCTCCCCTTTGCCCCACAGAGCTCCTGGTGGTTTGGAACCGCTGACTTGAGTGATTAGCAGCCAGTGCGTAACCACTATGACACTAGGGCTGCCTTAGAAAGATGCAAACCAAAGCTTCAAGGTGGTACCATCATCCTAGCACTAACGGCACTGATGAAAATTAAAGAGCAACACAGTTCGATGACAGTATGGAGATATCAGAATTCTTACACACTGCTGCAGGACTGTAAAATGGTACAACTACTAAGAAAAACAGTATGGCCCTTCATTAAAAAGCAAGATATAGTAAAAACAAATGATTGGCCTCACTTCTGGGAAGCTATCCAGAGAAAAAAATAAGAGCTGTGATATGAATATTCATGTTCACCACAGTATTTTTCACAATAGCAAATATATAGAAGCAATCTAAGGGCCCGTCACCCAAGAATGTATAAAAATCTGTAGTATTATACGCACTGGAATATTGTACAACAATAAAGACTAATAATGAATCAGTTAAGCATCCCAGAGCATGGATAAATCTGGACAACATCATGCTGAGTAAAGGGTCAATCTTAAAGGAATATTGTATGAAGGTAAACGTCAAGGAAAGCTTTACACAGAGAAACAAAGATGTTTTGGTAGTTCCCAGGGAGCGAGTCACTAACTAGTTTGTACACAAATGTTAATTCTGGTTAAGGAAAAGGCAATACACAATGTGGGGAAAGTGAGCACAGATGACCAAGACAAGGGAAGGCTTTGAGAAGTACACAAGAATAAAGCATAATAAAATTTTCCAAAGGAAAAGAGGAAATTCCATTCTTTGAAGGCACTTTTTAAAATTTCAACACTGCCTAGTATTGGACTTTTCCCTCTGCAGTACCACCAAAATGATTCCTATTTTGTTTTCCAACACATTCTCATGAGATACCAATCAAATAAAATAGACAGTAATGAAGACACACTACAGATGATTTGTTTATGCAAAATGTTTAATGGTGGAGGTCATGCATTTATGCATCTATTGTGTGTTCTCACCTCTCCATATAGCACCTTCGAAAAGCCCTCCACCAAAAAAGAGCCAATTAACAAAAACCAACAACAAAAATAAACAAACCTATCAAAGACTAATTGCAGAGCAAGAGGTCTACACGTTGGTTTTTATTTTAGTTTAGCCTCTGTTAAAGTGTTGTCAATTGTTCACACATTATATCAACTTTAAAATTTCTCAGAGTTGTAAAATAAAAAATCAAGACCTTGTTTTTTTATATCATTGAGACTATGGTCCTTAGTCGTCAAGTTCAGTAGTTCAGTTCTGCTATCGGAACAGTTTCTCTACGTGTGTTCCCTGAAACAGCTACTTCGCCTTTCTCTAATAGAGACTGACGCAGGTACTTTAACTGACGGGTAGTACAAGTTGAGGTACAGCTATTCCAAATTATTTTAACCACCCTTTTGGATACAGTAAATCTTGCTGCTGTGTTTATTCTAATTTTAGTTTCCAAAGTAATGCCACTCTTTCCTCGTCAGATGATGATGTCCATGTACTGAAGGAAAAGGCAAGACTTTTTCACACAATAAAAATACCAAACGAAACAGCGTAGTTCTTTTTAAAATTCCTTTTTAGAAAGTGTTAAATCAAATACAGTTGTTTGTGTTGAGTAGTGAAAGATCTATTTTAGAAGTAGCTAGTCATCAACTCTGGGTGATATTGTAGATCTATCCAGGTCTGACAGCAGTGATGTTTCCATGCTAAAGTCTCACCTGTCATGTGCTAGACTGGGCTGATTCCAGACAGTGCCCTTCATGTGCAGGCATCACCTATCTGTAAGTGAAGGCTGAAATGTTGCTTTGATGCTAACGAAGCCTTGTTCACTGACACTAGGAAGAAAATCTTGGTGATCAACCTCTGAAAAATCAACGACTGAAAACCCTACGCATCACAACCAGATTTAATCATCAGGATCATCACATGCTGTAGGTGACGCAAAGTAGCTAACAATAATAACAAAATACAGATCTAATGAGGACAATTACATTTTAATTTATCGTGAGGATAAAATGATACAATAACTGGGTCCAGTTGGCTTAAATGTGACTGGTGCAATCTTTTCTCTTCCCGATGAATTAAGTTCCAAGTTCTATAAACTTCAAATATAGTTGATGTCATCAGGTCAGCCATGTCTAAGTATAGTTTAGCAGCCACTAGAGGCGCCCAACTCATACAATGCCTCAGCTCTCAAAGAGCCTATGAGATTCGCATAAGATATTATTGAATACAGATGTCTCTCACCTAGGAACACAAGGCAACATTCTAAACTCTCACCACAAAACAAAAAATCACTCTGAGATTGTTCAAATTACAACAGGCGTTTACCTGCAAGCCACTCTTACAGCACATGCTGCTTGAAGCATGTAAGCATTTTAATAGAGGCAGCATTGTGCGATTTGGGAAAAAAAAAACCTCAAAGTAGACTAACATATCTATGGCATACTCATTGTGTAAAGCAGATGATTAATGAACTTAAAAAGAAAAACCTTTTCTAGTACATATTAAGAGCCTTTATTCAATGTTAATACTCAAAGAACAGACTGTAGAATAATCATGGTTCAAAAATACACAAAGCACATAAAGAGCAAAGAATAAGTAATCTACAGCAGCAGTAACAAACCTTAAAGACTCTACACATGACATTACAATTTCTTAAACACAGAAGGCTTAATCCCCCACACCCCTTATTTTAATCTCCATAATGTTGACTATGGTGTATGAATCATCCAACAGCCACATTCAAGTTTGACCTTTCACTCTCTTATCTATGGGCAATTTGATTTTCAAGTATCAAAGAATATTTAAGATATTCAAAGTATGTGAAAACAACCTTTGGCACTTGACCTCGAAATTCAATAGCTAACAGTTGCTGCCACCTATAGGTCTGATCTCCAGAGAAGGGACTGGAATTGAAACAGAAGACTTGCAAGTTTCACATGCATTGTTCGAACAAGATTTGTTTTGTTTTGTTTCATAGAAAAAGGCAGTTGGTCCACATAGATGTCTGATAGAACTCGCTGATTAAAATAGAATTAAATATTGCATGCTCAGTTGATTTCATTTATCAGTCTTTTTTTTTTTTACAATTTATTAGGGGCTCATACAACTCTTATCACAATCCATACATATACATACATCAATTGTATAAAGCACATAGTACATTCTTTGCCCTAATCATTTTCAAAGCATTTGCTCTCCACTTAAGTCCTTTGCATCTGGTCCTCTTTTTTTCCCCCTCCTTCCCCGCTCCCCCCTCCCACATGAGCCCTTGATAATTTATAGATTATTATTTTGTCATATCTTGCCCTATCCGGAGTCTCCCTTTCCCGCCTTCTCTGCCGTCCGTCTCCTAGGGAGGAGGTCACATGTGGATCCTTGTAATCAGTTCCCCCTTTCCAATCCACTCACCCTCTGCTCTCCCAGTATCGACTCTCACACCCCTGGTCCTGAAGGCATCATCCACCCTGGACTCCCCGTGCATCCAGCTCCTACATGCACCAGTGCACAACCTCTGCCCCATCCAGTCCTGCAAGGTAGAATTCGGGTCATGGTAGTTGGGGGGAGGAAGCATCCAGGATCTGGGGGAAAGCTATGTTCTTCATCGGTACTACATCACACCCTGACTGACTCATCTCCTCTCCTAAACCCCTCTATGAGGGGATCTCCAGTATCACAGTCTCTTTAAACCACCTGTGAGGAACAAAAACCTGTACCTGTAATGCAGTGACCTCTCTGCTCACAGAGCAGTAACCACACGTAAGTTGAGAAAATAGTTTTTAAAATATTGATATGCATAATATTTCATAATGACATTTAAAATATTTAACTGAAATATTTTGTTGAAAATAATAAAGCTATACCAAATCAAAAGTATGCCTATTTTATAGATAGTATAGATGTTATACCTAACTCAATTCTTAGGTTTATTCTAAACAAAACTTCATTGGTTTTACAATATACGTAAGTACTTTAATTCTAAAATGTTTATCCAAATGCATATATGTTGGCTGACCTTCCAAAAATTTGAATCTACAATAGAGATAAATAATTTTATTATGACTTTTTTCTGTTCACACTTTCTTAACACAGCTTCAAAAAATGCTGAGCTCTTCACTTGTCCCATTTTCTTTCCCCCTCACCACCTTCTAATTCTACTTTCCATTACATCCCAGCTCCTCGGTTATGCCATTCAGTATCTTCCTAACGCATTTTGAATGTGTCTCTTCAGATTTTATGAGTAAGACGAATAAAAATAAAACTATAATTCAAGGAGGCAAAGGTTTAGAAAAGAACTCCTTTCACTTATTATTATTTTGACCACAATTCATGCCACATATTCAAAACTGTTAGCTCTGCATACTTGGTCATCGACCTAACCTAAGAATAATTAGTTCCTATGGCCCTACTTTCATATCTGCCTTCATAAACAGGTCACTGAAGATAGGGGTGCCATAGCAAAGTGTGGAGAAGAAATCAAATGGTACTTGTTTCAGAAAGAATAGCATCTGAGGGTCTTAAAGGCTTGTCTTAAAACAAGCAGCCATCTAAATAAGGGGTCAACTAAATCTACACATAAAGAAACACACCAGCTTGTGTGATCCCAGGATTGTAAATAATGATAATAAGATCCAAGACTGGAGAAGGGAACATTATATAAGAGCTTAAATTCTGAGCACCCAGCTTGCAGAAGACAATGCAATGCATGACAATGAAAACCTAACTTCCACTTGCAGGGCCCACTTGGATTATGCCTCAGGCAAACCCCCTCTGACCATTGACCATGAATTTGCTATCAGAGTGCATTGGAGAATGGACTAAGGCAGATGTTAGGTGAAAATTTAACATTGTATCATTTGTTCCCTCTTTTAATCCATTTTAATTTTTTTTCTAGTTTTTTATAATTTTCTATTATCTTTTCAACTATGTTTTATTTTGTTATTGTGATTGGGTTTGGGGGTGTCTTTGTTTTTACTTTTGTTTTTGTGTTTTTTTTTTCTATCTGAAACCCAAATAGGTAAATTTACGGGGACAGTAACTGGATTAATAGCTTTATGGAGTTATGGCAGTCGAGGTTGGGGAAATGGGAAACTAATAATAATGAATACAAGGAAGAAGAAAATGTTGTAAAATTTGTTGTAGTTATGATTGAACAATTCTTTTTAATATGTTTAAACTCCTGAGCTCTGAAAATGCTATTTATATATATAAGTAAGTATGCATATATTTATATACTTAATAAAATGGTTAAAATTAATTTTTAAAGGAAATAACTGTTATACCCATTAATAATATAAGCTTTAGCAAGCCATTATAAAATTAAACTCTTTGCTTCAATATTGAATCCCCCTCCCTTTTCCTCTACTCCCAAACTCAAATGACAAACAGCCCAGAAATTCATGGGAAAAAAATAATAATAAAGCACACATTACCTAAGCTCCTTGTAAACTATAAAAAAATAAGCTTCTCTGGTTTCATTTGTTTTTCCACCAGGACTGAGGATCAAACAGGTACCATGTGAAGAGGGATACATGAACTATGTATAAGTAGGATAAGATCAAGTAGAGAAAAAGAATAATTGAATCCATCCAATTAAACAAACTAAAAAAATGCAGACTCACATCAACCCTATAGAACAGGGCAAAAGTGCCCCTGAAGTTTTCTGAGACTGATAGCTCTTTAAGGGGGCAGGAAGCTCCATCTTTCTCGTGGGGAGGCTGATGGTTTTGAACTTGTAACCTTGAGAATCACAGCCCAACTAGTAACCATATGCCACCAGGGCTCCATCTAATTAAAGAAGAGACTAATTTTGGTTAAAGATAAAAACCAAGAGTCATGTTTCTCAAGGAATTATGACAATTATATAAAAAATGCTATGCTATAATAAACGACTATAGCAAACTTTAGGATTTACATATGCTTAAATAAATAATAAAATCTTTTTAGTATGCATAGGTAGTACAAATAAAAAAGCAGCATTTTGGACAGTAAAATATTTATTAATATAGTTCTTTTTTAAATTTAATAAACCTTTTTATTGGGGCTCATACAACTCTTATTACAATCCATACATACATCAATTGAGTAAAGCACCCTTATACATTTGTTGCCCTTGTCATTCTCAAAATTTGCCTTCCACTTGGGTTCCTGGAATCAGCTCGTTTTCCTTTTTTTCCCCCCTATTAATATAGTTCTTTAAGGGTCTCACAAAACTCACTGTCATTGAGTTGATTCCAACTCACAGCAAACCTATATGACAAGGAAAAATCGCACCTGTGGGTTTCTGAAACTGTGAATCTTTATGGAAATAGACAACCTTGTCTTTCTTTTGAGAAGTGACTGGTGTTTTTGAATTCCTGACTTTGTGGTTAGCAGCCCAATGCATAACCACCACGCAATCTGAGCACCACTAACGGCTCAGTTATGTGAAAATGTTAATAAAGTAAAAAGATAACTCAGAAATCAGGAAAGGAAAAATATTAAAATTCCTGTTAGTATCTTTCACAGACAATAGTTTTCTGAATAAATCCCTGTCCACAACTCTTTCTTCTTAGAGATATTCCAGTGATTGGTCTAGGGTGGTCATATGGATCAATTCTGGACTGCAGAATCACTTGGCAGAAACACTGGGTAGGACTTTGAGGAAGTCTTTTGAAAAATATATATATTCAGTTCATTGTGTGCCTTTTTCTTTTCTTGTTTAAAACAATACATGGTGCCTTTTTATGACCATAAAAAGGTAAGCCTGAAAAAAGAGACTTACATGCTAAAGATGACAGAAACCCCAAATTAAAATAGTCTACTTACAAACCAAATCCTGATTGCCTATTCATGGAATTCTATTCGAAACAACCAGACTAACCCCTTCTAATTATGCTACTATACAGTTGGATACATCTTCAAATCCACTTTTATGTGTGTCTTGAGCAAAAGACCTGGAGATGTAAAGATATTGAAGCACACACTTCTACTCTGATACACAGGGAGTTGACTATTTTTAAGTACAAATATCATAACCAGCAAATGTTGGGAGAAGAAGAGAAGACAGAAAAGAATACATTGCTAATCCTTTCTAGCAGGGTATCAAAACTGTTATATGGCTTTTTTTTTTCCCTCTCACTCTAGGGCATATCAGCCTAAGTCCAAGGGAGTATTCATATCATTGAATCTGCTCCAGGTGAGAATACAGTAAAGCCCAGCTTTTGTTTTTTAATCATTTTATTGGGGGCTCATACAACTCTTACCACAATCCATACATACATCCAATGAGTCAAGCACATTTGTATATTTGTTGCCCTCATCACTCTCAAAACATTTGCTTTCTACTTGAGCCCTTGGTATCAGCTCCTCATTTTTCCCCTACCTCCCTGCCCATACCCATGAACCCTTGATAATTTATAAATCATTAATATTTTGTCATGTCTTACACTGTCCGATGTCTCTCTTCACCCACTTTTCTGCTGTCTGTCCACTAGGGAGGGGGTTATATGTAGATCCTTGTAAACAGTCTCCCACTTTCTTCCCCACCTTCCTGGTATAGCCACTTTCACCACTGGTCCTGAAGGGTCCATCTGCCCTGGATTCCCTGTGTTTCTAGTTCCTATCTTGTACATCCTCTGGTCTAGCCGGATTTGTAAGGTAGAATTGGGATCATGATAGTGGGGGGAGGAAGCATTTAAGAACTAGAGGAAAGTTATATGTTTCATCATTGCTACCCTGCACCCTGACTGACTCATGTCCTCCCCGTGACCCTTCTGTAAGAGAATGTCCAGTTGTCTACAGATGGGTTTTGGCTCCCCACTCTGAACTACCCCTCATTCTCAATTATATGATTTTTTATTTCTTTGATGCCTGATACCTGATGCTTCAACACCTTGTGGTCACACAAGCTGGTGTGCTTCTTCCATGGGGGCTTTGTTGCTTCTCAGATAGATGGCCATTTATTTACCTTCAAGCTTTTAAGACCCCAGACGCTATATCTTTTGATAGCCTAGAACCATCAGCTCTCTTCACCACATTTGCATATGCACCTGCTTTGTCTTCAGCAATTGTGTCGGGAAGGTGAGCATCATTTAATGCCAGTTTAATAGAACAAAGTGTTCTTGCTTTGAGGGAGTACTTGAGTGGAGGCCCAATGTCCATCTGCTACCTTAATACGAAACCTATACATATATGTACAAAGATCTATTTCCCCATTATCATATATAAATATATTTACATATGTATGTGCCTGTATTTAAACCTCTATAAATGCCCTTTGCCTCCTAGTTCTTTCCTGTATTTCCTTTGACTTTCCTCTTGTTCCACTATCATGCTCAGCCTTCATTTGGGTTTCAGTAATTCCTCTCAATTACATTGCCCTTGATCAATCCCTCCCAGGCCTCTTATACCCTCCTCACCACTGATTTTGGATCACTTGTTGTTCCCTTGTCCCTGGGTTTGCTAACACCACTTCCTTTCCCACACCTTCCCCTCTCCCATGTTCCCTGGAAACCCTCAATCCCATTGTTTTCTCCTCTGGATTGTTTATCCAGCCTATCATATCTGGATAGACCTGCAGAGACATTAATATGCACAAAAATAAGACAGAGCAAAACAAAGCAACAAAACAAAACAACAACACATAGAACCATATGGTTGGCACCACTATGAGACAGGACATTCCTCACTGACCCATAGACCTACAAGGGACAACACTGGATGCACAGTGTGGGAATTGAGCCCAATCTGACCCCATCACACTGAGGAAAACACTAAGGGCATGCAACAGAACAGCAAGGGGAGCAGAGCAAGGAAGTCCCGAAGGAGTACCAAAAATAGACTTTAGGGCCAGGGCGTGGCACTCCATCAGACTCGAAAACACTCCTAAAGGTCAAGAAACAGATCTTAAACTATTTACAAGCTTTTCTCTCTCTCTCTCTCTCTCTCTCTTGGTCATTTTTGTTGTTGTTGTTTTGTTGCTTTGTATAGCCCAGTTTTATAAGTGTGTCTCCAAAGCAGACAGATCTGCATTGGTGAGACCTATGAAGGATGTTGTATGCCTCCACAAGAAAGTCTAAAATCCAAATTTACCCAAGGGTTAGATGCGAACCAGGTCAAAAATGTCCAATTAATAAGATAATACTGGATATATTTTACCCTTGGGTTCTATATAAATATTGTTAAGCATTTCTCCCCTATGTCATGTTGCTCCACCTGGTTTACCCATCAACAGAAATGTAATCAACTTTCTGGACATGGACATGTTCCCTCCCACACATTTTGACTTGAGTTTCCAGTAAGGTTCACTTATCACTCTGGTACGAGGGTTTGTTGATTTGGATTGACCTTGGAGCAATGTTGAATAGCAGCAACTGGTTGGTCCTCTTTCTCTCCTCCCAACATGAGAAACTGACCCCAGTTTTAGTGAGACCTCCTCTGTCAAAGTGGTTTCCAAGATGTACAAATAATAAAGGTGATTTGTGGCTCATAGACACTAGGCAAACTCACTACTGAATTTGATTACATGATCTGAGAGAAGAAGCCTGCCATCGTCTTGGTGTTTATCTTTATAATAGTGGACTCATACCATATCTGTCCTCTTGTGATTGACTAACTTCATTCGGCAGAATGGTTTCCAGTTCCACCCCTGTCATGAAATATTTCATGGTTTCAGTACTGTTTTTTAAGTATGCATACTATTCCATGTTTTGTCTATAACAGAGTTTCTTTATCCATTCTTCTACTGACTGGATGACAGTGAATTTGGTTGAGTTGTATGTTGTTTTCCATAATGGCCGTACATGCTTACAAGCCCGCCAGTAGCACATAAGAGCTCAGGTCAACCCCACCCACCCACCTTCTCAAGCATTTCTTGTTCTCAGTTTTTGTTTTCTAGTAGAGCTTTTAAGAATATAAGGCAATACCCCACTATTCTTAATTTGTATCTCTGGGATGGCTGGTGATCTGGAGCATTTATTAGTGTGTTTGTTGGTCCTTTGCGTGTCATCCCTGATTAATTGTTTATTCATGTCCTTTTCCCACTTTTTAATAGAATTATTTGGGGTTTTTCCTAAATGAGGCATTGCAGAATTTTATAGATAATAGTAATTAGTCCCTGTCCATATCATTCCTAAATATTTTTCCCAATCCATGGGCTCTTATTTTACTCTTTTGATAAGTGTATTTTATTTTTAGTAGGTCCTGGTTATCCATTTTGGGTGTTTCCTTTATTACATGTGGTAGTCTATGTATGCCCTGCAATTTAGTACTTGTATTTTTAAATATTCTCATCAATAATTGTTATAGCTCTCATGTTTACATTTAGTTCTCCAATTCATCTTGAGTTCACTTTTGTGCGTGAGGTGAGATGTGGGTCCTGTTTCATTCTTCTGAAGATGGAGATCCCGTTTTTAAAGCACCATTTATTGAAGAGGCTATCCTGTTCCCATGAAATGTTTTTAGTCCTATACTGGAAACCTGTTTCCTTTAGGATGATGGGTTCCTTTTATCTATGGGTTTTCTGTTCTGTTCCATTAATCTATGTATCTGTCATTGTATAATGCCTGTCTGTTTTGATTACTGTGGCTGTATTATAAGTCTTGAGTTCGGGTAGTGCAAGAATTCTAACTTTGTTCTACTTTTTGAGGTGTGCTTTGCTTATCCTGGGTCTCTTCTCTCTCACATAGAATTGGTTATTAATTTTTCAATTTATCTAAAGAATGAAATTTGCATTTGAATTATGTTATATTTGTAGATGCGTTAGGCACGTATTGACATTTTTTTTAAATATTAAATCTTCTGACCCATGAACATAGGATAGTCTTCGATTTGCATAGGTCTCTTTTGGTTTCTTGAATTAATATTCTGTGGTATTCTTTGTGCAGCTCTTTTGTTAATTTGGTGAAGTTTATTCCTAGGTATTTCATCTTCTGCGTGTCCATTTTAAATGATTTTCTTGATTTCTTTTTTTTGGGGGGAGGGGGTGTTCTCTTGCCTAATATATTGGAATCCAACTGCTTTCTGCTTAAACTTTTATCTTGCTACTTTGTCAACCCCCTCAATTGTTTACAACAGTCATTTTTTTTGTGTGGAAACTTGGCTTTCTCTATATATAAAATGATATCATCTGCAAAGAGTGAGATTTTCACTTCTTCTTTGCCTCATTGTATTTCCATGAATCCCATTTGTTGTCTAATGGCTAGACTAGGACTTAAAGCACAATGTTGACTAAAGTGGTGATAGCAAGCATCCTTGTCTAGTTCCTATTATCAAGGGAAATGTTTTCACTTTTCCCCCACTGAGCATGATGTTGGCTGTTGGATTTTTTTATACGGCCTTTATTATGTTGAGGAATTTCCCTTATATTCATTTTTTAAGTAACTCTCTTTAAATTTTATTTTATTGGGGTTCTTACAGCTCTTATCACAATCCATACATATATCCATTTTGTCAAACACATCTGTACATATGTTGTTATCTTTTTCAAAACATTTTCTTTCTACTTGAGCCCCTGGCATCAGCTCCTCATTTTCCCCTTCTTTCCCCTCCCTCCCCCATGCCCTCTTGATAATTTATAATTTATTCATTTTTTCATGTCCTACTTTCTATTCCTATTTTATTGAGTGTTTTCATCAGCAAAAAAAAAAAGAGGAAGACTCTCACTAAGACAGATTGACACAGTAGTTGCAAGATGGACTCAAGCATGACAATGATTCTGAGGATGGGTCAGGAGTGGAAAGTGTGTCATTCTTTTGTACATACAGTGGCTATCAATTAGAACTGAGTCTATAGCACCTAACAGTAACATATATTACTGGGAAATTTCTCAGAGTTCATGAATGTTTTCAGAGCCTATTCAGCTTAAACATACTCTTGTTGCTGTTGTTAGCTGCCATTGAGTCAGTTCCAACCCACGGGAACTGTATGCACAACAGAACAAAACAGTGTCTAGCCCTGCATCACCCTCCAAATTATGCCTGTGCTTGAGTCAACTGGTAGCAGACACCGTGTCAGTCCATCTCATTTAGGTTATACTTACTTTTCACTGCAAAACACTCCCCCCTCCCCCAACTGCTTTACCAAGCATCATGTCCTTCTCCAGAAACTGGTTTCTCCTGACAACATGTCCAAAGTGTGGGGCACAGGTGTGCAACTGCTAGAATCAGCAGATTAAAAGTTAAAACAGGCTGTATGAAAGCCGGGGTTTGAGGTAGGCCTCAGTTTCAGTTTCGGTTTCAGGTTCCTGGTCACTGATGCAACACATCACCTGATCCACCTAGCCAATGGGACATCGCCTGATCTGACCTAACCAATGGGACACATCTCCTGAAGACGTCTTAGCCAATAGAGTTCGAGTGACAGCCCACCAGTGACCGACCAATCAGGAAAGCACGCACGAACCTACTCACCAATCACCACTGGACAATGCTGGTGCCAGAAATTTTCTCCAATAAGTTTAAAGAACAGCAACCCTGGACTGCCCCTTGTCCCTGGGCCTTTAAAAGCCCGGTCAACAAAGAGCTCAGGGTCAATTCCCTTAGGATGTTGGGTCCCCACTGCGCCGGGCAGCGGAGGGAGGGAGCCCTAGCTCGAGCTAGCTGATAAACTCCTTTTGCCGCCTTTGCATCTCCTGCTCGTGATTATTCCGTGCACCCAAAGTGAGCTCGCCTTCCTTCCCCGAATCTAACAAAAGTATGTAAGACAAATCCTTGCCATCCATGCCTCTGGAAGCAGCACTCTAGCCACACTTCCTCCAAGACATTGGTTTGTCTCCTTGACAGCTCATGATACTTTCAATATTCTGCTCCAGCGCCACAATTCAAACTCATCAATTCTCCTGTGGTCTTCCATATTCAATGCCTAGTTTTCACATGTATATGAGGTCACTGAAAATACCATGGTTGGAAATCAGGCACATTTTAATCCTCAAAGTCACCTCCCTGCTGTTCAACATTCTAAAGAGATTGTGCAGTAGATTTAGCTAATGCAATGCATTATTTGATCTCTTGATTTCTGCTTCCATGAGTATTATTGTATATCTAAACCTGATGAAATCTTTGACAACTTCAAGCTTATCTCCATTTATCATGATGTTACCTATTAGTCTAGTTGTGAGAACTTGAGTCTTCTATACATGGACTCGTAATGCATACTGAAGTCTACAATCCTTGACCTTCATCAACTAGTGTCAATTCCTCCTCACTTTCCAGCAAGTAAAGTTTGTTATACGATTGTTTACATCAGAGATTGTTCATAGACCTTCCTCCGATCCTGTTGCTGGGTTCTTCTGCATATAATCCTGCTTCTCTGATGATTTATTCAGTTTAGAGACTGAATAAGTAAGGTGAAAGACTTCAATCCTACAATTATTTCTTCTCATTTGGAGTTGTATCCCCTCTGCAAATGAACATCCTGAAGGCTCCATTCCCATAGGCTTTGCTTCATTCATTTCAATGTGGTTGACTCTATTCTCAGAGAGCAGCTCCTCTTTGGTCACATTTTAAGTGGCTTCTGGCCCACGGCCCATCCTCTGGCACTATCTTTGGCAATATTCTGATTCCAATCTTTATACGTTCAGAATCTGAAAATGTCACCATGCTATACATAGGTTTTTGGGGGCTACTTTTTCATAAGTGGGCAGCCAACTCCTTCTTTGTTGTCTGATCTTAATTTGTAAACTCCACTGACACCTGTTCACTTTGGGTGACTGCTGGCATTTAAAATACCAATGGCATAGCTTCCAGTATCACAGCAACACACAAACCACCACAGTACATTAAACTAATAGACAAGTGGTGCTACTTTAGCTCTAGGTGCTAATCTCCATTTTGATGGCTACACAGAACACACACACACACACACACACACACACACACTCAAATACATGATTAAAGTGCATTAACAGGTTGTAATGCAATGGAGAAATCCTCAGGATAGAATTATTCATCAGGACTAATTACAAAGTTTTCTGAGACCTGCCAGTAGATGCTGAAATGGCATACCATCAACTACAAAATACAACCTGTAGGTGTTCAGCTCAAGGTCTGTGGATCAGCAAACCTAACTCACTGAATTAAGTACCCAGAGGCACCCTACTTCAAAAGCCAGCACAAATTCACTCAGCTTCACTGGCTTTATGGGCTGGTAAGTCCTTGCTCTTGCACCTGGTTCTCCTTTACTTACCATCTGATGCCGCTTCCCTAATGTGACAGCTGTCTGCTGGGTCCAGGTGGTTCACTTGTAGGAATCTCTAGACCAGGAAATATGTTGCACACTTGGATCTTGCTTGTAATAAAATCTCTTCCCCTGTTTTTCAAAGGGTTCAGTTTATACATAGCAGGATGGTATCACAGGGAATCCTGTTCACAGTTACCCACAGGTAAATCCTATCAATATCTTCCCCTACCTTCTCACAGACACATATGGGAAAAGGTAGTTTAGTGGGAGTTAAAGATTTAGGCTAGAAGAAGCATATGAAATAATCCACTGCCCCTACAAATCTCTTGACTCCTCCTTTTGGAGCATTAATTATGGATACAAGCAAGATGAAATCCTTGACAATTTCAATATATTCTGTTTATCATGATGTTATCTATTGGTTCAGTGGTGAGGCTTTTTCCTTTTTCTTACATTGAGTTGTAATCCAGACCGAAGACTATAATCCTTGCTCTTCATCAGCAAGTGCTTCAAGTCCTCCTTACTTTCAACAAGCAAGTTTGTGTCACCTGCACATTAAAGGTTGTAATAAGCCTTCTTCCAAACCTAATGCTATGTTCTTCTTCATATAGTCTAAATTCTCTGATTATTTGCTCAGCATTCAGATTGAATAAGTATGGTGAAAAGATACTACCCTAAAGCACATCTTTCCTGATTTTAAAGCAAGAAGTACTCCCTTGTTCTGTTTGCACAAGAGCCTCTTGTACCAATTCCACACGTGCATTGTGCAATTCCCATTCTTCCCAAGGCTATCCATACTTTGTTATGATCCACACAGTCAAATGTCTTTGCAGAGTCAATATAACAAAAGTAAACATATGTATCATGTCTCTATTTTCAGCTAAGACCCAGCTGATATCAGCAATATCCTTTGTCCCATGCAACTCTTCTGAATTTAGCCTAAATTTCTGGCAGCTCCTTGTCAATGTACTGTGGCAAACAATGTTGAAGCTCTGATAGCAATACGTTTTGCTTTACTGACCATCATGCACTTGCCTATAATGAGCCCATGTGTCATAGAGGGAATTGTACTCATCCCCACCATAATCACTTTCCCCACCAAAATGTTTGCGTGGGGAGGGGGGGGTGAGGTGCGGAGGGGGGTGTACTTGGCTATGCCAGGATTTTCAGTGGTTTGGAAGTTTTAGAATGATGTGATCCTTCCCCATGATGAGATCTGATGTGATTAGCCAATCAATTGTAAGGGGCTTATGGCGGGAACCAATACTCTTCCTTAGGTCACAGCCCTAAACTCATGGTAGTTTCCCTGAGGGTATGGCCTGCAATACCGTTTCTTGCTTTATTAAGAAATGTGTTAATTGGGCAGACTTGGGTCTGACATTGACATTGAATATTATTTTGAGTTTTTCTGACCACTAGCTCCCATTGTTTGTGTAAATAGTGTCAAGTCACATATGAATTTAATCGGTATATATCAATAATCCTTGTGTTACGATTTGTAACCAGCCTTCACTTGCTTAATCTCCTACTCTCAATTGTGTTTTAAATACATTACAGTGGGCTTAATGAATGACACCAAAACCAGAAGGACCCATTATCTCTATGGTGAACCAGAGGCAGATAGAAAACATAGATAAAGGAATGTATTGGGGGCTTTCACTTAATACTGACTCTAATCTGAGAAGAATTCGTTCTTTTGACATGCTCTGCTCAATACGTGCCCTCATGAAGGAAACACAGAAGATATGAGTGCTACAGCAAGGTGTATTGAAAAAACTAGACAGTGCCCAGCTTCTGGGTTCTTAACGTTTTGTTTTCAAACAAGAAGCCATCTAAATGAGTCATTAATTAAGGCCACATGCAAGCAACACATCAGTCTGTGTGATCCAAGAATTTCAAATAATGTAAATCAAAATCGGAAGAGAAGAATGGTATCAGAGTTTGAATTGTGAAATTCTGGTTTGTAGAAAACTATGGAGGACAGTGTAAGCCCAAAATAGACAAGCAGAATCTGTTTGTGGAAAGAGCCTCTAGGGATTTCCCTCTGACCACAAGCAAATTATGGGACAGAATATTGTATGGATGATTATAGTTGATTAAAATGAAAAATATGAATTGAATTTCTAAAACTTTATCATTTGCTCTCTCTTTTTACACATTTGAATTTGGTTTTTAATATTTTCTTTTTAAAAAATTGGGGTTTATCTCTGTTGTATTGTGCTCCTGTTGGTAGCCTTCTTGACTCTCTATGTGTTTTTTTTCTATATTTCCCAGTATATGAAGCCAAGGATGGATTAACCTAAAGAGATGATAACTAGATTAAGGGTTCCTGGGGGTGCCATAGGAGAAGTTGGGAGGTAATGCAAAGTTAATAATAAGGAGTACAAGAAGGAAGAAAATATTTTAAAACTGATTTTGGTAGAAATTGTATAATACTTCTTGATATGACTGAACTATGATGTCTGGATTGAATTGTATGAGGTCTGGATTATGTCCTAATGAAATGGTTTATTTTTAAAAAGGGAAAAGAAGAAGTAAGGGACAGAGAAAGTGGGACATAACTATCACCCAGAAATAAGAAACTAGAAGCAAAGTAAGTCTTTTGAGCCCAGGATGCTGTGCTCAGAACTCCCTAGAAATATGGGAACATTGTTACCAAAGCACATGAAGATATTCAAAAGATGCTTGACCCATAGGTGTTGAAAGGAGGCAAGGACCTTCATCCAGAGTTGACAGTGAAAGAAATACACCTACTCTTTTGAGTTCCAGCTTCCTACACTGTGAATGAATAAATTTCTGTTCTTCTGCCTTCCAACTTGTGGTCTTTCTTTAATAATAGCACTAGATGGCTGCTATGCTGGCTTCTTACTGCTTCCATTCCAGCACGTCTTAGACAAATGCCCTCTTTTTATCTTACATAAGAACTAGACTGCTAACTATGCTAATGTGATTCATAAATAGTGGTGATGTGAAACAGAGGGCTAATTTGTAGTTAAAAGCACACACTTTGGAAACAAATATGTTGTTGTTTACTGTTGGAGAATCTGCTCTAACTCATAATGACCTTATGCATACAGGAAATGACCTATTACTTGGCACAACATTATCCTCACATTAATCATTGTGGCTATGCTCACTGTTAGCAACTGTATCCATCTATCTTACTGAAGTTCTTCCTCTTTTTTTTTAAATCGTTTTATTAGGGGCTCATACAACTCTTATCACAATCCATACACACATCAATTGTGTAAAGCACATTTGTACATTCATTGCCCTCATCATTCTCAAAACATCTGCTCTCCACCCAAGCCCTTGGCATTAGCTCCTCATTTTCCCCTCCCGCCCTTCTCCCCCTCCCTTGATAATTTACAAATTATTATTTTGTCATCTTGCCCAGTCCAACATCTCCCTTCACCCACTTTTCTGTTGTCTGTCCCCCAGGGAGGAGGTTATATGTAGATCCTTGTAATCGGTTCCCCCTTTCCAGCCCACCCTCCCTTTGCCCTCCCAGTATCGCCACTCACACCACTGGTCCTGAAGGGATCATCCACCCTGGATTCCGTGTTTCCAGTTCCTATCTGTACCAGTGCACATCCTCTGGTCTAGCCAGATTTGTAAGGTAGAATTGGGATCACGATAGTGGGGGAGGAGGAAGCATTTAGGAACTAGAGGAAAGTTGTATGTTTCATCATTGCTACATCGTACCTTGACTGGCTCGTCTCCTCCCCGAGACCCTTCTATAAGGGGATGTCCAATGGCCTACAAATGGGCCTTGGGTCTCCATGCCATACTCCCCCCTCATTCATAATGATATGATTTTTGTTCTGATGATGCCTGATAACTGACCCCTTCAACACCTCATGATCGCACAGCCTGGTGTGCTTTTCCATGTGGACTTTGTTGCTTCTGAGCTAGATGGCCGCTTGTTACCTTCAAGCCTTTAAGACCCCAGATGCTATATCTTTTGATAGCCAGGCACCATCAGTTTTCTTCACATTTGCTTATTCACCTGTTTTGCCTTCAGCAGTTGTGTCAGGAAGGTGAGCATCATAGAATGCCAATTTAATAGAACAAAGTATTCTTGCATTGAGGGAGAACTTGAGTGGAAGCCCAATGTCCTTCTGCTACCTTAATACTAAACCTATAAATGTATGCACATAGATCTATTTCCCCATCCTCATATATAAATATATTCACATATGTTCATGCCTTTATTTAGACCTCTATAAATGCTCTTTGCCTCCTAGCTCTTTCCTCTATTTCCTTTGACTTTCCTTTCATCCCACTATCATGCTCTGTCTTCATTTGGGTTACAGTAATTCCTCTCAGGTACATTACCCTTGATCATGCCCTACCAAGCCTCACACCCTCCTCATCACTGATTTGGATCACTTGTTGTTCCCTTGTCCCTGGGTTTGTTAACACCACTACCTTTCCCCCCACCTCCTCCTCTCCCATGTCCCCTGGAACTCTCGGTCCCGTTGTTTTCTCCTCCACATGGTTCATCCAGCCTATCTTATCTAGACAGAGCTGCAGATGTTCTTCCTCTTATTTGCTGACCTGATTTAAGCATGATGGTGCCACCCACCATCTGGTGCCAACCAATGAGGAGCCCAAAGTAAGTGAGATAAAATCTCAGTAGCATCCCTTCTAAGGAAAATTCTTGCTGTTCTTCCAAGATAGACTTTTTTTGTTCTGGCTGCCCAGAGAATATTCATTATTCTTTACCAACACCATACTTCAAATATATTGACTCTTCTTTAGTCTCCCTTTAACATTTTCATTAATAACCAATGGTATGCAGGTGACACAATCTTGCTTGATGAAGGTGAAGAAGACATGAATCACTCATTACTAATGATCAAAGTCTATAGTCTTCAGTGTGAGTTAAATCTCAACATAAACATTGTAGAAGCACACCATACTGTGTGACAAGATGTAGAAGAGACCAGGTATCAGGCATCAAAGAACAAAAAATCATATCATTGTGTGCCCACCTTCCCAATCTGATCTCTGAAGACAAACATGTGCATATGATATCAAAAGATATAGCCTCTGGGGTCTTAAAGGCTTGAAGATAAACAAGCAGCCATCTAGCTCAGAAGCAACAAAGCCTACATGGAAGAAGCACACTAGCCTATGTGACCACGAGGTGTCAAAGGGATCAGGTATCAGGCATCAAAGAACAAAAAATCATATTGTAAATGAGGGGGAGTGCAGAGTGGAGACCTAAAGCCCATTTGTAGGTAATAGGACACCCCCTTACAGAAGGGTCTAGGGGAGGAGACAAGCGAATCAGGGTGCAATGTAGCAACAATGAAACTTTCCTCTAATTCTTAAATACCTCCTCCTCCCCCTTACCCACCCACCCCCGCCCCCTCTATCATAATCAAAATTCTACCTTACAAATCTGGCTAGACCAGAGGATGTACACTGGTACAGATAGGAACACAGGGAATCCAGGACAAATGATTCCTTCAGGACCGGTCAGTGGTGAGAGTGGCGATACCCGTGCATAGAGGAAAGGTAGGGTAGAAAGCGGGAACCAATTATAAGGATATACATATAACATCCTCTCTGGGCGGGGGGTACGGACAACAGAAAAGTGGGTGATGGGAGACATCTGACAGTATAAGACATGACAAAATAATAATAATTTGTAAATTATCAAGGCTTCATGAGGGAGTGAAGAGCGAGGAGGGAGGGGGAAAATGAGAAGCTGATACCAATACCAAGGGCTTAAATGGAGAGCAAATATTTTGAGAATGATGAGGGCAACTAAAGTACAAATGTTCTTGGCACAGTTGATATATGTACGGATTGTGAAAAGAATGGTATGAGCCCCCAATAAAATGATTTAAAAAGAACTCAACATAAAACAAAAAAGGCAACATCATGATAAATCAGCAGGTAACATCATAATAAATAATAAATGTTAAAATTGTCAAAGAAATTGACATTTTACTTAGATCCATAATCAACGTCCATGGAAGCAGTATTCAAGAAATCAAATACTTGTTTCATTGTATTAAAGACATCTTTAAAGGTTAAAAAAGCTATGATGTCACTTTAGTTACAGAAGTATGTCTGACTCAGACCCCATTTTCAATTAGCTCCTGTATGTGTAATCTAAGAAATTAAAAAGGAAGACAAAAGAAGAATGGACACAACTGGCATGTTTATATATTCAATTCTACCCTTGGCACACATATAAAATTGAACTTTTAAAAGCCTATGAAAAATCCACTATCTTTTAATTATATCTTTCTATGCACTTTTTACAGTCCCCTCATGTTTTGAATAAGGAGCCTGGTGATTTGGTGGTGACAAGTTGGGCTGTTAACTACAAGGTCAGCAGTTCGAAACCACCAACAAACCCGTGGGAGAAAGACAAGGCTTTCCACTCCCTTGAAGAATTCAGTTTGGGAAACTCCCAAGGGCAGTCCTACGCTATTTTTTAGGATGAATATGAGTCGGCATCAATTCAACAGCAGTGAGCTCTTACACTGGCCGAGCTTCAGTGTCCTCATTTGTAAACATGTGTATCATAAATGCCTACTTCCTCTAGTTAATCTGAGATAGGAAGACATGATTTTTGAACATATTTTAAAAACATAAGACATTAATCAGCTTCTTCCTCTAAACTGGGGACAGAGTCCTCCTTCCTTGCGTATTCTTAGTGTAAGAGCTCAGCTGAAACCTTTTCACTTTGGGTCACCCTGCTGGCATTTGAAATACCAGTGACACAGCTTCTCGCATCACAGCAAGACACAAGTCACCACAGAACAACAAACTGACAGACAAATGGAAGACAGAGAAGACGGGTTATATGAAGAGTGCAGCGTCAGGGTTGGAGGAAGACTTATCAGCAACCTGTGTTATACAGATGGCACACTCTTGCTTGCTAAAAGGGAGGAGAAATTGAAAAACCTACTGATAAAGATCAAGGATTGTAGCTTTCAGTATGAATTATAACTCAATATAAGGAAGAAAATCCTTACAACTGGACCAATAGATAACATCATGATAAAGGGAGAAAAGGTTGAAGTTGTCAAGGATTTTGTTTTACTTGGCTTCACAATCAATGTCATGTAAGCAGGAGTAAAGATATCAACAGACATATTGCATTGGGTAAATATGCTACCCAAGACAAGTATTTAAGAGCAAGAATATTACTTTCAGGATTAAGGTTCACCTGACCCAAGCTATGGTATTTATTCTCCTTTGCATGATATGCATGTTAAAGTTGGACACTGAATAAGGAAGACCATAGAATACTAGATTAATTTGAATTAAGGGACTGGCAAAAATATTGAAACTATAATAAATTGCTTAAAGGACAAACAGATCTATAGTGGAAGAAGTAAGTGCTCCTTGGAGGCAAGAATGGCGAGACTTCAGCTGACATCCTTTGGACATGTAGTCAGGCCAGATCAGTCCCTGGAGATGGACGTCATGTTTTGTAAAGTGGAAGGACAGTGGAAAGAGGAAGGCCTGTGACTAAGAGTGTTAACACAGCAACTACATCGATGGGCTCAGGCTTGGGAATAATTGTGAGGATGTCACAGGACTGGGCTGTGTTTCAGTTTGCCACTATGTGTCTGATCTGACTGGGTGGCACCTAACAACAACATAAAAAAAAAAAAACCCTCATTGCCATTCGAGTCAATTCTTTCCCCTAGCAGCCCTATTGGACAAGATAGAATGCCCCTATGGGTTTCTGAGTCTAAGTCTTTATGGGAGTAGAAAGCCACATCTTTCTCCCAATAAGCCATTGGTCATTTTGAACTGCTGATCTAGGGTTTGCAGTCCAATACAGAACCTGCTACAGCACTAGGATTCCTGTGACCCTTGAAAACCAACTTAATGAAACAAATCAGACACCAAAAAATATAGCTATTATATGGTAGAATTTATAGGAAAATTTATAGATACATCTTCATATAGCGAGACATAAAGTATATCAGATATTACCAGGATCTAGGAGGGGAAAGAAAAGGAAGCTATTGTTCATTGATTACAGAATTTTTATTTGGTATAATGAAAAAGTGATGATTGTGAAGGCCATTGAATTATATTCTTTTTTTTAAACATTTTATTAGGGGCTCATACAACTCTTATCATAATCCATGCATATACATATATCAATTGTATAAAGCACATCTGTACATGAATTATATTCTTAAAATGGTTAAAATAACAAAGTTTATGTTTATATTTTGCCATAATAAAAATGAAATGATGTATGCAAAAAGCTTCTATAACATCTCTTAGTTTAAATTCAAGCTCACTGCTATACAGTTGATTCTATCAGCGACCCTGTTAGGACAGAGCAGGGAAATTCCATACCATATCTCTCCAGAAATAACTATTCCTGGGTTCAAATTTAATTAGAAAAAGGAGCTAAACCCACAGAGCATGAAACTCTGAGATGGGGCGTTTTCTCCGCATCTTCTTGTGGTTGTTGCAAGATGCCATGAGCCTGTCCTGACTCAGAGCAACCCTATGTACAACCAACTGAAACACTGCCCGGTCAGGCATACTCCTCACAGTTGTTCTTACGTTTAAGCCCACTGCTGCCGTCGCCGTGTCAACCATCTCATTAAGGGCCTTCCTCTTATTCTCTGCCCCTTTACTTTACCGAGCATAATGTCCTTCTAGAAGGACTCTCTGCTGATATGTCTACAGTAGTGAGACCAAGTCTTGCCATTCTTCTTTCTTTTTTTAAAAATCATTTTACTGGGGGCTCTTACAGTTTTTACCACAGTCCATCCATCCATCCATTGTGTCAAGCACATTTATACATAAGCTGCCACAGTCATTTTCGAAACATTTTCTTTCTACTTGAGCCCTTGATAGAGAAATTAACCATGTAGAGAAATGGTTAACACTTTTCTGGGTATAGGAGATTTCTTAAAATTAGGATGTCTCCCCTCTCAGACCCTTATTTCATCTTGGTTGGATCTATCATAGCTCTAGAGTGTGTATGAATGAGTCTGTTAATAAAGCAAAGTATTTCTAGGTCACTTGTGACCCCTGTTATGTATGTCCTGATTTGGGAAAACCATCCTTATTTCTAAAGAGCATTCTGGCTATACTTCTTCCATGACAGATTTATTTGTTCTTTTGGCAATGTTTTCAACATTCCTTACCATGACCATAATTCAGATGCATGAATTTTTCTTTGGTCTTCCTTATTCAGTGTGCAACTTTGGTATGCTATGAGGTGATTTAAAATACCATGACTCGGTTCAGGTGCATCTTAGTCCTTAAAGTAACTTCCCAATTTTTCAACACTTTAAAGAAGTCTTGTACAGCAGATGTACCCAGTGCAATGTGTCATTTTATCACTTAACTGTTGCTTTCATGAGGATTTATCATGGATTCACGCAAGATAAAAATCTCAATAACTTCAATCTTTTCTCCTTTTATCATGTTGTTACCTGTTGGTCCAGTTGTGAGGATTTTGATCTTCTTGACATTGAGTCACACTCCATACTGAAAGCTACAATCTTTATCAGCAAGTAATTACAGTCCTCCTCACTGTCAGAAGTAAGCGTGTGTCATCTGCATATCACATGTTGTTAATAAGCCTTTCTCCAATACTGATTCCAAATTCTTTTTCATAATCCAGCTTCTCAGATTATTTGCTCAGCAACCAGATTGAAAAAATTTGATGACAGAATTAGACCCCGACCCACACATTTCCAGATCTTCAAACATTTAGTGTGCCTTTGTTCTGTACACACAACTGCTTCTTGATCCATGGACCAGTTCCACATAAGCACAATGACATGTTCTGAAATTCACATTCTACTCAAAGTTATCCATAGTTTGATAGGATCCACGCAGTCGAATGTGTTGGCATAGTCAATAGAACAGAAGTAAATCTCTTGCTGAGGTTCTCGGCTTTTGTCAAAATCCCTCTCACATCAATATAATGAAATCCCTTGTCGTGTGTTTTCCGGAACCTGGCCTGAACTGCGGGAAGCCCTGTCATCGTATTGCTTGCGTGTGCTATCAATGACATCATTCTGTTGTTTGAACCATTCTGACTGAAGGAGTTGCTATAATTTAAAAATATTTTCATCATTAGTTTTAGCATTTGGTACATGAATTTGAATAATATTTGTATTGATTGGATTTCCAGACAGCACTGTACTTCAAGATTGATTTTAAAATGTCCTTTTTGATGGTTGTGTTAGTCTGGGTAGACTAGAGAAATGAAATTTATAGACACTCATATTGTATAAGAAAGAGCTTTATATAGAAGAGCAATTGAATAGTGAAAAAACATCCCAGCCTAGTCCTGATCAAGTCCAATATGTCTGATATTAGCCCATATGTCTAATACCAATCTATAAAGTCCTCTTCAGACTCACGAATCACATGCAATGACACTGAACGCAGGAAGATCACAGGCCAGTAGGTAGGAAGTCTTGTGGATCCAGTGGTGTTGCAAACATTTCAGCGCTGGCAGGGGTCTCCAAATGCCTCCTCCAGTTCCCAGGGCATGGGCTATATCAGTGTAGTGTGATATGTCTTGTCAATAGAGCATTTCTCAGGAAGTGAGCTTTGTCAGTAGAGTCTCCAAGAGAGTGAGTACAGAGAGAGTGTCTCCTGCCTCCAAGGAGGAAATACAGGGGTTTCCAGAACCCTCAGGAGAAGGCCATGCCCACACAGAGTCCTCATTGGCTATATCCTAAATGGCAGGCTAGACTCCACCCCTACACTCTTAATCCTCAAATTGACACCAGATTATGTACCTACCACAACAATGAATGAAATACTACTCCTTTAGATTATGTTATTCAAGCATAGTAAATGATATGATTTTCTGATTTGAAAGGCCAATACCAGTTCATTTCTGCCCTCTGAAACTTGTATACTGACCTCTATGCATTCCATTTCACTTCTGATCACTTCCAATTTTCTGAGATTCATATTACACATGTTCCAAGTTCTGATTATTAGCAGATTTTTTCAGCAGTTTCTTCTTATGTTGAGTCATGTCCCATCAGCAAATGAATATCACAAAGTCTCCACTATCACAAGTTTTACTCTATTCATGTCTCCACTCCAAGAAAACAGCTCCTCATGAGCAACATTTCAAGTGCCCTCCATGCAGAGGGGCCATTCCCCCAGCATTATCTCCAGCAAAGTTCCGCTTTCATTCTTTAGACCTTCAGTATCTGACAGTGTTTTGAAACGATGCATAAGGTTTTCAGCGTCTGCTGCCTCTGAAGTGGGCAGCCAGTTCCTTCCCCGTCCCTTTAGTTAACATGTGTTTGTTAGAATCGAATAAAATCATCACTTTATAGCATCCCTCAGTCTTATCCATTCTGCAGAGAATGGTCCATTCCTCTTTTTTTAGGTGGGTGGGGGGCATCCTTTTGCTTTGAATAAATATTTGGCTTTGTAAAATGTTGCATTTCTGTGATACCTCATTGTCGTGTTTAAGCAGGTGAACTTCCGTTTCCTCAAAGGGAGCAGTGGTGGACGCAGTGGAGATCACCTGAGGAAACCTAGCCTCCACACAGAGTAATGTTGCCCCTGTGGGTTTCTGAGCCTGTAAATCTTTATGAAAGTAGAAAGCACCGTCTTCCTTGAAATGTCTGGTGATTTCAAACTGCTGCCCTTTCAATTAGAAACCCAAAAGGTAACCCATTAATTGATTGGAAGGCAGTGAGTTTTTAAGTTATGGATTCATCTTGACTATATACTCATAATTATTCTGTAAAAATTAGCCTGAGTTCCTTAACTAAGCAAACCTTGATAAACTTTATGTAATTTTACTTGTGCAACTTTCATGCTCTTTTATAGGCTCTTAGTACAGATTTTTGTACACATGCATCAGTAATCTTATCCATTGTTCTGGAAGCTTCTTAAAGGAAAGTTTTGCATCTTTTGAAACTTTATATTGTCCTTAACACCCTGAAATAACTTGCATAGATTAAGTGCCCCTTAAACTATGTTGAAAGGTAAAAGGAATTTAGTTTCTCTGTCATGACTTCACTGGTCTCATTGCTTAGCTGTGAGATTGCATTCAAAATGGAAGTATAAGGTCTGTGAATGGCTGTATGCTCTACCTAATGGATTCTTTGATGATGGACTTATAGTTTCTCAAAAATGTGTTCAATGTATTAACAGGCATATGTAGAACCCTGGCCGGGATGAGGAAGAGAGTGAGGGAGACACCGTCAGTGAGCAGAGATCACACACACCAGTTTCCTTATTAGGTTTCTATTCAAAGGACCCCACGGAGGAGGACACCACATAGAGATAGTGGCTCTCAGAGTAGAAGACAACTTAACTGGAAGGCAGTACTTTATTCCACAACATTTTACCAGACTCTGAATTATTATTTTTTTGACTCTGAATTATTTACTCAGTCAGTACTTAGTTAACTTTTAAAAGAAGAAAGAGGTGGAGGAGAAGAAAACAATTTCTCCTGCTCACAATTCTTCCAAGGAGCATATGTCCTTCCCTTCCCTTCCCATAAAACACAGTTAAGACCTCCATATGGGAAAATACACAACCAAGTCATTTTTAGTGATTAGCAGTAGGAATATGGTTTCTCCAAAATGTGCATTTCATCAGATTTCCAGGGCACAGTAGACAACACAATTTTTAAGTAAATTTTCATAAGAGTAGCCATTCATAAACAAGAGAGTACTTTGATCCAAGTTGAAAATAATTATAAAAGTACTTTTTTCAACTTAAGTGTTAATGATTCTCATTTTATTTTTATTTTTTTAATTGTCAAATAACTTCTAATCTTCCAGGTGGTTCTGAATGAATGGGTTGCTACTACTGCTATTTAGTTTTCCCCATTGACAACTTTACAGGACAGGCAGTCTTAATTGAAAACCAGTCATAGTTTGTGCTTTTATATTAAAGGGAACCTTACAAAATGTGCCTTGTATGCCGACAAAATTCTGTTTTGTAAATAACCTCCCATAAGTCTGATCTGAAAATCTTCTCTTCCTGATTTCATCAATAAGCTTACCATTTGATATTCTTCACAATTCCACTGCTCGAAGAAAACCTCTGTTTCCTGTTATGCCCAGATTTAGGTTTTTCAAATTTCTTATTAATAAAAGTTGTTTCTGAAAAAATGGATAGTTACACCTATTACAAAAAGTTATAAATAATCTGGTTTAAGGTATTAAAGAAATATCCTCTACTTTATTGTGTCTCCTGCCTACAACTGGTAGCAGCTCTCCCAAAGTGAAGTGGATGGTCCTAAATGATCATCGGGAGGCTTTGCAAAATAAACACAAAACAAGTTTCACACCTACTTAGACCGCTTAGAATTTCACTTGGAAAGTATGCCAAGGCTCTGCAGTGAAATAAAACTTTGCGTTCAAACTGATGGAAGCCAATCTGCACATGGTTCGGAGAGCTGCCCATTTCATAATTAGGGAACATTACTCCAAGTATGAGATTTTACTTATTAATGAATAGAAGCATTACTTGACCCAGTTTTGCCATTTATTCATAAGAACCTTGTTTTCAAAATGTGTCAAAATAGCTTGAAGGCCCCGATTTATGCACACCAAACCCAGGACACTCAAAGTCAATCCTCAGTATTATTTTGTATCTAGTTTTGCAGTAAACATTCTCTATAAAACTGTGCTCTGTTCCAGGATAACATAGACTAAAGAAGATGTGACAGACTTACCTTCAGGCTTCAATATTGGACAAAGAAGAAATAAAACTGATGCTCTTTGCAGATATAATTTATAGAGAGAGAACACCAAGAACTCCACAAACATCCTGTGGAAAACAATTGAGAGATTTGATAAAGTACTGGGATACAAGATTAACAAGCAGAAATCAATTGGATTTCTTTTTCTTTTTATCATCTTTTTAATTGTTGCTAGATAAGTAATAGTTGTCTATTTTATTGGCTATTCAGAACAAGGTCTTGAATTTTTGTTGTTGTTGTTGTGTTTCTTTGCTGTTTTTGTTGTTTGGATTTCCATATGCTACAGAATATAGCTCCAAAAAAAGTTACCAAGAAAACAATACCATTTACAATAGATATCGTAACGATGAAATATCTAGGAATAAACTCAATCAAAGAAAAATAAAAGAACTGCACAAATAAATCTACACAAAATTATTACAAGACACAAAAAGAGACTTCCACAAATGGAATCAATCAATAAGAAAAAGGCAAATCATCCAATTAACACATGGGCAGAGGATATAAATAGAAAACTCAAAGAAGTGTGAGTTGCACACTGGACTGGCTAACAAATGCATGAAGAAACGCTCCCAATCACTAGCCATCCAGGAGACAGAAAGTATAATGACGAGATATCATCTGACATTCACAACCGCCCAATTAAAGCAATATTTTTTATAAAAAGAACAAATCGTGCTTGAGAGATATGAAAAGACTGGAACCCTTATATATTACTGATGGACATGCAAATATGTACAACCATTGTGAAAAGTGATATGATGATGATAACTAAAACAACTGGCCATAGAAATACCAAACAAGCCAGCAATACTTTGCTGGGCATATACCCCAAAGAAACAAAAGATAGGATGCAAAGAGATGGAAGCTCTCCCAACTTTGATGCAATACAGTTCACAATAGCAAGAAGCTGGATAGAGCCGAAATGGCCACCATTAGAAAAATGAATGAATGAACTCAAGAGCCCTGTTGACGCAGTGGTTAGGTGTTCAACTGTTAATTGCACTTTAAGCAATTCCAAAGCACTAGCCTCTCCAAATGAGTAAAATGGGATTTTCTACTCCCATAGAGTTACAGTCTCCCAAACCCACAGGGACGGTTCTATCCTGTCGTAGAGGGTCACTAGGAGTGAACGTCGGCTCAATGGCAGTGAATTTGCTTTGAATTTTTGGGGTACATATACACATGAAATAACCTCATACTACTGAGATAACTAGAAACCATTATGCTGAGTGAAATTAGTCAATCACAAAAGGACAAATATTTTTAAGTCCACTACTATAAGGATGAACACCAAGAAGAAGGCAGGCTTCTGCTCCCAGGTCATGTCATCTTCTAATCCAGTCTTCAAAGAAATTAGATGGAGTTTGTCTAATGTACATGAACATATCTCACCTCCTGTCCAAGCACATCTTAAAAACCGCATTGACAGAGGAGACTTCACCTCAGCTGAGGTCAGTTTTTCCAGATGTGGGAAGAGGGGGAAGGCTATTCAGTTGCTGCCATACAATATTGTTCTGAGGTCACCCTAAATCAACAGACACTTTCATCAGAGTGATAACAGCGTTACTGGAAATTCAAGTCCGGTGCAAGGAGGTGGCACGTGCAAGTCTTGTAGAAGCTGATTGCATTTCTGTTGGTGGGTAAATGTGGAGGAGCAACTTTCCATCGGGAAAGGAAAAAGAAAGGTTCAACAATACTTATAAAGAAGCCAAATGGAGAATATGCCCTGTACTATGTTCCTAATTGGACACTTTTGACCTAGTTTCTATCCAGCCCTTCGTGATCCATGCAATGTGTTAAAGACTACTAGGAGTTTAGACTGTTATTTCACAGAGTACAACAGCCTTCATAGGCCACATCAGAAGGGCTTGATATGGAAATCCTCACTAAGTGAATTGGTTTACATCAAACTCACCTACAGCTCTTGGACTTAATACTGAAAGTCCCTAGGATGAGAAGAAGCGATGGCTGATACCCCAATGTTCTGGAACCAGCTGACATTGCACATTAGTTCAGACCTCTTGCCTTGGGGGTGCCAAATGAATAATGGCCTGGAACTACTTTATGCTTACTATTTCATTGCCCTCCTTGCTTTATTATAACATGTATTCATGTGTTAGGCACGATTCTGCTTTTGTGAATAAATGTTATTGAAAGGTTTGCCCTATTACCAACACCAATTGTTTGTGTAATTAGTGTTCAATAATTTACTCTGTACAAGTCAGAAATCATATATTGTGACCATAATTAAAGATTGTGAATAAGCTTGTGTGGTAGTTACATAATCTGTTGTCAGTTTGAGACTTAAGAGTGAATGGGATGGAGTTTAGCCTGTCAATCAGGTCATAGCCACCCTATACTTTTATTTCTGTTTCTCAACAGGGTTTTTAATTCTATAACATTGGCTTCAATGACACCACCAATAGAAATTGCCTTATGCCTCAGGGGGTGACCGATAATTTTCTCTAATATATACTGATAATGATATCTCTAACATGAACAAGATATATATATAAAACCTAGGTATAATAATTAATTGAGGGCTTACATTTTATTCTAGCCCCAATCTAAGAGCAATTAGTTCTTATTACATGGACCTGTTTGATGCTCCCTTTGAAGAGACCACTGAAGATAGGAGTATAGCAATGCATGGCAAAGAAACCATATGATGCCCAGCTATCAGATAGAACCATGTCTCGGGTTTCTTAAAGGTTTATCTATAATCAAGAAGTCATCTAAATGATTAAATTCAGGGAGTAAATTCTGAATACCCAGTTTATACAAGGCCATGAATGACAGTGTAAGCCCAAATTCATTTGCAGGATCCTCACATGGGTTAAGCCTCCAGTGAATCCCCTCTGACCATAATTGAAGATTGTGAATAACCTTGTGTGGCAGTTACATAATCTGTTGTCAATTTGAGACTTAAGAGTGACTGGAGTGGAGTTTAGCCTGTCAATCAGGTCACAGCTTGATGATCTCATTTGAAGGCACTAAAGAGATAAATAGCTCACTGGAGGAGGGACACACTCACTCCTTGTGAGACATTCCTGTGGAGAAGAAACATGGAGCTACACTAGAGCCCTGGATCTGAAGGAGCCACTTGGAGACCCCTGCCAGCATTGAGATTCTTCCACTGCCACTGGATCCATAAAACTTTCCACCCACTGGCCTATGATCTTCTTGCATTTGGCATCATTGCATGTGTTCTGTGAGTCTGAAGAGGAATTTATAGATTGGTATCAGACATATGGGCTAATATTGGATTTGATGGGCTTATGGATTTGATCTGGGATATATTCTCAATATTCAATGACTCTTGTATATAAAGCTCTTTCTTATACACATATGAGTGTCTACGAATTTGTTTCTTTAGTCTACCCAGACTAACACACCTTGTTATTAAACAGAGGGAATTATAAAGTCAACTATTGCAGAACTAGTTTAAAATTTAACACCTTACCTTTGATTTCTCTTTTGACCCATTATAAATTTGTTCTAGTTCTAAGTTATTTTCTGTTTTATTTTCTATTGCAGTTTTCTATTTTTACTTTGTTTTGTGGTTAGTTGGTTTTAGTCATTATTTTTGGTATATTTTTCTCTTTATGAAATGTCCGGAGCCATGAGGCCCAGCCATTACTTGGAATTCATTAGCCTGAGCTCTGGGCATTCTTCTACCTCAGCCTACAGCACTGCAGCTGTGTTTGACATACTTATCTTGCCAGACATAGATAAGGAAGTATCTATCTGTCTGCACGATTCTGTTCTAGGGACACTATTCCCGGAATGAACTCTGCTCCAACCTTGGGTAAACATGTGTGTAATGATTATATATAAACATCTTCATTTTGCTTCCACCACTATTGTTCTCAGGGAAACACCTGTGGCTTGCTTCCCCCACTATTGTTCTCAGGGAAACACCTGCGGCTTGTTTCCCTTTCCCTGGCCTATATAAGCTATAACTTTCCACTCAATAAACAGGACTTGATCAGGATACTGTCTTGTCCTCATTCTCTGTGCCTCTTATACCCCCCCTCCCCCAATACCCACTCTCTCCTCCAGGATCCACGTTGAATGTCCTGCGGGCCAGGACAATGAAACCCAAGATAAGGAAATCTATAAATATAATGTGTTAGATTACAAAAATTTTGTTTTTTATAAAACTGAACTAGTCATTCCAGATATTTTGTATTTTATCTATTTCTCTCATGGGCTTATTTCAGTTTCACTATTGTTATCTGCAAATGAGTATCATATGGTGCAAATGGTTAAGTAGCCAACTACTTAACTAAATATTTGGTATTCAAACTCACCCAAAAACTTCTGTAATGCAACAGCCTTGAAAACCTGTCTTCTGTATATCTAGATTTATTGCTAACTCAATGGCAACTAATTGAATTTATTTAACAGCAAATAACACTGCCACTTTCATTCTTGATTAACCCCTTTTCATATCCAAATAGCTTCCCCCAAAAGCACAAACTGGCCAAATGTCCTGGAAAGAGAACTCTTAGATAGTGGGAGGTGATAACTTCATTTGGTACTCTTGCTCCTTGTCTTCATCTCTTGAACCAAACTCCTCGCTCTTGAGTTATTTTTAGACATATGTGATGCTGAAGGAACATTCTTAGTGAAAATAAACTATTATAGAGAGGTTCAAAGATAGTGTCCAAGTAAAAATCATTCTCCTGGTGCTACTGCTGTTTGATTGGAAAATTAAGAGATAAGGGCAGAAATATTGGGAGGTAGGGTCCCTGAAATAGAGTTCAAGTGTACTACGTTCTGTGGTTCAGACCTCCCCCTGCAATTTTCACCCATGGAGCAAATTGGGCAAATTCATTGCATCTGCACTTGGGCTCCGCTAAGCTCTCACCAGGTCCAGCACGTCTCTTCTCTGCAACCCTCCACACTCTTGCATTCTTGGGATGTGCGTCTCTTTTTGTACCCCACCCCACCTGCGCCAGGAACACAGGAACTGCATCAGACATCCCCTTTCCCTAGCTGTTCAGCTCCCTCCCTGCCAGCAATGGTAACAGATAATGACACAGTAATTGGTGGCAATTAGGGAGCCCCTAAATCTGTGGTACCTCTAAGTGTGGTAGAGCATAGAACAGCACAGCCTGCGAAGCTGTGCAGGAGGGAGCCCAGGTGACACAGTAAGGCAGTTGTGCAATTCAGACTCAATGGGCCCAAACCCACTTGGCCAATCTGGTCCTCCTTACCTGGTAGACAGTGCAGCTCAACCCTGATATCAGGACACCCCACAAGCCCACTATAAAAAATATTTTTAAACCAGCTTTCAATCAGAGACTGTGTTCCTTTGTGAAACTGTGAATGTAAAGCACCAGAAACCTGGTCCATTAACATAGCTTTAACATAACAAAACAGGGAGATAACATATCCCCTGAGCACAGCCTATAGAACTTTAACATAATAAAACAAGGACCACAAGGATTGGGTAGTGGAGGAACAGGGCACTAACCCACCCATGGGGGAAGGAGAGAAGGACCAGACCTCTGCCCTATACTTAAATTCTTGAGGGCAACATACCAGCATGAAGCAGCAAACTAACAGAGAGGTTTGCGGGGGCTGCCCCAATCTGAGCTACAGCTGGACCCCTCCCTAGGAGATTGCACCACAGAGTACAGCACTGAAGATACACCCCGTGGAGAGTGACAGGTCTGCCCATACCCCACAGGAGCAAACTAAGAGGGGAAGAGAGAATAGAGAAAGAAAGAGAGAGAACCACATCCTTGCCCACCAAGCCCAGAGGGTGACACTCCTGCTCAGAAGCAGCCAAGGCTCAGAGAGGACCTTAAGGCTGGCCCAGCCTCACTGTCAAGTGCTGCAGCAGACAGCACTGGAGACACAGTGGGAGAATTGTGCTCCATCATTTGTTAGATTGGGGAAAGGAATGGGAGCTCACCTTGGGCGCACGGAAGAATTACGACCAGTTGACATGCAAACAACACAAAATGAGTTTATTTTTGGACTAGCTCCAGCTAGGGCTTTGTCCCTGCACTGCCCTGCGCAGCGGAACCTTGCATCCAGAAGGGAATCCGCTCCGAGTTCTTTGTTCCCTGGGCTTTTATGGGGCCAGGGACGGGGGCAGTCTGGTGTTGCTGTTCTTTAAATTTATTGGAGAAAACTTCTGGCGCCAGCTTTGTCCAGTGGTGGTTGTCGAGTAGTTCCGCTCGTATTCTCTTGACTGGTCAATTGGGGGTGGAGGTCGCTGCTCCCTACTGGTCAGTCTGGGACAGGTGATGCCTTCTCTGACAGAATTACTTCAGTGTCCAGGAATCTGAAATTAGAGCTTAAGCCTGCTCCAGACTTTGGTTTTATACAGCCTGTCATGGTGCTGGTGCTGGCAGTTGTAAACCAGGACCCCACACATTCCCCCCACACCAGGGTGAAAAATGAAGAGAGTGTAACAGCAGCAAGGAGAGCAAAACAACAAATGCCTCAAGGAACCCTCAAAATAGAGTTCAGACTCATAGGGCAGGGTTTGACACCTCATCAGACTCGATCAGAAAACATGCATAAGGGTCAGCAGAAAGACCTGGAACTATTTACAGACTTCTTCTTCTTCTTCGTCCATCTATATAAGATAGTCAAGATAAGCAATACTAAGCTGAAAACAATGAGACCCATGGTCCTGGGGAGAGGGGAGGGAGAGGTGAGGTGAGGTAAAGGGAGGGGAAAGCCAATAACCAAAGAACAAGGGAACAACAAGAGATCTAAAATCAATGGAGAGGAGGGTGTAAAACCCCTGGCAGGGGTTGACCAAGTACCTGAGAGAAAGTGCAGAGAGCCAAATGAAGCTTGAACATGAAGGTGGGACAGGAGGAATGAAAAAGGAAATAGAGAAAAACATCAGGAGGCAAAAGACATTTATAGAGATAAAGATATATGTATGTATATATGTAAATATATGAGTTATATAATGATGAGGATATAGGTTTATGAACATATATTTAAATGTATATTTACATGTTCAGACAGGTACCAGGCAGATGTTGGGCCTTTACTCAAGTCTTTCCTCAATGCAAAAACACTTTGTTCTAATAATCTGGCATTCTGGAATGCTAAACTTCCCAAAACAATCACTGGAGTCAAAATGAGTGCATAGGTAATGTGGCAAAGAAAGCTGATGGTGCCTGGCTACTTGAAGATATAGTGTCTGGGGTCTTTAAGACTTGAAGTTAAATAAGTAGATATTTAGCAGGGGAGCAATAGAGTCCACATGGAAGAAGAGCACGGGCCTGTGTGAGGAGTGGTCTGGAGGTTAGCAGTAGAATGTGAGAGACCAAGAAAGAGGCAGAGGAGACAAAAAAATTTAAAAAGCAAGCCTGATGAGCCTGAGGATTTTATGTTTTTTATCTCCCTGGCCAGCTAGAGTATACTCAAACTTAATTGTATCTCACTGTCTCTGGGCTGCAGCTCCTTTCTGTTTAAAGCTGACTCTTGCTACAGCGGGTCTTTGTTATGCTAAAAGCCAGCTAGGCCCTGTGGCTGAGTTCTGGCATTCCTTAGCTAGGTTGCTTCTTATGCTGATTTATGTTAAGGGCCTCCACCTGTGTGCTCCTTGGAGCTGAGCAACCAGACATGGGTTTGAGTTTTAAACCAATAATATATATTTCACCCCTTTTTTTGCTTGTGATGTGCTCCGATTTGGGGGTTGTCAGGCTGGCCCCCAGAGGGGGAAATCCAGCTTATTATGGGGGTTATTTCCTTCTCGGCCAATTGGAACTACATTGGCTCCCTGGACTCCCAACTTTCTGCTTATTTTCTCCCACGCCGCGATCTTCCTAAGGTAATACAATATTTTTTCTTTTACTCTAAATTATGGCTACCCACCACCACTCCCCTGGCCGTGGGCTCAAGGCAGCCAACCACTCGGAGAGCTCCGGAGTGAGGTTCCCCTCGCGTCTGGGATTATGCCCGCTCTCTGCCATCTGCCTGCAGGAATCGCTGCTCCTGGCAAGGGCATAGCGGGCCCCAGCGGGCTCGCCAAAGCTAGAGCACTTTAAAACGTTCCTGGTTTGCTTTGTGAGTGGAAATCCCACACAAAGGGGTTCAGGAGAAACCCTAGTACCCTAGTTCTAATTTCAGGACTCCACCTCCCCGTTTCCTTCGCCTTACCTCCCGATTTTCTGGTCTGGCAGCAGGAGCTCCAGAGGGATGAGTCCTATCTGGTCGCCATTTTCTCCCCCCTCTAGGTAAGGCTTTTTTGTGTGCTCTGTTAGGTGATCTTTTTCTAGTCAACTTTGTGCCCCGCCTCCTTGAAGACCTCCATGTGCCTTGGCATCTACCTCACCCTGTCTGTACTTCTCTTCCTGCCTAATCTCTTGGATATCTCAAAAAGAGGTTGACTCACACATCCTTCACTAATATTGCCTCAGTAACATGATATTCACAACCCATTCTAAAGTGGGATTATGACCACCCAAACGAAATTCTCTGCCATAGAGAGACTCCATGAGTCCAACTCCTAGCGACTTTATAGGACAGGGAAGAACTGTCCCTGCGAGTTTCCAGGGCTCTCACTCTTCTGTGCGTAGTAAGCCCCATCTTACTCCCACAGCCATCTCAAGAACTCACTGCCATCCATTGGATTCTGATTCATAGAAATCCTATAGATCAAAGTAGAATTGCCCCTGTGATTTTCCAAGACTGTAAATTTGAGGGGAGTAGAAAGCCTCATCTTTCTTCCAAGGAGCAGCTGGCGTTTTTGAATTGCTGACCTTGTGGTTAGCAAGGCATAGAGGTTAGGAAGTTTTTTTCAGAGACACAATTCAATCCAAAACACAAGATAAAGGGTGATATTGTTAGGAATTTTCAAACCTCCTATTCAGATCTAACTAAGCAGTGATTAACACACCAAAATCCAGTCCCATCTACATTTTAGGAAAGCATGCTAGTTTGTATCCACACAAATAGTTTTTCTCAATGAGCTACAGGGGTTTTCAGTGAATAATAAATTTGTTTTATAGGAAAAACATTAGAAAAATCTTTATAAAATATAGTTTCTAATGCAAGGAAAATTGTGAGGAGGCTTTGGGGTTTTAGCTGAAAATGTAATCAAGAGGCTTACAGAATGCTGCTTCTCTGACAAGGCTCTTAAATTTACAAATGCCTTAACTCCCACAAGGGAAGAAATAATTTCCTGTGAATTCCAAGTCCTACAAGTTACTGAAATGTAGCCATTTCTCCCATTGCTGAGCACCCTCCTTGCCTAGATCTGCAAGGGTCACATTCCTATGCCGTGTAGTTATGGACATCTGTGGCCCTTTTCCCTGGAAGCAGAAAGCAGGCAAATCTTGTATCTGGGTACTAGGCCAAGAATTTCCATTCTGAGAAAACATTGGCCTCTAGAATTCCAGTGCTATTTGAAAACAGACACTGAAGTTTTCAAGGAGCGCTTTTGTAAAACCTGCAGCTATATTATGATTTAAGTCATGCTTTATCACAAAGTAGCAAACCAGAAAGCTATAAGGGGTTGGAAAGGTCAAATATATATAAGTCTCCTTATATGTTTTCATTGCATGACTCTGGGAAGCATTTACATTGTGAAACCAGGACTATCTGAGATGTGGTATTGTACATTCAGATGGTTTAAATCAGTCCTATCACTTCTAGCTGTGTTACGTTTGATAAATTTGTTGGCATCTCTGAGCCTCAATTTTCTCATTTGTATAATGGAGATTTAGGAAAATAAAGAAAATTCTAAGATTATTTCAAAAAGTTGGTAGAGGAATGTACTCACATATAACAGGCTGAGCATAGAGGCCATGTCAAAAAATAATAGTCTCTGTGATAAAACAGTCAAGATAATTAAAAGACTTGATGTCAAAAGTGAATTATTATGATAACTAAAAATTATGCCTCCTAATTTGTGCAATAACCTGTTAAACTAAATTAACTTTCTACTAAAAGCTCTTCTTTTTCCAAAGAATTTTGGAGAAGTAAATCTCATGTTATGTACGTCAGTTGACTGAAAAATGTGACCCCCCCCCCTCCCTAGGACAAGAGTATTCTGTTGCATATAAATTAATTTAGGAAAGGTTAAGTTAATTAAAAAGAAAAGTTATATCTACCATAATTGCTTTGCTCCTTGAGAGTCAGCTCTAAAAGACCTTTAGCTGTTTTGTTCTACCTAAGAATTCTGCACTGGCTATTCTTCAGACAAAGTCTCCCTTCAAAGTTAAAATCAAGATCTTTATAGCACATGCCTAATTAGTACCAACCTACTTTCCTCTCTTTTGTTTTCTAAAATACATGGAATTTATGATCAGTCCATCATAATTTTCTACATGATATAAGTGATCCACATTATTACTATTATTATTTCTATTGAGTTGAGTCTAATACATAGGAATTCCACATTTACAGAGTAGAGCTGTGCTCCATAGGATTTTCAAGGCTCTGTGACATTTTGAAAGTACGTAGATCTTCAGGTCTTGCTTTGGAGGTATGTCTGGGTAGATTTGAGCCATTGACCATTCAGTTAGTAGTTGAGTACTATCCATTTGGACCACCCATGCAGCTGACTTCAAATCATATAAAGCATTTTTAAATTCAAGAATAAGTTAACCTACAACACAAACTAAACATAGAGAAGGAAGGTGGTATTAATGTAGAAGAAAGGCAACCCTCATACATTCTACAAAGTGAAAAGCATAAACAAACAGAATGACCTAACATTTCATTATTCATAGATAGGAACTGCTAAGATTTTTTGTTTTCACTTTATTTCTAGATACTCAGAAATAATCTCATATTTGTCATATTGGAATCATAAATCTATCATGGAAAATCCCCAATCTTACTTCTGTCCCACCACTTTAACTACAGCTGCAAAGCTCCTGGGCCAAGAGAAGTATCAATCCAAAATAAAAGCTCTTTTTTCCTCTTTGGTTTTCGTTACTTAACGCCCTTTTTAACTTTTAACAGATGGTCAATTTAATGTTTTCCCTTTCTTCTTCCTTTTTACCCTATTTTTCAAACTACACTTTTTTCCTTCCTCTTTTCTTTCTCTTTCTTCTTTATCATGGAGTCTTCCTCCTGTTTAATAGTTTCTGTTATTTCTATCTGATACCAAATGACAGAAGCAAATACTGCCACATGACCCAGCACTTGTCCCAACCCTCATAACTGCAACAAAATACTCCAAAGCAAGCTGTCAATCTCAGGATAGACACACACACACACACATCAGGGACATACAAGCAAATAATACTAAGATACAAGAGGATTTTCTGAATAAGAAAAGACAGCAGAACTACTAGAAAAAGAATTCAGGAAAATGATGTTCGGGTACTTTCAGCAAATGGAGAGACTTTAATAAAACAGTGAAAATAATGGGAAAACTATAAACGTTACAAGAAAACCATGAAATAGAAATCCAGAGGGCGAATACTAAGATAACAGAATTAGCCAATATTTTATAAGAACAGAGAAATAGAATTGAGAAAAAGGATATTCAAATTAGTGAGCTTGAAGACAAGTCTTTCAATTCCAATCTTTTAGAAAAATAAGCAATTAAAAAGAGAAAAGGGGGTCTGAAAAAAACCAAGAATAATGTGTGATGCTATCAAGAGGAACAACATATGTATCACTGGAATTCCAGAAAAGGAAAGAACACAAAATTCAAAGAGAAAATACTACAAAAAATGCTGGAAGAAACTTTCTTACCAGCATAAAGAGAAGAGAGTAACTACTCAGGAAGCTGAGAGAACCCCAAAAGATAGACATCAAAAGAAAAACATCAAAACATACCATAATCAAACTTTCCGATCTCAATGACAATGAGAGAACCCTGAAAGCAGCAAGGGAAGCAGGAACAGTCACCCACAAGGAAAGCCAATAAGAATAATCTAAGATTTCTCAGTAGAAACCATGTAAACAGGAAGACAGTAAAATGATATCTTTAAAACCCTCAAAGAAAACAATAGCACAAACCAAGACCATTATACCAAGGAAAATTATCCTTCAAATATGAGGGGAAAATAGGTGTATTTCCAGCCAAGAATAAATTAAAGGAAGTCTAAAATTATGAAAAACACTAAGGGGAACACTCAGAAGAGATCATCAAAAGCAACAACAGATAAATATGAGCTCAACATACAAAGCAACACCAGCATACTTAACACAGCATTCAAAGCAGCATAGAAATATATGGAAAATTAAAAAATTAATAATACCAGAAGAAAAAGACACATATTCAAATGTTATCAATAGATCCACTCATGTCAATAATGACGTTGAATTTGACTGAATGATATTGAACTGAAAACAATACTTGAGAGACAGAGTAGAAGTCTAGGTAAGAAAACAGGACCTATAAATATACTGCTTACAAAAGACATAATTAGACACAAAGTCAAAAAGAGAAAAAAAGAGACTAAAATCGAAATGTTGGGGCAGAGGGTGAAGTTGGAATGGCAATATTAAATGTCTGATAAAATAAACTTCAAAGTAAAATCCATAATAAGAGACAAAGACAATACATAATGATTGGGGGAAAAGGTTGGAACAAGAACACATAACTATAATACACATACACCAAAAGAAGAGCCCTCATTGTGTTGTCCTTGTTAGGTGCCTTCAAATCCATTCCTGGTCATAGGGACACTATGGAACAGAACAAAACATCACCCCATTCTCCACCAGCCTCGCAACAGTTCTGTTTGAGCCCATTGCTGCAGCCACTGTGTACATTCATCTTGTGGAGGGCCTTCCTCTCTTTTGCTCCCCTCTATTCAACCAGGCTTAGTATCCTTCTCGAGGGACTGGTCTCTCCCGACAATATGCCCACAGTATGTGTTATCCTTACCATGATCTCTAAGCGTATTCTGGTTGTACTTCTTAGATTTATTTGGCTTCAGGTACATTCAATATTCTTCATCAACAACATAATTCAAACGCATCAATTCTTCTTTGATCGTCCTTATTCACGGTCCAACTTTCATGTATATATGGGGTAATTTGAAATGCCATGGCTTGGGTCAGTTGTACATTAGCATTCAAAATAGCACCCTTGCTATTCAACCCTTTAAAGAGGTCTTCTGCAGCAGATTGGTCCAATGCAATGTATCATTTCATCTCTCGACGGCTACTCCCACGAGCATTGGTTGTGTATCTAAGCAAGACAAAATTATTGATAAATTCTACATCTTTCTCCATTTATCCAGATGTTACTTCTGCATTCAGTTCAAGAAGTTTGTTTAGTTTGCATTGAGTTGTAATCCATACTGAAGGCTGTACTCCATGACCTTCATGTGCAGGTGCAAGTCTCCTTTACTTTCAGCAAGTTAGGTTGTGTCATTTCCATAGTTAAGGTTGTTAATAAGCCTTCCTCCAATTCTGATGCTGCGTTCTTATTCAAAGAACTCAATTTCTCTGATTATTTGCTCAACCTACACCCTGAGTAAGTATGGTGAGAGGATGCAACTCTGAAATACCCATTTCCTGATTTTCAACCATGCAGTATTCCCTTTTTCTGTTCATACAATGACCTCATGATCCATGAGCAGGTTTTGTAGAAGAGCAATGGAGTGCGCTGGCATTCACCTTCTTCTCAACGTTATCCATAGGTTTTTATGATCCACACACACAATTCCTTTGCTTTGTTAGTAAAACATGTAAATATCGTTATAACATTCTACGCTTTCAGCCAAGATTCATCTGACATCAACACAGATATCTCTTGTTCTACGTTCTCTATGAATCTGGCCTGAATTCTAGTAGCTCCCTGTCAATGTACAGCTGCAACCATTGTTGGGTGATCTTACAGCAAAAATGTATTGCATGTTTATATCAGTACTGTTGTTCTATAAATTGTGCATTCTATTGTGTCATCCTTCTTTGGAATGGGTATAAATATTGTTATCTTCCAGCCACTTGACTATGTAACTGTCTTCAAAATCTCTTAGTAGTGACAAGTGAGTACTTCCAGGACTTTATCAGCTTGTGGAAACATTTCAGTTGGTATTCCGTCAACTCCTGGAGTCTTGTTTTTAGCTTATGCATTAAGTATAGCTTGAACTTCTTCCTTTAGTACTATTGGTTATTGATCATATCCTCCTGTTGAGTTGGTTTAATGTCAACTAGTTCTTATTGGTACTGTGACTATGTATATTCTTTCTATCTGTTTTTAAAAATTCTTCCTGCATCATCTAATATTTTGCCCATTGAATATAACAATTTTGAGATATTCAATTTCAATTTTGCAATTTGAAGCTTGAATGTTTTCTTTATTTCTTCCAGTTTAACATATGCTGATCATGTTCCTTATTTTGAATTTTCCAACTCTAGGTCTTTTCAAATTTCATTCTAATATTTTACTTTGACCTCTCAAGATGCCTTCTAAAATTATCTGTTCAGATCTTTCACTTCATTTCTTCTATTTGCCTTAGGTACTATATAATTAAAAGCAAATTTCAGAGTCTCTTCTAGTGTCTGTTTTATATTTTTCCTTCCCTGTCTTTTCAATGAATTTTACTATCTTCATGAATGATCTTCTTGATGATATCACACAACCCATCAGATCTCCTGTCAGTAGTGTTCAGAGTATCAAATGTGTTCTTGAGATGGTCTCAAATTTGGGTGAAATAGACACACAGTTGTATTTTGGCTCTCATGAACTTTTGATTTTCTAGAACTTCAACCTGAATTTCTATACAAGCAATTGATGGTCTTTTCCAAAGTCAGCTCATGGCCATGTGTTAGCTTTTCATATTGACCTTTGCATGGTTCCAACTCACAATTGTAAACGATTTTATTTGTGTGTTCTATCAGAAGAATTCCAAATGTGTAGTCCCCATATGTGTAGTAAGAAAAAACGTAATTGTTTTCCTTTTTAAAAAATTATTTTTTTAGCTTTGTAAATTTATTTATTTAAATGTTAATTTAATTTATTAATTGTCACAATCCATACATACATCCATTGTGTCAAACACATTTGTACACTTGTTGCCATCATCATTTTCAAAATATGTTCTTTCTACTTGAGCCCTTGAGATCAATTCCCCCTCCCCCCCCCCCCGGCTTTCTCTCCCTCAGGAACTCTTGATAATTTATAATTTTTTTTCCATATCTTACACTGACCGATATCTCCCTTCACCTACTTTTCTGTTGTTTGTTCCCCTGGGAGGGAGTTGTATGTAGTTCATTATGATCAGTTCCCCATTTCCTCCCCCCACTTTCCCCTTACCCTCCTCTACCCTCATTTTTGGTCCTGAGGTGTTTATATGTCCTGGATTTCTTGTGTTTCCAGCTCTTATCTGTACCTAGGTACATACTCTGGTCTAGCCAGATTTGGAGTCTTGATAGTGGGGGGAGAGGAAGCATTAAAGAACTAGAGGAAAGTTGTATGTTTCACTGGTGCTATGCTGCACCTGATGGACTCATCTCTTCCTTGTGACCATTCTATAAGGGTATGTCCAATTGTCTACAGATGAGCTTTGTGTCCCCATTCTGCACTCCCTCTCATTCACATTGTTGTGATTTTTTGGGGGGGAGGGATCTTTGATGCCTGATACCTGAGCCCATCGATACCTCATGACTAAATGTCCATCTGCTGCCTTAATACTTAATACACACACACACACACACACAAAGATCTATTTCCCTATCCTTTTATATAAGTATATTTATACATGTACATGGCTGTATTTAGATCTCCTAGTTCTTTCCTCTATTTCTTTTTACTTTTCTCTTGTCTCACTACCATGTTCTGCCTTCATTCAGGTTTCAGTAATTGCCCTTGAACAAGCTCCAAACATCCTACATCTTCCTTGTCATTGATTTTAGGTCACTTGTTGTTCCCTTGTCCCTGGGTTTGTTAACACCCACTTTCTTTCCCCTGCCTCCCCTTCTCCTGTGTCCCCCCGGAACTGTTGGTCCTGTTGTTTTTCTCCTCTGGATTGGTTATCCTGCCAATCTTATCTAGATAGACATTCAGCAACAATAATAAGCACAAAAACAAGACAGAGTAAAACAACAACAACAAAAAAAAACATCGGGAAAAAAAAAAAGAAAATCCTATAAATAATTCCAGGTCTGTTTGTTGACCTTTATGAGTGTTTTTCAGTTTTCCAGTCTGATGTGGTACCACGCCCTGGCCCCAAAGTATATTTTTTGTATTCCCCAGGGACTTCATTGCTTTGTTCACCTTGATGCTCTGTAGTATTTCACTCCAGAGTGGTGGGGTCAGATAGGGCACAATTCCTGCTCTGTAGCTCCAGTTTTGCCCCTCATAATGCTATATGTCAGTGAGGGATATTGTGTCTCATGATAAGGCCAGCCCTATGGACCTCTCTGTGCGTTGGCTCCTCTGAGAAAGAATATCATCCTTGGGGCTTGGTGGGCCAGGATGTGCTCCACTCTCTCCCCTTCCCTCTTCATTTGCTCCTATTTTCTCTGATCAGACATGCCACTCTCCCTGAGCTATAGCTTCAGTGCTGTCCTCTTAAGTGAATTCTTCTGAGGGGTTCTTACAACTCTTTCAACAATCTGTATAGCAATTGTATTGAGCACATTTCTACATATGCTACCATCATAATTTCCAAAATATTTTCTTTCTACTTGAACCCTTAGTATCAGCTCCTCTTCCCTCCACCTACCCTCCCACCATCGTGAACCCTTGATAATTTATCATTTATTTTCATTTTTTACACTGTCCACTGTCTCCCTTCACCCCTTTCTGTTGTTCATCCCCCTGGGGGGGTTGGGATTGTATGTTAATCATTATGATCAGTTGCCCCTTTCTTCCCCTTTCTCCCCCACATTCCCCATACCTTCATGGTATCGCTATGTTTATTATTGGTCCTGAAGAGTTTATCTCTCCTGGATTCTGTGGGTTGAGAGCTCTTTTCTGTACCAATGTACATGCTCTGGTCTAGCCAGTGCTGAAAGGCATGAATGGAGTCATGATAGTAGGGGATTAGAAAGCCTCAAAAAACCAGAGGAATATTGTGTGTTTCATCAGTGCTGTACTCAGCCCTGGTTGACTCATCCCTTCCTTGTGACCCTTCTGTGAAGGGATGTCCAATTGTCTACAGATGGGCTTTGGCTCTCCATTCCTAACCTCCTCATTTCCATCAAAATGGTTGTTTGTTTTGGGTCTTCTGATGTCTGATACCTGATCCTGTTGACCCCTTGTGATCACATGGGCTGGTGTGCTTCTTCATGTGGACTTTGTTGCTTCCCTGCTAGATGGCCACTTCTTTATCTTCAAGCCTTTAAGAACCCAGACGCTATATCTTATAATAGTCAAGCACCATCAGCTTTCTTCAACACATTAGCTTATGCACCATTTTCTCTTTAGTCATTGTGTCAGAAGTGAGCATCACAGAATGCCAGGTTACTAGAACAAAGTATTCTTGCATTCAGGGTGACCTTGAGTACAGGCCCAATGTCCATCTGCTACCTTAATATTTAATCTCTAAGTATATGTACATAGGTCTATAGTTCGATTATTATATATTAATATATTTACATATGTACATGTCCATGTTTATATCTCTATAAATGTCTTTTGCCTCTTAGTAGTTTCCTTTATTTCCTTTAACTTTTTTCCTGTCCCACTATCATATTCAATCTTCATTTGGCTTTCTGTACTTCGTTTCGGCTATATTACACTTGATCAAAACCCACCAGGCATTCTATGCCCTCCTCACCATCGATTTTATATCTCCTATTGTTCCTAGAGAGCATGAGAAATAAAAGAGAGATTGAAATGATGGAGTCAGACACATTTCATAGTAGCACACTCACTTCAGCCCCACTTGGTGATCTACGTGGAGATAGAGGAAGGGGAAGGAGGACAAGGGGAAAGGGAACAGGGGAACGAGGACAGGGGAAAGGAAGGGGCAGATCAGAGACCAAAAGGGATCTTTATTGCGAACCAAGGCTTATATGTCTTTGGGGGGAGCTCAAGCCCATTAACTACTGGTAAAGACATACATCACAGGAAAGGGTTGCACTATGGGTTATACAGAAATGAGGGGGACAATCTATGGATATACATGCAATAGGAAGAGGAGGGATTGGGGGTATACATGTGACAAGAAGAGAAGATCCTATATTCAAGATGGCAGCCTAACTTTGGATGTCACTGAGCAGGTTTGACCTGTCCTCTGGATCTCCATAGAAACCATTATCAGTAGAGTGTAAGCCCCACCTACAGGGACCAGGCTAATGGTCCAAAACTTCTCGGGAGAAGCAGCCCATTGTCCTTAACAGGAAGGAGTGGGCCCTTGTGGTGGGACCAGACAGTAGTCTGGCAACTGACTGCCTTCAGGGAGGATGTCTCTAAGCATCTGACCTCCCACCATATGCTTGCAAATAGCCTCTACTGTTTAGCATGTCTTTGGGGGAGACAAAGCTGGGAAGTCTCTTTATAATCCCACATCCCTGTAACGTCCATTTCATTGTTTTCTCCTCTGGAACATTTATTCTGCCTATCTTATGTAGATAGACATGAAGAAAAGGAAAAAACAAAAACAAAAATAGCTTATGAAGTTCCAGGTCTGTCTGCTGGCCATTATGAATAATATGTGATCAGGTCTGATGCTGTGCCAAGCCCTGCCACCCCCACGCCACCTTCCCAGTCCAAAATCTATTTTCAGAATTCCTCGGGGCCTTTGTTGCTTTGTTCCTCTTGCTGCTCTGTTGTGTTCCCTTTGTATTAAGCCCTGGGCTGGGGATGGGGGTGAGGAGCACAACAAAGCTGTCAGTCCAGGCACAATTCCCACACTGTGTCTCTGGTGCTGCCCTCTGTAGCCCTGTGCATCAATAAGGAACATCTTGTCTCATGGTGAGAAAAAAAAGAAAACATTTCTGATGAAGTCACTGGTCTCGCAAAATTATGTGATGCAATCTCCACCATTGTCTCTATCACAAAGTCCAGTTTTTAAAAAAATTTCTGTTCCTTCCTCTTTGTTTCCAACGTTTGCATTCCGATTGCTAAATTATCAATTCATCTTGATTGCAAGTATGATTGCTTACAGACACAATACATTCTTGTTGTTGTTAGGTGCCATCATGTTAGTTCTGACACAGAGCCCCTACAAACAACAAAAGAAAACACTGCCTGGTCCTGTACCATCCCCATAATTGTTAGTATGTTTGAGCCCATTGGTGTAGCCACAGTATCAATCTATCTCCTTGAGGGCCTATCTTTTTTTTTTTTTTTTACATTTTATTAGGGGCTCATACAACTCTTATCACAATCCATACATATACATACATCAATTGTATAAAGCACATCCGTACATTCTTTGCCCTAATCATTTTCAAAGCATTTGCCCTCTACTTAAGCCCTTTGTATCAGGTCCTCTTTTTTTCCCCTCTCTCCCTGCTCCCCCCACCCTCATGAGCCCTTGATAATTTATAGATTGTTATTTTGTCATATCTTTCCCTATCTGGAGTCTCCCTTCTCTGCCATCTGTCTCCCAGGGAGGAGGTCACATGTGGATCCTTGTAATCAGTTCCCCCTTTCCAACCCACTCACCCTCTACTCTCCCAGCCTCACCCCTCACACCCATGGTCCTGAAGGTATCATCCACCTCTGTACTTTACTAAGCATGACATCCTTCTCCAGGTACTCTCTTGATAACATCTCCAAAGTATTTAAGACTAAGTCTCACCATGCTTGCCTCTAATAACCACTCTGGACAGACTTCTTCAGAGATAGGTTTGTCCTTTTAGCCATCAATGTACATTCAATATTCTCCTCCAGCACCACAATTCAAATTCATTGATTCTTCTTCAGTCTTCCTTATTCAATGTCCAATTTTCACATACATATGAGTCAATTGAAAAATATCATGGCTTGGGACAGGCTCAGGGACACTCTGGTCCTCAAAGCAACATCCTTGCTTTTCAATACTTTAGAGAGGTGTTGTGCAACAGATTTACACAATACAACTTGTCTTTTGATCACCTGACTGTTGCTTCCATGAGTGGGAACCAGACGAGGATGCACCTTATCATCACTCTTGCTCCACATTATGAAGACATTTGAGGTAGTTTATTATGCCAACCTGACCAATAAACACATGTGGGTCTAATTGAGAGATAAATGGCTTGGTGAGCCTGGCCTTTCTTGTCTCTTGCTCCTTGATCATTGGACCAGTATGTGGCTGCCTTGCTTGTTCTTAGCCTCAATTTGCAAGCTTCACTACCTGTGGGACACCTAATCCATGGACTGTGTCACTGTAATTTGAGGTTCCTTCAAGACCTGCTTCACCATATCATAGGAATTTACATCTCTTGAGCTAGGGACTGTCAGACTCTGTCATCTGGCTGACTGTTGGTGACCTGTCTTGCTGTTTGCTGCCTGTGACTAGATAGCCTGAATTGCTCTACAGAGGACTACCCAGTGGCCCTCAAGACTTGAAGGACTGCCAGTGTCTCACAACCGTCTCACGGGAGTGAGTTGCACTGAGCCATTTGTACTGCTTTATAATTTAATTAACTGTTTACTTATTATGTTATATATCTATCTGTGGATATATAGGTATGCATGTATGTATTAGCATTCTGGTTTTGTCTTTCTAGAGAACCCTGTCTAACACAATATTCTTAGCCAGAGTTATTAATCAAAGAAATCAAATTGCAGATAATATAATATTATCTGTAGAAAAATCTTAAGACTTAGCGAAATAAGAAAAAGAGATTTAGCAACATGGTAGTATACAAGATTATTATGCAAAAACTAATTGGATTTCTGTGTACTATTGAAGAGTATGCTGAAAATGAAATCAATATAATTTACAATGGCCCCATAAAAGATGAAACTTTTAAAAAAAGAGAGCCCATGGCCTGGGAAAGAATATTTACTAACAACATAAAAGAAAAAGGACTAATTACTATAATATACAGAATTTTACAAGTTTACAACAGAAGGTTGGCAAAGGATCTGGACAGATGATTTACAAAGGATGGAACTCAAATGGCTAATAAACACAAGAAGAAATGCTCCCAATCATTAGTTATCCAAGAAATGCAAGTCAAAACAACTATGAGATACCACCTAATGCCCATTATTATAACCCAATTAAAACAAACAAACCATAAAAAACAACAGAGAACAACAAATATTGGAAAGGGTGTGGTGAAATAGGAACTCTTATCCACTGCTGGCAGCCTTGTAAATACATACAGCCACTGTGGAAGGTGATATGGCAATACTGAAAACAAAAGGCAATTGAAATATCATATGATGCAGCAATGCCGTTACAGTAGAACCCCAGACCTCAATATTAATTCATTCTAAAAGGAGCATCGAGATAAATGTTGTTGAGTTCCGAATCAATTTTTCCCATAAGAAATAAAAATCACATCACCGTGAGTGAGGGGGAGTGCGTGATGGGACCCAATGCCCATCTGTAGACAGCTGGACATCCCTTGCAGAGGGGTAGTGGGGAGGAGATAAGTCACTCAGGGTTCAGTGTAGCAACAATGAAACTCAAAACCTTCCTCTAGTTCTTGAACGCTTCCTCCTCTCCCAATTATCATGACCCCAATTCTACCTTGTGGACCTGGTTAGACCAGAGGATGTACAGCGGTGCAGTAGGGATCTGGAAACACAGGGAATCTAGGACGGATGAACCCCTTAGGACCAGCGGTGGGAGTGGCGACACCGGGAGGGAAGGGGGTGTAGAAAGGGAGAACCGATCTTGGAGATCTATGTGTAACCTCCTCTCTGGGAGATGGGCAATGGAATGGGAAGGTGGGTATGGGGAGACACCGGGCAGTGTAAGATAAGATAAAACAATTATTTATAAACTATTAAGGGAGCAGGGGGAAAGGGGAAGCGGGGAGGGGGGGAAGGGAAAAGAAAGGAAACCCAGCTGATTCCAGGAACCCAAGTGGAAGGCGAATTTTGAGAATGACGAGTGCAACGAATGTATAAGGGTGCTTTACTCAATTGATGTATGTATGGATTGTGATAAGAGTTGTATGAGCCCCAATAAAAAGATTTATTAAATAAAATAATAATAATTAAAAAAAGAAATAACTGAAAATGAATTAATTTGTTCTTGACCACCAAGTTTTTACCCTAACCTTACCTTTTTATGCAAAACATTTCGCAGAACTTTCAAAGTAAATTAGTTCAGAGTTAAATAATATAATTTAAATAAGAAACAATTTTTAAAAGTTTTTTTTTAACAACTATAGTATAACTCGTACCTTGAGATTGATGTGGATCTGGATCTGTGGACAGGGATGTGGAGAGGAGGTATGGAGAGAGAGTCATTGTTTGGAAGGGGGAAGCCCCTTCCATAAAAAATCAAGTGGTAGCTGCTTTTCAGGAGTTTTTTTTTTCTCCTTCTTTGCCTTTTTTCACTAGGACCTGTCTGACTTTCTCTTTTAAAAAAAATGTCTAATGTGGTCTACTGTTAACATTTCCTTAACTGTTTTCTAAAAGAGTTTACTAAATTACCATCAATAATATCGATAACATGGTTAACCAGTTTCTTATGATGATTCTGTTAAAAAAAACCCTCTTATTATGATCCATGTTTTTAATCTAAAAACAATACAAAAAGCCACAAAAACTAAGAGAATTATAGCAAAACTCTTGGACACAGCCACAAAAGGTTTAAACAACGGGTAGTACAATGCCAACTAATGCCAAGTGACTCAAACATGAGCTGCTTTTGTTTACAAAAAATCACATGCATTGAGTCAGATTCCGATGTTTTGTTCAAACAACAATGCAAAATTTTCTCTACATTTCACGTTGAAATCTGATTATGTCAAGTACTGATGCAGTCAAATACTAGGGTTCAACTCTACTGGCCATCTACTCCAAAGAAATAAGTAATAGATCCCAAATGGACTTTTGCCCAGTTCACAATAGCAAGCAGCTTAAAACAGCCTAAGTTCCCATCAGTAGAAGAGTGGATTGAAAAACTGTGGTACATACACACAATGGACTACTATGCATTCCTAAAACCCAGCGATGAAACCATGAACACCTCAAGTTGTGGAGGAATCTGGAAGACATTATTCTGAGTAAAATTAGTCAAGCACAAAAGGCAAATGGTGTTTCAGTCCACTGCAGTCGGAATAAGTAGCAGAACAGGCACTAGCTCAGACTTTCAAGGATGGAGGAGACAAGAGGGAGATGATGTCAAGAATTCCAGGAAGGAAAATACATTTGGAACCGATTATGGAAGCAATTGTATAATTCTGTCAGACATGATTCAACTATGGTATAATATGACATAGGTATTAACTCCCAACTTATAGCAACTTAAAAAAAAACATAAATGTAGGAATGGACTTTAGGCTCACACTAAATCCTAACTCCAATTTAGTAACAATTAGTTCTTACATCACGACCCTGCTTAGTACTGGCCCTCTCAATACCAGCCTTCAGGAAGGGAACACAGAAGATTCCGTTGCTATAGCAAAATGTGGCAAAAATTTTAGATGGTGCCTGGCTATGGTAGTTACATAATCTGGTGCCAACTTGAGACTTTTAAGAGTGAAGGGGTAGAGTTTATCCTGTCAATCAAGTCGCAGCTTGATGACCTCGTTTAGAAGCACAACAGAGCCAGCTCACTGGAGGCCAGATACACTCTCTCCCCGAAAGACATTCCTGCTGACAAGCCACATGGAGCTACACTGATGGAGGCAGAGCCTCAGAGCTGGAGGAGCCATGTGGAGACCCATGCCAGCCCTTGGATGCTTCCATCACCACTGGATCCACATTACTTTCCATATACTGGCCCATGGTTTTCCTACATTTGGTGTCATTGCTTGTGTTGCATGAGTCTGAAGAGGAATGTATAGACTAGTATCAGACATATAGGCTAATATCGGACTTAAGGACTTGATTGGGACCGGGCTGGGATGTTTTCTCAATATACAATTACTCTTTGATATAAAGTTCTCTATTACACACGTATGGTGACTCTGGATTTGTTTCTATAGTTAGACCAGACTAACACACTGGGTATTAAATAAAATAGCATCAGCAATCTTAAAGGCTTGTCTCCAAACAAGCAACCATATAAGTGAGATGTGAACTAAGTCCACATGCAAGACGCACACCAACTTTAGTCATCAAAGGATTGGTATCTATATAATCTGAAGTCGAAGGAGGGATCAGTACCTGAGCCTACACTGTGAGAATCCGGTGTGCAGAAGGCAATGGATGACAATGGGAGCCAAGATTCATTTGTGGAACAGCATAGGACATAAGCCTCCGGAGAACTCCCCATGTCTACAACTGAGGGATAGGGGGAAAGTGGTCACTAACAGAGTGCTTGCGGGAGAGGAGTATAGAAGATCAAAGTCATACATCTGACCTGAACAGTTATAATTTTGTCAATAGGTTACCCCACCCCACCCCCTTATGATGCAAGCTGGACCTGATCTGGTTTCCAAATGTCTCTGTACTTTTTTCTGTGGTTTTTGTTTGTTTATATTAGAGCATATCTCGGAGGTGTTACGTAAATGGAGGTCACCCTCTTAAAACAGTGTCATATGCTTTTCTATTTTTTAGTATATGAAACCCAGGATTGATGAACCTATATGGGACAGCAAGTAGAATAAAGGGTTCAAGGTGAGGGGTGTGGTCTAGTGGTAGGGGATGGGTAAAAGGGAGACAGTCTTAAGGAGTCCATGTAGAAAAAGATTGTTTGGAAACTGATTGTGGTGACAATTGTATAATTCTACTTGATGTGATCGAAATATGGAATAATATATGTATTAAATTCCAATTCATAAAAAGATTAAACACTTAGAACTAAGTATAAACAGAGAAAAACATCTTGAACAAAAAAAACTACAGAATAGAACTACAAGAAACCAAATGAGACCTATATAAATGGACGAACATGCTATTATCATAGAAAAGAAGGCTCAATCTTGTGAACATGTCAATATTACCCAAAGCAATCTATAAATAGAGCAAAAGTCTGATCCAGATGCCAATGTAATACTTTAAAGAAATGGAAATACTAATTCTAACTTTGGTATAATTCCTGATATAGTGTGTTATGCTTTGGGCTGCTAGCCAGAAATTCTGCTGTTTGAAATCACCATATTTTCCACAGGAGAAAAATAAGATTTTTTTATTCTCGTGAAGATTTACAGGCCCAGAAACCCACATTGGTAATTCTACTTTTTCTTATAGGGTTATTATGAATTGGAATTGACTTGATGGCATTGAATGAGTGAGAGAACTTCCTACAAAGAGAAACTCATTCACTGCTATTGAATCAGCACTGACTCATAAACCAAACCAAACGCATTGTCAGTGAGTCTGTGCTGACTCATAGGGACCCTGTGGGGGAGAAGAGAAGAGCGCCTGTGCGTTTCCAAGGGGAGTGAAACACCCCAACTTTATCCTGCCAAGTGGCTGATAGTTTTGAACTTATGACCTTGTGGTTTTGAGCCCAACACATAACCACTATGCCACCAGGGCTCATAGAGAACAAAAGAGGAGCAAACATTTTTTTAATTAGAACAAAGTAGGAGCCTCTCACTTCCAGACCTCAAAAACCAATTACAAGGATCTGCATATAACCTCCTCCCTGGGGGATGGACAACAGAAAAACGGGTGAAGGGAGACAATGGACAGGACAAGATATGACAAAATAATAATCTATAAATTATCTAGGGTTCATGAAGGAGGGGGGAACAGAAATGGAGGGAAATGAGGAGCTTATGCCAGGGCCTGAAGTGGAGAGCAAATGTTTTGAAAATGATGAGGGCAATGAATGTACTTTATACAGTTGATGTATGTGTGGATTTTGATAGAGTTGTATGAACCCCTAGTAAAATGATTAAAAAAACACAAACTATTACACAGTCACAGTAGTTATAACATCCTGTACTGGCACATAAATAGATACACAGACCAATGGAGAAAAATAGAGAACGCAGATGCAAATTCATGTACCTACCGACAATTGAGCTTTCTTTGATAAATGATCAAAAAGGATTAAATAGACATAATATATTTAACAAACTGTGCTGGCAAAATTGGATTTCTATCTGTAGAAGAATGAAACAAGATCCCAAACTCACCACAGGTATTAAAACCAAACACTAGATGGATCAAAGGCTTTAATGTAAATGTCAGAGTTATAAAGATTATCATTGTCAAGACAGGGACTAACTTCAGGTCCCTAATGCAGGGCATAAATACACTATCAATTACAAGGAGATACCCGTCCCCTTCCACCAAAAAGGAATTTTTTCCAAAACTATGTATTTAAATTTTTTTGCAAAACAACCTTATCACCTTCAAAGTACTCTCCATTACATTTAATATATTTGTCAAGTCTGCAATTCCATTCTTGGAAACATTTTTCAAACTCATCTGTTTGGATGGCTGACAGCACCTTCCCTCTTCTCCTCTTCATCAAATCACTGTCATTACATGTCACTCTTCATTTGTGAAAACCAAAAGAAGTCACGCAGAGACAGGTTAGGTGAGGGAGGAGCATGGGGAAAGAGAAACATGCTGCTTTTAATCAAAAACTGGCACACTGAGATGGCTACATGAGTTGGTGTGTTGTCATGGTGGCAAAACCATTTGTGTCTGCCACAAAAGCAGGTGTTTTTGTTGCATGCTGTCTCACAATCTTTTCAGAACCTCTAAATAGAAAGCTTGATTAATAGTCTGACCTGGAAGAAGAAACTCCAAATGCGCCATGAGTCGACAATTTAGTCAGTTCAGAAGTTGATGGACCTCCAGAATGAGATTTGTCCTCAATCAACATTTCACCTTTTTTGAAATGAGAAAACCACTAATGCACTTGAGTTTTTCCCATAACACTGTCCTAGTGAACTGTGTTAAACATCACAATTTTCTGGGGCATTTTTCCTGAACAGGGAACAAAATTTCAAAGCGACATGCTATTCTCTTAAATTGGCTATCACAAAAAACAAGGTTTGAGTGAAACTGCTTTGATGAAAAAAAAAAATCACCTTCCTAGGCAATGCCACTGGGTGCACTAACTCAGAGTGGGTTGCTTGATGCTCACAAAGCAGGAAAAATGCATACTATTAAAGCTCCACTCTGCCCAGCACAACTTTGGTTTTTTTTGGTGTACTCCCTCGTATAGCAAAGGAAACATACAGAATAGATGACAAAATAGATGACTGGGACTCACTAAGAATAAGACATGTACATGTCCCAAAAGAGTTAATCAAAAGGAGAACCCACAAAGCATGTGGGGGAGAGGGTGGGGATTGACAATGAGACAAGGGACAAGAAAGTGATCTGTAAAATCTATGGAAAATTGTAATAACTCAATAAGAAAAAGGTTAATAACACAATTATAAAGTAGGAAAAGGACATGGCAGCTCCCTGAAGATGACATCCAAATTTCTAATGAAAATATGAAGAATTAATCAAGATCTCTAGCCATTCACTAGACACAATCAAACTAACAAGGAAATGCCACATTAAACCGCCTATGATAGCCTAATTTTTTAAAACATTTTATTAGGGGTTCATACAACTCTTATCACAATCCATTCATATACATACATCAATTGTATAAAGCACATCTGTACATTCTTTGCCCTAATCATTTTCTTTTTCTTTTCTATTTTTACATTTTATTAGGGGCTCATACAACTCTTATCACAATCCACACATATACATACATCAATTGTATAAAGCACATCCATACATTCTTTGCCCTAATCACTCTCAAAGCATTTGCTCTCCACTTAAGATAGCCTAATTTAAAAATAAATATGTAAATACTGGGGAGGCTACAGAGGGATTGTGTGTTAGGATGGATTGACTAGAGAAACAAATCCAGTGAGACACATATATGTGTACTATCAAGAAGTAATTATATGTCAACAAAACATCCCAGCAGGTGGGGGAAGGATCAACCTGTAACGCCCTCCCAGAGGGACGAACAATGGAAAAGTGGATGAGAGGCGATGGAAGATGATATAAGATATGAAAATAATAATCTATAATTTATCAAGGGTTCATGAGGGAGAAAAGGTAGGGGAGTAAGGGGGAAGAAATGGGGAGCTGATATCAGGGGCTCAAGAGGGAAGAGAATGCTTTGAAAATGATGATGGCAGCATAAGTGCAAATGTGCTTGATACACCGGATGAATTTATGGATTGTGATAAGAGAAGTAAGAGCCCCCAATAAAAGTATTTTTAAAAATCCCAGCACAGTCCAACTTAAGTCCATAAGTCAATACTAGTCCATAACATATACTGGTCCATAAGTCCCTCTTCAGACTCATGCAGCCATATGCAATGATGCAGAAACAGGAAGATGGCAGGCTGGTGGTGGTAGAGTTGTGTGGATCCAATGGTGGCTGCATCACAGGGTTCGCACAGGTCTCGGCGTGGCTCTTCAGCAGGAAGGTGAAAACTGAGACAAAGGTGCCAGCCTCCAGAGAGCCATGTATCTCAGTTGCACCTCCTTTGGAGGTCATCAAGATGCAACCTGATGGACAGGCTAAAGTCCACCAATATCTTCTTCAGGTGCCATGTTGGCACATAACCATTGTAGAAAGAGATGTGAGGCTGCCACAAACAATTGGGAATAGAAATATCACATGATCTAGCAATTCCTCTGCTGAGTATCTATCTTAAAGAAATAAGAGTTATATGACCAAGTGAAAAAATGCACAGCCATGTTCATTGCAACACTGTTTCCAATAGCAAGAAGATGGAAACCAACTAAATGCCCATCAGCAGACCAATGTGTAAAGAGGTCTTGGTTTGTATGCAAAATGCAATACACACAGAGCTAAAAGATAATGCTGAAAGCATCTCATGGTCTGGATGGACCTTGATACCATTATACTGAGTGAAATTAGTTAATCACAGAAGGACAAATCTTTTATGACACCACGCTTATAAGGGGGAAAAAAAGAACAAGATGAAGACTTTCATATCAAAGGAAAGAGACAATAGAGATTGCTATACTGGGGAGAGCCAAGGAATAAGACTATGGGCTGAAGTAGTGTAATGGAAGATGGTAGTCCACAAGAGGAGAAGAGGGATTCAGGAATAGGTGAAAGTAAACTCTTGGTGGGTTTGAATACTAGTTTAAATATTGAGTACAAAGTTGACTAGGTTCAATGTAAACCAACTAATTTACAATAAAACTTGTTTAAAATTATTATTAATAAATCATTTTATTGGGGGTTTTTACACCTCCTATTATAATACATACATCAATTGTAGCCTTGGAAACCCTAGGGTCAATGGGAGTCCGAATGGACTGGATAGCAGTGAGTTTGCGATTGGGTGATACATAACGGCAAACAAATCAGATAGTGTTGCGCTGTGAACCATGGGTTTTAATTGGCCCTTTTTTTAGAAGTAACCAATTAAACCTTTCTCCTAGTGAATCTTAATCTGGACTTCCACTGAAATGTATAAGCCATAGGCGCTGCTGATGGAATTTGAAATATGAATGGCATATCTTCCAGCAGCACAGCAACGGGCAGTCGCCACAGTACAGCAAACAAGCTAGCAATTTGTGGACTCCAATAGAATACACTTGAAAAGGTGTTTTACTTATGCATTAACAGATGTATACATTTTGATTTTTAAGTTTTTATTATGGCGGTTTTAATGAGAGAGTACAGCTTAATGCATCGTCCTGTATTATAGAGTAAACGTCAATAGTATATAGACAAGCTTACTTTGTTCTTCCCATTCATTCAATCTCCATCCACTCACATCTTCATACATAGTCTTAAAGCCAACCCCAGATGCCAGGTTAGTTCATTTGAAAAATATATGAATATTTTAAATTTTCCTCGTAACCTTTATCTAATTACATTCACAATGAGCAATGTTTACAGTGCATATTTTCCCAACTCTAATCATGCAAATATATATAATCATATAAAAATGATTTTGCCAATTTTATGGATGAAAAAATCTCAATTTAGCCATTTTAATTAAAGAAAAAATGAGTAAAAAAAAAGTATATGAGCCCAGTGATTATACTCTTTTATTTTTGGAATTGCTCATAATACCAAGACACTAATAGACAAAAATATTGTATTGATCTACATTTCACTTATTCCTTTCTCTTTTTAAAATTGTCTTATATAATTATATAATAATAACTTGTAAATTAGACCTTTATTGTACATAGAACCTATCCCAGTAATCTCAGTTTTTAAAAGTAAAAGCAGTTGCCATTGATCCCATTCTGACTCATTGCCTACCCATATGTGCCAGAGTAGAACTGGGCTCTCTAGAACTTTCAATGGCTAATTTTTCAAAAGTAGATCACCAGAACTTTCCTGTACGGCACCTCTGAGCAGACTAGAACTGCCATTCTTTCAGTTTGCAGCCAAGTGTTCTAACCATTTGCACCATTCAGGGAAACTCCCAATCATCTCCTTCTGCTGGAGCACAGGGACTTCAAAAAGTTCAACAAATGCAAATAAAAGGGAAAGACCTTTTTTCAAAAAAAAAATGTTTTGATGTCTTTCCCCTCACATATACTACTAAAAGAAACATTTACTAAAACACCACTTTTAAAAATCTTTTATTTTAAGAGAAAGCAAAAGGACATGGAGTGAACAGGCAAATTGTTGATAAAAAATTAGTTACATATGCCTCACCAGCATCTTTTAAAATGAAGTTACCTCAGTTGATTAAGAAAAAAACAACGTTCCATGAGAACAGTGTCTGGGGCTATACAGGCCTGTCTTTAAAACAAACATCCACCTAAGTGATGTGTTGGCTAAGTCTACACAGAGGCCTGTGTTATCCAAAGATCATAAATACTCAAATCCAAGGCTGTGAGTGGAAATCGTATACACACTTGACTTTTTAGCACCTGATTTGCAGAAGGCTGGAGTCTTGTTAGCATAGTGGTTATGCGTTGGTCTACAATTGTCATGGTTGTCAGTTTGAAACCACCAGCAGCTCTGAGGGAGAAAGACTGACTTTCTACTCCCATTAACAGTTACAGTCTCAGAAAACCATAGGGGTTGCTATGAGTCAGCAAGGACTTAATGGCAGTGAGTGAGATGGATGCCAGGGAAAGCCCAAAATCACTTTGCAGAGTCCCCATGTGGATTAAGCCTCTGATGAATCCACTCTGGCCATTGACCAGGGATGTGGAGAGACTTGTTATCTGATAGATGAATCTATAGAAATAGTAACTAAATTATTCGTTTCTTGCAGTTATGGCAGGGGAGGCTGGGGGAAATTTCAGTGAATAATAATGAGTGCAAGAATGAAGAAAACATTCTAAAATTGTGATGATTGGACACCTTTTAAACATGATTACACCAATGAATAGTATAGTATGAAAATTATATGTCAATACAATTAAAATTTTCTTTTTAATTGCAAGATTTTTGTTCCTTCTTTGAATGCATCTTCCATTTTTTGCAACTAGATGCAAACCCAATGTGTCTTCTTGCCTATCTTCTTTTGTGTGATTGGTGAAGAGATTGCACATGGTAGTGCCAGGCTGGGTCTGCACTGGACACATTCAGGTTGGTGGTTCTGGAAGTCGCGTAGAACAACCCCGTGATGATTTGTGGAGAAAGCTTTGGAGACAGAGTCTCTCCCTCCTCACTTCTAGGGAACATTTTCCCTGGACATCTTCCAAGACATATTTGTCCATTCTTTTGGCATTCCACGTAACTTTAAATATTCTTCACCAACTTAATTCAAATACATCAATTCTTCCTCCGTCTTCTTTATTCAAATGACTAGTTTTCACAAGCATATGAGGCAATGGAAATTACCATGGCTCGTGTCGGGTACACTTTGGTCATTTCTTTTCAAAGTAACATCCTGGCCTTTTCAGAACTTTAAAGAGTTCTGTGCATCAGAATCACCCAATGCAATGCATCATTTGCCGTTGTGACACTTGTTTCCATGACCACTGATTGTGGATCTAAGCAAGACAAAAATCCTTGACAATGTCTAACTTTTTCTCCATTTATCATTATGTTGCCTATGGGTCCAGTTGTGAAGATCTGGATTTTGTTTACATTGAACTGTAATTCATACTAAAGGCTGAAATCCTTGAGCCTCATCAACAAGAACTTCAACTTCTCATTTTCAACAAGCAATGTTGTATCATCTGAATATCCCAGGATGTTAATGAACTTTTCTCCCGTCCTCATGCTGAATTCTTCTTCATATAATCCAACTTCTCTGATTATCTGCTCAGCATAGAGAAGGAATAAGTATGGTGAGGATACAACCTTGACATCCACCTTTCTTGATTTTAAACCATGAAGTATGCCCTTGTTCTGTCCACACAACTACCTCTTGATCCATATACAAATCCCACATGAGCACAAGAAAGTTTTATGAAACTCCTATTCCTCTCAAGATTATCTGTAGTTTGCTATAATCTACACAATTAAATGTTCTTTCATAGTCAATAAAACACAAGTAAACATTTTTCTAATATTCTCTCTTTCCAGCTAAGATCTATCTGTCATCAACAATGACATCCCTTATTCCAGGTCCTCTTCTGAATCTCACCTGAACCTCTCACAACTCCCTGTCAATGTACTGCTGCAAATGTTGGGTGATCTTCAGCAAAATTTTACATGAAAATAATATTAATTATATTGTTCTATAATTTGAGCCTTCTGTTGGATCACGTTTCTTTGGAATGGGTACAAATATGGATCTCTTCCAGTCAGTTGACCAGGGAGCTATCTTCCATATCTCCTAACATAGATGAGTGTTTCCAGTGCTTGATCAGCTTGTTGAAAATATTACAGTTGGTATTCCATCGGTTCCTGGAGCTTTGTTTCCAGCTAATGCTTTCATTGTAGATTGAACCTCCTCCTTCAGGACCATTGGTCCTTGCTCATATGATACTTCTTCAATAGTTGAAAGTTCGCTAGTTCTTTTTTGGTAAACTGTCTATTCTTTCTATCTTCTTCTAGTGCTTCCTGTATCATTCAATATTTTATCCACAGTATTTCAATATTGCAACTAAGGCATGAATATATTCTTTAGTTCTTTCAGTTTAGGATATAGTTAGCACATTGTTCCTTTTTGGTCTTCTAACTTAATGTTTTTGCACATTTCATTATAATATTTTACTTTGTCTCCTCAACTTTTTCAATTTCTTGTTCAGCTCTTTGACTTCATTGTTTCTTCCATTCGCCTTACCTATTGTGGTAGTTTCATAATTTTGTGTCAAGTTGAGTGTACTCATAGTCTGTCAATCAGGTCACAAACTGATGATACTTCCTTGCGGGCATGACTGCCTCATGGGGGTTCTGGGAACTTCCTCTTTTCCTCTAACTTTGTCTTCCTATTGACAAGCTACATGGAGACTTGCTGATACCTATGAGGAATCCCTCTCTCTGCTTCACTTTCCTGCATGTGCTGCATAAGTCTGCAGAGGAATTGATGGACCACTATTGGACTTGTGGTCTTGATCGGGATTGGGCTGGGATGTTTTCTTAATATACAATTACTCTTCCATATCAAGCTCTTTCCTATACATATATGAGTGTCCCTGAATTTGTTTCTCCAGTCAACCCAGTCTAACACATCCACCTTATGATTATGAGCAGGTTCCAAATTCTCTTCTGACATACTAAAATAGCACTCACATTAAAAATAAAATATTTTAATAGTATATCTATCTGTGAGTCTTAGGTCAGTTGGAGGGAAAATAACACTGAGGGCACAAAGGTCTAGGAAAGTGAGAGTGCAGATTTTCACTCAGTCATGGAAGAACAAGCCAGAAAGACAAGATTATACCAGGATATGAGGCTCCAACACTCCACAAGGGTTATCATGAGCTCATTCTACTTTCATCTGCCACTAAGAAGAATAACCATCTGGTTAAGATGAGGGAAAAAATAGAGTCACCATCTGTCTTCTTATATCTGTTATTTCCTTGATATGAGGCAAAAGGTTTCAACCACAACAGTGAAAAACAAGGTTTTTGTTTGCTTGCTTGCTTTATCCTTGCTGCTTAGAATGAGTGATATTCTTATACTCTGTTACACTAAAATTATTTTAATAATAACTAGCTGATATTAAGTCATTCCTCTAACAGAGAAGAAAGTAGTAGTGAGCTTTAAAAGAAATACAGTCCCTGGGATTGAAATTGGGGAGATAATGAAATCAAAGAGGGTTTAAAGATTGAAAAGAGAGATTGAAGGACTGATGATAATTCTCATACTATCCATTAATTTTACCCCTTTATCCTCAACTTTTTTCTATTTTAAAAATATGAACTTTATTATGAAAAGAATCTATCAATAGTTTCTTATAAGAGGTATTGCTACAACTTCTTCCTTCTTCTTTTGTCAGTGGGAATAACCTAGATGCCAGAAGACCCCAAATTTTACAACCATTTACAAACTGTACTTTGGGCAGTGCAGGTGTACTATATTGCGTCCTTGTCGGGCCGTTGAAAAGAACAAATCAAACTAATCTCTAATTTCTAAAATGGCTTATATTTAGATATTATACTTTCATTTTGTTTTTAATGTAACTTGTGAAAGAGAGTATTACCTAATAAAACAAAATAATACAGGTGATTATTATCTTTGAAAAAGGAATATTCCCTCACTTTTTAGATGTATTGTTAAATGGTTCCATTCCGTAGTGAGTTTCTCCTATATATTTGAAATGTGAATGAGTGTAAACTAAAGGGAGGAACAGAAGATTTACAGGAACAAACCTGCTGTGTAAGTTGAAGTAATACTGAAATTTTTCTTCCTCTATCAAGAAAGTTAGATGAAAAGGTCCCATTTCCTCTTAAATTCCAATAGGTGTAATGAGAGAAATAGATGAATAAAAATAGAAAATTATTTTATTGTGCCTCCTCTTCCCTCTTTACCACTTTCATCTTTCCATGCTAAGTTCAATTGTGCAATGCACTATTCTGTGACTAAAATAGTTTACTCCTCCCTGGGCAAGGGCTTTTTTGGGTTTTGTGATGCTTACCCACAGCCAAGGCAGAGTTAGTTGAATAATATCTTTTATGCCTAATTTTAAAGATGCTAAGAGTGGGACCAGCAGTTTTTCACTTATGGTATTACTCATTCTTATATACATATGATAGTTACTGTAGAAGGCGGGCCTGGTGAAAGGTATTGCTAGTTTGCTGTGGAGAGTTTCTGGAACACTTGCTTGGGTCTACCATTCCGATTCCTGGAGAGGTTGATTGGAAACACCATAAGCCCTCCTGAAAAGAGCAGAAGTGCCAGCCTGAGGATGCCTTGAACTTCTAAGTCCTCCATGGACTTTTTTCCCTTCTAATAAAATGTATACACTGATTGGGCCACATCTATCATATATTTAGCCTCTCTCTACAAGGTGTGTGGAGATTATCGACCTGTTTTCTTAGACTCCACAGTGAAGAGTGGGAGTAATTTCCCATCCAGAAATCTAGCAGGAGAGTGTCTCAAGCAAATTCAAAAAATGTCTATCCAACTCTAAATCGAATTGGATCCTCTACCATCAGATTCTTAGCAGGAAAGAAATGGAGTTAAGTTAGACCAGGGACTGAGAAGTTTCAAGTTTCAATGCTAAAGCCAGTAAGGGGGGGGGGGGCCGGGACGGTAGGTATAGATAACCAAAAAACCCCTCAACCTCTGCCCAGACCTCACATTTGTGTGTGTGTGTGTCTTTACAATATATTGATCAAGCTTTATTATAAGCTGACAAGAGGAGATTTTTAAATCTTTCACATTTCACATACCAGATACTGGACAAAAACTACAAATTAGATGTGCAGAACATTGGATCATTCATTGATAGTAAATAGCAAAGCCAAAGACTGGTAAGCTGACTCACTTTTAGTTCATCCTGAAGACAGACACTGAAAGATAATTCAGTCCTTTTCTGGCTCCGGGTTTGGGATATTTTTTTCTTAATATTAGGAATACAATTCACACAGCTAGTTTATTATTCCCATCGCAGCTCATTAATTGAGGTATCCTTGCACCATATGTGCTTTTAATAGAAAAGAATAACGAAACATGTTCATGTGAAAATATTTGCCACAGGACACTTCTGCCATACCAGGCAGTAGAGAGGCCTAAGAAGGGAGCCCTCAGGGAAGATCATTAAAACAGAAAAACTGAAAATTAGGACCCAAGCCTGTTATGAATCATGGCAAGCCAGAGGTTGGGAAATGATATAAATAGGTATGGCCAATCACTCAGCTAGACCAATTCAAGGACATCATAGTATAGGAAAATGATAGCATTTAGAGAGCTTTGACCTTGGTACTTAGCATCTCATATCAGCCCTCCTAGAGAGGTTGTTTGCTTAACACCAGGGCAGAGGGCTTCGTGTAGGGTCAAATGCTGGACTCTTGCTTGCTTAGAAAGTAGAGAAAGATTTTTGCAATTGAAAAACTAAGATGTAAAAAAATACCATCTTGCTGTTGATCTGTCTAATTTTCAATGACCTTCGTTACCACACACAATGTCCTTTTCCAAGGACTGGTCTCTCAAGTCTTGCCATCCTTGCTTTCAAAGATCATTCTGGCCTCCTCTGACAACATGTCTAAAGTACGTGAGACAAAGCTTTGCCATTCTTGCTTTTAAAGAGCATTCTGGCTCTACTTCTTCCACAACTGATTTGTTTGTTCTTTTGGCAGTTCATGGTCCTTTGAAAATTCTTCACCGGCACCATAATTCAAATGTATTGATTCTTCTCTGGTCTTCTTTATTCAATGGCCAACTTGCACAAGTCTACAAGGCCATTGAAAATGCCAAGTGTTCCTTAGTGCTCAAAGCAATAGCTTTGCTTTTCAACTATTTAAAGAGACCTGTGCAGTATATTCACCCAATGCAATAAGGCATTTGATCTCTTGACTGCTGTTTCCGTGAGTACTGATGGTTGATTCGAACAAGACAAAATCCCTGATAACATCTATCTTTTCTCTATTTACCACGATATTCCCTATTGACCCCATTGTGAGGATTTGGATTTTCTTTACACTGTGTTTTAATCCATACTGAAAGCTGAAATTCTTGATCTTTACTATCAAGTGTTTCAAATCTTCTTCACTTTCAGCAAGCAAGGTAGTGTCACCTACATAGAAAATATTGTTCATAAGTCTTCCTCCAAATCTGGTGTAGCATTCTTCTGCATATAACTCAGATTCTCTGATTCTTTGCTCAGGATACAGCAAGCAGGAAGGCAAAGGGGAGAGAGAAAGAGAAAGGGTCCCTGGTATTTTTCTTTCTTTCTTTATTTTTTTTGTTTTTTCTACAAACCCTTGTGTCGAGGGCTGACTTTCAATAGATCGCAGCGAGGGAGCTGCTCTGCTACTTACGGAATCCCGACCCAGAAGCAGGTCGTCTATGAATGGTTTAGCACCAGGCTCCCCACGAACGTGCAGTGCGTGACGGGCGAGGGGGAGGCCGCCTTTCCGGCCGTGCCCCGTTTCCCTGGACGAGGGGCACTCCGCACCGGACTCAGGTCCGGACGCGTGGCGGGGGCACGCGCTTGGCCCGCCGGTCAGCGGGGACGGCAGGGCGCCAGCTATCCGAGGCCAACTGAGGCTCCGAGGCGCTGCCCTATCGTTCCTCCTGGGCGGGATTCTGACTTAGAGGCGTTCACTCATAATCCCACAGATGGTAGCTTCGCCCCATTGGCTCCTCAGCCAAGCACATACACCAAAAGGTTCCCTGGTATTTTTCTTATGAAAAGGCCACACCCCCAAGAAGGCATCATTGGCCTGTGACCTGATCAGCAAGTTGCACTCTAACGCTCCACAAATGAAAGTTGGGCCAAAAAATATAGTTACAACACCAAAAATCATTGACATTTTCCCCAAACTATGGGTTCACTTCTGACTTTTTTTGATATGCATAAATGTTACATTTTGTCTTCTGTAGTGTTTTTCATTATGCTTGGCTTTTTGGCTTTCATTGCCATATAAATTGTGATAGATGATTGTATTTGAACTGGATACTCCTGGCGTGGGTTGGAGTCAATTAGGCCACAGCCTGATGTTGTGTCTTGTGGGGGAGGGGGTCTTCTTCTAGGTGGGGGCCCTAGATTAGCCTCTCTGGCTCTCTCCCTTTGCCTTCCTCCTATTGGGAATCTGCCACGGATCCTGAGAAGTTCAGGAGCCCTGCCATGTTTCCACTGATCTTGGAGATCTTGGATCCACACAATTGTGTACTCACCGTCCTGTGATCTACCTGCATTCTGCATCATTGCATGTGACTGCATGAGTCTGAAAAGGCACATGCGGACTAGGATCAGACTAATAGACGAGTTAGACTGGATTGGGATGTTATCTTGATATTTACTTACTTCTTGATATAAAGCTCTTTCTTATACATACATGAGGGACGCCTGCTCATGTAGTGGTTACGCATTGGCCTGTGATCAGCATTGTTGGCAGTTCAAAACCACTAGCAGCTCCAAGGGAGAAAAACTTGAATTTCTACCCCAATACACAGTTCCAGCCTCACAAACCCACAAGGGAGTCACTACAAGTCAGCATTTACTTGATGGCAGTAAATTTGGTGTTGCACATATGTGTCACTGGATCTGTTTCCTTAGTCAACCTGGCCTAACACACATACCAAACCAAAACCAAACTCGCTGCAGTCCAGTAAATGCTGACTCATAGCTACCCTATAGGACAGGATAGAACCACTCCTATGGGTTTCCAAGACGGTAACTCTCTACAGGCAAAGAAAGCTTAGAATTGCTGACTTAGCAGCCTGACACATAAATACTACAGGTCCCTTTGCAGCCAGGGGTTCACAATTTAAGCTCTAATGACATTTTCCTTTCTGGTCTTAGATTTTATTCACACAGGCTGGTGTTCTTCTGTGTGGACTTAGCTGATCCCTCATTTCGATAGCTGCTAGTTAGATGACAAGACACTATTATTTCTGATAGCCAGGAACCATGTGCTTTCTTAACCACACATTGCTATAGCATCCATATTTTAAGTATCTGTTCATAAGGATAAGTATTACGTAGGATCGCATCATAAGAACTGTTTTGTATAAGGCATTTCTTTCCTAGTTGTTTTAAGTAGACCATATTTCTTCCCATAATGATTGTACATGTTTACAAGCCTACCAACAGTGTAGAAGTGTTCCTCTCTCTCCACATCTTCTCCAGCTGTTTTCTTTTTGTTTTCTTATTTCTTTGTTTAATTAGGCTGTCCGTATAGGTGTAAGATTGTATCTCATTGATTTGCATCTTGCATCTTGACGGTGGGCACTTCCTGATTTGTTTGTTAAACATTTGAGTGACATTTAGGGTGAACTGTCTATTCGTGTCTTTTTTCCACTTTTAATTGGATTGTTTGTTTCATTTCTTTTTGAGGTATTTCAGAATTCTATAGATTTTAGAGCCTTGCCAATTTTATCCTTGCTGAAGATTTCCCCCCGCAATTATGGACTCTCATTTTACTCTTTTGAAGAAGTCTTTTTATGTGAGTAAGTTTGTTATTTTGAGAAGGTACCACTATGTGTGTTGCCTTTATTATATTTAGTACTCTGTATGCCCTGTGATGGTGCCCTTAAGTTTCGCCCAATTTTCCCATTGATGAACCTTATGGCTCTGGGATTTCTATTTAGTTCTCTCGTCTATCTTGAGTTCATTCTTGTGCATGGGGTGAGGTATGGATCCTGCTTCATTCCTCTGCAGATGGAGATCAAATTCTTCCAACACCATTTGTAGAAGAGGCTCTCTCTTCCCCACTTAATATGTGTGTGTGTGTTTGCCCTTTATCAAAAATAAGTTGCCTGTAGGTGTATGCTTTTGTATCTGGGTTTTCTATTCTGTTCCACTATTCTATGTATCTAACATTCTAGTAACATCAGCTTGTTTTGACTACTGTGGCGATATAGGATTGTGTGTGTGTGTGTGTGTCTGGTAGTGTTAGGCCTCCAACCTTGTTCTTTTAAGGAGTTCTTAGATTAACCTGTGTCTCTTCCTTCTCTGTATGAAGTTAGTATTAAGTTTTTTCCATTCCTTTACAGAATGAAGTGGGATTTGGAGGAGAATTGCCTTCATTCATCGAGTGCTTTAGGTACTATGGACATTTTCACAATAGTAATCCTCCTATCCATGCAAATAGGCTATTCTTGTATTTGTGTGAGTCTCTTGGTTTCCTATAATTGTGTCAAGTACTCTTCTTTGTAAAGATCTTTGGTGGTTTTTGTTTACTATTACTTCAAGGTAGTTCATATTTTGTGCAGCTGTTATGAATGGCATTCTGTGTCTGGAGCCTGTTTCACGGCACTTTTTACTGGCATACAGCAATCATATTGGTTTCTGCTTGCCAATCTTATATAATGCTACCTGACTAAATCCCTCAATTCTTTCCAACAATCATTTCGTGGAATATTTTCTGTTTTGTCCATATAAAACCATGCCATCTACAAATAGCAAGCGCCTCGCCTCTTCTTTGCCTAATTGTATTCCCTTGGTTTCTTTTTGTCTCGTGGTTCAGGCTAAGGCTTCCAGAAAAATGTTGAATAACAGTAGCAATAGGGGCCATCCTTGTCTGCTTCTCACTATCAGGGCAAATTATTTCAGTATTTCCCCATTGAGTGTGATGCTAGCTATTGGCTTTATATACAAAGGTTTACCATTTGTTCTCAATTATAAGCCAAACCTAAATATTAGCCGAAGCACCTAATTTTACCACAAAAACAGCACTAAAAATGTGCTGAAAAACTCGGCGTATACTCGAGTATATATATTTAGTAATTATGCTGAAAAATGTCCCTTCTATTCCTATTTTGTTGAATGTTTTATAATCATAAATGTATATTGGATATTGTCAAATGCTTTTTCTGCATCTGTGCTAGACAGGGTTCTCTGGAGAAATAAAGCCAGGACACTTATGATTTTATATATATATATTTAATCTATATCAGAAATAACATATATGGATAGCTATATATAGCATGAAGGAACATAAGAGCTAATTAGTCCACACAGCAGTACAGAGGGCTCAGTTCAGCTCACTTCCATGCAACAGTTAATATACTGGAAGTTCTTCAACTCAGGAGGGCTGCTCAGTCCAAGGTCAAAGAAGTAGACAGCTGAGTCTTCCTTAGAACAATGCAGGTAGTCCAGCCACCAGCAGCAAACAGCAGGGCAAATCACCATTACTCAACAGCTTAGAAGCTTAGCAAGAGGCCTGGATGGGATGGAGAGGCTGAGTGGAAAGTTCCTCAGCCCAGGCCCAAGAGGCCTAGAGCTCACTCCTACAGCTGACCCAGGGATTGTTTACAAAAATACCTCAACGGACTTAAAACCATACCCTTCTCTCCTCGTCTGATCTGCTGCTCATCTGCGGAGATCTGGTGATCCACAATTGCTCCTACTGGCTACTCTGGATGCTGGCCAAAGTGGGGAAGCCAACCTTGCCCCAGAAAGCACAGACCCCAGTAGAACTGGGAAAACTGCCAAAGGGAGAGGGCGTAGGCCCAACAATGAGTTTCTGAAGATTAGTCATCAGGGTGCATAAACTCAAGGCACACCCACTTTTACCTTGCACGTATATAAATGGCCTACTGCTGTAGAACCACTGCATTCTCTCCATTTTATTACTGATATTTTGACGTGAAAGTTCAAGAACTGGAGGGCCAGTCAGCCAAAAGGAATATCTGACAAAAGAAAGAAAAGAAACAAACAGGAAAACATTCAAGTGTTCTATCCCCTAATTATCACTACAGTGTTTAGAATTATCTATACAGTCTTCAGGATCTTGTTTCTGCCCTAGTTATCCCTACATAAATAATACAAATTCTGAGTGTAAAAAAAATTCAAGCAATGCAAGACAACAAGATCCTCCAGTCTCAAGCTCAAAGCGTGGTGAAACGGATCTCGAAGGAAGCTCAAGTTCTAGCGACGTGATCCACAGTTGGCTGTTCCACAGGAAGTGCAGCTCACAAGCTGAGGCAGAAAATAGTTAAAGCCAGCTGGCTGATCAACAAAAAGCAAGAGAGGGGGGCGGGCCTTGCTGAGCCATTTATCTCTTTGCCCTGCAATCAAACTGCAACCGTCTTAATGCCACATGTTCCTATTGGCCAGGTTGGCACAACAAACCTACCTATCACAGTATCTATTCATATAATTATGTGGTTCTTGTTCTTTGTCTTGTTTATATGGTGAACTGCATTGATTGTTTTTCTAATGCTGAACCACCTTACATCCTTGATAGGAATCCCACTTGATCATGGTAAACTATTATTATTATATGTTATTGGATTATATCAACCACAATGTTGTTGAGCATTTTTGCATCTATGTATATGAGATATTGGTCTGTTATTTTATGACTTTGTCGGAGTTTTGTCTGGTTTTGGTATATAGGTTATGCTCACCTCATAGAATGAAGTTGGGTGTTTGCTGCCCCTTTATATTTTCTATAATAGTCTATGGAGTATTGGTGACAGCTCTTCACAGGATACTTGGTTAAAAATGTCCCTGTGAAGCCATCTTGTCTTGAGCTTTTTTTAACAGGAAATTTCTTGATTGGCTTATCTATTTCTAATTTTGTTTGCAGACTATTGAGGTTTTCTACATCTGTCTATGTTAACTTGAATAGATGGTGTATGTCTACTTCTTTGTCTTTTTTTTCTGGGTCATTAAACTTGTTGGAGTATAGTCTTTTGTAGTAGTAATTCTTTTAATTCCGTTTAGATGTGTTGTGATGTTGCCTTTTTCGTCTCTAATTATAAATGTTTGCATCTTCTCTTTCCTTTGTTAAGTTTACTAGCAGTTTGATTTTATGACTTCTTTCAAAAACAACTTATTTTCTTTTTCCATGGTTTTTCTGTTTTCCAGTTCATTTAACCTTACTCTAATCTTTATTACTCATTTTTTATGTTTTGGCAGGTTTATGTTATTATCTTTGTTCTAGCTGTTAAAAGTGTGTTAAGGTATTGAATTTGGATATCTCATTTTTAATATTTGAGTAAATAGCTATAAATTGCCCCCTCATAACTGTTTTTGCTGTATTTTAATATGTTGTGTTATTGTTCTCATTTATTTCAAGGAATTTTTTAATTCCACCCCTGATCTGATCTATTCACCAGCTGTTTTTAAATAGTCTACTTTTCATGAAAGGATCACGGAAGATAAGGGTGCTACAGCAAAGTGTGATGAAAAAAGCAGATGGTGCCTGGCTATCAATCAGAATAGTCTTTGGGGTCTTAACAGTTTATATTCAAACAAGCACCTGACTAAGCAAGGGGTAAACTTAGTCCCCATAGGAAATACGCACACACATGCACACACACGCACACATATTCCTCTCTCCCAAAAATTCTGTTTAGGTATCAGGAGTTCCTGGAGGATTATTCCCTATGTCATTTCACAAACAAATCTCGGGCTCTGACTGTCTTTCATTGCCTTCTGCACACTGGATTCTCACAATTTAGGCTCAGATACTGATCCCTCCTTTGACTTCAGATTATATGGATACCAATCCTTCGATGACTGATGATGGTGTGTGTCTCGCATGTGGACTTAGACATCTCACTTACATGGCTGCTTGTCGGGAGACAAGCTTTTAAGACCTCATACGCTATTTTACCTGGTAGCCAGGCACCATCCAAATTCTGCAGCACATTTTGCTATAGTGCTCGTATCTTCTGTGTTCCCTTCCTGAGGACGAGTATCGAGCAGGAGCAGGATGTAAGAACTGACTGTTCTTATATTGGAGCTAGGATTTAATGCAATAACAAACCCCATTCCTGAAACTGGACTTTTATTTATTTATTTTCCTTTTAATTTGCTAGAAATTGGGAGTAATACTTGGGAGTTAATTCCATAGTTCAATCACATCAAACATTTACATTTGCTTCCATAATCAGTCTCCAAACATACTTTTCCTGTCTTGACTCCTTGACATCATCTCCTTTTTGTCTCTCCCACACCTAAATATTCCCACTCCCCACAAGCCTTTGTTATATTTGCTTTCCCTATAGGCTCAGTGTCCCTGTGTTTCATTTACAAAAAAAAAAAAAAAAAACCAAAACAGGGAATCAAATAACACAACTTCTGGGATCAGTTATCAGGCATCAAAGAACAAAAAATCATATCATTGGCTGCACCCCTCCATGATACGATCACCGAGGACAAACAGGTGCATAAGCAAATGTGGCGAAGAAAGCTGATGGTGTCTTGCTATCAAAAGAGATTGTTTCTGGGGTCTTAAAAGGCTTGAAGGTGAACAAGCAGCCATCTAGCTCAGAAGCAACAAAGCCCACATGGAAGAAGCACACCAGCCTCTGCGATCATGAGGTGTCGAAGGGATCAGGTATAAGGCATCATAAAAAAAAATCTTACCATAGTGAATGAAGGGGGAAGTGTAGAGTGGAGACCCAAAGCCCATTTGTGGGCCACTGGAGATCCCCTCACAGAGGGGTCTAGGGGAAGAGATGAGTCAGTCAGGGTGTGATGTAGCACCGATGAAGAATACAGCTTTCCCCCAGATCCTGGATGCTTCCTCCCCCCCAACTACCATGATCTGAATTCTACCTTGCAAGTCTGGATAGAGCAGAGGTTGTATACTGGTGCATATAGGAGCTGAGGCACAGGGAATCCAGGGTGGATGATACCTTCAGGACCAGGGGTGTGAGGGGTGATACTGGGAGAGTAGAGGGTGAATGGGTTGGAGAGAGGGAAACTATTACAAGGATCTACATGTGACCTCCTCCCTGGGGGACGGACAACAGAGAAGGGGGTGAAGGGAGACTCCAGATAGGGCAAGATATGACAAAATAATAATCTATAAATTATCAGGGGCTCATGAGGGACGGGGGAGCGGGGAGGGAGGGGAAAAAAAAGAGGACCTGATACAAAGGACTTAAGTGGAGAGAAAAAGCTTTGAAAATGATTATGGCAAAGAATGTACAGATGTGCTTTATACAATTGATGTATGTATATGTATGGATTGTGATAAGAGTTTTATGAGCCCCTAATAAAATGTTAAAAAAAACAAATAACACAACTTCAAGAAGGTGAACCCCAATGACAGTGCAGCTCTTCAATATGCCCTAATATGAACAAGCATAAGCAAAATATAAGAGACTGACCTTCACAGGATTACCAGAATCTTAATACAGCATAGAGGACATTTATGGTGTAGAAAGCCCTTGTTTGTCTGCCAACCATCAGTACACCAAGCTTGGTACAGCTGTCTTCTGCTTTCTCAGGCACCATGTATTGTCCAGCTTATGTCCTCAACTTACAAGTGTGTTTGAGATAGAATCCAGTTTACCAAGTGGAATTCTAGTATGGGGTATCACCATGCAGCCTCTGGAGCATCCTGTGTACCCTGAAGATCCAGGATTCAGTGTCCCAGCATTCCACAGCACTTGGTCTGGGTTCCTGGGATAACTAAAGAGGCCCCTGTTCAATTTTGCCCTCCTGCTGCTCTCCACCAAAGACTCTGATCTCCTAAGGTTTCCAAAAGCAACCTCACTCATTCCTCCCCCAACTTTGATGTCAATCCTCTCCTCTCCCCTCACCAGATATACACCTCTGTTCCCCTAATGTGACCCTTACCTCTCCCTTCTCCTGCATGGTCCCTCCCACCAGTAAGCCCCATTCTTCTGACAGGGCAGCTTCCCTCTCTGCTGGACCTCAACCCAGATCCACTTGGCAACTACTCAGCAGACAGCATTTCCTGTCCTCTCCCCAAAGCATTTGATCATAGCTCTCCTGAGGTGCCCTCTGACCAAGTAACCTGCATTATACTTACTTGGAGTGGATGAAGTGTGGTTCATTGTCACTGGTCCAGCTCTTTACCTGGCTGTCTGGTCCCCAGTCAGAAGACTGGATAACCTATAAGAGTCAGAGTGTACCAATTCTGCTCCTTGTTCCTACAGCAGTGAGCTGATAAAGTATTTGTCCTTTTGTGCTTGACTAAATTTACTCTGCATAAGTTCTTCCAGATCCCTCCACAACTTGAGGTGTTAAATGGTTTCATCGCTGCTTTTGGGGGATGCATATTATTCCACTGTATGTATGTAACACATTTTTTTATCCACTCTTCTACTGATGGGAACTTAGGCTATTCCAGCTTCTTGCTGTTGTGAACTGTGCTGTGGTGAACATGAGGGAGCAAACACCTGTTTGTGATCTGTTTCTTATTTCTTTTGTAGGGTACTGCTGGGTCATATGGTTGTTCAATTTCCATCTGTTTTAGGTATCACCATATTGCCTTCCACGGTGGATGTATGTATTTACAAGTCCACCAGTGGTAGATAAGCACCCTCTCCTGCATATGTTGTTCTCGGGTTTTTTTAAGTTGGGCGACAGTTAGAGGTGTTAGGTGGCACCTCGTGGTTGTTTGACTAACATTTTCCAGATAGCTAATGAGAGCGTGTATTTCCTCCTCTGTTTATTAGCCATTCGAGTGTTCAGGTCCTTTGTCTACACTCTCTGAGGGTTATTAGTTCGTTGTTGTTGTTTTTTTTCTTGTTGTAAACTTCTAAAATTCTGTAGCTTTTAATAATTAGTTTTTTGTTATGTCGTTATTAAATATCCTTTTCCAATCTGTGGGCTCTATCTTTACTCTTTTAATGATGTCTTTCAATGTACACAAGTGTTTTATTTTTAATAGATTCCATTAATCTATTTTACTCTCCATGAAGCTTGTTTCCTTTGTTATTTCTGACAGCCCATATATTCCCTGCACTAGGGTTCCTAGCTTTGTAAATTTTCTCATTGACACTGCTAATAGCTTTGGGTTTTATCTCTAGGTCTTTGACCCACTTTGAGTTTGCTTTTGTTCCTGGAGTTAGATTTGGGTCTTGTTTCATTCTTCTGCAAGTGGATATCCAGGTTTTCCAACACTATTTATTGAAGAGGGCATCTGCCTCCCACTTAATGTTTTGGGGGCCTTTGTCAAAAATCAATTGTCTGTATACAGATGATTTTATTTCTGGATTTTCTGTCTTTGGTCTGAGTATCTATCATTATAGTAGTACCAGGGTGTTTTGACAACTATGGCTGTATATTTGGTTTTGAGTTCTGGTGGTGTAAGACTTTGTTCTTTTCTTGAGGAGTTCTTTACCTATCCTGGGCTGCTTCCCTTTCCATATGAAGTTAGTAATCAGTTTTGCCATTTCTTTGAAGAATGATGCTAGAACTTGGATCAGAATTGCATTGACTTTGTAGATTGCTTTGGGTATTATTGACATCTTCACAATCTTGAGTCTTCTGATCCATGAGCATGGAATATGCTCCCATTTGTGTAGATCCTGTCTTGTTTTCTTGTAACAATGTTCTATAGTTTTCTTCATACAAGTCTTTTGTCTATTGTGAATGGTACTGATTCCTTGATATATTTTTCTGTATTTCCATCACTGGTATATAGGAATTGATTTCTGCTTGTTAATCTTGTATCCTGCTACTCTAGTAAACTCCTGTATTGTTTCAGCAATCCTATTGTGGATCACTTAGGATTCTCAATAAATAAAATCATATTGTCTGCAAATAATGAAAGATAAAATTATTCCTTACCCAACTGTACGCTCTTCATGGCTCCCTGTTTTCTTATAGTCTGGCTTGGATTTCCAGCAAATTCTTGAATATAAGTGGGGATGAGGGACATCCTTTTCAGGTTGCCTTATTCAGAGGAAATATTTTCGGCTTTTATCCGTTGAGTGTAATATTGGTTAGTGGTTTTTCCTACTTTGTTTTGTTTAATTTTATTGAGGATTTTCTCTGCTAAACCTATCTTCTTGAGAGTTTTTATGAGGAATGGTTGTTGGATATTTTCTGTGGTAGTTACACAATTTCATGTCAACTTTATAAATAAGAATGAAGAATGAGTCTAGTCTATCAATCAGGTCGCAGCCTGCTGATCCTTCCTTGTGGGCGTGGCCTTCTCATGAAAATTCTGGGACTTCTTTTCTTCCTTCTTGGAGGCGGGACACACACTCTCGGCTTCACATTCCTGTTGACAAGTCACATGGAGCCACATTGAAGCCAGCCAGAGCCCTGGAGATACTTCCTCTGCCACTGGATCCACAGGACTGTCACCCACTGGCCTGTAATCGTCCTGCATTCAGTATCACTGCATGTACTGCATGAGTTAAAAGAGGAATTCAGAGGATAATATGGAACTTATGGGCTAATATCGAACCTAGGGACTTGATCTGGACTGAACTGGGATGTTTTATTGCTGCATAATTACGTCTTGATATAAAGTTCATATATATATATATATATATATATATATCTGGATTTCTCTGGTCAACCCAGACTAATATATTATCAAATGCTTTTTCTGCATCAGTTGATATGATCATGCAGTCTTCTTCTTCTTCCTGGTGGGTTGTATTACATTAATTGTTTTTCTAATGTTGAACCATCTGAATCCCTGGTATGAATCCCACTTGGTTATAATGTTTTATTCATTTTTAAAATATATATTGTGGGGTTCTAACGGCCAAGATTTTTTTGAGAATTTTTGCATCTATGTTCATGAACGATATTGGTCTGCAATTCTTTATCCTTGTGTGGTCTTTGCCTGGTTTTGGTATCAGGCTTATGCTGGCTGCATAAAAATGAGTTTGGGAATTTGCTGTCCTTTTCTATATTCTGGAAGGGTTTGAGTAGGATTGATGACTGCTATTCCCTGAGTACTCGGTGGAATTGTCCCGGGAAGCCATCTGGTCCTGGGTTTTTATTACGTTGGGAGTATCTTGGTCACCTTGTACAATTTTTTTTTTTTTTTTGCTATGAGTCTGTTCAAGTTCTTCACAGCCATATGTGTTTGTTTGGGGACAGAATGATTTTCCAAGTATTTGTCCATTTCGTCCAAGCTATTGAGTTGGTTGGAATATAGTCTTTTGTAGTGCTGTGTAATTAATCTTTTTATTTCATTGGGGTCTGTTTCATTCCTAATTCTAGATTTTCATACCAGTTCCTTTTTTCCTTTGTTAAGTTTGCTAGTGGTTTGCTGATTTTTCTTTCTTTCTTAATTTTTATCATTCTTCTTCTGGTTTCCAGTTCATTTATCTCCACCATCATTTTTTATGTTTTCTTTTGCTTTTGGGAGGATTATGTTGTTGAGTCTGTTCTAACAGCTGGAGGTGCTGTGTTAAGGTGCTGAACATACCTCTCTCTTCTTTTTTTATTTGTGCATTTATTGCAATAAAGTGATCTCTGATAACTTCTTTTGCTGTGTTCTACTGGTTTTAGTTTGTTGTATTGTTATTCTCATTGGTTTCTAGGAACTTCCTAATTTCCTCTCTGATTTGGGCTATTATCCATTCTTTTTGAGAAATGTGTTGTTGAGACTTTAATTGTGTGTCTTTGTTTTATTGTTCATTCTACTGTTGATTTCCAGTTTTATGGGACTGTGGTCAGAGAAGTTGGTTAGCATGATCTCTATGTGTTTGAATTTTTCTCAAGCTTGTCTTGTAACCCAGCATGTGGTCGATTTAAAAATATGTGCCATGTGTATTGGGGAAGAATATGGTTGGGTTTGTTTGTCTGTTTGTTTGTTTGGGGGGAGGGGTTGCTATTGTTTGGAGAGCTTTGAAAATGTATAGGAGGTCTAGTAGTGCAATTGTGTTAAACTCTTCCATTTCTTTATTGAGTTTCTTATCAATTGATCTATTTTTCTTTGAGAATGGTGTATTAAATCACTCACTGTATTTGATGATCCACTGATTTCTGTTTTCATCTTTTTGAAGATTTGGTTGATGAATATTAAGGATCTTTTGTTGCTGGGTATGTATGTGGTTATTATGTTTATGGGTTCCTTGTCTATTGATTCCCTTGAGCATTATGTTATGCCCATTCTTATCTCTCTTTACATCATGTACTTTGAGGTCTATTTTGTCAGAGATTAGTAATGCCGCATCTTTTTTTTTTTTTTTGCTATTAGTTTGGTAAAATTTTCTCCAGCTTTTCACTATAAATCTATTTTTGCTACTGAGTTTGAAATGTTTCTTGAAGGCAGAAAATTGACGGATTTTGTTGTCTAATCCAGTCTGCTACTCTTTGTCTTTTATTTGGTGCATTTAAAGCATTAAAAATCAGTGTAACTAAATTTAAATGTAGCTTCGTTGCTGTAATTGCATAGTATTTTTGTTTGATATTTTCATATATTCCCCTTTTGTAGGGTGTTCTGTGATAAGAGAAGTTTATTCTTATCTTCGCTTTACCATTCAGTGTGTTTTTGGTTACTGTTTTCAGTGTGTTAGTTTCTGGGTGGTAGTCTGTAATCTTATATTTGTGTGCTGTGGTTGTTGGTTTTCTACCCAGAAAGAACTGGAAAGAATTTTTTTGTAATGCTGTGGTTTTAAAGAATTATCTTAATATTTCCATATTTGAGAATGTTATATTCCCTTCAAAGTTGATGGAGAGCTTTGTTGGATAAAGGATTCTTGAATCACTCTTGTTACCTTTAAACTTTTGGAATACATTGCTTCAATTTTTTCTTTCCTCCATGGTGTCTACAGAGAGGTCTAAGCTTGTTCTAATCTGTTTACCTTTATATGTGACTACTTTTTGCTCTCTAGCTGATCTCATGATTCTCTCCTTTTCTTTGAAATTGGATACTTTAACCTCTGTGTGTCTTGGCGTGTTTTGGGGGGTCTGTTTAATTGCTCTTCTTTCTGTTTCATGAGTGGTTATCATCCCTCCATTGTGATATTGGGGAAATTTTCTTTCAAGAATCTCCATATTATTTTCACGGTAGACTTATTTATTTCCTCAATTTCAGGTACCCCAATAGTCTGAATATTGTTTCCTTCATGGAATCCCACATCATCCTCAGGTTTTCTTCAGACGCTTTTGTTGTCGTTGTTTAATTGTTTGTCTCTTTTGTGGAATTCTGCTTGCTTATCTTCTAGATCCCTGATTCAGTTTTCCATTTCTTCTGCTGATTTCTGATATGTCATTCCTTAACTCCTAGATTTCCCTTTGATGTAAGAATTCTAGCATCTCTATTTCTACATCAGATTTCAGGATTGATCCCCTAATTTCTTGTAAGGCCCAAAATAGCATTCTCATGTATTCTCTATCTGGCAATTCAAGAGCTGCTTCTTTGTCAACTCTTAGGTTTGGGTCATCTTCATAATTGACTTATGTTTCTCTATATTTTTTAAGGTATCTGCTTGTGTTGGCTGTTCTTTGCATCACAACTTTCTTGAGCTGAAGATCTTTTGTAGGTTTCTGGGATGTGCAGGCGAGAGAGGCTGTCTCTTTAGATTAGGGGAGGTTAGATACGTGCTGGGAAATGTATTGTGTGTAGATGAGGAGGGAGGGTCAGCTGGGTGAGTAGGAGAATTAGTGTATAGGCGCTCAGCAGTACATTTTAAGTGGTGGCATTAATCATATGAAGCCTTCCCATTAAATATGGTCATTCTTAATAAATTTACAAAGGGGGTAATAGAGATGTGATTTCTCTTGGTAAGTGAAAGGAGAGTGTGTGTTACTGAGGTAAAGGGAACAGGTTCCAAAGGTTATGGTGTTTGGGGTGAGGGATGGATATATTCAATCTGCTAGGGTCCTTTATCGACTCGTTATATTGTGTAGGGAGTGTGAAGTCTTTCCATTATTATGCCTTTAACAGCAGATTCCTGAAAAACTCCGAACTACCCACTCCTTACATGTGGTCCTAGCATGTAAATGGGCTACTATATATTGAATGCCCCAAGGAAGTGGGGCTTCTGATCAGAGAGCCATCTGGTTAAGGGCTGTGGGCCCCACTTTGAAGTGGCAGGAAAGCCACTTCAAAACACAAAAATACCAGGTTCCATTTCCTCTGATGGGATAAGGAGGTTTTGTGTTTCTTTTCTTAAAAGAAAATTTGGCGGAGAAGGGAAAAAGGGAGAACCAATCACAATTATCAACACATAATCCACCCCTGAGGGGTACAGACATCAGAAATGTGAATGAAAGGAGACAATGGTTGGTGTAAGATATGATAATAATAATAATTTATAAAGGGGTCACGAAGATGGGAGGGGTGGGTGTGAAAAAAGAGGAGCTGATATCAAGGGCTCAAATAGAAAGTCCCATAAATGTTTAAAAATAATGAATGATATGACAGTACTAATTTAAAAGGAATTTTAATTACTTAGGGGAATGACAAGGGAGATTGGTGGGTAATGAGGAGCTGTAAATGAGTACAAAAAAAGAGGAAAATATTCTGAAATTGATTATGGTGATGTTGATTTCATAACTCTTCTTCATATATTGAAATTTTATGATGTGTAAATTAATATGCCAATAAACCTATTATAAAAATAGCTCAAGATTTTATTTTAAAGAAGGGGAAAATGTGAAAAAAATCAGAATGAATGCTGAGTGAGTCCAGGCATGTTTGGGAGGTAGACAGGGTACAGACCAAAGAGTTTCAAGCAGCCCCTAGGGGCAAGTGACTCCACCTGGTTAGATGCTGGACTGGCAGTAATAGGCTTAGGCTGATGCCACCCTGGAAGTGAGCAGTTTGAGAGGGAAGGGAGATTTGATGAACTAGGAGTTTTGTCACTTGGGAGGTAGAGTAGATTCACTGGTCTAGGTATAAATGTAGCCAGCTGTCCTAAAGGAACAGATCTTAAGTGATGCTTCTGGGACTAGAAGGGGGCAGAAGTCATGATGTTCAGGAGATGGACATCTCTGTGAGGGACCTAAGGAGGAGGAAATTATGCCAGGCCTGTAGGTGGGAGAGTATCCCAAAGGGTGTAGTGGTGAGGCACAGCCTTGTCAAAGGTCAAGCTATTGCTCTGCAGATAGGATTATGAGGGGTTGAGTATACCGAAGCTAGCCAGCACTTCTGCGGGGATTTGGTGTGGTTATACAGGCCATCCGATCTCTGAGCATATGATTTGAGCACCAGGCGAGGAATGAGGAGGCTGTATGGGCAGTGTGAGAGCCAACTTTATGAAGTGCACACCATCTGCGAAGGTAGGCACACACAAGCCTGCTGTGAATTTAAAAGCTTGGTCCCACGGAAGGAAGAGCTAGTCATCTTGGGGAAGCATTTAGCCTTTCTTCTCCCTCTGTTGCTTCCATGATTTTTAGACCTTGTGGGTCTCAAGTTGTTTATCTATTGAATCATTCCCCATGATTTTCATTGGAAGGATTTATTTCAGAGATGGTGTCCTGGTTACTCATTGGGCTATGATCTGCATGGTTGGCTGTCAGAAACCGACAATCACTCCACTGGGGAAAGATGGGGCATTTGACTCCTGTAAACAGTCTCAGAAACCCAGTGGGATTGGGGAAGGGGATGGGAGGAATCACTGAGTGTATATGAGCTGAATAGCAGTGAAGGTTTGGTTTTTGGTTCCCCCTGGCCCCTGGAATTGAGTGTAATTAAGGGAAACTTTGAGAGATAAGCAAGGAATCCTGGTGGCGCTGTGGGTTACGTGTTGCTAACTGAAAGGTCAGCAATTCAAGCCCTCCAGCTGTTCCATGAGAAAAAAGACAGAGCTATCTCAGAGGTCCTATGTAAGATCACATGAGTCAGAATTACCTCAATGTCATTGCTGTTTGGGGCTTGAGAGAAATGATTTCTTTATGAATAAAAGTATTATACATGGAGAAACAGAAAAGAGACCAGATTTTCTGGAGTGGGAGAGTCAGGGTTGGTGGCAACAGGAAATGAGTTTAGGTAATAGATAGAAACCAGTTTACAGAAGGATGTGCATGTTAGGCAAAACAAAACAAAACAAAAAAGTTTCCTTCGCCTCTTAGATTCTTTTAGGTATGCCTTCAGTGGTGTAAGTAGAGTTGGCATCACCAAGTATGTTATTTACGAACTTTCTCCTGTACAAAAAAAAAAAAACTTTTAATAATGTTTACTATTAATTTTAATCATAGGAAAATATGTGATATTCCATACACATATGAATACTAACTATATATTTTTGTAAAATCAATGAGGTCATATAGCAAAACCTTTTTAATTTTTCTCCCTTTCCTTAATTACCATTTCATTCTCATAAAAAACACAAACATTATTGATATTTGTTTATGGGTACAAACTACTACAATACAAAAAATAAAAATTAAAAAATCCACTGCTATTAGGTCAACTTCAACTCATGGTGACCCTTTGGAACAGGGCAGACCTACCCCTGTTGCTTTCAGAGATGGTAGCTCCACAGGAGTAGAAAGGCTCATCCTTCTCCCCAGGAGCATGCTGTGGTTTCCAACTGCTGATCTTGTGATTTTCAGCCCAATGTGTAATCACTATGCACTTAATTACTGCAATAGTGTTACTAATTTTTTTAAAAGTAATTGACAAAGTCAATGACTGTGTTAGTCTAGGTAGACTAGAGAAACAAATTCAGAGACACTCATGTGTATAAGAAAGAGTTTTATATATAAGAGCAATTGTATATTGAGAAAACATCCCAGCCCAATCCAGATCAAATCCATAAGTCCAATATTAGTCCATATGTCCCATACCAATCTATAAATTTCTCTTCAGACTCATGCAACACATGCAATGATGCTGAATGCAGGAAGGTCACAGGCCAGAGGGTGGAAACCCTTGTGGATCCAGTAGCAGCGGAAACATCTCAACATTGGCAGGCTCTCCACATGGTTCCTCCACCTCCAGCACTCTAGTGTAGCTCCATGTGTCTGTCAGCAGGAATTTATCACAGGGAGTTTGAAGAGGAATTTATAGATTGGCATGGGGCATATGGGCTAATAATGGATTTAGGGACTTGATTTGGGCTGGGCTGGGATGTTTTCTCAATATACAATTGCTCTTTTATATAAAACCCCTTATTATACAGAGATGAGTGTCTATAAATCTGTTTCTGTAGTCAATCCAGATGCACACAGTGACTATAATAACATCTACATCAAGGAAAACAACAACACCTTCTTGTCGGCCATATGATTTGTAGAATTATTGTAAGTGAACAATAGCAACAGCTCTTTCTGGGAAACAGAAGAGTCAAAAAGTTAATTGTCCTAGAGCTTTAGTCTGGTAGGTAAATTGGCATGTATAAATGGGGCTGACAAAGAAATGTTTGTGTTGTTATAAATACAATACTTTAATTAAAATATGATGAATTTCTGTGAAAACAGTACATAAAATATTTATAGACAGCCATTATGAAATGTCCGCATTGACACCTCCCCAATGAGGACATTTCATATTCCCCTACTTTCATTCCCAGGTCTTCCTCTTGGGTGTGAATGTCCCAGGCTTTAAATGATGGGAGCCCTCCTTCAGTTGCATGCCTTTAAATTTATGTTTTCAAAACAGCCAATGGAGTAGAACCGACTACATGTACATTCTAAAACAACGATAAATTCAGCAAACTATTCACGAGACTCCAAATTGAAATGAACTCTTTATTGCAACCCAGACATCAACTGGAGACTGCAAGGCTCTTGGCACCCAGCAGGAGTGCCTTAAATCTCTCATCCCACAGCTTGGGGGAAGTCTAAAAGCTCTCTCAAGATTTCCTTAGCCTTGCTGTCTTTTGGACCTCTTCATTTCTAGGGTCTTTGAGCCACCACCATAAAATCTGGCTTTTCAAAAATATTCTAGCTCAAGGGAAGCATGCTGGAGAGGTGACGAGGTTAGCCAAGGCTAACAGGGACCTCAAGGGCTTTATAGTTACATGACTATTATAGGATTTATCATAGTTTTAACAATTCCTGGATTCCTATTGTCTTTAATCTGCTCAACCATAATTTTGGCTCAGGAAGAGAATTTCAATCATGTGAAGGAGTGAACATTATAAAATTAATGTCGACTAGATATTTTGGGAGATCAAATTTGTTGCAACACTTCTTTAACAAATTACAAGGTTATTAACACCTTTAATTTTACCAATGAACTTTGATGTGACTTTCTGGGCATTTAAAAGTATATATAACCCAGAAAGATAATGAATTAAAAACATCAAGTTTTGTTGACAACTTTGCTGTCACTTTTATGATTATTTTTGGTCTCATTGTCTTCAACATCTAGGATAACTTTTAATAATTTCCCCCTACCCTCTGATAAACTTAAAGTTCGAATTGAGCACACAGCACCCGGCCCATCTAAGAAATAGCAAACATATTCATGCCTTGTTTTAACAAGTGGATGATTTGCCCTAACTTCAGAGTCAGAAGTTAACACTATGTAAGAGACTATTATGGTTCATTTTTTGCCCTGTGAGAAAAACAGGATATACCAAGCTTTTACTTAGGTAATTGTTTTCCTTTTATCCTTATGAGTACCTCTCATGAGCTAATTTCTTTCTTTCTTTCTTTCTTTCTTTCTTTCTTTCTTTCTTTCTTTCTTTCTTTCTTTCTTTTTTTTTTTAAGGTGAGAAAGATTTTATTGAGGCAGGGAAAGAACTCCCGGGAGGGAAGAGAGAGCCGAGAAAGGGACAGGGGCCCGAGACCCCAGGCAGTTACGAGACACAACAAGTTAGGTCAGGGTCTCGCTGAGCTAATTTCTTTCATAGACTATATAAGACCCTTAGAGAGCAGTACTGTTTCCTGAGAAACACGCTGGCGTGCACTTAATCATTAATTTTGCATAGTCCACATCTGCTGTCTGTTGTGCTGCATATTGTTTGAGAGACTTCCTCTTATTAGTATAAATGCTGTTATGTGTTGGAGTTTTATCTAACCTATTATCAAAAGTCCAGACAGAGTCTTACAACCCTTTTAAATAAGTCCAAGTTGCAGAGTTTACGTGGTCATGGTAGTTTGTTTGTTTTTTTTAATGACAAAACAACAGCTGCAAGAGCAGATGCAGCCACACACACTGGCAGAGTATATACAGATACTAATTATAATGAGTATCTCATAATTATTGTGCACTTTTATAAAGGAGGGAGAGGGAATGACCCTCCTTTCTTTGTCAGTTCAAAGTTTATGTAAAGAATGAGTTGGAGAAACAAAGCCAGAAAAATGGTCAGAAGAAATACCCAGATTTTGAAAAGAATCAATAAAGGTAGAAAGAAGAATGGCAAGAAAGAGATCACTTTTATTTTCCTGTTAGTGAGTTCATTGCTCTATGAAAATTCAGAAGCCAGCCTTCCATGTAGTAATAACTACTTTTAAATGGCAGGCAAACTCATATCCTCTTTCTTCTCTTTCTTGGACTTGCTAAGAGGTTTCGTTTTATACTAGTTGGGGAATCGCTAAAATTAAGTTTTGTGTGATGAGAAGAGAGGCAGATTTGAAGGTGATCCTGTTCAAATAATCGCTTTCAGCCTAGCTGCTTTAGGCTGGAAATGAGGGCTGGAAATAGTGAGCTAGCCCTCCTGAGCCCCTGCTTCATGGACAACACCTTCTGCACAGTGCTGCCAGGAAGGCTGGAAAGGGAGTGGCCAATCAATGGCAATCTTGTGTGGCTACTTCAGCTTTTAAGGTTACTTGCAAACGTTTACTTGAAAAGTAACACTGCAGTCAAATAGAAAGGGGAAAGGAACAGTGTGTTGTTTCCAGACATAATTGAGATTGAACTCTGACCAATTCAGAAACAAGAGTTCCTTTCCCCAGGGCTAGTGAAGCCAACTCTCTTCCGCCAGAAGGGAAGTACTGCAATCGACCTGAACACAACGCACTCTGTATGCGGTTTGGGGAGAGAAGCAGCCCTGTTACTCAGACAGGCCATTCATCTTTGTGTGTCCTGGTGGCAACGGTAATGGGGAGGAAGACACACCCCCTAAAACAGGAGGGGTGCTTCTGGAATCTACAGTCTCCAACACCAGCAGTGTCTAAGGCATACTAACACAGGAAAAGGGTCTGAATGCTACATTCAACCTGCTATCTGGTTATCAATAACCCCAGCTTCTCCCCAAGGACATTTCCCTGCTTTATAGAGAGCCTAGAAGGCTCTCGGTGGGATGGCTAAGTGGTCAGGTGTTGGCTGAAAGTCTCCTAAGTGTGTAGGAGAGAAACCTGGCCATTGGTTCCCATAAACATTTTAAAGGTCAATCAAACCAAAGTGTACAGTGACCCTCTAAGGCAGAGTAGAACTGCCCCAGAGAACTTCCAAGGCTTTATGGAAGCTGACTGCCACACCTTCTTCCTCTCAATGGCTCAAGGATTCCAAGAGCAACCTTCCATTAACAACCAGAACTTAACCGCTATGACACCAGGGCTCAGTTTATGCAAATTCGAATAAAACTAGCAGTGTTATAGTTCCTTTTTATTAAAGAACTTCTGCATCTAGTCTCCTGCCGTTAAATTTCTAGAGTGACTATACTGCTGGGAGATTAAGGGACTCTTGTAACGAGGAGTGTGAACTTTTCTAACAGAAATATTTACATCCCAAACTGGCTCTGCCACCAGGAACACTGAGCACATTGTCTAAACCCTAAATCGTATTTCCTTGCATTTTAAATACATATCTACAGGTCTGTATTGAGTATCACCTCTTGGGCTTTTGTCTTCAGTTGTATGCCAAGACTTTGATCTGGGGTTAAACAAGAAGCAACTACTAAATGTAGAATTTTATAAAAATAATGGTGTTAAGTATAAATGCAAAATTTTAAAACTATGGTATTTCAATGTCCTTGTTTGGGTTTCTTTATTTTGCTAATGAAGGGCTGTGCATGTTTTAAACAAGGAGTTAAAAGGTTTTGGTTACTTTAATATCATGCGAGTTCTCCCACTCCCAATTGCATAAACTTGAAAAATAATTGTTTTGAGATTGAGAAAGATTGTTGTGGAAAAACAGATAAGTAATACATATCCAGATGTCCTAAACATAGTTAACTAAAATGTGCGGATATTGCTAAAGCATGTACAAAAATAAATGAAAGTGGGTAATAGCCGAAGCAAGAAGAGGACTTCAGAAAACTCATGCAAAATTTCCATTGACTTTTCATTCTATTTTTCCATGAACATTTCAAAATGTTCTGTGCCAGAACAATGGCAGCAAAAGGTCTGGGTTGGGGTTGCAAAGAGATATTAAATCTTCCAACTAAGATCAGGGAAAAAAGTTGTCAGGAGCATATACACTTGCAGAAGACCGAGCTACCACAAGAGTGGCATAATAACAAGGAGCAGGATCTTTTCCATCAGACATATTTGCATCTAAACCGGGTTCTGCCACCCGGAACCCTGAGCAAATGGTCTAAATACTCTACGTCGATTAGATTTTCTTCAGTTTAAACTATATATCTAGGGACTTGTTTCTAAATGAAGCAGTGGATATCTGAAAGGTATTAACTCTTGTTATGAATAAGCGAGTCTTAGCACCAGGAGCATATGGCAAAGAAAAGTGTATCCCTGGTCAGAAAAGGACCAACAAAAATAAACCAAGGAATTATAGTGACAATTTTAAGTTTCCAGAAACCAGAAAACTCTTCAGATAAGTAGAGATTAAGCACTGGACTTGGTGATCAATGCTCACAGCAAGTCAAAACTAGGACCCAGTAAAGAAAAAACACCACAAGACTGGAAGTAGGATGTTACAATGAGCTAAACTATTCATCATCTCCATCCCAACAGGGCAGAAATCGATTTATGGTCAGAATTCAGTTGACCCTATGCAGCATGTGGCCAGGGAGATTTAAGGGAACAAAGCAATCTAGATTGCTGACACAAAGCAAGGTCAGTACACTGCGGAACACACTGGTCACTGGTCATTAAAACAACTTGTACACAGTTAAGCAAATTCTACCTCATAACAACCCCATAGGACAAAGTACAACTGCTCACCAGTTTTCCTAGATTGAAATCTTTGTGGAAGGAATTCCCAGGTCTTTTTTCCATGAAGCCAACAGTGGGTTCCAACTCCTGACTTTTTGTTTCACAGCCAAATATTTAAACTTAACCATTGTACCACCAGAGCTCTTTAAAGAAGTCTAAACTCAGTGGCCAAAGTCTTGCCTTCCATGCGGGAGCCAACGTAGATCTCTGGCTAATGAATTACAGGTGTAGCCAACAACAGTCTGTCTGTAGAGGCTTCGATGTTGCTCTAATGCCGATCAAGTTTCAACAGCATCCAGGTTAAGATGGGCTAGGAATAAAGGTCTGGTGTTCTACTTCCCAAAAAATCAAACAATGAAAACTCTGGATTATGATGATTCATTCCTGTTGTACATGGGGTCACTATGAGTCAGGGCCAATTTATAAGCAGCTAAAAACAGCTGAGTAATAACGCATCAGCAGAAAGAGAGAATGATGTCACAAACATGATAAGGTGAATAATATTGAGAGTAGAGATTGTTCGGTTGTAGAATTCAGTGTACGAGAGTGCCCCCCCCCCAAAAAAAAAACAGATTTTTTTTTTTCAAAGCTCCGAATTTAAATTTTTTTATAAGACAAACTTGTCACCTTAAAAGTACTCTCCATTACTCTTGGGACATTTGTCAAAACTGTAATTCCATTCTTGGAAATGTTTTTCAAACTCATCTTTCGGCCATTCCTTGTTTTTTCCTTCCCCTTTTTTATTGCTGTCTTTTCATGTCCTTCTTCATTTGTAGAAACAAAAAGATGTCACACAGAGTGATGTCAGGTGAATAAGGTGCATGGAGCAAAAGAGACACACTGATTTTTGCCAAAAACTGGCACAGTGTGACCAGGTGCATTGTCTTGGTGGCAAAACTGGTGCCCAATCTGCCATAAGTTGGGTCTTTTCTGTTGCACCCTGTTATGCAATATTCCGTGACCTCTAAATAGGAATCTTGATTAATAAATTCTGGATCACTTCAGAACTGTTCTTTCAAAGCACAGCATGTTTCCACTTGACAATCTTTTTTCTGGTCAGTCAGAACCTGAGGCACAAATTTCTCAGCAACCCTTCTCATTCCCAAGTCTTGAACTGAGCTCCAAGAAAGATAGTCCAGATAATTCCCCCATCTCGTCATTGGTCCGTTGTCAGTCTTCAAGCACCACTGTACAAATTTTGTTGACATTATCATCCTTTCGGGAAGTTGACAGACTTCCAGAATGAGCTTTATCATCAATCAACATTTTACCTTTTTTTGGAAATGAGAAGACCATTCATACACTTGAGTTTTTTTCCATAGTGCTATCCTTGCAAGCTGTATTCAACATCACAACAGTTTCTGCGGCATTTTTCCCAAGCAGGAAACAAAATTTCACAGCCGCATAGTGTTCTCTGAAATTGGCCATCAGAAAAAAATGAGATTCGAGTGAAACTGCTTTCTTGAAAAAATTGACTGTGAGCAGAGAGAAACTTCCCAGGCAATGCCACCGGAAACACTAACTCAGAGCGAGTTCCTTGATGTTTGCTTCGTAGGAAAAAATGCATACTATGAAAGCTCCACCCAGCAGAGCTTTTTCCCACTGGTGGGGAGAGGGTACCCCCTCGTATGTAATGATTTATCATCGAACGTGAGAGTGCACAATGGTTAAACTGGTGGCTGCTCATCAAAAGTTTTGAACCTACTCAGTAGTTCTGAGGGAGGAAAGACCAAGCAATCTACTTTTGCAAAAATTGCAACCTAGGAAACCTGTGTTAGGCCAGGTTAACTACAGAAACGAATCTAGTGAAACTCATATATGTATAAAAAAGAATTTTATATCAAGATATAATTATATATCAAGAGAGCATCCCAGTCCAATTCAATTCAAGTCCATTAGTCCAATATTAGTCCATTAAGTCCTTCTTCAGACTCAGCCAGCCACATGCAATGATGCAGAATGCAGGAAGATCACAGGTCAGTGAGTGCAGAGTTGGGCGGGTCCAAGGTTGGTGGAAATATGGTAGGCACTGACCACTCTCGGGGTGGCCACCAGAGCCTCAGAAAGTAGGAAGGTGATATGGCAGAGCAAGGAGGAGGTTCCCAAGGTCCTCCTTATGAGAAGATGATACCCCAGTGAAGCACCATCAGGCTGTGACCTGATTGACAGCTTGGACTCCACTTCTACACTTTCATACATCTTCTAGTTGACAATTAATTATCCACAAAGCCCTATCGGGCATTTCTACTCTGTTACACGGGGTCATTATGATGCTGAGTTGACTTGATGGTATACCACCACCGCAACAACAATGGTGTATTAGTGTATGTAATGGTCTCAATGACTCATGTCATTTAAAGGAAGAGCTCTTTGTATATTGACCGAGCTATTATTGGCCAAAAGGCTGGTGGTTTGAACCACCTCAAGGTGCATCAGTATAAAGCACATTTGTACATTTGTTACCCTCATCATTCTCAAAACATTTGTTCTCCAAATAAGCCCCTGGCATCAGCTCATTTTCCCCCTCCCTCCCTGCTCCCCCCTCTCTCATGAACCCTTGATAATTTATAAATCATTACTTTGTCCTTTCTTACACTGTCCAACATCTCCCTTCACCCACTATTCTGTTGTCCATTCCTGAGGGAGGAGGTTATATGTAGATCCTTATAATCGGTTCCTCCTCTCTACCCCACCATCCCTCAACCCTCCCGGTATCGCCACTCTCACCACTGGTCCTGAAGGGATCATCCACCCTGGATTTCCTGTGTTTCCAGTTCCTATCTGTACCAGTATACATCCTCTGGTCTAGCCAGATTGGTGGGGTAGAATTGGGATCATGATAGTGGGTGGGGAAGAAGCATTTAGGAACTACAGGAGAGTTGTAAGTTTCATCATTGCTACACTGCACCCTTACTGGCTCGTCAACTCCCGAGGAGCCTTCCATAAGGGGATGTCCAGTGGCCTATAGATGGGCTTTGGGTCCCCACTCCACACTCCCCCTCATTCACACTGATAGGATTTTTTTGTTCTTTGATGCCTGATACATCATCCCTTTGGAACCTCCTGATCATGCAGGTGGGTGTGCTTCTTCCATGTGGGCTTTGTTGCTTCTGAGACAGATGGCAGTTTGTTTACCTTCAAACCATTAAGACCCCAGAAGCAATATCTTTTGATAGCTGGGCACCATCAGCTTTCTTCACCACATTTGCTTATGCACCCGATTTGTCTTCAGCGATTATGTCGGGAAGGTGAGCATCATAGAATGCCAATTTAATAGAACAAAGTGTTCTTGCATTGAGGGAATACTTGAGTGGAGGCCCAATGTCCATCTGCAACCTTAATACTAAACCTATAAATATATGCACATAGATCTATTTCCACATCCTCATATATAAACATATTCACATATGTGCATGCCTTTATTTAGACCTCTATAAATGCCCTTTGCTCCAAACTCTTTCCTCTATTTCCTTTGACTTTCCTCTTGTCCAACTATCATGCTCAGTCAACATTTGGGTTTCAGTAATTCATCTTGGTTATATTACCCTTGATCATGCCCTACCAAGCTTCCTACACCCTCTTCACCACCAATTTGGATCACTTGCTGTTCCCTTGTCCCTGGGTTTGTCAACACCACTACCTTTCCCCCTACCTCCTCCCTTCCCATGTCCCCCCGGAATTGTCGGTCCCGTTGTTTTCTCCTCCAGATTATTCATCCAGCCTATTTTATTTAGACAGACCTGTGGAGATAATAACATGCACAAAACAAGACAGAGCAGAACCAAATAACAATATACAATAAAACAACACCAGCAAACCAATGACAAAAAAAACACAACACAAAACATAACAAGAAAGAAAAGTTTATAGTTAGTTCAAGAAGTATTTGTTGGCCTAGAGAAGTATTTTCCAGTCGAGTCTGATGGGGTGCCAAACCCTGGCCCCAAAGTCCACATTTGGCATTGCTCTGTTCCCCTTGCTGTTCTGTTGCACACACTTTGCGTTTTGCCTCAATATAGTGGGATCAGATCACGTGCAATTCCTACACTCTGTCACCAGTATTGTCCCCATTAAGGATATGGGTCAGTGAGGGACATGGTGTCTCATAATGAGGCCGGCCATATGGCCTTCTCTATGGACAGGCTGCTCTGAGCGGGAACATCATCCTCAAGGCCTGATGGGCCAGGATGTGCTCCACTATCTCCTCCTCCCCCTTCATCTATTCCCGTGTGCTCTGATCGGATATGTTCCTCTCCCAGATCTGCAGATTCAGTGCCGTCCTCTAAAATAAATTCTTATGGGGGGAGGGGCAGGTGTCCACGTAGTTGGGATTGGGGCTGGCCCCTCAGACTTCTCCACTGGTTCCCTACTCCATGCCTGCATATTGCATTCACAACTTGGAGCACTGGGTTGAAGTCTGGTCCCTCCTTCCCTGTGGAAATATAAGCAACACTCTCCCCTTGGGTGGGTTAGTGCCCTGTGTGTCAGCTACCATTTTTTTGTTTTTTTTTTCTTTCCCCTTTCCCCACCTCCATTTTAGTTGGCTACCATATGTATCCCTGTATTTGGTCTGGTCCCTGCCATACTACCTGGACCTCAGCCCTGGAATGTTTATGTACAGTAGCTTTTCCCCTATGCCCCTTTTGCATTTTTTTGAAGCTTACCTCAGTGGACTCATGTTGTACTTGTCCTTTTGTGCTTGGCTTACTTCGCTTAGCATGATTTCCTCCAGTTTTTCCCATGCAGCAATGTGTTTCATACATTCATCACTGCTTTTTAGCAATGTGCAATACTCCATTGTGTGTATGTACCAGTTTTTTAATCCACTCGTCTGTTGATGGAAATTTGGGTTGTTTCCAACACCTTGCAATTGTGAACTGTGCCGCGATGATTATTGGAGCACAGAAGTCTGACCATGGTTTGTTTCTCGCCTCTTCTGGGTATATGCACAGTAGGGGGATTGCTGAGTCATATAGTAGCTCAATTTCCATCTGTTTTAGATATCACCAGATAGATTTCCTTAGTGGCTGTACATACCTACAGTCCCACCAGCAGTGGATGAGAGTTCCTGTCTCCCCACAGCCCCTCCAACATTTGTTGCTTTCTGATTTTTTGAATTGGGCTATCTTTGAGGGTGTTAGGGGATATCTCATTCTTGTTTTAATTTGAATTTCTCTTATGGCTAAAGATCAGGAACATTTTTTCATGTTTATTGGCCATTCAGATTTCTGCCCCTGTGAAACTTCTGTTCAGGTCCTTGGCCCACCTCCTCAGTGGGCAGTTAATTTTTTTCTTTTTGGAAGCTATCAGAGTATTGTAGATTTAAATCATAAGGCCTTTGTCTGATGTGTCATTACTAAAGATGTTTTCCCAGTCCGTGGACTCTCTTGTTACTCTCTTGGTAAATACTTTCGATGTACACAGGTATTTTTTCATCAGTCTATCCCACTTGTCAATTTGGGCCTTCCGTGTGTTTGCTTCTTTCCCTATTTCTGATAGCCTGTGTATTCCCTGAGCCAAATTTCTCAAGTTGATCCCAATTCCCTCATTGATTTCCATAAGAGTTTGGGGGTTAACTTCAAGGTCTGTGATCCACCTTGAGTTTATCTTGTGCATGGAGTAAGATAAGGGTCTTCTTAATTTTTCTGCAGGTATATATCCATTTTTTTCCCAGCATCACTTAGTGTAGAGGGCATCTGCTTCCCATTGGATATTTTGGGGGCCCTTATCAAAGATTACTTGTCTGTATGCTGATGGTTTTATTTCTGGATTTTCAGTTCTGTTCCAGTGGTCTGAGTATCTGTCATTATTACCAATACCATGTGCTTTTGACCACTGTGGCTGTATAATATGTGCTAAAGTCAGGTAAAGCAAACCCTCCCATTGTGTCCTTCTTCTTGAGGAGTTCTCTGTTATTTCTGGGCTTCTTCCCTCTCCATATGAAGTTGCTAATCAGTTTTTCCATTTCTTTGAAGAAAGATGAGGGTAATTATATTGGGGTTGCATTAAGCTTATATAGTGCCTTGGGCAAAACTGACATCTTTACTACATTGAGCCTTCTCATCCATGAACATGGGACATTCTTCCATTTGTTGAGGTCACGCTTGGTTTCTTGTAATAGTGTTCTATAGTTTTCCTCATATAGATCTTTTGTTCTTTTAGTCAGGTATATCCCTATATATTTCAATTTATGTTTGGCTATTGTGTAGGGTACCACCTTCTTGATCTCCTCTTCTGTTGTCTTATCCAATGTGTATAGCAGTCTGATGGACTTCTGTTTGTTGATCTTGTATCCTGCCACTCTGCCAAACTCCTCTATTGCTTCCAGTACTCCCCTTGTGGAGCTTTTGGGATTTGCCATATATAAAATCATATCATCTGCAAATAACAATAATTTCACTTCTTTCCCCAGATGAATACCTTTGATGTATTTTATTTTGCCTTATGCTGTTAGCTAAAACCTCCAGTTTGATGTTAAATAAGAGTGGGGACAAGGGAATCCTTGTCTGGTCCCCTTTTTCAGTGGGATTGTGTTAGTCTTTTCTCCATTGACTACCACTTTAGCTGTTGCTTTTTCATATATAGCTTGTATTGTCTGGAGGAATTTTCCTTCCATTCCTATCTTCTCAAGTGTCTTAAGCAGGAATTGGTGTTGGATGTTGTCACATGGTATTTTTTTGTTGTTGTTGCATCTATTGATATTATCATGTATTTCTTATAGTTTTTCATGTCAATTTGGCAAATGATACTAATGGTCTTTCGTATGTTGAACCATCCATCCCTCCATCCCTGGTAGGAATTCCACTTGGTCATAGTGCATTATTTGTTTTATATACTTTTGTATTCTATTTGCCAGTATTTGTTAAGGATTTTTGCATTGTTGTTAATTGGAGATATTGATCTGTAGTTCTCAATTCTTGTGGGATCCTTTCCCTGTTTTGCTATCAGAGTTATACTAGCTTCATAGAAGGAGTTTGGGAGTTTGCTGTCTTTTTCTTTTTTAAAAACATTTTATTAGGGGTTCATATAACTCTTATCACAATCCATACATATACATACATCAATTGTATAAAGCACATCCGCACATTCCCTGCCCCAATCATTCTCAAAGCATTTGCTCTCCACTTAAGCCCTTTGTGTCAGGTCCTCTTTTTTCCCCCTCCCTCTCCACTCCCCCCGCCCTCATGTGCCCTTGGTAATTTATACATTGTTATTTTGTCATATCTTGCCCTACACGGAGTCTCCCTTCCCACCCTTCTCTGCCGTCCATCTCCCAGGGAGGAGGTCACATGTGGATCCTTGTAATCAGTTCCCCCTTTGCAACCCATTCACCCTCCACTCTCCCATCATCGCCCCTCACACCCTTGGTCCTGAAGATATCATCCACCCTGGATTCCCTGTACCTCCAGCCCCCATATGCACCAGTGTACAACCTCTGCCCTATCCAGTCCTGCAAGGTAGAATTCGGATCATGGTAGTTGGGGTGAGGAAGCATCCAGGATCTGGGGGAAAGCTGTGTTCTTCATCGGTACTACCTTTTGCTGTCTTTTTCTATGTTCTGGAAGAGTTTGTGTAGGATTGGTGTCAATTCTTCCCTAAATGGTTGGTAGAATTCTCCAGTGAAGCCATCTGGTCAAGGGAATTTTTTGATGTTATTCCCTTGATAATCTTGTATATTTCTTGTATTGCTATGGGTCTGCTGAAATTCTTGATGTTCTTTGTGTTTCCAAGAATTTGTCCAAGTTTTCCAAGTTGTTGAATTCATTGGAGTACAATTATTTGTAATAGTGTGTAACTATCCTTTTGATTTCATTCTTGCTATTGAAATTTGTTCCCTCTTTTCTTTGGTTAGGTTTGCCAGCGGTCTGTCTATTCTGTTTATACTTTCAAAGAACCAACTTTTAGAAACATTAATTTTTCCCATAATTTTCTTATTTTCCCCTCCTAAATCTAGTTTCCCTCTCCCGAATCTCTGCCCTGATTTTTATTATTTATTTTCTTTTGCTCTTAGTATGATTTTCCTGCTGACTCTGCTCTACTTGTTGTAAATTTTGTGCCAGCATATCAATCATGAGTCTCTCTTCCTTTTTCAGGTGTGCATGTATTGCTGCGAAACTTCCTCTGATAACTGTCTTTGCTGTGTTCCATAAGTTTGGTACATCATGTTCTCATTCTCATTGGTTTCTAGAAATTTCCTAATTTCATCTCTGATCTGTGCTAGTATGCACTCCTTTTGCAGTACAGACTTATTCATCCTCCAATTGTTTGCTCTTCTTTTCTTCATCTTCCTTTTGTTGCTTTCCAGCCTTATGGCACAGTGGTCAGAGAGAGAAGTCTCTATGATATCAATGTGCTTAAATTTATGTAGACTTGCTTATGCCCCAGCATTTGGTCTATCTTTAAATATGGGTGATGCATGCTTAAAAAGAATGTGATTTTTTTGGTATTTGGATAAAAAGCACTATAAATATCTATCAGGTCAGTTGTCTAATTGTAGTCTTTAGATCTCTAGCCTAGAGTTTCTTTCCCTGTGATCTCTCTCTCTGAGAGAGTGGTGCATTGAAGTAACCCATTATAATTGTTAAGGCTGATTTCTTTTTCATTTTTTGGTGTGTTTGGTTGATGTATTCAGGGGGGTTCTCATTCAGGTAATATATGTTTGCAGTGCTTAGTGATTCTTTGTCTACTGTTCCCGTGAGCATTATAGTGTCCTTCTTTATCTTTTTTTTATGGTCTGCACTTTAAGGTCAATACTATCCGAGATTAAGATTGCAACCCTGCTTTTTTTAAATTGCTGTTTGCTTGGTATACTTTTCTCCAGTGTTTGATTCTCAGCCTATTTTTGTCTGTAGTCTTGAGATGTGTCTCCTGTAGGCAGCAGATTGTTGGGTTTTGTTTTCTAAGCCATTGTGCAAGCCTGAGTTCAACCCATTGATATTCAGGGTTATTATCTCCACCTGTGAACTCTGTGATGGCATCTTATACCTTTTGCGTTGGGTATTTTCCTACCTTCCTCACTTATTAGTGTGTTGCACATGAGTGTGTGTGAATCTTCCTTGATTTCTTTCCATCCCTAAGCCAATGCCATCTTGGGATCTGTTTTCTCTTTATTGCCCTCTGGGTGAGGTTGTTCTATGTGGCGGTTTCTTATTTTTGCTTGGTGAGTAGTTGTTCTGCCCATGTTGGGTGAACAAGGATCTTTTGCAGGGCAGGGTTTCTTCTAACATATTCTTTGAGTTTTGTTTGTTGTTTTTTTTTGTCTGAGAAGACACTTACATCTCCATCTATCTTGATCGATGATTTGGCTGGGTAGAGTATTCTTAGGTTTATATTGTTTTCCTTCAATTTTTGGAATATGTTACTCCACTCACTCCTCTTTTTCATATTTTTGCTGATAGGTCTGAGCATATTCTTATTTGGGAACCTTTATATATGATTGCTTGTTTTTCCCAGCTGCTCTCATGATTTTCTGCTTTTCCTCAAAGTGGAATTGTTGAAATATTATGTGCTTTGGTTACTTCTTCTTGGGATTCAAGTTAGCTGGTGTATTTCAGCCTCCTGTGTGGTTGCCTGGTTTCCATTCATTAAGCTGGGGACATTTTCCTCCAAGTATTCTCTGACAATTGTTGCAGATGACTTCCTTGTTGTGTCTTCCTCTGCTAACCTAATTATTCTGATGTTGTTTTTCCTCATAGCATCAGACAGAGCTCTTAGGATTTCTTCAGATTCTCTAATGATCTTATTAGATTTTTGTTTGCGTTTATTAAAGTCTGCTTGGCTGTCCTCCTAGTCACTAGTGAGGTTCTCTGCTTCCTCCAGTTACTTCTCGTGGTCCATGAGTGTGCTACTGGTTTTTGTTATCTCCTCCCTAAGCTCTTGTATTTGCCTTTGGTGTATGGACTTTATTTCCCCTATTATTTCATCCTTGTTCTGTATTGTTTCCCTCATATCCTGTATGACTCCAAGCAGCATTCTGAACATTTCTTTTTGTGGCAGATCCAGATCTGCTTCTTCTATGCACATCGTTAGGCTCAGGACATCTTCTGCTATTGCCTTTTGTTCTTCCTGTTTTTTCGTTGAGGTCTTTGGGGCTGATTGTTGTTTGCATTGTGTTGTTTTAGAGGAGCCAGGTGCCATTTTCCAGGGAGTCAAAGAGCACTGGCTCTCTCTGGGAGACTCATAGGAATGCTTCTTTGAACTGCCTACAGTTAATTTCACTATGGAATTAGCCTACAACTTTATCCTCCTGTGGCTTCACTCAAGGGAAGTGCCCCAGAAGGCTGGTGAGTTGCCTGCTTTGGTGTAGAATACCGGGAATGGTGGGTTCAATTTCCCTGGCCAGGTAGATCACTGCAGAGGTTGGGCAGAGTTTCCTACAGTAGATTAGAACATTGGCGAGTGTTGGCCAAGCTGTCTTAGGCTGTCTGAGGCACTAAGGTAGGTCAGACGAAGTTGCCTCAGTCACATGGGACAACAGAGGAAAAATAGGAACTCCCACAGCCACACAGACAGGAATTGAAGTTGAGGGGAGTATCCCCTGGTGGAAGTTGAGCAGGCTTTCCCCAGCCTCAGGCTATGCTGCACAGAGTAGAGTACACCTAACTGGGTGTGTGTGTGGGGTGAGGGGTGTAAATGCCCTATGCTAAGAGGGGTGATCTGGAGGTCAGCAGTGGTGTGTGAGAGTACAGGTAACAGACAAAGGAGGAGAAAAAAATGAAAAAGTAAGCCCACTGAGACTATGGGGAAATAGAGAGAAGAGAGGAAAGCAAAACTAACAATATAGCTGAGTCCTGATACCTGCCTGTGGGGCTGCAAGGGTTTAATCCCTGTCTAGAGGTGGCAGCAAGTTGTGGCTGTTTTGAGATTAAGCCCCTGTGCCGGCTCCTTATGTTCCCAACTCTGGCCATGGCTGGGGTGGGGTTAAGGCCAAGCCCTAGCCAGCGTCCACTGTGGTAAACCAAAAGCCCCCAGCCCCTCAAAACCTTATGGATCTGCGCCTGCTTATATTTATGATGATCCTCCTGTGATCCTTTATTTCCTTTTATGTGTATGTTTTAGATATGTTCTTTGTGGTTTCCATAGGGATTGCATTTAACATCCTAAATTGATAATATATTAGTTTAAATTGATACTATTAATTTAATAATGAACAGAAAAACTCTTTCTGTGTGCTCTTTATTTATGTTGTTATTGTCACAAATTACATCTTTATACACTGTATACCCAATAACATAAATTTATAATGATATATTTTTGTCTTTTACATCATGTAAGAAGTAGTAAGTAGAATTAAAAACGAAATAAATAATAAAATTGTCCTTTAACACAAATGTTCATTGCAGATTTATTTCTAGTAACCCTCACTAGAAGCACTGCCAAATATCCATCAATAAAGGAATGGATAAATAAATTGTGGTACATTTTTATAATGGATTTCCATAAAGTCAAATGTGTTGCTCATGATGCTCTTCTGACTGACAGCAACACTTTTCTAGGCACCAGCCACTTGTGTGCATTTGTGCTAGCACAATGCCTTGATTGAAAACTGTTCACAAAAGTTCAAGATGACTATGCCATTGAGGTCAGCTGACAATTGACCTCTGTGTCTCCCTCTCTTTGCATTTTTGTTCAGATTCTTCTCTGAACTGTTATTCAATCCACATGCCCGTCCTTCTAAAACTTGAGTTTCTAGGATTACCATTGATATTTGTTTCATTTTGACTCTTGGTCTTTGTTGCAGAGGATTTGGGTAGCTTGTCTGTCTAGCCTGCCATTTTGCCATCCCTTTTTCGTAATTAAAAAAAAAAAGAAGTATATTTTTCAACAAAGACAGACAGTAAATCCCCACTGCAAAATCTTAGAAATTATGGCTATAATAGTGTTCTTGTTAGTCTCTTCTGAGTCACATCTATTACAAAATGATCCCACATAGTGTCCTTTAAAATGCAAGCTACATTTGTAAGAAATTAAGTGGAAAGATTTATATATAAATATCATGAAAGAACTGAAAACAAATATTTTAATTTTGAAGCTGAAATTGTAGTTAACCCAGTAGAGGTGCATTTGCTGATTTCAGTTATCTAAAGTAAGTATTCCTATGCCTAGTTTGTAGACCAAAACTGTGCCCTGGGAAATTGTAGACCAAAACTGTGTCCTGGGAAACAAGAAGTAGGAAATCCATCCCCCTCACCCCAACACACACAATTAGAGAACACTCTAAATTCTAGAAACTCCATAACAAGTAGTAAAAAATAATCCATCCAATAGCACAAGGAGGCAACAAGGAAACATATCATGGAGTTGGGGTGGGAGAGGGGAGGAATAATTTATTCTGGTTATCCAAAATCCTGGGCTGAGACTTCCACTGGGTAGTGTATTTTAAATGATAATGTTCATATGGTCTGGGAAACCTGGGTTGAAAAATTAGCATTACAAATTGGCATGAAGTTAACTTTTTTAAATGCCTATTAGAAGCAGATATATAATGTCACACGAAGGATTTACTATCAGGAATTTTCAAAGATAAAGCTCTACTTATAATAAATCCACAATCCAGGATTATAGAGCACCTGAAAAAATAATCCAGGCAGTAAGAGCATGCTGAAGATTTATCAGGACCTCGACACTGATAAAATGCTTCCATTCAGGAAGTAGATCCCATGCTCGTGGATCGGTAGACTCAATATTGTAAAGATGTCAATTCTACCCGAGGTACTATATAAGTTCAGTGCTATCCCAATCCAAATTCCAGCAGCTTTCTTCAAAGAGTTGGAAAAACAGATTACCAACTTCATATGGAGAGGGAAGAAATCGAGAATTAGCAGAGAACTCCTCAAGAAGAAGGACCAATTCAGAGGGCTTACTTTGCCCAACTGTAGCACCTACTGGTATAACAATAGATATTCAGATCAATGGAAAAGGATTGAAAACCCAGAAATAAAATCATCAGCATACAGACAACTGATCTTTGACAAGGGGCCCCAAAGTATTAAATGGGAAGCAGATGCCCTCTTCAACTCATGGTGCTAGAAAAAAAACAGATACATAGCTGCAGAAAAATGAAGCAAGACCTTCACTCCATGCACAAGAATAAACTCAAGGTGGATCACAGAACTTGAGTTCAACCCCAAACTATTAGGGCCATCAATGAGGGAATTGGGACAAACCTGAGAACCTTGGCACAGGGATTACATAAGCTATCAGGAAACTGGGAGGGACACCAACTTGGAGGAGGCACAAATTTACCAATGGGACATACTAAAAATAAAACACTTATGTACATCAAAAGAATTCACCAAGAGAGTAAGAGAGACTACAGACTGGGAAAACATCTTTAGCAATGACACATCAGACAAAGGCCTTATTACTAAAATCTACAAAATGCTGCTCACCTACAACAAGAAAAAAACCAATTGTCCACTCAGGAGGTGGGCAAAGGACCTGAGCAGGAGTTTCTCAAGGGAAGAAATCCAAATGGCCAATAAATATATGAGAAAATGTTCCAGATTTCTAGCCATAAGAGAAATGCAAATTAAAACAACTATGAGATACAACCTAACACCCTCAAAGAGAGCCCAACTCAAGAAATCAGAAAGTAACAAGTGTTTGAGGGGGGATGCAGAGAGATAGGAACTCTTGTCCACTGCTAGTGGACCTATAGGTATGTGCAACCATTATGGAAATTGATTTAGCGATATCTAAAACAGTTGGAAATTGAGCTACCTTCTGATCCAGCAATCCCCCTACTGGGCATATACCCAGAAGAGACAAAAAAACAAACCACGGCCAGACATCTGTGCCCCAATATTCATCGCAGCACAGTTCACAATTGCAAGGAGTTGGGAACAACCCAAATTCCCATCAACAGATGAATGGATTTAAAAACCTTGGTACATACATAAAATGGAGTATTACACAGCCCTAAAAAGCAATGATGAACACATGAAGCACATCGCCGCATAGGAAGAACTGGAGGAAATTATGCTAAGTGAGGTACACCAAGCACAAAAGGACAAGTACTACATGAGTCCGCTGAGGTAAGCTAAAAAAAAAAAGAAGAAGAAATTCAAAGGGCCATAGGGGAAAAGATGCTGTATACATACGTCCCTGGGCTGAGGCCCAGGTAATATAGCAGGGGCCAGACTAAACCCAGGGATACATATGGATACATAGGGATAAAAGGGAGCATAGAAAAATGTATAGGTAGCCAGGGGAACAAGGCACTAACACACAGGGTGAGCGTGTTGATTGTGTTTCCACAGGGGAAGAAAGACAAGACTTCAACCTGGAACTCCAAGACAAGAACACAACACACTGACATGAAGCAGGGAACTGATAGAGAGGCCTGAAGGGCCGGCCACATTACCAACTAAGTGGACAGCACCACCCTCCCCCCAGGAAGAATTCGCTTCAGAGGACAGCACTGACACTACAGCTCAAGAAGAGGGGAAGAGGGACTGGTCTGGTCAGAGCACACAGGAGCCAACCAGGGGGCATAGGGGAAAAACAAAGAAAAGAGTGACGCACATCCTGGCTCACCAAGCCCTGAGGACAATCAATGTTCCTGCTCAGAAAAGCAATGCAGAGATGACCACAGGGTCGGCCCCACCATGGGACACAGCGTTTCTCATTGACCCATAGCACCATTGGGGACAACACTAGAGACACACAGTGGGAATTGTGCCCGCCGTGAGCCCACCATGCCAAAGTCAGCCCCTGGGGGCATGCAGCAGAGCAGCGGGGGAAGCAGAGCAATGAAGTCCCCAGGGATAGAGCCGGTGCCAGGGCATGACACCCCATCAGACTTGACTGGAAAGCACCTATGAAGGAAAACAAACAGACCCTGAACTACTCATACATTTATGTGTACACGTGTGTGTGTGTGTTGTTATTGTTGTAGCTTTTGTTTTACTTTCTGTTGGTGCTTCGTGGTACTCAAGCTTGTGATAGTATGTAGCATGTCTACCTGGAAGGGATAGGCGGAATAAGCAAGCCAGAAGAGAGAACAAAGGGAGGACATTTCGGGAGGACATGGGGGTAGGGGTGGCGGGGGAAAGGAAGGGGATGTTAACAAGCCCAGGGACAAGGGAATAACAAGTGGTCCAAAATCAGTCTCAAGGAGGGTGTGGGAGGTCTGATAGGGTTGGATCAAGGGCAATGTAACCGAGAGGAATTCTTAAAACCCAAATGAAGGCAGAACATGGTAGTGGGACAAGAGGAAGGTACAAAGAAACAGAGGAAAGAACTAGGAGGCAAAGGGTAGTCATAGAGATTCAAATACAGACATATAAAGATGTAAATATATTTATATACGACGAGGGGGGGGATTAGATCTATGTACATATATTTACAGGTTTAGTATTAAGGAAACAGATGGACAGTGGGTCCCTGCTCAAGTACTCCCTCAGCACAAGAACACTTTGTTCTAACAATTCGGCAGTTTGAGATGCTCACCTGCCCTGCACGACCGCTGATGACAATGGGTGCACAGGCAAATGTGAAGAAAGCTGATAGTGCCCAGCTACCAAAAGATATAGCACCCGAAGTCTTAAAGACCTGAAGATAAACAAGCAGCCATCTAGCTGAGAGACAACAAAACCTACATGAAAGAAGTACACAGGCCTGTCCTGACTAGATCACTGAGGACAAAGTGGGTGCATAAGTAAAAATTTTGAACAAAGCTGATTGTGCCTGGCTATCAAATGATATAGCATCAGGGGTCTAAAAGGCTTGAAGACAATCAGGTGGCCATCTAGCTAAGAAACAACAAAGTCCACAAGGAAGAAGCACACCAGCCTATTCCGATGCGAATGCTGAAGACAAAGCAGGTATATGGCCAAGTGAGGTGAAGAAAGCTGATGGTGCCTAGCTGTCAAAATATATAGACTCTGGGGTCCCATAGGCTGGAAGATAAACAAGGGACCATCTAACTGAAAAACAACGAAGCCCACATGGAAAATTCACACCAGCCTGTGAGATGACAAGGCATCGAAGGGATCAGGTATCGGGCATCAGGGACAAAAAAAAAAAAATCATAGCATTGTGAATGAGAGGGAGTGCAGAGTAGGGACCTAGGGCCCATCTGGGTGAAATTGGACATCCCCTTGCAGAAGGGCTGTGGGAGGTGACGGACCAGTCAGGGTGTAGTGTAGCAATGATGAAATATATAATTTTCCTCTAGTTCTTGAATGCTTCCTCCCCCCCACTATCATGATCCCAATTCTACCTTACATAACCAGGTGGACCAGGAGATGTACACTGGCATGGATAGGAACTGGAAATACGGGGAATCCAGGACAGATGAGCCCCTCAGGAACAGTGGTGAGAGTGGTGATATCGGGAGGGTGGAGGGAGGGTGGGGTAGAAAGGGGAAACAGATGACAAGGTCTACATGTAACCTCCTCCCTGGAGGACGGACAGCAGAGAACTGGGTGAGGAAGACGTCGGATGGTGTAAGTTATGATAAAATAATTATTATTTATAAATTATCAAGGGTTCGGGGGGAGGGAGGAGCAGGTAAGGGAAGTGAAAATGAGGAGCTGATGCCAGGGGCCCAGGTGGAGAGTGGGTGTTTTGAGAATAATGATGGCAACATATGTACAAATGTGCTGGACACAAATGATGTATGTATGGATTGTAAAAATAGTTGTATGTGCCCCTAATAAAATCATTTAAATAAATAAATAATTTTTAAAATGCTTCCATTCATTAGGCTTTCGGTAGCTGACAGTGTTTTGAAGCTATTCAGAAGATTTTCAGTGGATACTTCCTCTGAAGTCAGCAGTGGATTCCTTCTTTGCATTCTTCCTGTTCTTAGTCTAAACAGCCTGGTGCTGGTACAAGGATATACACAAAGAGCAATGGAACAGGACAGAAAACACAGACATAAAAGTCTTGATCTACAGGCAACTGATTTTTGACAAAGGACAAAAAAATAATCCGATGCAACTGAACATACTCTTAAACAAATACCACTGGAAAAATTAGATGTCCATCTGAAGCAGAATGAAAAATATCCATACCTCGTCCCATGCACAAAAAACGAACTCTGGATGGATTACAGTCCTAAATGTAAACCTCAGCATCTTAAATGTAAAAAGATACTTGGGACAAACTCGAGAGCCCTGTTACAGAGCATATATTGACTATCACATATAATAAAGGAAACACATACATTGGAAGACAAAAGAGATGACTAGGATCTATGAAAAAATAAAACACTTGTGTACATCAAAAAACTTTTAAAAGTCAAATGAGAGCCCACAGATTGGGGGAAAATTTTTTTAGTAATGACACAAGGGATAAGAGACTAATTACTAAAATCTTTATGCTTCTGCAATACCTCAAATTAAAAAAAATAATCAAAATAAAGTTCGAAAAGATACGAGTGAACAATTCATCTATCATGACACTCAAATGGCTAGCAAACACCTGAGCCAAATGTTCGAGATCACTAGACTGGGTCTCTTTCCTTTCCATATGAAGTTGATAATTTATTTTTACTTTTTTTGTGGTTATTTTAAAGAATAAAATTCAGTTGGATTGGGGTTGTTTTGAGATGAATTGGAGTTGTTTTGTATTTGTAGATTGCTTTAATTATTATTGACATTTTCACTATATGAAGTCTTCATATACATTAACATGGGGTATTCAATATGTGTAGATCTCAATTTGGTTGTGTAGATTTTGATTTGGTTTCTTGTAATAATGTTCTTTGTACAGGTTTTTTGTTTCTTTTGTTAGGTTTATTCCTAAATATTTCATCTTTAGTATGGCTGTTGTAAATTGTATCTTATTTTTATGTCTTTTTTCAGAGCTCTTTTTGCTGGTATATAGGAATCCAATTGCTTTCTGCTTGTTAATTTTGTATCCTGCTACATTACTAAATTTCTCAATTGTGTTCAACAGTATTCTTGTGGAGTCTTTGGAGATCTATATGAAATCACATCCTCTTCAAATAGCTAGTGTTTCATATTTTTTTGCCCAATTATATTCCCTTGATTGCTTTTGTATTGTCTAATGGTTCTGACAAAGACTTCCAGAATGATGTTGAATAGCAACAGTGATACAGGCTCCTTGACCAGTTCCCACTATCAAGGGAAATTATTTCCGTTTTTCCCATCAATCATGATGGTAGCCATTGGATCTTATTATGTTGAGGAATGTCCTTTCTATTCCTATTTTGTTGAGTATTGATATCAAACCACCAGTTGCCCTTTGGGAGAAAGAAAAGACTTGGAAACCTGGAAACTCAATAAGCAGTTCTACCCTATCTTATTGGGTCACTATGAGTTGGCATTAACTCAATGGTGGTTAGTTTGTTTTTGTTGTTTTTTTCCAAATACTTTTGTTGGGAGCTCTTACATCTCTCATCACAATCCATACATTCATCCAGTGTCAAGCACATTTGCATATATGCTGCCATCATTTTGAAAGCATTCTCTTCCTACTTGAAGCCCTGATATCAGCTCCCCATATCTTCCCTTTTCCTCCCCCACCCACACTCCCTCACAAACCCTTGAGAAATTATAGATTATTATTTTCATATCTTGAATCATCCTCCATCACCTGCCACCCACTTTTCTGTGATTCGTCCCCCTGGGAGGTGGGGGGGGTTATAGATTGTTCCTTGTGATCGATTCCCTCTGTTTTTTTGTTTTGATCCAGAATGGATGTTGGATATTATTCAGTGCTTTTTATGCATCTATTAGTTTGATTATGTTAGGCAGGGTGTGCTAAAGAAACAAAACCAGAACACTTACTTATAAATATATATATATTTATACAGTGAGACTACAACAGCTAATTTAGTCCACAGAGCAGTAAAATTCTTAATTTCATTCCTTATTTGATCTTTTCCAGTGGTTACTAAGAAGTGTGGTGTTCAGTCTCAATGTGTTTGCCTTTATGTTCCTGTTCTTTCTATTTTCATTTCCATTCGTATGCCATTGTAATCTGGAAAATGCAATGTAGGATCTCAATGTTTTTTAATTTGTTAAGGCTTGCTTTATTACCTAATATGTGACTGATTATAAAATAGGTACTGTATGTGCTGGAGAAGAATGTGTACTGTGCTCTTGTCCAGTGGAGTGCTCTGTGTGTGTTGAGGAAGCCAAGTTGGTTGGCTGTGTCATTTAGCTCTTCTGATTCTTTATTGAGTTTCTTTCCTGACAACCCGTCTTTCCTTAAGAATGGTATATTGAAGTCTCATACTAATATTGCAGCACTGCGTATCTCTGACTTCAACTCTGTGAAGATTTGGTTGATGCATTCTGAGGGTATTTCATTCAGTTCATATATGACTATTAAGGCTACATGTTCCTTTTATCATTAGGTAGTGTTAATTCTCATCTCTCACTTCGTTATTTCCCTTGAAGTCAGAAATTGTGGTAAACTGAGGAATTGGATGAAAATGTAATGCAGCTAATTCCCCTATGTTCATAATCATGGATCTGGAAAGTTGACTCCAGTGGGGGAAGACCCTCATGGTTATGAGATTTAAATAAATCTTAATACACATTCTCGTGACTGAACACAGTCCTTCCAATAGCCCCGCATAAAGGAATTGTGGAAAAGAGGAATCATTCCTGAGTTTTGCTGCTCACTATGCCTGCAGATTATCTGTAGATATGAGCACTCAAGCCCTATAGCCCAACACACTATAAAGTATAGCAAACCCTCTTCTGATGTTTCTTGCTGCTATAGATCAGATTGTTCCCCTGAGGAGGATTCAGCAGCATTCAAAGTCAACTAGCACTAGGTCAAAATGCTGAGTCATTTTTATTACCTGTTCATTATGTTACTCACTTATGATATTACCCATTGATCATGTAATGTATTCACTGTAAGATGTGTATGCCTTTTGAAACATCTGTAAGCCTCATTATATATACCCATTGGAAAATACATTCTCTCTTGGTCCTGACGTAGGGGCAAGGAGACCCTGTGCCCGCTGTCTGTCATTATTTTTCACAATTGCAGTCATTCCTAAGGACCGGTTTGAGTGTGAGGGGCCCAGACCCCCACAAGAAATTCATATTGTAACTCTTGCTTCTTTATGGTTGCCAATGACTTGGTATATTTTTAAGGGCTGTTTTATTTTAATCAGTCTGCTATTCTCTGCCTTTTGATTCGTACATTTAATCCATTGATTTCAGTGTCATTGTTCATATATATAGGTTTGCAACTGTCATTTTTCTGTGTTTGCATTTCAGTTCTTTTTCTTTTTGAGTTTGGTTTTATTGGTGTCTTTGTTCATCTGCAAATTCTGTGTTCTTTTGAATGCTGCGTTCATTGTATTGGTTTCTGGGTTTTTCCCCCCATGTCTGAAGTTCCAATTTTAGTCTGCTCTGGTTGTTGATTCTCTGCCCATGGTGATCCAGTTAATATTTTTTGTAATGCTGATGTTGTTCATTTATTTTTTCCTTATCTAGAAATAACTTTATTCCTCTCTAATATTTGAGGGATAATTTTACTCAGTATAGGATTCTTAATTGGCAGTTATTTTGTTTCAGAATGTTATATATGTCACTTTTCATTGTTGTCTTTTCTACATTTTTGACACACCTGAGCTTATTCTTATTGGTTATCCTTTGTAGGTAACTGTTCTTTTTTTACCTAGCAGCTTCAGGATTCTCTCCTTTTTCTTGAAATTGAAAATTTAGATACATTATATCTTGTTGTTTTTCTTTAGGAGTATATTTTATTTGAAGTTCTCTAAATTTCTTGAATAATTATTTTCTCTTCTTTTATGATGTTGGGAAATTTTTCTTCTGTGATTTATTGTATTATTTTATTTTGTTTTATTTTTTATTCAGGATCTTGATGAGGCATAGGTTGTTTCTCTTGATAGTGTCCCACCTCTTTCTCAGGCTTTCTTTCTGAAGAAATAATTTGTTCTCTTTGTTGTGATGATCATAGTTTTCATTGGTTGCAGTCATAGTGATTTTTATTGAGCTCACTGATTCTACTATCTTTTCTTTCCATTCTAGTCTTGGGGTCTTTTACTATGTTGTCTAATTCTGTCATTTCATTGTTTATCTTCTAGGGTTACTTTTGGTTTACGGTTCTTCCTTTTTAAATTCCTTTCATTGTTTTCATGAGTGGTCCCCACATCTCTTGAAGGAAACTAACCACCATTCTTTTGAATTCTGTTTCTGGTAGTTCTATTTTTCAAAGTCCTCTATTGTATTTGGGTGATTTTCTCTTGTTTGTATTTATTTTTCTTGGTTACTATTTAATGGCATCATGGTGCAGTTATTAGAGGCATGCCAGCTGCTGTATGGTGCAAGGGTTTGTTTGGTGATATGGGAGAGGTCCACAACTTACCAGGAATAATACTTTGATAAAATGGAGAAAATTGAAGGGAGATTGGTAAATGGGGAAAGTAAGGCGGAAGACAAGAGAGAATTATAATAATAAATAGTCATCTGGATAGGCCAACAGATTTTTTTTAAATAATGGGAAAATGTATTTAAGTGAGTTAATCAGAATAACTAGGCTTTGTGGAAATATATTACACAAGGAGATATCAGAAAGAAAAAATGGTTGATGCAGCAGAAAAGTAAAAACAGATATTAAAATCAGAAGAGAATTTCTCTCTCTCTCATATATATATATGTGCATTAAGGATAATTTAATTAAGGAGAATTAAAGTGCAAAAGAGAAAACGAGACAAAGCTAGAGAAAGAGAAGATAAAAGAAGAATGAAAATAATAAGAAGAAAAGGAAGAATTTTTAAAGTGTGAATGTGTAGAGAGACAAAAGGGACGAAATATGAGGTGGTGGCTTGGTTTTGGGTGCTGGAGTCTGTTGCTATGACAATGTGATCATGTGCACTGGGGAATGGGAGGGTGGAAGTCATTATTCGGATGGTTGTGTCCAGATCTACAGGCCTGCCTATTTTTGCCTTGGAGGCATTTGTATTATCAAGGGGGTGAGGTTGCAGATTAAGAGGAAGATAGAGTAAGTCAGGGAAAACAAGTATTAAATCAAAAGATAAAAATCAGATATAAAATTTTAAAGTAAAAAAATAAAACTGCCTTCTGGGTGGGAATTCCCTCTTCTTTGGTAATGTTATTATGCATGTGTCTGCCACATGTGGGAGAAGGACTTATAGAGGGAAGAATGCTGAAGAATAAAGCAATAAAGGAGAAAACATGGTGAGAAGCCATGCTTGGATACTGAGAATGTCTGTATCAGGCGATCTACACAGCCTGCTATCCAGCAAGGTACGAAGTTTGACTGGATGGGCTGACTCAGTAGCTGGGAAGGGTTGACTTGTGAGGAAAAAGGCAGGCTGCACAGATGGGCTCATGCCATCGGTGGGAAAGGGGAGTGCATCAGCTGGAGTTGCTAATCTTTCACTTGAAGAAATATTGATGTATTTAGCTTATCAATTGATGTCCTCAATTCCGGGCAATGTAGACTACCCCTCCTAATTGGAGCTTTGTGATAGCTGCTGAGATATTCCCACACTTGTTGCACAGTGGCCCTATTGCCCAATCTCACTCTTTGCTGCCCGGTATTGAGGCTGCTCATATTCTTGACTATGGTGAGTGGGGGTTTACTGGAGACTCTTCACATAGGAACCCTAAACATGGATTTGGGGCTATTATTCATAATATTCTGCAAATGGGTGTTTAGGATGTTGGCTCTTGTTTTATTCCCTTCTCTGGGTTTGTATTGTGCTTTTTACAATCTTTGTCGTAACTGATTCCTCACTTAGATAGCTCCTTGTTTTCAGACAAGTCTTTATGACCCAAGTGTTCTTTTCTTCCTGATAGCTTAGCATCATTTGATTTCTTCACCACACTTTGCTATAGGACACATATCTTCAGTGTTCTCCTCATGAGGGTTAGTATCAAGTTGGATCATTTTATAATATCTAATTGTGCTTATATTAGGGCTATAATCAAATGAGACCTCAGAATCCATTCATATATTTATGGTTTATATATGTATGTCATTGCCTCAGTTTAGAGACTACTTTATCGTTTTATTGGTGTCCATCATAAATCCTCCCCCATAAAACATAAGGTAATTCTATTGATAGTATCATTATTTTGGTCAGTGGTATAGAATTTAAAACACTCTTGAGACAGGGGATATATACAAATGTAGAACATCTTTCTAGACTATAATGCATGAATTATTAACTTGCACAGCTTCAAAACGTAGGTGATTGAAATGAGTTACACAAACCATGACCGTTCAAGAAATGGCAATACTTTGAATAACACACATTTAAAAAGAGAGAGCCATGCCTGGTAGGCTAACACATGTCACACACACAAAAAGCAGAGAGGTTGTGAAAACAGTAAGTATGTGTTGGTCCTGGGTTGCCAGGCATTGGGCACCTTCCCAGCAATAGTTTTGATGAAATAGTTTTGAATGAAATCACACCCAATGATCACTAATTCCACAGCCTTGAGATGGCAGTTATCTTCTTCTTTTCCCATGAGGGCATTTCAGTTTAAATTGCAACGTAGTGTTTCAGTTCCTTAGATCTGCTACAAGTGAGTTTAAGGTAAAGTCGAAATAATTTAGTGGTGTTTTATGTTCAGGTCCTTCTGGTGTGATCTAGGAAGAGTGTTGTACACTTGAAAGGACAAAGGTTGATGCCTTAGTTCTCTGTAGCACATGTTGCCTAGGTCACCAAGGGCTGGATAGAAATGTGGTCAAAGTACTCAGTTAGGAACATAAGACTGGTATATTTTCCCGGGTGGGTCTATATAAGTACTGTTAAGCCCCTTTCTCAATACAGTTTGTCCCACCCAGTTTACTACAATCAGAAGTCTTCAATACGGATATGTCAACCCATCGTCTTGTTCTGAGTTCCCAATAATCCTCACTAATGATTCTTGTAGGAGTGTATATTGATTTGGGAGAGTCATGAAAACAGCTATTTATTTTTTTCCCTTCCCCCACAACATGGGAGACTGGCTCCATCTGTAGTGAGGCCACCTCTCTTGAAATGTTTTTTGGTGTGTGTGTGTGTGTGTGTGTGAGAGAGAGAGAGAAAGGGGGGGGGTGTTTCTTATTATTTTTAAAAATCATTTTATTGGGAGCTTTTACAAATGTAATATTCCAGAGTTCAGTCACCTCAAGCAGCATTGTACAGTTGCTACCATAATCAGTTTGAAGATTGGAATGGTTTTTAAGATGGTCAAAAGCAGGTGATATGTGATTTATTGGAACTACGCAGCCTCACTAGTTTGCTGTTTTGTGGACCTTAGTAGATTCCATGACCCATCTTCCTGTGAAGATTAGAAGTCGGCCGGTTTCATGGTTTTTCTCCTTGTAGGAGTTAAGTCATACACTATTTGGCCTTTTGTGATTGAGCAACTTGACTCAGCATAGTGGTTTGCAGGTCTATCTGCATCATTTGGTGTTTGGTAGTCTAATCGCTGTTTTTTAGGAATGCATTTCACCCCCTTGTGTGTATGTACCGCTGTTTCTTTACTCATTCTTTTACTGACGGGCAGTTGAGTTGTTTCCAGCTTCTTGCTAATGTGAACGGTGCTGAATGAACATGGGAGAGCGGTGTCTGCTCTCATTCTCCCTCTTACTTCTTTGGGTAGGGGTTACACTCAGCAGAGGTTTTGCTGGGTCACATGGTATTCCTTTCTTTCCTTTTTATAGCTTTATTGGAAAGTCACGTGTCATCCATTTAATCAGTCAGTCATACTAGGAGGAGCTGTGTAATCATCCTCACAATAAACTTCAGAACATTTTCATCTCACTCTCGTTACTGCCCCATATTCCCCATCCTCCCCTGCCATGCCCCTGGGTAATTATTAACCCAGTTACTCTCTTTACAGCTTTATCTAGCCTGGATTTCATACACAGAAAATTATACAAACCACGGACAGCCATATTACTTTCACAATAGTTGTACATGTTTCCAAGGCCATCAGCAATGCATGAGAGTTCCAATCTCTCTACATTCTCTCCAGCAGTGGTTATTTTCTGAATTTTAAAATTGGACTATCACTGTGAGGGAGAAAAAATTACTTTAAAATAATTTTAAAATTATTGTTATAAAGCCCCCCAGTGGTTTAAATAGATATGATTCATACTTATACAAACTATCAATGTGTACATATTCATATACCCAGGCATTAAAATATTTCGTCAACGTACATCCTTTTTGGGAAAAGAAAATGTACTTAAATAAAAGTCCAAAAAGTAGAACATATGAAACCTGTGGCCCAGTAGGTTTAACCCAGAACTGCAATGAAAAACATAATTAAAGAATGGTAGCCTTAAATCTGTCCTATAAAAGAATACTTTCAAATTTAACCGCAAGTAAGTGAAAGCATATTTTTGGCAGGCAAGTTAATTGATTTAAGTGAACTATTTTAAAAAGAGAAATATAACAAAACTGATTATTCCAAAGGAGAAAAATACTATAAACACAAGAAAATAATGATCCATAGATAACACAATTTTAACTGCAATGATGTTGAATATCTAATGAAGTACAAGAGAATCAAATCCAATTGACATTAAGTTAATTGGTCTCTCGTGAAGAGTGTAAGTTTTTGACAAATAAGTTTATCTTTATAATTTGATTATTTATAACAATAGCAAATGTTTATTTTACAAATTTAAAAACAAATTAATAGTTAAGGCACAGAAGATTAAATCATACAAGGAACAGAGCACAAAATTTATCAATTTTAACAGTATAAACTAAAATGTAGCTGTGCAATGTAAGGATCTGAAAATGGCAGAATAAGATATAAGAAAGAAAAGGACCAGGGGTGTGAGGGGCGATGCTGGGGGAGTGGAGGGTGAGTGGGTTGGAAAGGGGGAACTGATTACAAGGATCCACATGTGACCTCCTCCCCGCGAGATGGACGGCAGAGAAGGGGGGTCAAGGAGACTCCAGATAGGGCAAGATATGACAAAATAACGATGTATAAATTACCAAGGGCTCATGAGGGAGGGGGGAGCGGGGAGGGAGGGGGGAAAAAAAGAGGACCTGATGCAAAGGGCTTAAGTGGAGAGCAAATGCTTTGAGAATGATTGGGGCAGGGAATGTGCAGTTGTGCTTTATACAATTGATGTATGTATATGTATGTATTGTGATAAGAGTTGTATGAGATCCTAATAAAATGTAAAAAAAGAAAAGAGGAGAAAAAAAAGAAAATGATTAGGGCAAAGAATGTACAGATGTGCTTTATACAATTGATGTATGTATATGTATGGATTGTGATAAGAGTTGTATGATCCCCTAATGTTTAAAAAAAAAGAAATTATTGAGAAGTTTAGAGGATACTATGTTACGTTATAAAGGAAATTTATATTGCAAATTAAAAATATATCAACTGCAACAAAATATGATGAAGGGGAAACCTAGGAGAAACTCTAATTCGCTAAATTCCCATTTCATAAAGGAAAATTTAGTAATTTACTTAAAATATATACATTTTATAAATTTATAAAATAACTGTCTGAAGTTAACCAATCAAAACATGGAGCTTATATAAGCATCTTATTAAAGATACAAGATAATCCTTAAAACCTATACAAGACAGAATATTTCCTATAGAAAGTTGGGATTTTTGCCTCCATTTTACATATTTCTGTGCTATTAACGTTTTATTCTGTGCATGTATTAAAGCACCCTTAGGGCAAAATACATAAACATTTAACTTCTAACCAAAAAATTGGTGGTACAAACCCACCAACTGCTCTCCAGTACAAAGTGGCAGTTTGCTTCCATGAAAATGTACCACCTTTGAAACCCTGTAAAGCAATCTACGCCACCTGAAAATATAAATGTGAATTGGTATGGACTTACAGCAATGTGTTTGATTTTGGTTTGGCTTATGTTATTGCATCTGTAATTACATATAGGCATACAGTACCTTAAATAATATTTAATAATAAATGGAACACTCCTCGTTTTAAAATATTTACACAATTCTTATATAATTAAATATTAAAATGTATATAAGTCTGGAACAAATATATGTGAATTCAGGAAAAGACTAAGAAAGGGTTATGGCATAGATTCCTTTTAGGATGAAATAATAATTCAAGATACAACTAATTATCGAACAACAACACAAAAAGATCTAGTATTATTTTCATTTTACCACATAGTAAGCATAAGATTATATTTTACCTCTGTGTGCTCATAAATTGTTTACTTCCAAATCTCTATTTTTTTCAAACCCCCATAGATTAAGTCTAATCATTTATTGGGGTATTGAGAGGATTAAATTAGATCATTTAATAAACTTGTATACCCTTTAATACAGTACCAGCTAGCCCGCCAAGCTGAGTGCTGAGGCCCCAGTGGCATGGTGATGGACGCCTTGCATGGAGCAACAAAGCTAGTGGACTCCAACCACCTAATCCGGGTAAATCCCAACACCATCGTCCAATATGAATGCCAAGAACTCCCAGGGGACCTGGCGGCAGTGGAGGCCTTGAAGGAAGTAGGGGATGAAATGTTGTATAAGAGAGTGAGGTAGGTGTGGGTGTTGGCTGATTTTAACACTAACTTTCCTGGGATGGATGAACATAAGCATATAAGCTTTGAGGACATGGTAAACTTCTAATGTATACCACTCCAATTGAGAGTATTTCAAGAACTAGAAGAACTGAAAACTTCCCACATGGAAACTATAGCAGAACAGTTTTTTCTAAACAATTGTATTGCCATTTCATCTAAATGTCATACAATTCAATAATTCAGTCAAGAAGAGTTGTACAGTCATCACCCCCATCAATTCCAGAACATTTTCTTTTTCCTTGTACTCATTGTTATTCATGTAATTTTTAAAATTGTAACAAAATATACCTAACAAAGCATTCTCCAATTCAACAATTTCTACATGTATTATTGATTTTACTCTTGATATACCATTGATTATACTCATGTTGTACAACCATTATTGATATCCTTTTCCAAATTATTCCACCATTAACATAAACTCAGTTCCTCCTAAGCAGACACTTTTCCTCCTTCACCCCTGGTGACCAATGGTCAAGTTGGGTTTCTTCTTTTTTTTCCCTTTTTAGTAGCTTTCTTGCTACAATATTCACATATCACACACTTCCATAGTTAAATTTCTTTTTAAGGAATTGTATATACATCATCACAATCAGTATAAATTAAATTTAAAGGAAAATTAGCCAGTGATCATCAGGGGAAAGGACCCCAGTGTCTCTTCCAGATCTTCATAGGCAAATGTCTATCTCAATGTCACTGGACCCCATCGCTTTCAAAGCCTTAATTAGGCCAATCTTCTTCTTCCATATCAGCATCTTCCTCTGAGAATGAGTTGGCCAGTCTGGAACATGTCCCCAGGAACAGCAGGATGATGACCTATGTTATGGAGCTCATCAACAGCATGTAGAAAAACGTTTTGCTTGAAGTTCATAGTCCGTTTGATGATACTGACATCCAGTCAGTTGGGGGAAAAGGGACAAACCAAAAGAACGGGAGCCAGAGATGACAGTGCCTGCCTTTTCAGATTGATGATTAGGGAGTAGACGGAAAGAATGAACATGAAATCCACGTCAGATGTTGAGATGATGTGCAAACTGTAGAGAAAAAAGGAAAAAGAGGATGTAGAGTGCTAGAGGAAATTCTAAGCCGATCCAGTCTTTTCATATGTCTTTCTTTCCCAATTTTATCATGATGTAATCCAGAAAAAAATTACAAACAGAGAAGAGCAGTGAGGGATAATATTAAAGATGCTCATTAGGCTTTACTATAACCATATAAGTTTGAGAGAGGAACAGAAAGAAGCAAGCAGCTGGAGAAAAGCTGAGAGCTATTATAAGCCTAAAAAGGAAACGACCAGATTTAAAATCAGGCCCCTACCTTGATCCAATCGCCAGGAACAAGTTAAAAGATGAAGAGTGCGTTAGAAGCCACCACTGAGAGCCAAAGAGCATTCACTGAATCCACCCCGCGGACCAGCTTGCAGAAGCCTTGCTACAAGAAAATCTGTGTCCTGAGAAAGTATAAAATGTAGGCACAAGGTCAATGGCCTGATTTCTGATATTGTAAACTTTCCTGGGAGAAGTTAGCAATATCTCTTAGAAAACAGTTATTCCAAATTCTTACCAAGCCTGGAACCACTTGATCTTCATGCATCCTCACACACATCCTCTAGAAGAAAGTTCTGGCTGACATTCAAGCATAAGACAACTTAAACATGTTGGTTGTCTCCAAAGCACAAGTAACCTGAAAGACACTCAAGTTCAAAGCCTGTGCCTTGTGGCTGCAACTCTCCACCGCCCACAATATCTTTCAGAGAAAGAGAAGAAGCCATAAGGAGATCCCTTAAGAAAAAAATAAAGGTTGGGAAAGAAAGAAATTGGATCCTAACAAGAGAGAAGCACAGAATTTAAAAATTGCAAAAACTGTTAACCTACCCTAAGGCTTATGACTCACATGCAAGTTCTGCTTCAAGCAGGAGCAAGAAGGATAGAATGAGAGAATATCAACAAGAACTAGAAGAAAGAGAAGAACTTTTTAAAAAGAAGCCTCTACTCTTTGAAAAATTTTCTCAGAAAAATACAAGAAAGGCAACAGAAAAACATTATTCTACCACCCTAAAAGTACCAGGCGTATGGGATAAGTTTGCTTCAAAGAAAGGCCAAAGTGGGAGAATTCTTGAGTACTTTAGTCATCGATAGATGAAAAGTCTCACTGAAGATAAAGAAAAGCTTAATGGAGAAGAAAGGTGAAAGAGAGTGTGGAGAAGAAAATGATTTTATTGATACCAACAGACAGGAGTCTTGCAAGGAAAAAGATTAAATTGATGACAAAAGTGGAGAAGAGAATTCTGTTGAAGAATAAAATCAATGTAGCCAGGCCTCCTCCTCGGCTCTGGCAGCAAGTTGTCAGCAGCCACACTGTGCTGATCAAGGCTCCCATGAAAACACATTCCCTCAGTGCAGGGCCATCAAGCAAAATGTTCCTGTAACCTAAATAGGATTATTCCATCTGATCAGTCATTTGATGAGCTAGAGGCAGGCTTTTGCCTATTTAATTTTCTAATCATCACAAAGGATCTCTTTGCAACTTTGATCATTACTATGTTTTTTTAGGTGGTATGTTTATTTTTTTTTGCATAGCTGATATGTAGTTTTTTTTAAAATCATTGTATTAGGGGTTCATACAACTTTTATCACAATCTATGCATATATCAATTGTGTGAAGCAATCTATACATTCATTGCCCTCATTATTCTCAAAACATTTGCTCTCTACTTAAACCCCTGGCATCAGGTCCTCATTTTCCCCCCCTCTCTCCCTCTCCCCCTCCCTCATGAGCCCTTGATAATTTATAAATTATTATTTGTCATATCTTGCCCTGACCGATGTCTTCCTTCACCCACTTTTCTGTTTTCCGCCCCCCAGGGAGGAGATCACATGCAGATCCTTGTAACTGGTTCCCTCTTTCCAACCCACCGTCCCCCTACCCTCACAGTATCGTCACTCACACCACTGGTCTTGAAGGGATCATCCGCCCTGGATTCCCTGTGTTTCCAGTTCCCATCTGTACCAGTGTACATCCTCTGGTCCAGCCAGACTTGCAAGGTCACTGCTGTCACAGATTAATTATAAAAGTAAGCTACTTCATTATTTTCGGTGGGAAAAATTGATTAGTATTGAGAATGGAGAGTACTCATCTTTGGTGATTTGTTGGACAAGATTTTCCAGAAAATATGAGTTCAATCTTTTTACAAAGCATATTAGTTTCAAATTATTTTTCTCTGAATTGACCTCCCATCGTAAATTCTCCAACTTGTTTTGTGAGCTATTTTAAAGTTTCATATCTGGGCAATTAAAAAAAATAGTATTAAGACAGAGTAAGAGTAAGAACAAGATACTTACAAATCTACCTTTATTTCTTTACTGAGCTCTTAACATACTCATGCCACACCCACTTTCTCTTTGGATCCCTAAGGTGGAGTCCAAATCCATGTTTTAATAGATGATGAGAGTGTGCAAATCTTGGAACTCAGATTTAGTTCTTTAAGACTGGACCCACTTACACACAAGTTTTTACACATCATCACAAACAATTTTTGGTCTTACTGTGCACAATGTTTTATTGATTTTATAGCTCTGCTATTTTCCCTCTTTAAGCAAACTTCCGTGTTAAAAATTCAAGACAATCACAAAAAAACAGTATGATAATACACTTAATTTTCTAAAAACGATCAGCATACTTTAATGGCAGGTTGCCTTAAATGGCTGTGTACAGGTATGCTATAAATTAAAGAAAGGAAATGTTTTTTCTCAGGGAAAATGTTCACTTGTAATTTCTTTTCCACAGTTAGTTAAATTACCTTTCATACTCATAATCGTGTAAACTCCTTGAGAGTTGCCCCATTTTATAATTTATCTTTGTATCCCCTTCATGTTTAATGCAGGTTTGGGGATATGGTAATTTCTTAATAAAAGTGAAAATGAATAAATATATAATAATATATATGTAGCCTTAGTTAGATGTTGAAAACCGTTAGATTAATAGTATCTACCTAATGTCTACTTAATATCTGCATGCATGATGAAAAGGCCACTCTTACAATGGTATAAAGAAGGATCGCAGTTTGTCTTTTTTTAAAACAAAAGCTTCCGTTTTTAATCCTGACTCTGAAGTGTGTAAGAGTACAGTTATCATAACCTTCCCAAATCACGAATTATGAGGAAATAATATTTACTGAGTCAGCATGAATTCCACAGTAGAACATGTTCACCTGTTTCAGTGATGCCTTGAGAACGTATTAAGAGAGTTGGGCTGCTTTCAGCAGGCAGGTGACACAGTGTAGCTGGAATTCTACTTTTCTACTCTCTTTCTGTCTGTGTCCGACCCTGTCCTGTCCAAGAGTTGAATCTGACTTCTATATGTTTGGGGAGCCTTGGCTGACGTCCAGAAACACTGGCCTGGGATTGTGGCAGCTGAATATGATGAGTACTCATTTTCCCAGCCCCTTCAGTTGAGGCATGTGATCTGAACTCTGGAAAACCATAGTGTAAGGCTTAGATTTCCAAGTGCATAAAGAAGAAAGGAGCAACGGCCTGGAGAGTTTTTCCTCTCCTCCTTTTACCCCCCACTTCTCATTTCTTTCTCTCTCTCTTCCTCTCTTACAGTGCCTACAGTAGCCAGTAGCAGAGACTACTTTAAGACCAAATTCTTGATGTAAAAGTATCCTCAGAAAAACCTGTCCCTTTAGATAATCAGAGGAGGTGAGATCAGTCATAAGTTTTGTTTTGATTTTCATTGTTGTACCTCAGAATGTAGCCTTGAGTCTGAATCTCCTCCCAGTTCAGAACTTGATGATGCGCTGTGCAGTGTCATTTCCTAATGTCGCTGCCCCACAACCCTTGCTCCTGCCCAACCCCAATCTATGCCAGTAGAACCTGAAAGATGTTCAGAAGAAATCGGATTATGTTGTTAAATAAATGTTCTAAATGATGAGAATTTGAAACTGTGATCACAGAAATACAATTTAAGGTTAATATGAATTTTGTGGACATGAGGTCACACAAACCAAGCAGAGTCAAGCACATATTGTGAGTATTAGGAAAGGAGAGCTCCATAGATCGCAGGGAGGAAAATGGACAGAACAAAATACCAATATGAGCCTCTCGAATGTAACCTAATGTCTCATGTAAAATACAGTCCTTACTCTATGAGTATTTAGGAAATAAAATAATTCTCCCTCTGAGCCAGGTAGAATTCACTAGTAAACTGTAATAAATGCATCTAATATACTAATTTCAACAAGATATTGGATAAGGTCCTATTGAGTATGCCAGGGATAAAATAAAGAAATATAGATTTTATGATGATACACTTTAGAAATTCTCTACTGGTGAAAGGTAAATTCACAAAAATATTAAGAGTAGACTAATAACAAAGAGAAGTCTTGGGAGGTTGACTAGTAGAATCATTTCATTACTGGTCCTAGTCAAGGATTTAGGTTAAGGATATTGAAGGAGAATGGATGAAACTTCTGGAGATGGCACGGAACAAGGGACTTAAGTTAGTTCACCATCAGTCATTCAATTGGCACTTTCAGTGGCTTGCATGTTGCCACGATACTGGAAGCTACCAAAAATACAAACTTACTGCCCTTGAGTCATTTCTGACTCAGAGTTACCCCCTGAGTGTTTCTGAGACTGCCACAGTTTATGGGAACAGTAAACCCAGTCTTTCTCCCATAGAGCTATGCCAGCAGTCACTCATGGTGGACAAGTTTCAGCAGAGCTTCCAGAGGAAAAATGGTCAGGGAAAAGGCCTGGAAATATACTTTCTAAAATAAACAAATACAGATCTTGGAGATCTCAGAAATTGTCTGCAACTTCAAGTTACTTACTTAGGAAATGCCATTGGGGATGACAAATCACTAGAGATGAGCATCATGCTTAGTAGAGTGAAGGGCAAGGGAAAGCTCAAGAAATCTTCAATGAAATGATCCATGTAAGGGTTCCTGCACAAGCATGATGAAGTATTATGTAATTCCTGTTCTTCTCAATGCTTTCTGTAGTTTGTTCTGATCCACACAGATGCCTTTGCATAGCGATTAAAGATAAGTAAGCATCTTTCTAGTATCCTCTGCTTTCAACTAAGATCTACCTGACATAGCAATGATGTGCATTTTCCTTCCTTTTTTTAAAAATCATTTTATTGGGAGCTCATGCAATTCTTATTACAATCCATACATACATCCATTGTGTCAAGCATATTTGTACAGTTGTTACCCTCATCATTCTCAAAACATGTTCTTTCTACTTGAGCTCTTGGTATCAGCTCTTCAATTTTGCCCTGTCACCCTCCCTCCCTCATGAACCCTTGATAATTTATTTTTAAAATTTTCATGTCTTACACTGAGCGATGTCTCCCTTCACCCACTTTTCTGTTGTCCATCCCTCTGGGAGGGCTTATATGGAGATCATTGTGATCCGTTTCCTCTTTCTCTCCCACCTTCTCCTTACCCTCCTGGTATCTCTACTCTCATTATTGGTCCTGAGGGGTTTATCTGCCCTGGATTCCCCGTGTTTCCAGAACTGATTTGTACCAGTGTACATCCTTTGTAAGGTAGAATTGGGATCATGATAGTGGTGGTGGCATAGGAAGCATTAAAGAACTAGAGGAGATTGTATGTTTCATCGTTGCTACACTGCACCCTGACTGGCTCATCTCCTCCCCGCAACCCTTCCGTAAGGGGATGTCCAGTTGCCTACAGATGGGTTTTGGGTCTCCACTCCACACTGCCTCTCATTCACAAAGATATTATTTTTTTGTTTTTTGATGCCTGATACCTGATCCTATAGACACCTCATGATCACATAGGCTGGTATGCTTCTTCCTTGTGGGCTTTGTTGCTTCTGAGCTAGATGGCTGCTTGTTTATCTTCAAGCCTTTAAGACCCCAGATGCTATATCTTTTGACATCCAGGTACCATCAGCTTTGTTCACCACATTTGCTTAAGCACCTGCTTTGTCTTCACTGATCATGTCGGGAAGGTGAGCATCATGGAACACCAGTTTAATAGAACAAAGTGTTCTTGCATTGAGGGAGTACTTGAGTAGAGACCAATGTCCATCTGCTACCTTAATACTAAACCTATAAATATATGCATGTAGATCTATTTCCCTATCATATATATATATATATATATATATATATATATATTTACATTAGGTACATGCCTATATTTAGACTTCTATAAATGCCCTTTGCTTCCTTGTTCCTTCCTCTATTTCCTTTTACTTTCCTCTTGCCCCACTGTCATGTTCAGCCTTTATTTGGGTTTCATTAATTCCTCTTGGTTACATTGCCCTTGATCAAGCCCTACCAGGCCTCTTACACCCTCCTCACCACCGATTTTGGATCACTACTTGTTCCCTTGTCCCTGGGTTTATTAACACCCACTTCCTTTCCCCCGCCTCCCCTTCTCCCATGTCCCCCCTGAACCATCGGTCCCATTGTTTTCATCTCTAGATTGTTTCTCCCACGTATCCTATCTAGACAGACCTGCAGAGATAGTAATATGCACAAAAAACAAGACAGAGAAAAACAGCAACAAAAGAAAACAAAATAACAACAAAAACGAAAAAAAAAAAAAACACCTATAAGTAGTTCAAGATCTGTTTGTTGACCTTTAGGAGTGTTTTCCATTTGCGTCTGATTGGGGGCCATGCCCTGGCCCCATGGTCTATTTTTGGTATTCTCTGATGACTCCTTGCTCTGTTCCCCTTGCTATGCTGTTTCACACACTTAGGTCCTTGCCTCAGTGTGGTGGGGTCAGATCGTGTGCAATTCCCACAGTGTCTCCAGTATTGTCTCCAGTAGCACTATGGGTCAGTGAAGGACATTGAGTCTGGTAGTGGGGATGGTCCTATGGTCCTTTCTGTGTGTTGACTGCTCTGAGTGGGAATATTGTCCTCAGGGTTTGGTGGTCAGGATGTGTTCCACTGTCTCTTCCTCTCCCTTCATTTGATCCTGTGTGCTCTGATCAGACATGTCCCTCTCCCTGAGCTGTAGCATCAGTGCTGTCCTCTGAAGTGAATCCTTCTGTGGGGAGTGGGGGTTGTCACGTAGTTGGGACTGGGGCTGGCCCCTTCATGCCAGTATGTTGCATTCACATTTTTCATATCCTCCTCTACCAGTTTAAATTTCTGTCAGGTCTATGTGACAACTACAATCATTTTTCCAAAGAAGGAACTGTAGCAACGTGAACTACTGCAACCATTGTTGAATCATCTTCAGCCTCATTTTATGTATTTACTTCAGCCTTCATATATTTATATTATTTGCATGTGATATTGTTCAATAATTCTTAATGATATTGTTCTCTAATTCTCCTGTGGGTCACTTTTTAAAAAAGATAAATCTTTTTATTGGGGGCTCTTACTGCTCTTAGAACAATCCATACATCAATTGTATTGAGCACACTTGTACATATGTTGCCATCATCATTTTCAAAACATTTTTTCTACTGGAGCTCTTGAAATGAGCACCTCTTTTTCCGTCCCTTTCCCCTCCCACCCTCATGAACCTTTGATAAATTATTAATTATTATTGTTTTCATATTTTACAATGTCCACTGTTTCCCTTCACCCACATTTCTGTTGTTAGTAACCGTGTGTGGAGGGGAGGGGGTGATGGTAATATGTTGATCCTTGGTATATTGGTTCCTCCTTTCTTCCCCTTCCCCCACCCACCTTCCCTGTATCCTCATGGTACCGCTACTCCCATTACTGTTCTTAGGGGAGTTAGCTGTCCTGGATTCCATGTGTCAAGAGCTCTTATCTGTACCAATGTACATGCTCTGGTCTAGCCAGGTTTGCTAAGTAGAATTGTGGTCATGATAGGGGGTAGAGGGAGGGGAGCATTAAAGAGCTAGAGGAATGTCATGTGTTTTGTTGGTCCTATACTGCACTCTGGTTGTCTCATTCCTTCCTTGTGACTCTTCTGTAAGGGGATGTCCAATTGTTTATAGATGGGCTTTGGGTCTGCACTCCAACCCCACACTTTCACATAGGTATGATTGTTTTGGTTCTTCTGATGCCTGGTGCCTGATCCTATCGACACCTTGTGATCACGCAGGCTGGTGTGCTTCTTCAATGTGGGTTTTGTGCTTCCCTGATAGATGGCTGCTTGTTTAACTGAAAGACTTTAAGACCCGAGATGCTATCTTTTAATAGCCAGGCACCATCAGCTTTCTTCACCACATTTGCTTATGCACCTATTTTATCTTGGACATAAGAATGTGTGTGTATGTATATATATATATATATATATATATATATATATATCTTCTGGTCAGCTATATGACCAGTTAGCAATCTTAAAAAGTTCTTGACATATGTGAGTCAGTACTAGTAGTGGTTAAATGGTTACAAGCATTTCTGGAAATTGATAGATCTGTACCATAAAAATGACAAACTTCCCTATATAAGGTATCCCTTATTTTCAAAGTCTGATTACTAGTGTGCAAACTAATCAGGGTAGTCAACATTAAATAGTTACTTCCCCCAACTGGAGATCAAAAACCAGAAGGGAAAATATAATAACAGCAGAAGTAGAAATCACTCAGTCCCCCTCTCTTGGCTCTTATGTAAAGTACTAAGAAAAATGTGACAACTGCAATCATTTTTCCAAAGAAGGAACTGTAGCCAGGTGAACAATAGGGCACTTGGCTGCTAATCCAAACGTCAGTGGTTTAAACCAACCCAGTTGCTCCATAATCAAAAGATTGGTGGTTTGAAGTCATCTTACCCCTCGAACCCTCTTCAGCAGAAAGACCTGGCTGTCTTCTTCCATAAAGATTACATTCAAGAAAACCCTGTGGAACAGTTAATTAAAACAACTACTTTAGAATAATTTACATTTATTAAAAATTATTTTCAAATATAATACTACCGAGGTACTAGTTTTCATGGTTGTATGCTGCAATTAGCATATGCAAATTTTGCTATTCTTTTGATGAATCCACAGCAATGCATAGCTGAAACAGCATATAGATCTTAATTATATTGCAGACCTAGTGAAATATACAAAAATATGCATCAATAAAAAGTGCAGAAAAAACATTTTCTGAAAACAGCTGTCATTTCTGATGTAACAACATACAATGTGATCAACAGTGAAGAAGTAAATACAAATTATTGAAAAAGATTTATTTCAAAATCACCATTTATATGTATTGATTTATTACTATTTTTTCTTAAAGGTTTGACAATACTGAAAGCTATAAAAAGAAAAGCAAATGATAAACTGAAAGTTATTTGCTTAAGACTAATAACCAAAATTTTATAGAAAAGTTCTCATTAGTATTTTGAAAGAAAATAAAATCAACAATTGCTATTTTATAATCCCTCTTCAAGGAGCCAAGCCAATATTACTCAGTGATTTATCTAGAAATGCTGACTAAACACAACAGAAGGAGGTGTCATTGGAATTCCATTTTAACAGCTGTCTATGGTGTCTAGACCATAACTGATACTGTATTTCAAAAACATTTATAAATATTTCCAGGGCCTAAAACAGAAGCCCCAAAGCAATTATATTTTGTAAACTTTTGAAGTTCCCCAGATATTGCTCAATACTTTTTTGAAGGATATGTTTTCTATGTCCAAATGGTGTCAAGATTCAAGTCAAGGAACAGAGGCCACTATGTCATCAGCTAGAATTGCAAAGCTGGTATATATGAAAGGGCAATTGGCAAGGGGGTCGATTTGGGGTTGTTTTCCCCTTAGAGTAAGTAATCCAACTGCAATTTAATAAAAGACAGATGGTAAATTGAAGACAGAAGGGTGGAACTATGGAAGACATGCAGTTTGGGTTTTGTGAAAATGACTTGTAAACACCAGATGAAGTATAATTTTTAAATCTCAAACCAGCGAGTTTGATTGTTTTTTAATCAGAATATTTAGGGGCAATCCTATCCATGTCATGAAAAGCTCCATCGTAGATATTGGATAGTCTCACTGCCAGTGGCTTAAAGGACTTCAAGGTGAAGTAGAATCTGCTGTAATTTGGTTATGATTCAAAAGCTATGTAACAGATGAGTGTTAAAGTAGAAGTAGGGCCCTCACAGCGCCTAAAAGGTCTTGTGACCCTTTGCACTAACAGCTGAGTCACATGCACATTCCTGGTGTTTACAAATTAAAGGGGCCATATGGATTTAGACAACTTTCAGAGCAAAAAAAACCCCATAAAATTAAAGAAAACAAGGTCTATGAGAAAACGTGAAAGGAAGTGGAATAGCTTTATTTAGCTCCCTCAGGCGAAATAAAAGGCTCCCCTAAAAGGAGCCCTGGTGGCACAATCGTTAAGCACTAGACAGGTCACTGAACCCAAAGGTCAGTGGTCCAAAGAGACAACTCACTTCATAAGAGTAAGATGTGACATTATGTCTCCATCCTGATTACAGCCTTGGAAACACTGTGACGCTGTTGTTTCTTCCCTGTAGACTCACCGAGTTGGAATGAACAACACATCATAAAATAACCACAGCAATGAGTACAATATACCACAAGAAACTTGACCTTGGACATAACCTGCTTGGTGGACTAGGGAAGAAAAGCATAAAGATTTGACTTGACAAGAATTTTCAGACCTGTAAAGAGTTTTTGTTTTTAAATGAAAATTAGTTATCTCTTTATATTCAGTTAGTTTAGATAAGAGTTCAAAGGCATTGCTATGTCCAGTGTAAGGAGCTCTAGTGGAGCTCAGATGCTATTCAATAAGAAAAACAAGTGCTGATACATGCCACCATACCATGAGTGTACTCCCAATATGCTCATGGAGAAAAGATGTATACACAGGATGACATACTACATGATTCCATATCATTAACCCAAACAAGGTCAGGGACGAACTGTGGAACAGACCATCAGTTACTCATAGGAAAGCTCTTGTTCAAGCTGTCAACATGACAAAAATAAAAATCCACAAGACCTAAATGAAAACTTTGAGTGTATTCCAGCTAAACTAGAGAACATCACAAGAACAGTTTTGAAGCACTGAACATTCTGATAGAAAACCGGGTTTTCTTTCATATTGTGGTTTGACATCAAGCATAGTATACTTGAGGAAAACAAAAGGCCACTAAAGAGATGGGAAATAAAGTGAAGAGCAAAGTGGATGTCAGCAAAGACTCCGAAACCTACTCTTGAGTACAAATGGAGAAGTGGACTGAGCAGAAAATGCCAAGGGGCAGCCCGGGAACACAGAGTGTTGTCAGGAAATACACAAAGAACTGGAATGAGACAGCCAAAAAGAAGGACATGTTCAGCATATCTGAAGCTAAACAAATTTTAAAAATGTTTTCAAGCCTGGAATGCCAATTTGGAAGGATTTCAGGGACAAATATTCATAAAGGAATATGAAAGAAATAAATAGAATCACTGGACCAAAATGTTTTGGTCAACTTTAAACCTTCTCAAGAAGTAGCCTATGCACACTCTTACAAGGATGCCTGGGAAATCTTAATGGAAAGACAAGTCCAGAGGTGGTAGGGAAGGCAAATCTGTCTCAGAGAAGCTGATTTCACTTCTGTTGGTGGATACATTGGTGGGGCAATCTGCCATTGGGAAAAGTGTTTAATATTATTGAAATAGTCCCAAAGGAGACTACACCCAGCTCTGACTTGGGCACTTTTGACCTCATGTTTATCTAGTGCTTGGTGACCCAGGCTGCATTCTACAGACAATCAGGGATTTAGATTCTGTTTTCTTAAGGGACCCGACATCTTTTAGAGGCCAAATCAGAATTATCTAATTTGGAAATGCCACTAAGCAATCTGGATGTTACCTTAAATTTACGTATAGCAGATTTAAGGAATTGAACTACTCACTTGGACGTAAGGCTGAAATGCCCTAGTGTGAGAAGTAGATGAGAGGCCATTGGACTTTGGTTCAAATCTCTTACTTTGAGGGGTCCAATGAATGGCAGCTCGGGACTACCATATATTTGCTATTTTCCTGCTCCCTTTGCTTTTTAATGACATGTCCTAGTCTAGCAGGCACAGCTCTGCTTTTGTAAATGAACATTATTGAAAGTTTTGCCCTATCTTAACTCTCATTGTTTATGCAAACAGGGTCCAGTATAAATAGGATTAAAAACTTTAGTTTCTGATCTGTGCAGGTCAACAATCCATTAACAGTTTCTTGGGGTTATGTCAGAGGAGGTTGAGGGAAATGGGGAGCTAGGACATCATGCCTTCTAAACCGGAGAGGCAGTAAAAAAGAGGAAGGTCCTTGCATGCTGAAAGCAAATAATACAAGAAGCTGGACAATATGAAGAGCATCATGGGACCAGGATTTTGAGGAAGGCCCATTAACAATTCTGATCCAGATCTCAACTTCAATTCTTTAAAGAAAGTGAAAAACAAATTACAAGCTTTATATGGAGAGGGAAGAGAGTCAGAATAAGCTAAGAACCTCTTTAAAAAAAAACAACAAAATAAGAGGTCAATCACTTCCCGACCTCTAAATATATTACACAGTCACAATAGTAAAAACACCCAGGTACTAGTACAATGATAGGTACATAGAGCTATGAAAGAGAAAAGAGAACCCACACACTTACAGACAAATGATCTTATACAACATGCCAAACAACATGACAGGGCAAAGAGAGAGTCCCTTGAAAAGACGGTGTTAGCAAAATTGAGTGTCTGTCTTCAGAAACTGAAATAAGACCCACACCTCACCACATAAACAAAAATTAATTCAAGATGGATCAAAGATCTAAATGTACTCTAACTAGATAGATTATAAAGGTAATATGACACAGAACTATAAGGATCATTGTGGTAGATCCACAATTTCATGTCAACTTGAAGATACATAAAAGTGTTGCAGTGGAGTCAATCAGGTCATAGTCTGATGGTCTCTCTTGGAGGTGCAACCAAGATATAGAGTCCTTTGGAGACTTTCTCTGCCTACTTTCTCACTAAAGAGGAGAATTGCTGGATATATGCCATGTTCTCCGCCAGCTTTGTATCCACATGGCTTTGCACCATAATAGCACTAGCACACATATGCACACCCATGTTCGTTACAGCACTGTTCACAATAGTAAGAAGATAGAAACAAGCTAAAGGCCCATCAGGATAAGAATGGATAAAGAAATTCTGGTAGATACACACAATGGAATACTACACAGTGCCGGGGGAGGGGCAAAGGAGGGGGCTGATGAAACCACAAAGGACCTGGATGGACCTGGAGAACTTGCTGAGTGAAATTAACCAGTCAGAAAAGGACAGATATTGTATGAGAACGCTGTTAGAAAAAGGAAGGAGGAGGAGAAGAAAGACAAAAGATTCTCATTCCAAGGCAACAGTCTTCAGGAATGACAAAGCAAAGGGGAAGGCAAGGACAGGAAGACAAAGCAATAGGCAAGAGGGGTGAGAAGTATGAACTTGGGTGGTGGTGGGGAGATATTAAGCTACAAGAAAGAGAAGAGAAATCGAAGGAGGAGATGTAGGGGGTTGGGTAAGCTGGTGTGGGGTTTTACAAGTGGTTCAAACTGTTGACTACAAAATTGATTATCTGAAATATAAACCTTCTAGAATTAAGCTAAGAATGATATATCAGATCATCAGAATTGCTTTATCTTATGGCAAATGTGCCATAGTAAAGGAGAACATTAACAACTCTTCTTAACCTAAAAACTATTAAAAATAAGTTTATTTTTAAAATAGTTTAAAATTTTTGCAATATTCAAAAGATGAATGATCTTTATTTTTCTTGCTTATGAGGTCTTCATCAGGTTTTAGTGTCAGGATTGTCCTGATTTCATTAGGTGAATTAATAGATATTTCCTCCTTTTTCAATTTTCTGTAGACTTGGCATTATTGATTTCATAAATTTTGTATAGAACTCACATATAGATCTCAGTCTATTTTCTTCTGGGAAAGGATTTTAATATCAGATTCATTTTCATTAATAGCTCTAGTTCTGTGTATACTTTCTATTTATTTTTGTATGTGATAAATATATGTCACAAAAATGACATTTTAACAATTTTCTCATGTATAATTCAGTAATGTTAACATGTTCATCATGTTATTCAACCATCACCCCATTCCCAAATTTCTCTATTCCTCTTAGCAGTAGTTCTGTGTCCCCTAAACAATCAGTTTTCCTTTGCTTCTCTCTCCCACATGTACCAGCACCAAGTGTAAATTACAACCAATACTTCCCTATTCTAGCTGTCTTATATAAGTGGAATAATTCAATATGTATCCTTTTGTGACTGATTCATTTTACTTAGTATGATGTTTACAGTTTGATCCATCTGCTAGCACATATCATGACTTTATTTCTTATTCAATTGAGAAGATTAGCCCAACTGTGCTTGTTGGTGTTATACCTGGGGCTGTGTCTGGAGCATTGCATCAGGCAGATGCCTTAAGAGATAAGGCTACATATTCATGGGAAACAACTTCCCCCAAAATTACTGCCTTTAGACTTAAATCTCAGTGACTCCCCAAAGGGAAAGTCTAGTTGGTGACTCTGGAAGAAATGCAATATATTCATAAAGAATTGCTAGACAGACCCTGGAGAATATATGTAGGAATTGTTATTAAGGGTGTGGGGTGATACCAGGAACATAAGCTTGCATCAGTCTGAGTTTTCTTTATATGAACCCACTAAGCACAGATTTTTCATTCAGCATTTTAAAAAATCATTTTATTGGAGGCTCGTACAACTCTTATCACAATCCATACATCCATCCATTGTGTCAAGCACATTTGTACATTTGTTGCCCTCATCATTCTCGAAACATTTACTTTCTACTTGAGCCCTTGGTATCAGCTTCTCATTTTCCCCCTCCTTACCCACCTCCCCTCATGAACCCTTGGTGATTTATAAATTATTATCATTTTGTCATGTCTTACACTGTCCAACGTCTCCCTTCATTCAGTATTTAAGCTTGAGTGGTTTGTAGAATATCTGTGCCCTGTTCAGTTAGTTCACCAAAGTGCCAGACCTACCTTGGCATACTACAGAAGAAGGTATACAAAGCCTTAGGGAAACTGGCATGTGAGAGTGGATTTAAAAGGATAAGCACATAGAATCACAAAGGAGTGTCCTGAGGATACACCTTTTACCAAAGTAGTAAGAAGAAATTTTGTGAAGGGATCCCCAGCATCTTGGAATCCTCCTGTGATTGTCATCTTACATCAGCCAGGCTTGTCAGTAGAACCTGTCCTAATTGAATTAAGACACATTTCTGCAATGGGGTTGATTGGGCCCCACAGGGGTAGAGGCCAAGGCCAAGTGGCTTCAAAATTCAATCAAAAGAAACAAGGTGAGCATAGTTCACATAATGGACAGTAGAATCAAAGCAGTAATCAGAATAGCCTGACACGTCTGAATCTATGGCATGGGCTACTTCAGCATGGTATCACACAAAGTATTGCCTCAGATTAAAGGACTCACTTCACAGCAAGTGAAGTACAGGAATGGGCCCATGCTTATGTAACCCACTGGTCTCGTGTTTTCCGTCACCCTAAAGCAGCTGAATTGATGCGACAATGGAATGGACATCTAAAACATAATTACAGGGCCAGCTTGGTGGCAATACCTTGCAAGGTTGGGGTGGTGTCCTCCAGGAGACCATTTACGCTCCAAACCAGCTTCCAATATATGGCGCTATTTCCTCAATAGCCAGGATTCACAGGTCCAGAAACCAAGGGATGGAAATGGCCCACTCACCACATTTGTGCTTCCTGTCCCTACAACCCTATGCTCTTCAGGTCTGACGGTCGTAGTTACAAACAGAAAAAATATTCCCACCTGGAGACACAGCACTGATCCCATTAAACTGAAAGTTAAGAATATTTCCTTGCCATGTTGGGCTTCTCATGCCTTTGGATCAACAGGCGAAGGAAGGTGTTACTATAGTGAGTGGTTTGATTGATCCTGATTCCCATGGGGAAATTGTACTAGTGTAGCACAATGAAGGCAAGGAAGAATGTCTGGAGTCCAGTTGATTCCTTAGTTCATTTCTTATGACATCCTGTGCTGAAAGTCAGTGATAAGCTATTGCACCCCAATCTGGAAATGACTATTAATAGCCAAGACTCTTCAGGAATGAGGATTTGAGTCATGTGACCAGGTAAAGACCCACTTTCTGAGGGCAAGAGAAATATCGAATGGGTAGTGAAAGAAGGTAGCTCCAAACACCACCTAGGCCATGGTATCAGCTGCAGAAATTATGTTTCAGCAAACAAAGTCAATATTATGGCAAAGATTGATTTCGGATCTTAACCTACCTATTACCATGAGCTACATCAAGTGACTACTGTATGGCAGTCAGAGTGGGTCAGAGTAGAACTGTGGTCCATAGAGTTTCCAATGACTACTTTGGGGGAAGTAGATCACCAGGTGTTTCTTCCACAGACCCTCTGCATGGAAGAAGATATCTAATCCTTCAGTTAGCAGCCAAGCAAATGAACCAATTGAACCACCCAGCAATTCCCTTAATCTCCTACCCATACTTACTGTTGCACCTAGTCTCGGAGAGTCTACATTATGTAGAAAAAAAGGAAAGCAAAACAGCACTTTAAAAATGTGATTATTGGCACATAGCACTGACCCCCAAAAAATAGATCAAAAGCTTAATACCTTTTTGAGGAAATTGTACCAATTAAAAAATTACTAACTTAGAATTGACATCATGAATTTTCAGTGAACCATGAAATATTGCTCAAACCAGAATGGACTATGAAAGATATGACTCCAACAAGAAAGTCAAACTCCCCAGAATTATTTCAGATGTTTTCATGGAAAGTACAAACAGGTGAGAATCCCCCAAAGGGCTAAATAAGGGGTCATGGACTAGGGAGTTCCTTCCAGAGAGCAGAACAGAAATACAGGAACTTCCCCTGGTGGATTTCACAATTGCTACAAAGCAGTGACTATATGATTTATATTTTTCTCTTTCTGAATGGGAATGCTTATCTGAAGCTATTCGGTTATAAGAGAGTAGGTGACGAGGGTGTCAGGAACACTGCAATATTAGACCATAGCCACCAAACTATGAGGATCCACATCTTGAGCTGTACGTTACATTTTCTGAGCTGGAGGAGTAATCGGATGGGATTGTAGATTATCTCCCTTGGAAGGGGCAAAGCATCTTCTCTGTGAGGAAAGAATAGTGAAAAACTTGTTAGGTGCCTGTGAAAACAAGACTGGGTTAGTGAATTCATCATGCGCGTGGTCAGGTGAATACTAAAAGACTTGTGATAAGAAGACTACTACTTGTACAAAGAACGCTACTACACAAGAAACCACATTCCGCTTTTATGGATAAGGAGCCCTAAGACTGTGAAAATAGCAAATGCCCCAACAATGCACTACCATTGAGGTGATGGAGACTCTTAGTGACCCGATAGGACCGAGGGAAACTGCCCTTATGAGTTTTCAAGGCTGTATAAAAAATGGTGCGATTCAGTTTGCTATGATGGTGTGGTCAAAAACACTCTAAGTAGGGTCAAAGAGCTAAGTCTGTCACTACTGCTAAAAGCAATGAAGCATTTAAAAGTGGGGAGTGGAGGGGAGCAAGGGGCAACCCATTGCAATGATCCACACATAACCACAACCCCCTTCCAGGGGGATAAAGAACAGAAACTATGGGGGAAGGGAGACAGCAGGTGGTGTGGGAATGAAAATAATAATAATTTATCATTTATCAAGGGGTTATGAAATTGGGAGGGGGAGGAAAAGGAGAAACTGATAGCAAGGGCTCAAATATGTACAAATATACTTGATACAATTGATGTATGGATTGTTATAAGAGCTGTACGAACCCCCAATAAAATGATCTTTTAAAAAAAAGAGGGGGAGGGAATTGGTATGGTTTGTACAATAAAAAAAAGATCACCAATTTGGAAGAAAAAATAATTCCTAGATCTTAGACTTGTTAGTTCATTTCTAAGGACTTTCTCAACTCTAAATAAGATAGTTTACCCAGACATATACTTACTATACCTTTTAATGTTAGGAACATGTGTGTATGGTAAAGGAAAGAAAGGGGAGCTTAGGCTAAAATCTATACAGACAGTGTCTTTGTAGTTAGTGTACTGTAAATAGTCCCTGGATCATATGAACAGTTAATGTGAGCTGCTGCTAATCTAATAGTTGAGGTCAAGTATACCCAAAGATGCCCTTAAGGAGACACCGGACAGGGCAAGATATGACAAAATAACAATTTATAAATTATCAAGGGTGCATGAGGGAGGGGGAAACAGGGAGGGATGGGAAAAAAAGAGGACTTGATGCAAAGGGCTTAAGTGGAGAGCAAATGCTTTGAAAATGATTAGGGCAAAGAATGTACAGATGTGCTTTATACAATTCATGTATGTATATGTATGGATTGTGATAAGAGTTCTATGAGTCCCTTTTTTTAAAGGAAAGAGAAGATGAGCACAGCTTTAAAAATTTTTGTTAATATTAAAAATTTAAAGTGTGTTGAAAATTTTTTAAATTAAAAATAAAAATTTTCAATATGTTGAATAGCCTGATTTTTTTTTAAAAAGATGCCCTTAAAAAAAAAGTTTGGCCATTCTATTTCTGACAATCAGCTATTTGAGGAACCAACCCTGTTTAGCATCATTCCATTCTGACACACAGAGAGTCACACTGAGTTAAGGCAACTTGCATCAGCTGTTGTTTTCTGGGGTTTTTGCTTGTTTGTTTAAAATAACACGTTTACTTCCACCCATTAGCAGAATAACTTGTCAACTACCATCTTTTCCCTCTAAAGCAAAATCTTCTTTGTTGGCTCCCCTAAACCCTGTTCATGAATAAACCTATATTTTGTCTGTCCGGCTTCCAAATTAGCAAGCACTTCTGAAAGTGCTATATCATTGCACCACTAGTTATATCTGACACTGTAAAGAGTTTACTGGGTTTTAGAATTTATTCTTTTGTAGTCAGAAGTTAGCTGCTTCATGGGAAACATGTTATTCCTGGGATGAAAATTGCCATGGATATGCTGGCTTGGTTTAGCTCAACTTGAATAAAGGGTCCAAATCTGTCGTCACTGATACTTGCCCATGTTTGAGCTCAAATAATGAGGAACAGATGCGTGTTATCAAGTCATTCTCGTGTTGTTGTAGTTAATTTTATGTGTGTATTGGACAGCAATGTATCTGTCTAGCCTATGCCTGAGAATAAACCCATAATGACAGGGGTTATCAGGCTGCTAGAAAAATGGCAGTAACCAGACTAAGATTAAACTGTCTGTGCAAACATTTTTAAAGCTTGGGAAAAAAACGATCTGGAAAAAACATTGACATGATACTCTTTTCACATATTTGAACATTTACATATACATTCAAAAATTAATATATCAGATTTGTTTTTTGTTTTTTTCAGAAAAGCCTGCCATCTCATAAATCTAATTGGCCTTTTATTTCACAAAATTCATGGTGATCATTGATTTTAGCCAAAATATGTCTTGGAGTTCCCTTTCTTTCTGAGAAAGAGACTTCACTTTGTTCAGTTTTAATGTTAGGAATATGCTTTAAATCACACCAATGTTAGAAAGTTGAAAATGGAGATTTTTGAATAAGGGTTTCATTTCTTTACCATAGAGTTTCAATTACTGGGGGCCCTGACCTTGTTTCCTCTGCAATCATCAGGGAGTTGCAGCGATTATAATTGAGCTATGGAAAGAGAGACAAAAGTGTGAGTTTTCCGTGAATTCTTCTCCACAAATATATAGCAGTAAAGTTAGTCGATTGTTCACACAATCTGTCAGTTTTTTTACACTGAGTGGTTTGTTTGGTGTCATGATGCTGGAAGCTATGGCACTGGTATTTCTGCAGGGTCACCCAAAGGCAACAGGTTTCAGTGGAGCTTCTAGACTAAGAACAGACTGTGAAGCAGGAATAAGTTAACCACTTCAGAGCAAGTAGCAGCCGAAATCCGTATGCATAGCTTTGAAGGCTGAGTGAATAGGAACAGAATACTGTCAGAGATGGCGCTGGAGGAGGGTGTAACTCTTGGATCACAAGACACTCATAAGGAGGCTGAGGAAGAGTTGCTTTCTTAGAGTTCACCATGGTGATGTGAGTAGAGTAAATCCTACGGGAGTGGAGCCTTCAGGATCTTCATCTGTTCATGGGATGTAACTCAAGGTAAGAAGACACAACTGCCAAAATTACTAATAATCTGAACTAGGAAAGTAGGAAGTATAAATCTAGGAAAATTGGAAGTCATCAAAAAGAAAACGGAACACATAAAGACCAATAGCTTACGTATTCGTGAGCTGAAATTGGGATTGGGCATTTTTAATCAGACAATTATATCGTCTCCTCTGCCATGAACAATACATTCAAAAGGAATGGTTTTGAATTCATTGTCCAAAAGACCATTTCAAGGTCTATATTAAAGTTCAATGCTGTCAGTGATAGGATTATCTCTATTCATTTTCAAGAAAATCCAATAAATACAACTATTACTCAAATGTATGCACCAATCACAAAAGAACCCAAAAGAGATCTATATAAATGGATGCTCTGTGTTCATAGACAAGAAGTCAAAAAATTTCCACGGAAATCTCTACTCTGGTCAGCTGATCTGGGTACAATAGTTTTGGCACCCTCTGAGTAGAAAATTTGCTCTACTTTAATTTTCTAGATAGAATTATGTAATGTGAACCAATTGCGATATCTTTGGTATTAGCAGTTATTCCTGTTAATAATTGATCGTCTTCAGTTAGGGTGTGAACACTGTTATTTCTTTCCTTGAAAACTGATACAGATGGCCTGCTGTTCTGCACTTCTACAACTTAAACAATGTATCAAAAGGTTATCCAATTGCTGCTCTCCGTGGATCATTATAGTGATGTAACACTCCATCTATCCCTATCACAAGAGTTTGTGGGAGTTTGCTGCTCTTTCCTTTCTTTCCAAGTAGCTCATATGTGTGTGACAGCTAGATATGGAAAAGAGAAAACAGAACTGATGCAATTGAATGGTGATATTGGTGAAGAATGCTAAATATACCATGTACTGCCAGAATAACAAACAAATCTATCTTAAAAGAAAAAAGGAAGCTTTCTTAAAAGCAAGGATGAAGATCAAAACTACAATGATATATTATCTTCTCCCTGTAAAACTGGCACTGATTTTAAAGATGCGGATGAGGTTATGGGGCGACTGGAATCCTCACCCATTGCTGATGGAGTTGTAAAATGACATAACCACCATGGAGAACAGTATGGCATGTACTCGAGAAGCCAGAAATAGACATCCTTTATGATCCATACTTTAAATACCCCAGAACCCTAGTGGTAAGGTTGTTACACATTGGGCTACAGTAGACATTGTGGGCAGTCATAACCCCCAGCCACTCTGAGGGAGAAAGACTGGGCTTTCTACTCCTGTAAATAGTTACAGTCTTGGAAGCCCACAGGAGGTTGCTATGAGACAGCACTAACTTGATGGCAGTCAGTGAGGGTTATATACTCTAGGAATCTAATAGAAGTGACACAAAGAGACATATACAACTTTATATTTGTTGCAATATTATTCACAATAACCAAAAGATAGATCAACCAGAGTGTCTATTAACAGATGAATGAATAAACAAAATGTGGTAAATACAATTTTACAGTTATAAAAAATAAGTTCTCAATATGAATTGGATCAATCTGAAAGACATTATACTGAGTGAATTATACTGTTTGCATAACAATAAATATTATATGATTATAATTTTGTATGAAGTCAGAAGTAGGTATACATATAGAAATCAGCATGCAATGATGGTGTGCTAGTTTAGGTAGACTAGAGAAACAAAATTCATAAACACTCATATTTTATAAGAGAGGCATTTATACAAAGGGTAATTGTACATTAAGCATCCTAACCCAGTCCGTCCAAGCCCATATATCCGACATTAGCCCATATGTCCAACATCGATCTACGAAGTCCTTCTCAAACTCACAAAACACACAGAGTGACGCCTAATGCAGGGAGAAAAATGAACCAGTGACCATGTAGGCATCTCAGTGCTGGCAGGGGTCTCCACATGGCTGCTCCAGCACCCAGGGCTGCATCAGGGTAGGTCCATGTGGCTTCTCCTCAGGGATGTCTAGCAGGAAATGAGCCTTGCCAGCTGAGGCGGAGAACTAGCTAAGGCAGCTACAATTAGTCTGACCATCAGAAAGCAAGAGACCAGACAGGCAAGGTTCGCTGAGCCATTTATTTCTCTGCTCTTCACTTAATCCCACATGTGTTCATTGGCTAGGTTTGCACAATAAACCTGAAATAGCACAGTGGGTACCAGGAAAGGGAACCAAAGGGAGAAGGAAACACTCACTAGATCAGCGGTTCTCAGCCTGTGAGTCGTGACCCTTTTTGAGTCGAGAGACCCTTTCACAGGGGTCACCTGATTCATAACAGTAGCCAAATTACCATTATGAAGTAGCAACAAAAATAATTTTACGGTTGGGAGGTCACCACAACATGAGGAACTGTATGAAAGGGTCGCGGCATTAGGAAGGCTGAGAACCACTGCTCTAGGTGGTAATTTGGTAGTGGGGAAGACAGTGCATGTGAAGAGAACAGAACTTGATAAAGCTAAATGATGTTACTAAGGAGAGTACACAAGAATAAGTGACATTTTTGTCGAAATTATAACAGATACAATTGTGCAACAGCAATAACTTTTTAAAAACTCACTGCTATCAAATTAATGCTGACTCCCAATAACCCTACAGGACAGGGTTTCAGAGACTATAAATGTTTGCAGGAGTAGAAAACCCTGTATTTCCTTCTCAGAGTGGCTGGTAGTTTCAAACTACCAACCTTGTGGATTGCAGCCCAGCATGTAATCATAGGGAAATACTTGTGCATATGGGTCCACAGGAAGGTACATGTACACATATAGGTAGGCATATATGTGTACATACTCATATATATGCATGTGTGCATGCTGTGCATACAGTCATATAAATAATGAAGCATATATGATGCACAATAACCAAGCATCTCATGTAATTGGTTTACTGAATTTCAAGACTTAGAACCATAGTCTCGTAGGGCAATTTAGTCAACTGGCATCACATAGTTCATAAACTCTATGTTCTGCAACCTAGCTTTATTGGTAACATATTGGAGCCTAAAAGATTACAAGTGGCTATCTAAATTACAACTATCATTCTCTACTATCTGGACTAAAATAGAAAGACAGAACTAAAGAATCAAAGAAGAAACTGGTCCAGAGTACTAGCAGTCTACATAAACCATAGACTCGTCTATCTTTCGACTAGAAAAATTAGATGGTACTTGCTACCACTACTAACCATTCTGATGAGGGATACAATTGAAAATCCTAGATAGATTGGAAGAAAAATGTGGAAAAACTCACATTCTGAGAAAATATACTGGAACCGTACAGATTAGAAAAGCACCCCAGACTATGGCCCTGAGATGTCCTTCAAACTCCGTACTGAAACCACACCTGCAGGTCACCTGTCAGCTGGATAACAGATTGGATTATAAAGTAAACATCACTCTTGAGTGCTGTGATCCTTTAAAAAGAGTCATCTATATGAGAGCAAACAGTGAACATTTGCCCTGAAGCAAAGATGATAGGTTAAGGGAGAGGAAAGGCAGGGGATCTAGATTAATGGAAGAACCACCAGAACAGAAATAATGAGATGATTGACACATTGTGAAAAAAAATGTAGCAGAAGTCACTGAATATGCATAGAAATTGTTAACTGGGACCTTACACGCTATGTAAATTTATACCCAAAACACAATAAAATATTGTAAAAACAAAATGAAGAGCAAAAGGCAGTATACTAAGTGAAATGAGGACTCTATGAGTTATTTGAATTCTACTCAGAAAAAAAAAATTCACCTTCTAATTCCAACTCTACTATAATCAGCTAACCGACCCTGGGCATTCCCTTTGCCTCTTAGAACCTTGGTTTTTTAACTTCTAGGTAAGACAATGTGACCTATTTTAGAAGGTTGCTGAAAAGATCAAATGAAGCAATTGTGTGACGAGTCCTGGTGGCACAGTTGCTTGCAAAGTGGACTGTGAGGATGGAGTCAGAAGAGTGAATTCCCCAGCCACTGATGGAGAAACATGAGGCTTTCTAGTCCATAGTTTCTTTCTCTTTGAAGTTTTTCTCTTTTATTTTACTACGATTGCTAGTTTTTGTTCTTGTTTTGTATGTTTTTCTGGATATGAAATCCCCGATGGATACACTTAAAAAGGCGGTAACGGAATACATGGTTTCTTGGGGGTATGGCAGGAGAGGTTGGGGGACATGAGGAGGTAAGAACAATGAGGACAAGAAAGAAGAAGAGGTTCTAAAATTGATTGTGGTGATGATTGTACAACTGATGGAACGATTGAATTGTGTGATGGTATTTGTATGTTAGTAAACTGTTTGCTTGCTTGTGTGTTTGTTTGTTTTTTGTTTTGTTTGTTTTAATGGAGTTTTTTTACATTTTATTAGGGGCTCATACAACTCTTATCACAATCCATACATATACATACATCAATTGTATAAAGCACATCCGTACATTCTTTGCCCTCATCATTTTCTAAGCATTTGCTCTCCACTTAAGCCCTTTGCATCAGGTCCTCTTTTTCCCCCCTCCCTACCCGCTCTTCCCTCCCTCATGAGCCCTTGATACTTTATAGATTGTTATTTTGTCATATCTTGTCCTTTCCGGAGTCTCCCTTCCCCCCCTTCTCTGCCGTCCATCTCCCAGGGAGGAGGTCACATGTGGATCCTTGTAATCAGTTCCCCCTTTCCAACCCACTCATCCTCCACTCTCCCAGCATCGCCCCTCACACTAAAGAGTGTCAGTCTCAGAATCCCACAGGAGCAGTTCTATTCTTCCTAATGGGATCACTATGAGTCAGAAGTGATTCGACAGCAGTGAGAAGGAGTAGTGATTTTATTTTTTTTATGTAGCTGGAGTAAGAATGGTAAAACTTGAACTTCCCTATTTTGAACATGTCATCAGGAAAGGAAAAAATGGTAGAAAACTACATTTATTATGGTAAAAGAATAGACAACAAAAATGAAAGACCTTCAAAAAGATAAATTGGCACAGCAGCCACATTGATGGATTCACACACGGTATGTATTATAAACATGAGGTCACCATAAATCAAAGTTGGCTTGATGACAACTATCAACAAATAGTCCTCACTTAGCTGACCATCACTATTTTGTTTAACTAGTCAGTATGTGACATGTTTGGAAATACCTACATCTTTGCTTTGACTTTTTGGTAACTCATCACAGTGAGTTTACTATCTCCTCCATCTCTGTGGCTTTGCAAACCACCTGAGCTAAATCACTCTTTTCCATGATTAAGAAGCTGAATTTGAACCCAGCTGCAGTGCCTTATATTTTTCCTGTTACATTTCATCCTGTCAGAGCCACTCTCTCCAAAATTTTTCCTTTTAATTTTTAGGTGTAATTTATAAGACACTTCTGGGTGAGTTCAAAACACCACTCTTTCAGTAAATTCCCAGAGCTTAACGATACCACTTAGGAACTATTATGTAAAGTAAAAAATTACTAAGTGTACGCTTCAACATTGTCATCTAATAAACTTACAAATCATATACACATGGCAAGGTACACACTGAACAGAACATGTACAAAATTTCATTTTGGATTAAATTTTTCATTTCTCTCATGACTAATGATTATGAATATCTTTCATAATGCTTTTCACTACTATAAAATAACTGTGCTATCAGTACTTTTTTGTTGCTATTTACTTGTTTTCTTATCTTGGTTCAATTAGCAATAAATTATTTACTATCTTCCCATTTAATGAATATATGATTTGTTGAGTGTACAAAAAATGTGTTTAACCTGTTTCTATTCACTTCAATATTTCCCCCTATAATTTTATACACTTGATGGTCAGTAAATTTAATTTATATTGAATAAATGGGTATAAAATGCTATAGCTAAATTAGCTAAATAGTCAATTGTTATTAAGCAATGCTTACACACTCATTGTATTGGAAGATTCAAAAGTAAATAGAACACTTCCTTTCTATAATCAATAATATTGCAGTTGAACTAGAAAATAGTCCATAAGTGGTAAAAATGTAAAGGCTGTTTACCAATATGTGCAGATAAATGTAGTGCAAATTAGTTGCATGCTGCTATTAGAAAATAGCAGTCAAATTATATCCACTATTGGATGCGGTTGAGTTGATTTTTTACAACTAATGACCAGATGTGACAGAGGATAACATCCCCATTGGACTTTTTAGCCAAGTTTACATAACTGCTAATCCCAAAGGTGAAGAAAATCAAGAATTTCATCAACTTTTAGAGTCTGAAATTGACCAAAGATGATTAGAATGTGAAAGTTGAAAAGAAACATCAATGATTAGAGTATAGTCTTGTTGATAGAGAATGCTGGCGATACTGCATGATAGAATTTTGAAAAACTAATAATTTATTAATAGAAAATAGCTATTTATCAACAATGTAAATGTTGACTAGACTTCATCAGATGGAATACACAGGAATCAAACTGAGTATCCCTGTGAAAAGAGACTAAGAAGACACTTATTATAATCAGTTAGAACAAGGACAAATGGAAACAATGGAATAGACCATCAATTTCTCATATGTAAGTTCAAGTTGAAACTAGATAAAATTCAAGCAAGTACATACGAGCAAACATAGGGCCTTGAGTATGTTCCACCTGAATGTATAAACCATCTGAAGAATAGGTTTCACACAAATCTATTTGACACTAATAATCAAAAACAAGAGCACTTGTGGATGACAACAGGAGAGTATACATGAAGAAACTAACAGGTGATTAAAAGACATGAAAGGAAAAATAGTCCCAAATGGATGTCAGAAGAGGTTCTGAAACGTGGTCTTGAAGGTAGAATATCTAAAGCAAATGGAAGAAATGATGATGTAACATAGAGCGGAACAAAAGATTTCACAGGGAGGAGCAAGAAGACAAAATAAAGTATTGTGCTGAAATCTGCAAAGAACTGGCATTCTAAAACTAAAAAAAAAAAAACCTTGATTGCCATTTTGCACGCCATGATATTTTCAATCACTTCATAGGCAAGTGAAAGTTAGACATTGAACAAGGAAGTCCAAAGAAGAATGTGTGCATTTGAATTGTGGTTATGAACTGCCAAAGAACCAACAAATTTGTCTTATTTCTATCAAGGGTTCAGGAGGGAGGAGGAGGTTGGGGGGGGGGAATAAATAAGCTGATACCAAGGGCTCAAGTGGAAAGAAAATGTTTTGAAGATGATGATGGCAACAAATGTACAAATGTGCTTGACACAATGGATGCACATGTGTACTGTGATAAGAGCTGTATGAGCTCCCCCCCCAAAAAATGATTTAAAAATGAAATAAAGATGTTTGCTTAAAAAAATAAAGGACAGCCAGAAAGTTCCTTAGAGGCAAGGATGGTGAAACTTCATTTCATATGCTTTGGACATGTTTCCAGGACAGACTAGTCCCTGGAAAAAGAAGTGGAGCAACAGAAGAAAAAAAAAGAGGAAGGCTGTAGACAACATGGATTGGCACAGTGGCTGCATCAATGGGCTCAAACATAAGAACATTTGGGAGGATGGCGCAGGCCCGGGGGCTCATTCCGTTGTACATAGGGTCGCATGTGTCTGAGCCCACTGAGGACAACTAACAATAACCACAAGCTGGAATAAAGAAAAATTCAAGTCTCAGTTTACAATATTGAACGATTCTGTGAGTAGCTGTGGGGACATAGTGGGTTATGAATTGGGCTGCCAACCACAAGGTTTGAAACCACCATCTGCTCCTTAGGAAGCAGAAAAGGCTTCCTAGTCCTATAAAGATTTACAGTCTCAGAAACTCACAAGGGTAGTTCTCCTCTGCCCAGAGGGTAACTATGAGTCAAATGCAGTTGACGGCACTGAGTTTTGTGTGTTTGAATGAGCAAAATATTGCACACTGAAAGTAGCATCAAAAGGAGAGGGGAAGGAGGCACAGAGTCACTGCACCAAAAGAATTGGCTGCCATTGAACAATTTCAACCCGATCAAGAAAAAACAGTACTGAAGGAAAAAGTCAAAACTGTACTTAAAGCATTGGTGCAAAACAAGGCTCTGAAAATTTATGAAATACCATTTAAGATGTTTCAACATCAAATGCAATGCTGGAACTATTCAGTTGTCTATACAAAGAAATTTGGAAGACCTGGCCAAACAATGGGAAGATATGCATGTCCTTGCCCATTCCAAATAAAGGTGATCCAAAAAATGCAAGATTTATCAAACAATATCATGACTATCAGATAAAATTTTGACATAGATAATTAAAGAATATTTGTAGCAGCATATCACCAAGGATCTGCCAGAAATTTAAACAGGATTCAGAAGAAGATGGTACAAGGGATATCATTTGTGATGTCATTGATTGGAGCTGAAAGCAGAGACTATTATATCTTTACTTGAGTTTTATTGACTACATAAAGGCACTCAATGGTGCAGACCATAACAAATTACTGTGCCAAATGGGAATTCCAGAACACAGTAAACTCATCCAGAACTCATGCAAAAATCTATACATATATTTAAAGGCAATTATTTGACCAAAATAAGGGATTTTTTCAACTGAAAGATCTAAAAGCAGAAAAGATGTCCTCAAGGGTTGTATCCTTTCACTACACTTACTCAATCTGTGTGCTGAGCAAATACACCCCAAAGCAAGGCAATATGAAGAAGAACTCGGCATCAGGATTGGAGGAAGACTCATTAACAACTTTTCTGCTTGCTAAAGATGAAGAGGACTTCAAACACTAACTAACTGATCATTAGAGACTACAGCCTTTAGTATAGGCTATCTCTCAACATAAAGAAGCCAAAAATCCTTACAACCAGACTAATAAGCCATATGACAATGAGTGGAGAAAAGATTAAAGTTGTCCCCCAAGAATTCCATTTTACTGGGCTCTGAAATCAACACTCTTAGCAATAGCTGTCAAGAAGTAAAACATAGTACTACATAGGCAAATCTGTTGTTAAAAAAAACAAAACTAAAGTGACAAAAACTAATATGTAACTTTGAGGACAAAGGTGCACCTGACCAAGCCATGATAATTTTCCATTCTCTCATATACATATAAATGCCGAACAATAAAAAAGACTGAAAAAGAATTGATGTATTTGAATTTTTATTTTAGTGAATAATATTGAATACTCATTCTATTAATTGCTGAAATAACAAACAAATTTGTCTTGAAAGATATACAACCAGATTACTCTTTAAAGGCCACCATGGCAAGACTTTCTCACTTACTTTGAACACGTCAGCAGGAAGGGCCAGTTCCTGGAAAAGGTCATCATATTTGCCAAAGTACAGAGTCAGAGAAAAAAAGGAAGACTTTCAATTAGACGGTATGTTAGTCTAGGCAGACTAGAGAAACAAATCCATAGAAACTCATATGTGTATAAGAGAGAGTTTTATATAAAGTGTAATTGTACATTAAGAAAGCATCCCAACCCAGTCCAGTCCAAGCCCATAAGTCCGATATTAGCCCACATGTCTGATACCAATCTGTCAAGTCCTCTTCAGACTCACAAAATACATGCAGTGATGCTAAATTCAGGACAATCACAGGCCAGTGGGTAGAACGTCTTTGGATTCAGTGGTGTTGCAAGCCTAGCAACGCTGGCAGGTGTCTCCACGTGGCTTCTTCAGTTCCCAGGGTACAAGGTCTATCAGCGTAGTGCCATGTGTCTTGTCAGTAGAGCATCTGCAGGAAGTGAGTCAAGATGGAGTGTCTTCCTGCCTCCAAGGAAGAAATCCAGGAGTTCCCAGAATTCTCAGGGGAAGATCATGCCCACACAGAGGCCTCGTAAGCTATGAATCAAATGACAGACTAGACTCCAACCCTTCACTCTGAATCCTCTCAAGTCGCAAATTGACACAAGATTATGTAACTACCACAGATGGTTTGAGACAGTAGCTACAATAAGAAGTCCAAATATAAAAATAACTGTGCAGATGATGCAGAACTGGGCAGTAATTCATTCAATTTCAGACTTAGAGGGACAGAGTTACCATGTGTATTGAAACAGCCAACTTTTGGAGAGCAGCTAAGTGCTTATCTGTAGCACAACCAGGACTCCACCAGTGCCAAGCATTGTGCAAAGTAATTTACATGCAATTTCATGAGAGCTAAGCAATAACTCAAAAAAAACAAACCAAACGCGTTGCCATCAAGTTGAACAGACTCATGACAACAGTTTAGATTATATGATGCAAAGTGAAGTGAGCAAATCACAAAAAGGTTAAGTTTTATATGAGACAATTATTATAAAAGAAAATTTCAAGATGAAGATTTGTCATGCCGAAAGAAATAGAGTTGATGGTTACAGAGGATGGGAGCAGAAGGAGGGTTTGGGAAGCAGTAGGCTAGAGGGTAGATACTGTTAACTTGGGTGAAGGGGAAGATCGTATTCTACAAGAGAGAAAAGAGAAATCAATACTGGAGTTTCTCACTGGGGGTAAGTGGTTGAATACAAAGCTAATTCACAATGAAAAGGTGTTTTGGTTTTAATTTGTCATTTAATTAAAATTACCAGATATGACAGAAATAAGAAAACACTACATATAACCATGGGGAAACCAATTAATATGAACTCTTGAGCATCATTTGAGATTCTATGCATTTTGTTCTTCTGAAGGGGAAAGTGTAGAGTTGGGTGCTGGAAAATTAAGGATATGAGAGTAACAGGAGAGATGCAAGTAAAAAAAACTATCACCCTAGAAATTTAGATAGAATAATATTCTGCTCCAGAGCTGCTGCTATAGAATAAGGAAAATGAAAGAGCTATTTTGTATGTATGAAACCTGGAGCTTACATTAATGACTAAGGATAGAAAACCAAGAAGAAAAATAAGTTTTAAAACTTTGTTGATTTTTCCATTTTATCTTTATTTATTTTGTAAATAACCCATGTAAGTTTGAAAAGAATATGATTGAGCAAAATGGAAAGGTAAAAGATGATACAATCTACGTTGGATGTGTTGAATATGAGGTCTCTGTGGACATGCCCAGTAGAAGGTTGGCTATATGAGACTAGACACAATGGAAAGAGAAAGAAGATGGTGACCATAATTCTACTAGTAGCACTAAGGGTTTTATGAGAATCTGAAAGGTCAAGGCATGTTACTTTCTTGTTCCTATACATTGCTAAAGCAACCAACTGACCCCAAAGAGGAAATCCTATTCAAGAGCAGAAATCTAAGGAAAACTGTTTTCTGAGTAACCTGTAAGTTTTTAGGGACTTCCCCCTAGAGCTGAGTTTCTAGGAAAGCTTATCAATTTCTGACCTGCACCCTTCACCATAGTCTCTGGTGTAGGGAACTGCATGTCCCTCAGCCCTGGATCAAAGCCATATACAACCTCTCGGTTTTCTGTCATATAAATTGTGCCTAGTGGTCTTCCTGCCCTTGTTTCCCCTGCGGTCATTAGTTACTTGACCTTTGCTAGGATTGGTGCTCAATTGCTAGCAGCCGCTACACTCATTGGATAACACACACCTGACGGCACCAGGTGCCCGGTATGCCTCATTAGCATGTGGACCTGTTTGAGCACGATCGCCCACCATTTGGTATGTGCGTGACTATTGACTACCCCAGCTATACCTTATTTCCATATGATGTAATGGTGCCCACCCTTTGCTGTCTATTTAAGCCTCTGCTCTCAGCTCAATAAAGGAGATTTGATCAGACTCCTGTCTTGTCTCCATTCTCCGTGTCTCTTGCCCATCTTCATTCCCAGTCCCTCTTTCAGGTACCCACATTGTTAATGACCCACGGGATGGGTCACTCTGGAACCTAGAATTATCTGCAAGTTGTTTCTTAGCTTTAGTTTGCATTGTCTGTTCACCTGATGCCCTTGCACAGTCTTGTCTTGGCACCACCTTGGACTTTCTCGAGGCAAGCCCCTTCCTGCCCTGGTCTTTGCAGCTCACGTTTTTTATGTCTGTGTCATAGGAATTCTTTCCAGTAAGCTTATTCCCTCCCAGATGTGCACTCTCATGTCCTAACAGTGCCTCAAGCACCTCACAGCTTGGCCAGAGCAAGAGCAATTGACCCTCCTGATCTGTTTTAGCAGTTAAAGTAAACTTGTATTCAACTGCATCCAGTAAGTAGGCGAGTCCAGAAGAAACATTGGCAGTGTGTGGCCAGCTTCTCCAGGGAAGGAAAATCAATAACAGTTATATATATATATATATATATATATATATATATATATATATATATATATATATATATATATATATATATTCTAAAATTCATATTAACACAGTTGCCACACAGAGTGAGCCAGCCCAGTCTGGTTTGTGTCTGGAGTTAGATGTTGAGCTGGATCCTTCATGATTTACTGAAGAACCAAAACTCAGGAAGACCACAGGCTGATGGAGACAGTCTAGTGAATCCAAGGTTGGAAAGCAATATGGCACTCTGCCAACCACTCCCAGGATCAGTAGGCAACACAGAGACCTGCCAGCCCAAGTACAAGAAGCCAGAAATGCAGGATTCAGAGTAGCAGGAAGAAGAACTCTCTATTCATAAATATGATTGAGGCCACACTCTCATGGAGACATCCTCAGGCTATGACCTAAGTAAGGGATTGCACTCCACCCTAATTTTCATCATACAATTATTTACATATGGTAGGTCACTTCAAGGGGAAAGCCTTAACTGCCAAACCACTGAGTATCTTGGCCCAGTCATGTTGATACAAAACCTAACTATCCCTCACTGCCACTGAGTCAGTTTCAGCTGAGAGTTACTCTACAGGATAGAGTAGAACTGCCCTTGCGGGTTTCCAAGTCTATCAATTTTTTTTATTTGATTGGGGTTTTTTTAAATCATCTTATTAGGGGCTCATACAACTCTTCTCACAATCCATCAATTGTGTAAAGCACATTTGTACATTCATTGCCCTCATCATTTTCAAAACATCTGCTCTCCAGCCAACCCCCTAGCATCAGCTCCTCATTTCCCACTCCCTCCCACTCCCCACATGAACCCTTGATAATTCACAAATTATTATTTTGTCATATCTTGCACTGTCTGACATCTCCCTTCACCCACTTTTCTGTTGTCCATCCCCCAGGGAGGGGGAATCACATGTAAATCCTTGTAATCGGTTCCTCCTTTCCAACCCACCCTCCTAGTATCGCCACTCGCACCACTGGTCCTGTCCTATCTGTACCAGTGTACATCCTCTGGGCTAGCCAGATTTGTAAGGTGGAATTGGGATCATGATGGTGGGTGGGGAGGAGGAAGCATCTAGGAACTAGAGGAAAGTTGTATGTTTTATCATTGCTACATCACACCCTGACTGGCTCATTTCCTCCCAATGACAGATCCTGCATCTAAGTCTGTACACTTCTGAAGTTGGCGTGTCCATCTCTCTGGGCCTTCCCCACAGAATTTTCCCTCTTTGTTTTGTACTACCTAGAAATAGAAGTTAGGGCATCCTGAAGGCACTCAAATGTACTTAAATGTCCTTTGAGTTTGGGAACAAAAACAATTATAAAAGGTCAATATTAGGGTTACAGTGTGGATGGGGTAAGGTTTCCCACTGAGATTTCATAGGGCAAGTTGCCTCACTACCTTCAAAGAAGCAACAGGTACATTGACAAGATGGGAAAAAAACCTCCTTGGCCTAACTTTCCTAGCTTTTCCCCCCTCACCAATGCAGTTTTCTGTTTTCTTTCAAAAATTCTTCATAATAAACCCCTATGATCTTCCTGTTTACTTTGAGAAAATATATCAGGACTTCTTCGGAATCTCAAAAAAAGTGACGATAATCATTTGAAGTCAGTTCTCTGCTTTGAAATTAACTGACCCAGCAAAGTTGTATTCCAGATCTTCTGAAAGCGACTCTTTTGATTGGATTGTTAACGTACCCTAAAGATACGAAGATAAATGTATTATTGATAGAACTGCAGCCATTCACTGATTGCAGAGATATGTTGAACAACACCACTCCCCCTTTAAAAAAAAAACTTTGTGAATGCATTAACTGGAACTCGAGTAGAAATACCTTTTGACTGACTTTCTTCCTTTTTAGTTTTATAACTTAATGTCTTCACACATTTCATTATAATATTTTACTTTGTCTATCAAGCTCTCTTTGATATTTTATGTTCAGGTCTTTGACTTCATTATTTCATCCATGGGCCTTAGCTACTATATGCTGAAGAGCAAGTTTAAAAGAGAATTTTGACATCCACTTTGTTCTTTGCTTTATTCCTTGTCTTTTTAGTGAGATTTTGCTTTCTTCTTCTTCTTTTTTTTTTTTTGAAGAAACAAAACTTTTACTTTGAATCACACAGGGAGGAACGAACTTATTTTGAAGTACATCTTGTTAACACTTAAAAGTACTATATTTACTTGTGGTACATGAAAGGCAATGATCGTCTGTAATACAAGAATATCAATCAAAAGGCAATTATCTTTTGTAATACAAGAACAGCAATCAAAAGGCAATGATCTTTTGTGACACTGTAAAAGTATTTGGAATGAAAATAATAGGATAGCAATTTGTTGTAAAGGGAAAACACTACATCTGGAACTTTATCCTGTTATTTTTACTATGATTATTTTAGATACATGCATTTCAGCATTTGAATGTCTTATTCTCTTAATATAATTTTTCATAATAAATTATGATTGTATTTAAATTATAGTCTCAGTTTATGTTTTTGGATTAGAGTACTTGAGTTTTTTTGTAAATCATTTTATGGGGGCTCGTACAACTCTTATCAAAATCCATCCATCCATCCATTGTGTCAAGCTCATCTGTTGCCATCATCATTCTCAAAAACATTTGCTTTCTACTTGAGCCCTTGGTGTCAGCTTTCTTCATGTATGATGTTCTTGATGCAATCCCACAGCTCATTAAATCCTCTGTCATTAGTGTTTGATGTGTCAAATATGTTCTGAGATGTTCTTGGAATTCAGGTTTAGACTCCAGGATACATTTTGGCTCTCATGAACTTGTCTGAATTTCCTTCAGCTTCAACCTGAACTTACTTATGAGTAATTTTGATGGTCTGTTCCACAGCATGCTCCTGGCCTGGGTTTAGCTGCTGATATTAACTTCCGCATCGTCTCTTCCCACAGATGTAATCAATTTTATTTCTGTAGGTTTCATATGAAAAATTTCATGTGTATTGAAATTTTTGTGTTGTTGAAAAAAAAGACATTTGCAACGAACAAGTCATTGGTCTTGCAAAAATCTGTCATGAAATTTCCAGCTTCGTTTCTATCACTAAAACCATAGTTTTCATTTACTGGTTCTTCTCTTTGTTTTTAACTTTTGGATCCCAATCACGAATAATTATGAATGCATCTTAATTGCATTTTTAATAAGTTTCATACTGAGTACATTGGTAAAATGCTTCAGCTTCTACAGCACTATCTTTGGTGGTTGGTGCATAAGTTTGAATGAAAGTTTTATTGATTGGGTTTTTGTGAATGCAGATAGATAAAATCTTACCACAGACTTCATTGTACTTCAAGATAGACCTTGAAATGTTCTTTTTGACAATCAGTGCAATACCAATTCTCTTGTTCATTTCCAGCATAGTATACCATTTGATATTCTCATTAGAAATGGCTACTACCAGTCTATTTCAGCTGACTAATACCTAGAATGTAATTTTTAATTCTATTTCATTTATTCAACTTCCAAATTTCCTAGACTCCAATTATTAATTGATATTTTCAGCTGTTTCTTCTCATTTTCAGTCGTGCCTCATCAGCCAATGATGATCTCCCACAGGCTTTATTCTATTCACATTATTATGGTTGGCTCTAATTTGAGAAGGTGAATCTTCCTCAATCATATTTTGAGTACCTTCCAACCTGAAAGTCCCAACTTCTGCCACTATATCCGACAATGTTCTGCTTCTTTTCTTGAAGTTTGCAGAATGTGACAATGTTTCAATTCAGTTCGTAAGGTGGCTCCTTCTTCAGAAGCAGACAGCCTATTCCTTCTTTGCAGTCTGTTCTTAGTCTGGAAGCTCTGCTGAAGCCTGCTCACGTTGGGTGACTCTGCTGCCATTTCTAATACCAGTGAAATAGTTTCCATCATCACAGCAACACACAAGTCACCACACTATGACAAATTGACAGAAAAATGGTGATTTATATCTCGTGATCATAGATATAAAAATTTCCATAAAATACAACAGTATATCCAAAAAAGTCACCATAATAAAGTAAGAGTCATTTCAGGCACACGAGGATGGTTATGTAGGAGGCCAAATGCTTTGAAAATGATGAGGGCAAAAAATGTACAGATGTGCTTTACACAATTGATGTATGTATGGATTGTGATAAGAGTTGTATGAGTCCCTAATAAAATGTTTTTTTAAAGGATGGTTATGTAATTCACCCATAAATAGATAAGAAGATAAGAAACACATGACCATATCAATCAATATAGAAAAGGCATTTGACAGTATCCAAACCCAACTGATAAAAAACACTCATCAAAATGGGAAAAGAAGGGAAATTTCTCAACATAAAAAGGCTGTAAATGCAAAACCAATGCTCAACAGAGAGAATCTGGCAGCATTTTCCTGTTAGATAATATTGAGCTCAGCTTTTATCTTAAAAATTGAACGTGTTTTAGGGGGTTCTGCAATAAGAGACAAAAGGATAGATGCAGTCGGGGCACAAGGAACCCTACAATATGGACACCCCAGGGTCCGGAACTTTATTTGAGGCAAGTCTAAATACACCCCAGGCACATAATCTGCAACACGTGAAAGGTTTACACAAAGGGACAATTGAAAATTATTTTAAGGGTATACAGCAAACCATTAGTATATTAGCCAAGGTGTTCACAAAAGGTGGGGAGGACAAGGTTGTGAACATGAAATAAGACTGCTACTTTTGCAGCTTTTGCCAGGAAGCCGGAGGCAAAGTGTCCATTGTATCTCAGGCATAGAGACAGGCCAGCCACTACTTCCTCAGCTCCCGCAGTTGAGCCATCTGCATTTTCCAGGTGGAAGGTGGTGGTCCTGTCCCATTTGTCTAAGGAGCAAACAACTAACAGGAAGCAAAGATGCCCCTTATTATCACTCTTATTCAACCTTGTGCTAGAACTTTTTGAGCTATCAGATGACAACAAGAAAGCAAAGGAATCAGATTGACAAAAATATGAAATTTTCATTATGTGCAGATGATTTGATTTTACACAGAGAAAATCCCAAGACCCAACAACACCAAAGAATTATTTAAAATAACCAGAGTTTCAGCAACATGATATGAGACTATTATAAAAATATCCATTGGATTCCTGTCTACTAACAACAAGAGCTCTGAAGAAGACACCAAGGACACTATACCATTTATAGTAGCCGCACCAAAAAGATTAAATACTTAGGAATAAACCTAACCAGATAAATAACAGACTGGCCCCAAGTGCTATAGAATCCCACTATAAGAAACCAAAAGACACTTACACCAGTGGAAGAACATTTGGTGTTTATGGATAGAAAGGCTTATTTCGTAAAACATGTCAATACTACCCAAAGCAACCTAAAAGTGCCACACAATTCTGGTTCACATACCAACTTTATTATTCAAGTAACTGGAAATTTAATTTCTAATTTTGTATGGAGAGGGAAGAAACCCAGGAGAGAAAGAATGACAAAATAAGAGACTTCTCACATCCCAACCTATTAATTTATTACACAGTCACAGTAGCTAAAACAGCCTGGTACTGGTAGACCAATGGAACAGAACAGAGAATCCAGAAATAATTCAACCCCCTATAAATAACTGATCTTTGAAATAAAGTAAAAAACTGTTAAGTGGGATAGACACAGTCTCTTCAACAATTAGTGCTGGCAAAATAGAATTTCTACCTGTAGAATAATGAGACAGGTACTGTGTTAGGCCTGTTTGACTAGATACACAAATCCAGAAAAGGGGGAAGATAGAAACATGTAGTGTGGGGAACAGGACACTAACCCACCCAAGGGGAGGGTATTATTTGTATTTCCACAGGGAAAGAGGGACCAGACTCAACCCAGGATGTGAATGCAGCATGCCGGCATGGAGCAGGGAGCCAGTGGAGGGGTCTGAGGGTCGAGGGTTGGCCCCCATCCCAATTGCCACCCCTCCCCCCAGAAGAATTTACTTTACAGGATAGCACTGAAGCTGCAGCTCAGGGAGAGAGGCATTTCTGATCAGAGCACACGGGAGCAAATGAAGGGAGAAGAAAAGAGGGTGGAGCACATCCTAGCCCACCAAGCCTTGAGGACGATATCCCTGGTCAGAACAGCCAATGCACAGAGAGGACCATGTGGCTGGCCTCACTCTGAGACATGATGACCCTCACTGACCCATGGCCCTATGGGGGACACTTGAGACACAGTGTCGGGATTGGCCTGGTCTGACCCCGCTGCACAGAGACAAAACACTAAGGGCGTGTGGCAGAGCATCAGGGGGTGCAGAGCAGGGAGGTCCTGAGGGAGTAACAAGGGTAGACTTTGGAGCCAGAGCATGGCACCCCATCAGACTCAACTGGAGCACACTCCTAGAGGTCAACAAACAGACCTTGAACTATTGACAGGTTTCTCTTTTTCTGTCATTGATTTTTTTGTTATTGTCGTCCTTTTGTTTTCTTCTGTCACTTTGTTTTGCTATGTCTTGTTTTTTTTTGTGTGGATATTATTATATCTGCAGGTCTATGTAGAGAAGATAGGCTGGATGAACAGTCTGGAGGAGAAAACAACGGGACCAATGGTTCTGGGGGGACATGGGAGAGAGGGCGGTGGGGGAAAGGAGGTGGTATTGACCAACCCATGGACAGGGGATCAACAATTGAGCCAAAGATGATGGTGAGAAGGGTGTTGGAGGCCAGGGAGGGCTTGATCAAGGGCAACGTAACTTAGAGAAATCACTAAAACCCAAATGAAGACTGAGCATGATAGCGGGAAAAGAGGAAAGTAAAAGGAAATAGAGGAAAGAACTAAGGGCATTTATAGAAGTCTAAGTACAGACATGTACATATATAAATATATTTATATATGATAATGGGGAAATAGATATGTACATCTTTGTATAGGTTTAGTATTAAGGTAGCAGATGGACATGGGGCCTCCACTCAAGTACTCCCTCAATGAAAGAACACTTTGTTCCATTAAATTGATATTCCACGGTACTCACCTTCCCAACATGATCACTGAAGACAAGTGTGTGCATAAGCAAATGTGGTGAAGAAAGCTGATGGAGCCCAGCTATCAAAAGATATAGTGTCTGTGGTCTTAAAAACTTGAAGGTAAACAAGCGGCCATCTAGCTCAGAAGCAACAAAGCCCCCATGGATGAAGCACACCCGCCTGTGTGATCATGAGGTGTTGAAGGTATTGGTCATCAGGCATCAAAGAAATTTTAAAAAGTCATATTGTGAATGAGGGGGTGTGCGGATTGGGGACCCAAAACCCATCTGTAGGCAACTGGACATCCCCTTACAGAAGGGTCATGGGGAGGAGATGAACCAGTCAGGGTGCAATGTAGCAATGATGAAACATACAACTTTCCTCTAGTTGCTCCCCTCCCACTATCATGATCCCAATTCTACCCTATAAATCTGGCTAGACCAGAGGATGTACACTGGTACAGATAGGAACCAGAAACGCAGGGAATCCAGGACAGATGAACCCTTCAGGACCAGTGGTGAACGTGGCAATACTGGAAGGGTGGAGGGAGGGTGGGATAGAAAGGGGGAGCCGATTATAAGGATCTACATCTAACCTCCTCCCTGGGGAACAGACAACAGAAAAGTGGGTGAAGGGAGACATCAGACAGTGTAAGATATAACAAAATACTTATTTATAAATTATCAAGGGCACATGAGACAGGGGGGAGATGGGGAGGAAGGGGGAAAATGAGGAGCTGATATAAAGGGCTCAAGTAGAAAGCAAGTGTTTGAGAAAAATGAGGGCAACAAATATACAAATGTGCTTGACATACAATGGATGGATGTATGGATTGTGATAAAAGTTGTATGAGCCCCCAATAAAATGATTTTTAAAAAGAAAGGGCTTTATATCAAGAAGTATATATATATATAGCAACAAAATGTATCAGCCTAATCCAACTCAAGTCTGTAAGTCTAATATTAGTCCATAAGTCCACCTTCAGACTCTCATAGCCACATGCAATGACAGACTGCAGGTAGATCACAGGCTGGTGGGTCCAGAGTCATGTGGATCCAAGGTAAGCAGAAACATGGCAGGGTTCTGTGGGCTCTCTGAGTGACCAGTAAGCAGGAAAGGGAAAGGGGGAGAGGTTCCCAGAGGCCTCCTTATAGGAAGGCCACATTCCTTGAGGAAAAAGCCCCAAGCTGTGACCTGATTGACAGGGTGATTTTCACCCTTACATTTTTATGAATCTTCAGGTTGGCATAGAATTATCTAATTACCACAGGAATGACACCTCACCCACGTAAAAATTAACTAAACATGGATTAAAGACCTAAATGTAAATCCCAGAGCTAAAATACATATTAATAAAAAATGATCAAATTTAAGTGCTCTATTCCAAGGCAGAAACTGTGGTGGCATACTTGTTATGTATTGGACTGCTAGCCAGAATGTCAGAAGTTCAAAACCACCAGCCACTTGATGGGAGAAAGACAGGACCTTCTATTCTCAAAAAGTGGCAGGTTTGGAAACCCACGGGAGGGCAGATTTACCCTGCCCTATAGGATTCCTGTGCGTTGGAATTGACTCAATGGCAGGGAGTTTAGTTTGGCTTTTGTATTCCAGGACATAGACCACTATCAAAGAATGAAGGAAAAACACAAAATAGATGACTGGGACCTACTAAAAATGAAACACTTAAATGCATCAAAAGTGTAAATGAGAAACCAGAGTCAAAAAAACTTTGACAATGGCACAATGGGCAAGGAACTAATCCTTAACTCTACAAAAAGCTATAACACCTAAATAATAAAAATATGAATAACCCAATTAAAGAATGAGCAAATAACCTGAACAGTGCACCAAACATTATATCCAAATGGGGGAAAATATGAACAAAGGCTCACAATCACTAATCAGCTACCTGATGCAAACCAAAGCAGCAAAAGAGCTACCACTTCACACCAAAAGTGAGAGCCCAGCTCAAAAACCCAGAAAATAATAAATACTCTAGAGCAGCGGTTCTCAACCTGTGGGTCACAACCCCTTTGAGGGTCAAATGACCCTTTCACAGGGATCACCCAATTCATAATAGTAGCAGAATTACAGTTATGAAGTAGCAACAAAAATAATTTTATGGTTTGGGAGTCACCACAACATGAGGAACTGTATTAAAGGGCCATAGTAGTTGGAAGGGTTGAGAGCCACTGCTCTAGAAGCTGTAGAGAGATTGGAAACTTCACACTCTGGTGGGATTGTAATTATTTGCAACCCCTGTGGGGTTTTATATAATGCCACTACCTCAAACAGCATGGAATAGAAATTCATTATGATCCAGAAATCCCTCTGCTGAGTATATATCCTAAAAAATAAGAGTCATAACATGAACAGATATATGCACATTCATGTTCGCAGCACAGTTAACAACAAGAAAATGGAACCAATCTCAATTCCTATCAGTATAAGAATGGATTGAAAAAGCTGGTACATTTACACAATGGAATACTATGCATCACTAAAAACAATGACAAAACTATGAAGAAATTCATGGCACAAATGGATCTGGAAAACATCATGTTGAGTGAAATTAGCCAATTACAAATGAACAAATATTTGTTTGAGACCACGGTTAAAGAGGAGAAGAAAACCAAAAAGACAAAAACTTTATTTCCAAAAGGAACAGACTTTGGAGTTGGCTAGGGTGTGAAGGGCAGGGGAGGGAAGAAAAAAACCTGGGCTGGACTATTGAGAGGTGTAAACTTGAATGAAATGGAAGATTCAAGAAAGAAGAGAATCAAGGAGTAGGTGAAGGATAAACTATTGAATGGGGATGGGGCGATTGCTAAGTAGTTTAAACTGTTGGATACAAAGTTAATGATCTAAAATGTAAAACTCTACCTAACTCACCATAAAAACTTGTAGAAATGCCTTATGACACATTTGTAAATTGTTTCCGTTTTTTTTTAAAACAATGAAGTGGAAATCCATGTGGATTAAGCCTCTGGGGAATAGCCTCTGGCCATCGCCAGGGATGAGAATAGCCACATTATTTTGCAGAGTGCATTGGAAAAGGGAATGTTGCAGAAACAGTCAGGCTAAAATTTACACCTTATTATTTGATCTCCCTTTTGACCCATTCTAAATTTGTTCTAGTTTTTAATATTTTTTACTTAGTTATCAAGGTTTTTCTGTTCTATTTTTTTATTGTTGTTAGTTTTGCAGATAGCTAAATCTATAGAGATAGTAACTGGAGGAATGGTTTTGGGGGGTGTGGCAGAGGAGGTTGGGAAATGGGGAACTAATTACAGTGAGTATCACAAAGAAGAAAGGGTTCTAAAATTGATTGTATTGGTGATTGTACAACTCTTCTTGAGGTGATTGAACTATTAAATTGTGCAATGTGTAAATTATATGCCAATAAAAGTTAAAAATTATTTTTAAATAATCGTAATAAAACAAATAACATTAAATCCAGAAAGTAGCATTTGCCAATGGACCAAGTTCAGAAGACTGGAAGGGTTAGGAAAGTAGGTGAAATGGAAACAGGAAACAGGGGGAAAAATAGATAAATGATGTCAAATTGAGGGAAATACAATGAGTGGGATGAGACAAAATGTATAAGAATTGGTTAAGGTAAAACCAATGATCTACTCTGTAAACATTTATCTAACTAACAACAAAAAAGTTTTAAAAAGAACACTGAATTGGTTTAAGGGCCACCCTAGATTTATATGGTCTTAATAATTTAATAAAGAAAGGCCTATTCTGAAAATTGAGATTATACCTGCAGGTGTGATGGTGTTATGATCCCATTAACTCTTCATTCCATTTTCCCAATTTTTTGAAATATACTCTTATGCTGAGGGCACATTTCAATTTATAGCAATAAATAACTAAGTAACTATATTGGCAACATTTCGAACTCAAGTGTGAGTTCTTCATGTATTATTTGATTTGATTCTATCCAAAGCCTTACCCCAAACTGTAAAACAAATTTTACTATCATGGCTACACACACAAAAGATAACTGAAGCAATAAGAATTTGATTATAAATTGTAAAATTGTGGTATTTACATAATCTGTTATCAATTTGAGACTCATAAGTGAAGGGGTGGAGTTTACCTGTCAATCAGGTTGAGGCTTGATGACCTCATTTGGAAGCACTAAGGAGATAAATAGCTCACTGGAAACGGGACACTCTCTCACTCCCTGAGTGACATTGTGAAAAACAAACCTGATGGAGTTAGGCTGATGCAGCCAGAGCACTGGAGCTGGAGGAGCCACATGGAGACACCTGCCAGTGCTGAGATGCTCACAATGCCACTGGATTCACAAGACTTCCCACTCACTGCTCTGTGATCTTCCTGCATTCAGGATCATTGCATGTGTTTTGTAAGTCTGAAGAAGACTTTATAGATTGGTATCAGACATATGAGTTAATGTCGGACTTATGAACTTGATCTGGAATGTTTTCTCAATATTCAATTGCTCTTTTATATAAAGCTCTTTCTTATACACAAACGAGTGTCTCTATGAATTTGTTTCTCTAGTGTACCCCGACTAACACAAAAATCAAGATACAAAGCTGTTTTCTTACTTTGAGCATCTAACCCTTTTAAAATAGGGTTAATTACCTTATTTCACTTTTTCCCCTATTTTCAACTATTTCTTTTAAATTTCATCAGCAGTTTAATAAAAACATTCAAAACCATTATGAATAAGACAAAATGAAAAACTAAAAAAGCACATCTTCTCTTTCCCTTCATCTTCCCTCTTTCCCTCTCCCTCTGTCATTCCCTTCCATTCAAAACATATTTTCACATTTTATTTCGCCTCAAACACTAACACTATTTATACATGTCCCTTTTCTGTGTTTCAGAGTTTATCTTATAGATTCTAGTCACATTATATTCTATTTACACTCCTCCCATACCTGTCAGTCCAGCCTAGATCCACACTGAGGGAAATGCTGTTGGTCTGTGATGGACCGCCCATATATCAATTCTGTTTGACCAGCCACCTCTAAAGTGCAAGGTATCTTTAGGAAATTTACAGTGTGTAAGTTCCAGGATCCCAAATCGGTCATAAGATGCTGAAAAACTCAACCCCATCTGTTATTGAGTCTATCTGACTCACAGTAGCCCGATAAGGCATGATAGAACTACCCCTGTCAGTATAATTCTCTGTGTAGTAGAAAGCTTTGTCTTCCACGCTCCCACAGAGTGACTGGTGGTTTCAACTGCTGACCTTACAGTTACAGCTCAACATGTAACCACTGCGCTACCAGGGCTCTACGTATGTAACTTTTTAAAATTTAAGCAATTCATCTATTTAACATCCATCCCTAGAAACTATGATCTAGATGCTTATGGATTTATCACCCATGCATATTTTAGGTAGATAACATTTTCCAAAGAAAGCAATGAAATCTTTTACTCAAAGATCCATTTTTCCCTAAGGCAACTGAGACTTCTTTTTGGAACAGAGTTTAATTTTCTGAGATGGTGTCAATAATAATGTTGAGTAAAACATTATACGGTTTACTCCTTATGACCATCTGGAGTAAAATTTTCACCTAATTATCCCTGGGTCTCATGAACATCTAGCTCATTTTTATCTTATAGATGGATATCGAGGATTGGGAAGTGTAAGGTGGGCGAGAGGCGCCAGAAACTGAATCAGCTGAATTTTAAGCAAACAGGCTTTATTTAGGGGAAAAAAACCCGCCTGGGCAAAGTCCCACAGTCCACATCACCCGGCATGGGGAGTCGCGCCTGAGGGCTATGGGAACAATTCTTTTATTCCCTGGAGACATGTGGTAGGGCTGGCCCTAGGTCCGTATCTAGTAAGATGGTTGGGGATTGGCAGGCACCAGCGCGTCCGAGGAAGACTGCTGGTGATTGGGGGATTCAAGCGTGTCTCCACCCCTCGCCACCGGAGGAAGACTGCCAGTGATTGGTAGATACAGGCACATCCACGCCCCCAGCCAGATAAGGAAGACTGCCAGTGATTGGTAGATGCAGCACGTCCGCCCTCCTAGCCAGATGAGGGAGCACTTCCTAGTTCTTGGATGAGTACGCACATGGCTGAGTGCTCCGCATGGTGTGTGTGCATTGGGGGGGGGGTGTGTGTGTCATTTATTTGGCAAGACAGGAAGTATAGAAAATTTTTTAATGTTTTTGTTATATTCATAACATTGAATACTATTAATCAATAAAAATAAACAAACTATTGGCAAAAATACTCAACTCACTGCCATCAAGTCGATGCCCACTCACATCAATCCCCTGTGGGTTTCCAAGACTGTAACTGTTTATGGGAGTAGAAAGGCTTGTCTTTCTCCTGCAGAGCTGCTGGGAGTTTCCAACCACCAACCATGCAGATCACAGCCCAATTAAGCCCCCAGGTCAAAACGACAATTTGAACAAATCTCAAAAATATGCTATATCAAAAAGGTAGATGGCAAAAACTACACTTCATAGAATTCTATTTGTGTAAAATGTGTGGATACAATATTCAGATTAGAACTGGAAATGGGATCAAGTATTTATTACAAACACGTAAGGGAACTTTCTAAGGCAATGAAAATGATCTAAAACTGGGTTGTTGTGATGGTTGAAAAACTCTATATGTTTATTGAAATTAATTAGTTATATACTTCAAATAGGTGAAAAGTATAATGTATAGATTACACTGCAATAAAACTTAAAATTATATTTCTGGAAGCAAGTAGCAACCTTGGGATTTAGAAATGGAATGTTCATATTTATATGCATTTTTTCATGATAGTTAGAATTTGCATTCATTAAAACCTTCCTATATTATGATTTATTAAATTGTTATAATGAACAATCAGATTAGTTCTTTTGGAGGAGTCCTATTACATTAACTAACTTATCTTCTATTAGTTGTTGCTGCAAAGGAGATTAATTAACAACTATCTTCCATTGGCTATTCTGGGATCATTATATAACACCCATGGTCACACATACAATTGTGTGGGGCTGATACCCTCATTCGACACTCACAGTGAATCACTCTATTGTGAAATTATCTTTTTAATAGTTGTAGTGGTTTGGCTCATATAAATAATGTTTTGTTCTCAGTAATTATTTGCTTAGTAGAAATATCATTATGCAATTAGGTTACATTTTAGGAATCAGCTAGTTTTCCTGGCTTTCTTTCTTTCTTTCTTTTTTTTGTTTGTAGTTATTTCAAGGATCGTTTGTTGGCCCTTAGGAGTGTTTTCCAGTCAGTCTGTGGGGGCACTACGCCCTGGCCCCAAAGTCCACTTTCAGCATTCCCTGGGGACCTTGCCACTCCATCCCCTTGGTGTTCCGCTGCACTCCCCCAGTGCTTTGCCTCGGTGTGGTGGGATCAGGTCAGGTGCATTTCGCACATTGTGTCTCCGGTGCTGCCCCCTGTAGCGCCATTGGTCAGTGAGGGGCATCATGTCTCATAATGGGGCCAGCCATGTGGTCCTCTCTGTGGACTGGCTGCTCTACTCAGGAACATCATTCTCATGGCCTGGTGGGCCAGGCTGTGTTCCACTCTCTCCTCCTGCCCCTTCATCTGCTCCCGTGTGCTCTGATCAGACATGTCCTTCTCCCGGAGCTGCAGAATCAATGTCATCCCTTGAAACAAACTTTTCTCAGGGGAGGGGCAGGATTCCACTTAATTTTTGGTGTTGGGGCCAGCCTCCCAGACCTCTCCACTGGTTCCCTACTCCATGCCAGGATATTGCATTCATACCTTGCGGCACTGGGTTGAAGTCTGGTCCCACTTTCCCTGTGGAGATATAAACAATACCCTCCCCTTGGGTGGATTAGTGTCCCATGCCCCACTCCCCTTTTCTTCCTTTAGTTTTCCTGGCTTTCTAAGGAATTAACTACAAACTATTAGTGAAAATAATACAGAGGCCTACAGAAGAGTACAAAAAAATCTACGTGAAAAGAATTGAGAGACTGTCAGGAAGTTCTCAAGACTTCTGCCCTGAGTTCTCAATATATATTGACATATATCTCTTTTTTAAAAACTCATTTTTTAAGGCCAGAAGCTGTTTCCCTAGGAATCCCTATGGCTTACCCCAAGGTCTTCCCAGCCTCTCCTCCTCACCTGCTCTGTGCCACACTAGATCACCAATAAACTCAGAAAATTACAAAGGCCATATGATATTTTTAATAAAAAAGACTGTTTTATTGTCCTATAAGGTAACAGGGAAAATGTGAATGCTCTTTAACCTTTAAATATGCCTATAATCATCTTGATTTTAACCATCAAGAGTCTGATGAGTGAAGTTGGAGGGATATTACAATATGTTAGCAATGGGGAAGGCTGTATTGGAAAATTCTGACATAATCCCCAGGGAGGAGAAGGCATAGACAAAGGTTAGGAGCAAGGATGGATGAAATGTAGAATGTGCCCTTTGAACAATCCACCCACATTTATTTGCCTGTTCGAATTTGAAAAACTAAAATAGAAAATAAAACAGTTGCTATTGGATGAATTTCTACTCCTGGTATCCCCAGGGGTGTCAAAGCAGAACTGTAATCTACATAGTTTTCAATGGCTGAATTTTGGGGAAATTAAATCACTTTCCCTTGAGGTACTTCTGGACAGACTCAAACTTCCAAACTTTCAATTGAGTCAAGAGTGTTAACTGTTTACACTGCTCATGGGCTCTAAGAATCTAGATACTTCCTCTTTATTTCTCCCCTATCACTTTGAATAGGACTATTTGAGTGATTGTCATGTGTGTAATGTTATTTCCCCTGTGCTTGATTGGATCTCTGGTGAAGCTGTGGGTTGGGCTTTAACCATTAAGTTGCTTCAAGTACATAAAGTGCTTCAAATCCACCAGTCACTCAACAGGAAAAAAAATTAGCCTGTCTACCCCTTTAAACAGTACATAGGGTTGCTGTAAGACAGAATTGACTGAAAAGCACACCATCCCATGCGATCACAAGGAGTCAAAGGTTTCAGGTATAAGGCATCATCAGAAAAAAAAATCTTACCAAAGAGAATGAAAGGGGAAGTGCAGAGTGGAGACCCAAGGCCCATTTGTCAGCCACTAGAGATCCCCTTGCAGAGGGGTCTAGGGGAGGAGATGAGTCAGTCAGGGTGCGATGTAGCACCGATGAAGAATACAACTTTCCTCCAGTTCCTAAATGCTTCCTCCCCCTCCAACTACCATGATCCGAATTCTACCTTGCAAGTCTGGATAGGGCAGAGGATGTACACTGGTGCAGATAGGAGCTGGAGGCACAGGGAATCCAGGGTGGATGATACCTCCAGGACCAGGGGTGTGAGGGGCGATACTGGGAGGGTAGAGGGTGAGTGGGTTGGAAAGAGGGAACCGATTACAAGGATCTACATGTGACCTCCTCCCTGGGGGATGGACAACAGAAAAGGGGGTGAAGGGAGATGTCGGACAGGGCAAGATATGACAAAATAAAAATTTATAAATTATCAAGTGCTCATGAGGGAGGGAGGGGCAAAAAAAGAGGACCTGATACAAAGGGCTTAAATGGAGAGCAAATGCTTTGAAAATGATTAGGGCAAAGAATGTACAAATGTGCTTTACACAATTGATGTATGTATGGATTGTGTTAAGAGTTGTATGAGTCCCTAATAAAATGTTTAAAAATGAATAAATAAAAATACCAAAAAAAGACAAAGGGTAGCAGACTGGATTAGACAACAAAATCCATCAATCTGTTCCCCTAAAGATACACATCTCAAACTCATAGACAAAAATAGACTGAGATGCAAAGTATGGAGAAAATTTTACCATGCTAATGGCAATTAAAAAAAAAAGCAGGGGTGACAATATTAATGACTGACAAAATACACCTCAAAGTATATGACATAATGAGACATAAGAATGGGCATTACATAATGCTCAAGCGATCAGTAACCAAGAATCCATAAACACAATAAGCATATATATGCTCAACAAAGACCCACACAATTCATGAACCAAATTCACAAGTGATGAAAGAGAAATCACTGGTCAACAATCAAAATAGGTGATTTTAATACACCGCTCTCAAAGTAAGGTGATCAATAGGTAAGAAACGTAATAAAGATATTGAAGACTTGAACAATACAATCAAACATGACCTAATAGACATTTTCAGTGCTCTTTAGTCAACATAAAAAAATACACATTCTTCTCGAATGCACCCAGCTCATACTCAAAATTAGACCACATTTTGTGGGAAAAGGAAAGTAGAAGAACAATGGAAAGAATCATCGGAGGAAAAACTTATTTCTTTGAAAGGACCAACAAAATTGACCTACCACTGGCAAACTTAACAAAGGAAAAGAAACACCAAGTTTCAATATCTAGAATTAGGGAAGAAACTGGGGAAAAAATAATAGATCCCAATGCGATAAAAAAAGATTAATACCACAGTACTACAAAAGACTGTACTCCAAAAAATTCAATAATTTGGAGGATGTGGACAAACACCTGGAAAATCACTCTCTTCCCCAAATTAACTCATATGGATATTAAGAACAGGAACAGACTCCTAGCAAAATAAGAAATTGATAAGGTCATCAAGAAACTCCCAACCAAATAAAGCCCTAATACAGATGGCATCACAGGAGGATTCTACCAAGGATTCAGAGAAGTCCTGAGACCAATCCTACACAAATTCTTCCAGAACATAGAAAGAGATAGCAACCTCCTAAACTCATTATATGAAACCAGCATAACACTGATACCCAAACTGGGCAAAGACCACACAAGGATAGGCAACTACATGAATGTAGATGCAAAGGTTCTCAATAAAATCCTGGCCAAAAAAATCCATCAGCACATAAAAATATAATAATACATGATGACCAAGTAGGATTCATACCAGGTATGCAGGGATGGTTCAACACTTGAAAAACCAATTAAAGTAATCCACCACACCAACAGGAAAAAGGACAAGAACCATATGGTCATATCAACTGATGCAGAAAAAACATTTGATAACATCCAACACCCATTCCTAATAAACACTCTCAAGAAGAAAGGATTAGAAGGGAAAATCCTCAAAACAATAAGAGCCATCTATGAAAAACCAATAGCTAATATTATACTCAATGGAGAAAAGCTGAAAATGTTTCCACTGAACAAGGGAACCTGACAAAGATGCCTCTTATCCCCACTACTATTCAACCTTGTTCTGGAAGTTCTAGCCAATGTCATACGGCAATGGCAAGATATCAAGAGTGCATGATTGGGTAAAGAAAACATGAAAATTTTGCTGTTTGGAGATGATGTGATTATATATTGAGAATCCTAAGGTCTCCACAATAGGATTGCTGGAAACACAGGAGTTTAGTAGAGTATCAGGATACAAGATTAGCAAGCAGAAATCAATTGGATTCCTATATACCAGTAATGGAAATACAGAAAAAATATGTCAAGGAATCAGTACCATTCACAATAGCCATGCAAAAGCTGAAGTGCCTAGCAACAAACCTAACAACAACAACAAAATCTGTACAAAGAAAATTACAGAACATTACTACAACAGACCAAAACGGATCTACACAACTGGAAGTATAGTCTGTGTTTGTGGATCGGAAAACGCAATAGTACCTAAAGCAATATACAGATTCAATGAAATCCCGAGCCAAATTCAGCATCATTCTTCAAAGAAATGGAAACACTAATTACCAACTTCATAGGGACCAGGAAGTCCAGGATAGGAAAAGAACTCCTTAAGAAGAACAAAGTAGGTGGCCTTGCACTGCCTGACTTCAAAACCTACTACTTGGCCACACATGTCAAAATAGTCTTGTATTGGTATAATGCTAGATATTCGGACCAATGGATCAGGACAGAATACCCAGAAATAAAAACATCCACATACTGACAATTGATATTTGATAATGATCGAAAAACCATTAAATGGGAAGTAGATGCCCTCTTTAATAAATGTTGTTGGAAAATTTGGATATCCATGTGAAAAGATTGAAACAAAAGCTGTGTTATTCTGGGTGGACTAGAGAAACAAATCCATAGAAACTCATATGTGTATAAGAGAGTTCTATATAAAGGGTAATTGTACATTAAGAAAGCATCCCAATCCAGTCCAGTCCAAGTCCATAAGTCTGATATTAACCCATATGCCCAATACCTATCTATAAAACCCTCTCCAGACTCAGGAAACACATGCAATGACACCGAATGCAGGACAGTCACAGGCCAGTGGACAGGAAGTCTTTGGATCCAGTGGCATTGTAACAATGTCAGCGCTGGCAGGGGTCTCTATGTTGGTTCTCCGGCTTCAGAGGTCTGATTTCATAAGGGTAGGTTTATGTGGCTTCTCCAGCTCAGGGCATTACTGTAGTTTCATGTGTCTTGTCAGCTGCAATGTCTCCCAGGGAGTGAGCAGAGAGAGAAAGGTGTTTCCTACCTCCAAGGAGGAGATGCTGATTTTCCAGAATTCTCAGGAGAAGGTCATGCCCACATAGAAGTCTCATTGGCTATACAATGATTGACAGCCTAGATAGACACCACCCCTTCACTCCCAATCCTCAAAATGACACCAGATTATATAACTACCACAAGAGCCTTAGCTCACTCCATGCACAAAAACAAACTCAAGGTGAATCAAAGACCAAGATGTAAACCCCAAAGCTATCAGGATCATCAATGAGAAAATTGGGACAAAGTTAGGAGCTCTAGTGCAGGGAATACATGGGCTATCAGAATTAACAAAGGAAACACACCAGGGAAGATAAAATAGATGAATGGGACCTATTTACAATAAAAAGCTATACATTGAAAGACTTTATTAAGAGAGCCCACAGATTGTGAAAAGATATCATATTAGTCTGGGTAAACTAGAGGAACAAAATGTATAGACACTCATATGTGTATAAGAAAAAACTTTATACACAAGAGCAATTGAATATTGAGAAAACATACCAACCCAGTCCAGATCAAGTCCATAAGTCCGACACTAACCCATATGTCCAATACTGATCTATAAAGTCCTCTTCAGACTCACAAAACACATGCCATGGCACCAAATGCAGTAAGATTACAGGCCAGTGGGTGGAAAGTCTTGTGAATTCAGTGGTGTTGTAAGCATCTAAGCACCGGCAGGGGTCTCTACGTGGTTCCTCCAGCTCAGGACACTAGCGTAGCTCCATGTTTCTTGTCAGCTGCAATACCTCCCAGGGAGTGACCCTGTGTCCTGCCTCCAGCGAGCTATTTATCTCTTAAGCGCCTCCAAATGAGGTCATCAAGCTGCGACCTGATTGACAAACTAAACTCCACCCCTTCACTCTTAGGACTCTCAAAATTACAACAGATTATGTAATTACCACAGATATTTAGTAAGACCCTAACTGACAAAGGATTAACTACTAAATCTACAGAATTTTACAAGCTTACAAAAATGAAAAATAAATAAAACCTAATAATCCTTTGAGAAGGTGGGCAAAAGACCTGGATTGATGATTCCCAAAGGACGACACTCGAATGCCTAATGAACACATGAGAAAAAAATGTTCCAGGTCTTTAGCTATCAGGGAAATGCAAGTCAAAACTGCAGTGAAACACCACCTATTGCCTATTATTGTAACCCAATTTTTAAAAACTAAGAACAACAAATGTTGGAGACAGTGTGGTGAGTTAGGAATGTTTATCCACTTCTGGTGGACTTATAAATAAATACAGCCACTGTAGAAGGCAATATGGCGATACCTATAACAGATGGAAATGGAACTACCATATGACCCAGCAATACCATTACTGGGCATATGCCCAAAAGAAATAAGAAACAGACATTTGCTCCCCCATGTTCATTGCAACAATAGCAAGAAGTTGGAAACAGCCTAAATTCCCATCAATAGAAGAGTAGATTAAAAATAACTCTGATACATACATACAATGGAATACTACACATCCCTAAAAAAGTGATGAAATACTTCAACTCATGGAGGGATCTGGAAGACATTATGCTGAGTGAAGTTAGTCAAGCACAAAAGGACAGATATTTTATGAGTCCACTGCAGTAGGAACAAGCAACAGAATGGGCACAAATCTACTGGCTGGGGACAAGACAGCCTGAGGAACAGCCTGATCAGTGCCGGTGAATCACACATCATCTGTTTCAGGTAAGTATTCTGTAGATCACTTGGCCAGAGGGCACCTCACGATAGCTGTGATCAAATGGCCGGGAGAGGAGTGGCGATATTGTCCGCTGAATGGTAGCCATGCAGACCTGGGATGAAATCCCCCAGAGAGGGAAGCCTCACCCCTCGTCAAAGGGATGAGGTTAATGATGGGAGGGGCAGCACAGGAGTGGGGAGAAGGAGTGGTCAAGTTTGGGAGAACATAGGTGCGTGTGTGTTGGGGAGAGAGGAGGGAGGGCTGACCTCCAGGTATGAGGAGGAGAGACTGAGGATGCTCTTGGGATCATTAGGTGGGGAGGGGCTTTAGTGGCGTTCTGCAGGAAGGCAGAACTGACCTAGGGCATCTGGGGATATCCCAGGAACCCAGGCGGTGCCAAAGGACATTGGAACACCAAACCCTGATCTTGAGAGGCTGCATTTGTGAAATCTCAAATGGGTCTACTGGGTGAACTGGACTCTATCCCAAACACATTTGGAACCAAAGGATTTAAGCCAGAAAACACATGGTGTCTGAGGTAGAAGAAGACAGCTGTCCTGAGAATGGTACACTGTTGATTGGCAAACAAACAAAGTTTGGCTTGATACATCCATGCCAAGTATGTTGTGGTAACACACATAATGTCCTGGCAACCCTGCAATGGCCATTCTGTTATAGTCTGCTTATGTTCACTTACATTAGAGGCATCTGAGAGGTGTGTTGCCATTGGGGCTCACCCTCTTGAACCACTGTTATTTGTATTATTGTTTTTCAGAAAATGAAACCCAGGGATGTTGAGCACATAAAGAAAGAAAATATAACAAAGGTTTGGGTGAGGGAGGTTATACAGGGGGTAGGGAGACAAGGCGGAGATGATGTTAAGAAATCCAGGAAGGAAAAGTATATTTGGGAAAACATACAAATATGCAAGAAATTATACAATTATGTTTGACATAGTGAAACTATGGAACAATATGATGTGTGTATTGCTCCCAAATTACATCAAATTAATTAAAGTAAATAAATTTTTTTAAATTAAGGAATGGGTTTTGGGCTCGCACTAAATCCTAGCTCCAACTTAAGAACAATCAGTTCTTACATCATGGCCCTTCTCAATTCTCACCTTCATGAAATGATCACTGAAGATAAGAGTGTTGCCCAGCTACCAACAGGAATAGTATCTAGAGTCTTAAAGACTTGTATTCAAACAAGCAGTCATCCAAGCAAGGAGTCAACTAAGTCCACACAAAGAAGCACACCAACTTGTGTGATCCAAGGGTGGCAATTACAAAACTCAAACATGGTGAAGAGAAAAGCATCAGAGAAAAAATTATGTACACCCAATTTGTGGAGGGCTCAGAGGGACGGTGAGCTCCAAACGCATCTGCAGAGTGTCTGGTCAGACTGAGCCATGGCACGGCTACTCTAGCCACAGGCAGGAGTCTCCATCAGGCTTACTGTCAGGCAGAAACCCTTCTGATCTTGCTTTAGCTGGATCGAACTCGACACGTGACCAGTTAATCACCTCTATAGATCTTGTGCTGGGTGCAAGTGTCTCTTACTGATTCCCTTACAGAAATTTCTTCCCTGGATTTTTAAATAGTGTCTTTTCCTTCTTACACATTATTAGGATTTTTTTTCTGTGTACTATTTTGTTCGCTAGTGTTTTCTGTTGATCCTCCCAGCGGTGAAGCACAAGAAGAGTGGATGCAATGTGATAATAATGGATACAAGGGGAGACAGGGAATACAGGAGTGGGGCGGGAAGACAGGGAGGAAAGGGGATTTCAGGAGTGAGTGATGAAGATGGGAGAGGGGAGGGAACACCAAAATGGATTGTGATTGCATAAATCATTTTAGAGCATCCCCCCATCTCTCATGTGCCTTTACAGAGATGAAAAAAGATGGCAATGGGGAACAGGGCACTAATCCACCCAAGGGGAGGGTGTTGTTTATGTTTCCACAGGAAAGGTGGAGAAAGCATAGACCTTATTCCAGTGCCTCAAGCCTGTTTGGAGCAGCTCATTACAGTAGGACCGCAGGGTCTGCCTCAGCTTGAGACATAATGTCTTCTCCCTAGATGACGACGTTACAGAGGACAGCCCTGAAGATATACTTCAGGGAGAGCAGCCAGTGTGACCCTCCCACATGGGGCAAACCAAGAGGGGAGTGCAACCGACCGGCAATGGGAGCAAAGGCACGAAGTCCCAGAGGAATCCAGATTCTAGACTTCTGACTCAGGGGAGCAGCGCTTGTCACCTCATCTATACTGATTAAGGGATATTCACAAGGAGGCCACACTGAACGTCTAAAGATGAAAGGGGGATGGGGAGCACTCGACCACTCCATTCTTCACTGCAGGAAGAGCACTAGGGTCTTGCAGAAGGTGCACCTCTCAGTCACGAATGCTGAGGCCGACAAGTATGTAAGTGCTGTTAGGTAAGCAGCTCCTGGGAAATGGATCCCTGAGAGTAAAGAGATTGGACTGAGGGACTATAAAAGATGAGAGATTCTCATCTACTCTGGGTCAGGACAACAGTTCGACTTGGAGTGATTTGTATAGTCTCTCCTTCTCTTCTTTCTTCTTTTTCTTTTGGTGTCTATCTATATAAGATAGGGAGGATAAGCAATCCCAAGGAGACAGCAACGGGACCGGCGGTTCTGGGGGGACATGGGAGAGGAGGAGGTGGGTGGAGGGGAGTGGTGAGCCAATAGCGACAGGGACAGGGGAAGAGCAAGGGATCTAAAATTGACCGTGAGAAGGGTGTAGCATTCTTGGTCATGTTTGATCAATTGAAATGTATCTGAGAGGAATTACTGAGAGGTGAATGATGGGTAAACATGATAGTGGGGCTGGTGGAAAGAAAAGGAGGAAAGAACAATAAAGTAAAAATTATATATAGGTATAAATATGTATATATAAATATATAAAGATGGGCATATTTGTGTGTATATACATATGTATGTATATATGTATGTATATATATATATATATACACACACACACAATAAGGAAGCAGATGGACTTTGGACCTCCACTTAAATCTTTCCTCAGTACAAGAATGGTTTGTCCTAATAATGTGGCAATATAAGATACTCACATTCCCGACATGATCACTGAAAACAAAATGGGTACATAGGCAAATTGGTGAAGAAAGCTGATAGTGACCGACTATTAAAAGGATATAGTGTCTAGGGTCTTAAATGCTTGCAGTTAAACAAGCAACAAACTAGCAGGAAGCAACAGAGCTCACATGGAAGAAGCATACCAGCCTGTGTGATCATGAGGTGTCGACAGGGATAGGTATCACAAGGACAAAAGCAATCAAATTGACATGAAGGAACATAGGCAAAGTGGAGACCCAAAACCCACCTGTAAGATAATTGGACAGTCCCTCACAGAAGGGCCAGGTGCTGTATAACACTGATAAAACACATAGCTTTCTGGTCCCACTTTCCCTGTGGAGATATAAACAATACCCTCCCCTTGGGTGGATTAATGCCCTATGACCCCACTACCGTTTTCTTCCTTGTATTCATCCTTTTGTTTTCCTTTCCCACCTCCTCCACCATTGTCTACCCCAGTGTCGCAAGGTGTGAACGCAATATCCCGGTGTGGAGGAGGGAACCGGTGGAGAGGTCTGGGAGGCTGGCCCCAGCACCATAAATTAAGTGGATTCCTGCCCCTCCCCCGAAAAGAATTTTTTCCAAAGGACAACATTGACTCTGCAGCTCTGGGAGATGGACATATTTGATCAGAGCACACGGGAGCAGATGAAGGGGCAGGAGGAGAGAGTGGAGCACAGCCTGGCCCACCAGGCCGTGATGATGATGTTCCTGAGTAGAGCAGCCAGTCCACAGAGAGAACAACATGGCTGGCCCCACTATGAGACATGATGCCCCTCAGTGACTAAGGGCGATACAGGGGACAGCACCGGAGACACAGTGTGGGAATTGCACCTGACCTGATCCCACCACACCGAGGCAAATCACTGGGGGAGTGCAGCGGAACAGCAAGGGAATGGAGTGGCAAGGTCCCCAGGGAATGCTGAAAGTGGACTTCGGGGCCAGGGCGTGGTGCCCCAACAGACTGGACTGGAAAACGCTCCTAAGGGCCAGCAAACGATCCCTGAACTAACTACAAGCTTTTCTCTTGTGAACTGTTTTATTCTGTTCTTTGTCAGTGGTTTGTTTTTGTTGTTTTGTTGTCTGGTTGTATACTGTTGCTTTGTTTTCCTCTGTCTAGTTTTCGTGCATGTTAGTGACTCCACAGGTCTGTCTGAATAGGACAGGCTGGATGAACTATCTGGATGAAAAACAACGGGACCGACAGTTTTGGGGGGACTTGGGATGGGGGGGGTAGGGGGGGGTAAGGAAGTGGTGTTAACAAACCCAGGGACAAGGGAAAAACATGGGACCCCAAATGGTAGAGACGTGGGAGTGGCAGGCCTGGTGGGAAATGATCAAGGGTAAGGTTGCTTAGAGAAGAGGTATACTCTAGCCCAGGTGGCGATGAAGCATGGTAGTAGGGCAGGAGGAAAGTCAAGGGAGATGGAGGAAAGAGCTAGGAGTCAAAGGGCATTCATGGAGGTCTAGACAAAGACATGTACATGCAAATATATATAGGAGGATGGGGAAATAGATCTATGTGTCTATATTTATAGGTCAAGTATTAAGGTGGCGGAAGGACCTTGGGCCTCTACTCAAACACTCCCTCAATGCATGAATACCTTCTTTTATTAAATTGGAACTCTATGATGCTCACTCTCCCGACACAACGGCTGGAGCCAAAGTGTGTGAACAAGTAAATGTGGTGAAGAAAGCTGATGGTGCCCGGCTATCAAAAGAGATAGTGACTGGGGTCTTAAAGGCTTGAAGATAAACAAGCGGCCATCTAGCTCAGAATCAACAAAGTCCACATGGAAGAACACACCAGCCTGAGTGAGCGAGTGGTCCCAAAGGGATCAGTTACCAGGCATCAAAGAACAAAAAATCATATCATTGACTGCACACCTCCATGATAGGATCGCTGAAGACAAATGGGTGCATAAGCAAATGTGGTGAAGAAAGCTGATGGTGCCCGGCTATCAAAAGTGATAGTGTCTGGGGTCTTAAAGGCTTGAAGGTGAACAAGCAGCCATCTAGCTCAGAAGCAAATAAGCCCACATGGAAGAAGCACACCGGCCAGTGCGATCACGAGGTGCCCAAGGGACCAGGTATAAGGCATCATGCAAAAAAAAAAAAAAGATATAAGTGTGTGTATGTATGTGTATATATGTGTATATGTATATATGTATGTATATATATGTATATATATATCATATTAAATGAAGGGGGAAGTGCAGAGTGGAGACCCAAGGCCCAAGTGTCGACCAATGGAGATCCCCTCATAGAGGGGTTTAGGAGAGGAGATGGGTTAATTAGGGTGTGAGGTAGTATCGATGAAGAACACAGCTTTCCCCCGGATCCTGGATGCTTCCTCCCCCCAACTACCATGATCCGAATTCTACCTTGCAGGGCTGGATAGGACAGAGGCTGTACACTGGTGCATATGAGGGTTGGAGGTACAGGGAATCCAGGGTGGATGATACCTTCAGGACCAAGGGTGTGAGGGACAATGCTGGGAGAGTGGAGGGTGAGTGGGTTGGAAAGGGGGAACTGATTACAAGGATCCACATGTGACCTCTTCCCTGGGAGAGGGACAGCAGAGAAGTGGGGAAGGGAGACTCCGGATAGGGCAAGATATGACAAAACAACGATGTATAAATTACCAAGGGCATATGAGGGAGGGAGGAATGGGGAGGGAGGAGGGGAAAAAAAAGAGGACCTGATGCAAGGGGCTTAAGTGGAGAGCAAATGCCTTGAGAATGATTGGGGCAGGGAATGTATGGATGTGCTTTATACAATTGATGTATGTATATGTATGGATTGTGGTAAGAGTTGTATGAGTCCCTAATAAAATGTAAAAGAAGAAAAGAGAAAAAAATGATTAGGGCAAAGACTGTACAGATGTGCTTTATACAATTGATGTATGTATATATATGAACTGTGAAAAGAATTGTATGAGCCCCAATAAATTGTTAAAATTAAAAAAAAAACACATAGCTTTCCTCTAATTCTTTACTATTTCCTCCCCTTACTATTATGGTCTTCGTTTCACCTCCTTAATCTTGTTACACCTCTCTATGTTCATTTGTATAATTAAGATAATTTGATGCATAAAATCCAAGATAGATAAATCTAAGATAGAAATGACAATTGGAGGAATGGTTCCCTGAAGGTATGGGAAAAGAAGGGGGAGAAGCAGGGGAAGGGAGAAGTGTTAACGATGATAACTGTATAACTCCACTCAAGGGAACGAGTAACAGAATGGTAGGTGAACGATCCATTGGATGGTGTACAATACAGCACATAATAATAACATATAATATAATAATAAGAGTTCCTGGGGGTAAAGTTGAGGAGGCAGGGTATAAAGGGAAGCTAATATCAAGGAATTCAAGAAGAAAAAAAAATGTTTTGAAAATGATGGAGGCAGCAACTGTACAATTATGCTCAATCTAATTGAATTATGGGTTGTTGTAATATCTGTAAGAGCTCCCAATAAAATGATTTTTTAAAATTATCCTAAGAGTGATTTTACCATAAGGGAAGGAATGCTCTAAAATTGATGGGGGGATGATTATACAATTCCCCATGATATGATTGAACTGTTGAATTATATGATAAGTAAATTACTTACTAATAAAACTGTTGGGGGGAAAACAGAAAGAAATATAGGTTGTTTTTCTTGATAGTGTCCTACATCATTCTTAGACTTTCGTCTGATTTCTTCATTGTTGTTGTTGTTTTCATTGTTTCTCTCATTGATTGTACTCAGAGTGATAGTCTTTGAGCTCACTGACTTGATTTTCCTTTTCGTCCATTCTATTCCTCTAGTCTTTTACTATGGTTCCTAATTCTTTTATCTCATTTCTCTTGTAGGACCACGATGGACCAGAGTCAACATTATTGGGTTTATAAGTTCATTATGGTGCCTTGTTGGCTCACTGGTGAACGTTCATGGCTGCTAACCCAAAGATTGCTCGTTTGAACCCACAGGTGTTTCGTGGAAGAAACATAAAACAATATGCTCGAATAATGATTCAAGCTTTGGAAACCCTGTTAGATATTCATTTCTGTTCTGTTTTTCTGTAATATAGGATTGCTAAGAGTTGGGATACACTGGATATATTAGCCAAAAACAGGGCTCCAGAAACTGATAGAATTCCCATTGGAATGTTTCTAAAAGCTGAAGAAGCACTGGAAGCATTTACTCATTTATGTCAAGAAATTTAGAAGACAGCTACCTGGCCAATTGACTGGAAGATATCCTTATTTATGGTCATTCCAAAGGAAGATGACCCAATAGAATGCTCAAACTATAGATATCATTGATATAGCATACCAATAAAATTTTGCCTACGTTTACCCAACAATGGTTACTGCAGTGCATTGACAGGGAGCAGCCCGAAGTTCAGGCCAGATTCAGAAGAGGACGTCAAACAAGGGATATCCTTGCTGATGTTAGATGGATCATGGCTCAAAGCAGATAATACTAGAAATATACTTGCTTGTGTTCCCTTTACTTTGACTGTGTGGACACTGTGAGTAACCTTGAGAAGAATGGGAATTCCAGAGCACTTCATTGTGCTCCTCCCAAACTCGTACCTGTAGCAGGAGGCTGAGTGTGAACAGAACATGGTTGAAAATCAGATAAGGTGTGCATCAGGGTTGAATCCTCTCATCATACTTATTCAATCTACATGTTGAGCAAATCATCAGAGAAGGTGGATAATATGGGGGGTGTGTGAAATGCAGCATCAGGATTGGAAGAAGGTTTATTAACAATGTGCAGTACACAGTTGACACAACCTTGCTTGCTGACAGTGAGGAGGACTTGAAGCACTTGCTGATGAAGTCAAGGATTGTCATCTTCAGGATGGATTACAACTCAGTGTAAGGAAGACCAAAATCTTCACAACTGCACTAATTGTTAACATTATGATAAGTGGAGAAAAGGTGAAGTTGTAAAGGATTTCATCTTGCTTGGATCCACAATCAGTGTTCATGTTAGAAACAGTCAAGAGGTCAAAAGACACATGGCATGAATTAAACCTGCTACACAAGACTTCTTTAGAGTACTTAAAAGCAAGAATGTTACTTGGAGGATTAAGGTACACCTAACCACAGCCCTGGTATTCTCCATTTCATCATATGCACACGAAAGTTTGACACCAAATAATGAAGACTGTAGAAGAATGGATGCATTTGAATCATGGTGCTGGAGAAGAATATTGAAAAGACCAGACTGCTGAAAGTACAAACATCTGTATTGGAAGAGGAAGGCAGAGTGCTCCTTAAAGGCCAGGACAGCCAGGCTTCATCTTACATACTTTGGACATGTTGTCGGGTGAGTCTAGTCCCTGGAAAAGAACACCATTTTTTATAAAGTGGAGAGACAGAGGGAAAAAGGAAGCCTGCGATGAGATGGATTGACACAGTGGCTGCATCAGAACAATTCTGAGGATGATGTAGGACCACGTGGTGTTTCATTCAGTTGTACATAGGGTAGTTATGGGCAGGAGCCAACTGGATGTCACTTATCATCAAGAACAACAAGAGTTGAGATTGACTCAATAGCAATGGGTTTTTTGGTTTAAGGTCATTGAGATTTGTTGGTGCAGTGATTAAGCACCCAACTTCTAACTGAAAGGTTGCCAGTTCCAACCTACAAGCTGTTCAATGGGGTGGTGGGTGCGGGCAGGGAATGTGGCAGCTTGCTTACATGGGGAGCTAACTACAAGGTACAAGAAAAAGGTGACCTTTTTCCAGAGTTAGATCACCAGGCCTTTCTTCTAAAGTACCTCATTTAAAAAATTACATTAAAAAAAAAAAACAGTCCTACTGCCATCAAGTTGCCATCAACTCTGTATGACAAAGTATAACTGCTCCTTAGTGTTTCTAAAAACTATAAGTCATTATGGGAGCAGGCATCTCAGCACAAAACCTCAATAAATATTAGTTTGCTTTCTTCTTCTGATAATTTATCACTATTATATTTTAATATAGCTCATGGGCCTAAGAGTTTCCTGAAAACTATAAATGACAGTAGACTAACGATCTTTCTTTCAGGAGGTTCTACTTTTGTGCATGTATGGAGTCATATGAGGAATGGAAGGGCTTTTTAACTCCCATCACTCATCTGTTCTACCTCCTACAGAAGAATTTTCATCATAGTAATTTGTGGAAGGTATAATTTGAAAGAATGTCAATGTTCACAAGAAAATATAGTTCTATTTGCATTCATCCATTATACAGAATCTGTAGAAACAATTAAGAAAAAGGAAAAAAGAGAGGGTTACCCACATGCAAAAATAGAAGGGTTCTTTGTCTATGCTTATGCATAAAAGCCAGCAACAATCCAGCACCCCTCAAGAATATTGACTTTAGCAAAACTGGAACACAGCACTCTTGGCACAGATTCTGGGGAATTTATGATAGATCTCAGGCAGCCTTCACAGTAAAGGTACCTCCAATCATCTCAAGAGCAGAGAACAACAACAGAAGGAAAAGAGAGATACGTTGGACCCTACCCAGAGATGAAGGAGTCCTGACGGTCAATTGTTCACCTGCTAATAAGCAACATAGGATTAGAGCCTTGGAAGCCCTATGGGTCACTGTGGATTGGAATTGATTCAACAGCAATGGGTCTTGTTTTTCATAGACTCAGCCAGCAGACTGACTGGTGAGATTCTCCATTTAGGAGCTTCAGGAAGAGTTAAGTGCAGAGGTGCTTTGAGGAAGGCCTTTGTTCTGCACATGCAAGCATTGACCCAAACAGATCCCATTGGCTATAATGCCAGGCACTTCTTTTCAAGGGCTTTGCTCTTATTATCTCATGTAACCCTCACAACCACCTTGTGAGGAAAATGCTAGTATTACTCCCCATATACAAATTTGAAATTCGAAGAGATGACCAAGAAAGAGATTGACCAAGGGCAGGAAGCTATTAGGTTGTAAATCTGTTCTTGTAAGTATGACGATTAAGGGCTACAGAGTCAAAATTCTTCACCATTTAGTGCATTGATAAATCCTAGGACTAAAAGTTATGGCTATAGATGTATAGATAATGCACTATTAGTTGTTAAAAATGTATATATGGAATTTAAAGCAAATAGTGAAAAACTACTATAGTTGTAAGAGGTGTCTTAAAGGTTGACTTATGTAGTTTTGTGTTATCTTAATTCGTTTTCTCAACTTATATCACTAGGTTTTAATATGTAGTGCAATGGCTACACAGAACTTACAGATTAAAAGTTTTATTAATGAAGTTGACTGGTTATAATACAAATGAGAGTCACTCAGGACACAGTTGTTTACCAGGACATGTTACAAAGTTCTTTCATGTTTGTTAATAAATATCCAAGAATGCCTATTTCTCTGCTGTAAGCCTCAATTCAAAAGCATTCAGCTCAAGTTCTGTGGGCCAGCAAGCCCAGCTTCCCCCATTAAGTGCCCAGAGGTACTCCACTCCAAAAGCCAGGCTCCTTCCCAAAAGCACTCTGTGAGCTAGAAATTCCAGCACTTTGTTTCATGTTCTGGCTCCTGGTCTGGCTGCTGCTCCTCTGATGTTATCACTGTCTTCTGGATCCAGTTGGTTCACTGCACAGGGATCTCAGATCCAGGGGATGTGCTCTATGCCCGTCTTTTACTAGGAATGAACCCCCACCCCACCCCATCTGCTTCTTCTCAGGGGCTCATTTTATACACATCAGGATGACATTCCAGGTATCCTGTTCACAATTCCACAGAGTGTAATTCTATCAGTACCTTCTTCCACCTTCTTAAAAGACCCATACAGGAAAAAGGCATTTGTTGGGAGTTAGAGACTTCAGCTAGAAGAGCTACATTAACTAACTTCAGATTTCCAAGGCAGTAAATCTTGATGTGAGCAGAGAGCCTCATCTTTCTTCTACTGGAGATTTCAAACTACTAACCTGGTACTTTAGCATCCCAATATATAACTAATTATATATATTCTAATGTTCCTGTAGAACTCTTAATTTTATACATGATATGGGCAAAGAAAGCATAAATGTATTTAAAAAGTGTTTAGAGGCCAGGAAATTACGAAAAAGGGAAAAGAGGCAGAAATTATTAATTAATGGCAAATAATATTCGGATGGAGAAATATTTGGTAGGTGACCAGGAATGTTTATAAAAATATGTCAGATTTTAAAATTAAGCTTCCCAACTGAAAATGCACAACAGGAAAAGCAAACACCCGAAACAGCACAAGGATGCATATTGCAGAATTCAAAATAAATGTCCAACTCCATGAGTACTAAAACAATCATTTACAGGAATCTCAAGTTCACCACAGATTGAGACCCTGAGCAATGCCAAGAGAACTTACATCTTAATTAGAAAGACTTAAGACTTGGTTACTGGGGAGCTATAAACGCATATTCTCCAAGAGGAGACACAGTTCTAGATTTTCCTATGAAGACAAAATGTAAGTTGTTATAAAATATAGAATCGCACTACTTAATATCTAGAGCAGAATTTTCCAGTAGAATCTGCTGTGTAGTAACTATTTCTGGTTATTAAGTACTTGAAATATAGCTAGTGAGACTGAAAATCTGAACTTTTAACTGTATTCCATTTTTATTACTTTAAATATAAATAGTCCAAATAGGCTACGCTTTTAGGCAGCACAGGCCAACTATCTTTCCATAATTTATCAGACTTCATCTAGGACTGTTCCAATTTTCTCAGCAGCTAAAATAAAATTGGCATATAGCATCCCTGCACGACAATGAATGACTGTGTAGAGAGGGAAGGAATAACTGTATTCCTCTGTGTATCAGTCCATCCCTCCCACAGATCCACTCTTTTAGAAAACTGTTCAATTTCCTTTAAAAAAGCCAAAAAACTAGGATATCGTAAATCCTAGTCCTTGAAAGACCATATGTGATGCAGAGATATATGTCAACTTGAAATACTTTCTTTAATTGTTGACGCCAATGGATTTTCTGAATTCTCTTCTCTTTGGTGAACACCAAATTAGTAGAAGATTCTCATTTAAGTTTCTAGAAAATAATGACCTTTTTCTTTTAGCCCCAAAACATGAAAATGTGTGCCTCACTTATAACTCTTAGAATTTCTATTTTCACTAGTCTCACTAAGGAAATATTATTTAATATATGCAAATTATTTTAGAATCAAACTGCTAAAATAAAGATTGGCAGTTTGAACCCTCCTCAGAAGGTCCTGGTGATCTGTTTCCATATATAAATTCTGAGAAGACAGTAACATAAATAGCCTCCTTCCTGATCTTTTCCCACAAATACAACAAGAAATACAAGGAAACAGTACTCGGAGTGACTTTGAACCCAAGAGCAGAGGAAGGCAAGGGGGAACTGCAGACAGGCAAGAATCAAGGAGTGAATGAGTTGGATATGGTGGATGGCTTCTACCAGCATCCCTGCTCTTCCCCAAAGTCAAATGGGCCACCAGTTGCTGTGAACTGGGGATAGGATCAGGGATGCAGGTAGTGGTCCCAGAAAAATAAGAGTATGTTTACTTGGCCATCATACCCCTTACCTATACAAAGAGATAGAATTTCAAACTCCTGCTCTGAAATCAACGTGAGCATCCCCTGGAGTTCACTTGGGAGCACCTACCCCACCCACTGTTGGCCATAGTCCTACTGTGCAACTGACACAGTGGGGTCTTTTAGTCAACACTCCCCCTGCCTCCTTGAAACCAGACCTCCCAGGGACTCAGCTTGGGCCTCGACTCCTCCTTCCCGTAAGTGGTAAGGGGGACCTGAAGCTGCTGTGTGCTAGGAAGTAGACATCTTGAGTGGAAGGTACGCTCATAGCAACATACGCTGTGGTGGGGGGTGGGGTGGCAGGAGGAGGCGGGGCATCTAATAGCAACAAGACAGAGTTCTCCGGGGAACATTTGGAGTATGACGACAATAGTTCTCCCACATAGGCACTACTGGCTGCAAGCCTCCTGAGAATTGCTGCAGAAAGTGTGCAGCGGCTCCCATTGTTAACACCCCTCTGCCTCCCTGTGTCCCCGACAGCTCGTGCCTCTGAAATCAACAGTGCAGACCTCCCTGGGGACCAGTTTGCAGCCTTCTGCTTTGCCTTACAGTCAGTACTGAGGGCTTCTAACGGGGCTGCTGTGTGCTAGGAAGCACGTAGTGTGATTGGACGCCATACCCAGAGTCTACATCACCAGAGGGGAGGTTCTCAAAACAACAAAGCTCCTTAGAAGTGTGAACTCTCCCCCTCCAACCAGAAGCAATTCGGACTAATACAAACTCTTAGCGATGGTTCCCCACAGTGGAGTCAGGATGTGGGCTACCTGAGTGGAGACTGCTCTTCCCATGTGATTCCACCCAGAATCTCTAGGGGTTCTGAAATGAACAAGACAGATGTCTTCTAGAAGTGCCAACCCTCCTTCTCATGAAATGGGAAAAAAACAAACAACAAAAAATCTCACTGTCATCAAGTTGATTTCAATTCATCGCTGCAAAAGTACCAGCCCCTGCTCAGGATAGGGGCTTTCTGCTCCCATAAAGCTTTACAGGTTTCTAAATCCACAGGGACAGTTCTCTGCCTTACAGGGCTTCCTGTGAAAACACAGGGAGGAATGGAGAAATAATGAGAGAGGACTGTTCCCTCTGGTGGACATAGTGATTAGTGCAGGAGGACATGTTACCTCACCTGAGCGGTAATGCAGAGACCTGAGCCAAATAATGTAACAGCTGGTTCACACCCTAATGATCATTTTGAGTATATATATATAATTATTATTATTTGATACAGTAAATATTTAAATAAGAACAATAAAACAGCTACCCAAAACTAGATTGTTATGAGTTTTAAGCTATTAATGAAAAATATTAACTAGCTGACCAAAAACAATAAAACTGTGAAGATATTTCCATCTTGCCTTTTGATCAGCGTCCTCACTTGCAATATTCTTTGCTTTTACCCAAGCGGCATCGACTGTGTGATTTGTCTTTAACCATCTTGTCACTGTAAGGGTAGATCCATTCCTTTAGAGCAGCGGTTCTCAACCTGTGGCTTGCAACCCCTTTGGGGGTCGAACTACCCTTTCACAGGGGCCGCAAAATCCATAACAGTGGCAAAATAACAGTGATGAAGTAGCAACAAAAGTAATGTTATGGTTGGGGGGTCAACATACCATGAGGAACTGTATTAAAGAGTCACAGCGTTAGGAAGGTTGAGAACCACTGCTTCAGAGGTAGGCCAATTAGACCACAGTCATTGTGTCTGATAATTGGAAACAGGCAACTTCTCTTCTCTGAAAGTATTATGCTCATTTTTGAAAGCTTCATTCCGCTTCTGCTGAACTTAACTGCAGTTGTTCCGATAATCTGTTGGGCTCTTTGAACACTTCCAGGAATTGCATAGCTCATTCAGAATATCTCCTGGAATTTGGAGTGTAACAAAACCTGAAACAAATGACAGCATGCCACCACTTTTCCTCTTTGTGTGTGTTGTGTTTGTTTAATGAAGTAACAAATGCAAGGCAGTAAAAATATATTTCATCCAAAGTATAATCAATTTTATGAAATGAATAAATAAATGTTACAAGCCTGCTTCATCTAATTTTTATAGCTATGAGCACTTAGAATATACTACTGCACAGGGGAATGTTTTTTTTAAAAGTAAGGAATGTAAATTTGTGATTTCCACCTTGGGTGGGTGGCTGGGCAGCCACCCGCCTTAGTGAGAACCCTGCTAACAAGTGTCATTTTAACAACGGGTCCACAGCACTCAAAAAAAAAGTAGGTGTCTGCTCTGCCGACTGGTGCAGAGAGTGTGAAGCCTACCTGATGCACTGAGCATGCGCTGGGAAAGATTGAGCGTGCTTGGGAAAGACGGAAAGTTGAAGAGTGAGATCAGAATTCTTCAATCCCAATACACCAGGGAGGGAGCAGGAACTCTGATATGAGAGAAAACAGTAAGTAAGGGTAAAGGAAAAGTTCCACCTAAAAATTTCTTAGAGAAAATAGTGCAGGCAAAAATGACAGATGCTGGGGAATTGAGAAAAGACACTAAAAAGTAATTCATACTGACCCATGAAAATATCACTAATAAAAAAAAAGAAAATATCACTAATAAAGGGAAATGCATGAATATTATGCAAGTTCTTAATAAGGTATTTCTATTTGATAATACTAAATATTCTTCATTTTAATAACAAATGCTCTTAAGTGTAACATTCATAACTAACAAGAAAAAATATTTTAAAACATCCAACATTTAAAGAGAAGAGAATTAAAAAAGCTCACTACAATAAGCCAAAGAAACACAAAATCAATTGGTACTAAAAAAATGAAGACCAAGATTGTGTAAGAGTTCCAAAAAAACAAATGATAAAATATCAGAAGTAAATCCTTATCAATACTTACCATGAATGTAAATGAGAAACTGCTCTAATCAAAAGGCAGAGTGGCAGAATTTATATAGTTTTAAATATGATCCAGTAATATGCTGTGCACAAGAGACCCCCTCAAACTCCAGAGCACAAACAGGAGGCAAGTGAAAGGAAAGAAAAGATGCTCCGTGCAAAATAATAACAAGTAGAGCTTCAGTGGTTATATTACTATCAGACAAAATAGACTTTACATCAAAATGGGTCAGAAGAGATAAAGATGGGCATAACATAGTAACAAATGGGTCAACTGATCAAGAAGATTCAACAATAATGAAAATGTACCAAATACATGAAGTACACATTGATAGAACTAAAGGGGAAAATAGATGGCACTACAAACAATAGTTGGAAACTTCAAAACACCATTTTCAGTATGAGACACAACATCTAGAAAGTTGATCAGCACAGAAACAAAGGGTCTGGATGACAGGAGACAACAACTACCCAATGAGCTCAATATGTCTTCTACCCCACATGCACCTGAATCACTCTCCAGGACAGGCCATGGGGGAGGTCTCAGAACAAGATTCAACAATTTCTAAAAGACCGAAATCACACAAACTATTTTCTCTGATGACAATCGAATGAACTAGACATTGATAACAAGGAAACAATTGCAAGATAGGGAAATTAAACAATGAAGTATTAAACTATCAGTGAATTAAGGGAGAAATCACAACTTTCTTAGCATAAAATAAAAATGCAACATGCCAAATTTTGTGGGATGTAGTGAAGGCAGTACTCAGAGGGGATCTTAGAGTTAAAAAAAAAGCCTACAAAAGAAGATCTCAAATGAGCAGCCTAACTGAACAACCCCAGGAGCTAGAAAAAGAAGATAAAATTCAGCCCAATCGTACTAGAAAGAAAGAGAAGAACCAAAACAAGAGCAGAAGTAAATAAAAAGTGAAGGCAGAAAAGCAAATAGGGAGAATTTTAAAATTCAGAGGTCACTTCTTTGAAAAAATAATTAAATTGAGAATCCTTTAGCGAGACAAAGAAAAGATTCAAAGAACCACAATAAAAATCGAGGCACCATTATAATTACCTCACTGAATGGAAGAAATAAAATAACTTTAAAGAAAAGGGAGAGAAAAGTTCACAGCCAAGAAGACCCAGTGGGTCAGCTCTAGTCTGTCAGCACATGTGTTCGCCACAGTCCAGAACAGAGCCCATGGCCGTGGGATTGCTGTGAGCAATGGGGTTTCTTTGCTTTTAGTTTAGTTTTTGATGATATTTTGGAACACCGAGAAGGGAAGGGGGGAGAGAGATGTGCACGGGAGCAAGCTACAAGGCTCCACAAAAAATTGAGATTAAAAGTCAAAGTGCAGACATACTGTACACAGCAAGAGCCAAAAGCTGCTTTTAAGATTGGCAGCCCCAAAAGGCAGCACCAGGAATCCTTGTGGTAATTACCCATTCGGAAATGTCATGCGATTGTTTGTGACAGACATAAGCCAGCTGCGCTTTACTGAAGGAGAACAGAGGCTGGGTCTCCGCAGTCACAAACAGGCAGCCAGCTGTGCCTACACTCCCACTTCCTCATCCACAAAGCCTTCGTCTTCGTACTTGCCAAACACTGAAGCAATTAAGCACACAGTATACAGGAATCTAAAACGTCGGACGTTGCCTATTGAAGCTTAACTGAATCTATCATATTTCCAGCATGATGGTGGGTGGGGATGAGGGAGGGAGAGAGGGCGTTTTTATGACTGAAAGAGTCCCATTCAAATTATTACAAAGTACTCAGGCTGATCGTTCCAATTCTGAACTAGAATTTGCAGGATTTTTCTGGCCAGAAATTCTTATTCCTGAGTGACAGAGAAACCACAGCAATTTGCCCTTATAATACTCGTCAGAGAATGAAAGATTCGCATCTCATCCAAAACAGGTGTTCTTCTTTTGCCTTAACAACCATATGGACAGCAATGTTAAGCCCTGGTTGCGCTGTAGGTGAGGCATTGGGCTGTTAATCGCGTGGTCAGTGGTTCAAACTTACCAGCTGCTCTTTGTAGATGAGGCACTTGGTATATGAACCAGATGAGCTTGTCTGTTCTCGTAAAACTTTAGCCTCAGAAATCCTGCATACAAAGACTCTATGAGTAGAAATCAATTCGATGGCAGTGGGTTGGTTTTGTGTGTGTGTGTGTGTGTGTGTGTCTGTCACTGGGTTGATGTGTGTGTGTGTGTGTCACTGGGTTTGGTGTGTGTGTGTCACTGGGTTTGGTGTGTGTGTGTGTGTCAGTGGGTTTGGTGTGTGTGTGTGTGTCAGTGGGTTTGGGGTGTGTGTGTCAGTGGGTTTGGGGTGTGTGTGTGTGTGACACTGGGTTTGATGTGCACTGGGTTTGGTGCGTGTGTGTGTCAGTGGGTTTGGTGTGTGTGTGTGTCAGTGGGTTTGGTGTGTGTGTGTCAGTGGGTTTGGTGTGTGTGTGTCAGTGGGTTTGGTGTGTGTGTGTGTGTGTGTGTGTGTGTGTCTCACTGGGTTTGGTGCGTGTGTGTGTCAATGGGTTTGGTGTGTGTGTTATCCCTGGGTGAGGCTAACAGTTTAAATGCTCAGCTACTAAATGAAAATTTGAAGGTTGCAGCTTTGAATCCATGCAGAAGTACCTTAAAGAGAGGCCTGGTGAGCTATTTCCAAAAGATCAGGCATTTAAAACTCTATAGAGCATAATTCTGCTGTGACCAACATAAGGTTCTCATGAGTTAGAATCAACCTTATGGCAAGTATTTTTGTTTTCAATTATTGTTTGTATACAAGCTCTCCCTAGGAGAACTTAAGTATCTGTTAGGGGTCTCTTGCTCAGGGGAAAGGGCACGTCCTGCCTTGATGGTCAGCCGGCCTACTGCTCAGGCCATGCTCTGCAAAATGAACTGCTTCCACATGTCTGTGTAATGCAAATCGTCCCATGCACCTGACATTGAAGGGTTTTCCGTAACTCCAGCTGTGGTGTGCCGTGAGGGTTTCCCTGATCTCAGAACACTGATTAATGAGACCTGTCATGGGAACACGAAGTGTATCATTATTTAATCTTTGTATAATCACTATCACAAATACTCTAGACGCAGTGCTCCAGGGAAGCCCCAGGAGATGGTCATTTTCTCAGAGTCTGGATTCGGAGTGGCCGTTCTAGGAAAATTATTTCCGTTTCTGACAGCTCTAAGTCCTGTCTCTTTGAATTTCTGCTCCTGTCACTTGACATTTCTATTCCTCCATCTCCACTTTGCTCTACTTGCTTGTTTAATCTCTCTTATGAAACAAAAGAGATTGACTCAAAATAAGAGAAGACTTTAAATATTCACGTAAACTAGAATTGAAAGATTAAGGAATGTTTCCATGAACTGTCGACACTCCTCAGACACCCAGACACTTCTGCATCGTTCATAAAACAAAGACAACCCATTCCCGAATGAGTTAATAACAAAAGGCATAGAGGTTAGGAATCATGATACATAGTTTTTCATGATACATATTTTAAGGAGACCCAATATAATCCAAACATTCCAACCTTTAATCCCCCAAACATAAAAACAATAGCTAAACACACTTCCGTTGAATTGATTGCAACTCATAGCAATCATATGTTGTGTTGTCAGATGCTGTCTGTCCAGTCCATTCTGCCTGATAATGACGCTGTGTGCAACGGAATGAAGCGCCACCTAGTCCAGAGCCAGCTTCACAACTGTGCTTATGTTTCAGTCCACACTTGCCTTCCATGTAGGTGACCTGGTTGTTTGTTTGGTTGGTTTCGTTTTTGTAATTTTTTATAGCAAGGAGCAGATCTGACATCAGACCAGAAGGGTGCATGTTCAAATCATGTTGGGTCACGTGTGGCTCTAGCAACTATATGTTGTTGCTGTTCAGGGCCATCAAGTTGGCTCTGACTCCTGGTGCACCTTCATCCTCACAATCGCTGTTGGAGTCCATTGTCGCAGCCACTGTGTCCATCCATCACTTTGAAGGCCTTCCTTTTTTACTGCCCCTTCACCTTACGATGCATGTTGTCCTTCTCCCGGAGCTAGTCTCGCTTGACAACACGGCCAAAGTACATGAGATGAAGGCTCGCCATCCTTGCCTCTAAGGAGCATTCTGGTCAGACTTTTTCCAAGACAGACTTGTCTTGTTTGTTCTTTTAGCAATCCATATAGAACCAATTAAAACTTGGGTTTTCTGAGGCTGTAAATCTTTATAACAGGGGTCCTCAAACTACGGCCCACGGGCCACATGCGGCCCGCCGAGGACATTTATCCAGCCCGCCGGGTGTTTTTGCCTGTTTTGTTTTTTTACTTCTAAATAAGGTATTTGCAATGGGGTCGGTGCACTCGGAGTGTGAGAGCAGGGCGGGAACCTGGTAGCACTGAGTCTTTCCGCGGCTTCTCCGGGGCAAAGTTTTCCAGAATCTCTTTGAACCCGCTGTCTACGCGTGTGCCAAGTGCGGCTACGAGCTGCTCTCCAGCCCCTCCACGTCTGAGCACTGTCGCCGAGGCCAGCCTCTGCGGAGACCGGCCACGAGGATAGCTGATAGCGTGGCCGAGCCGCCGAGCGCAAACTCAAACTGCCGATGCCTTTAAGGTGTCCTGCGGTCAATGCGGCCATGGGCTTAGCCGCGGGCTTGGCCATGAGTTCCTCAATAATGGCCCCAAGGGGGGCAGTCCCGCTTCTGAATATTCAGCAGCTCCCTGAAGTTCATCCCTAAAGGCAACAAATCTGCCTCCCAGGGGAAGTAAGCGGGCTGCCCAACCCCAAGCAGCCACAGGCATTGATCACCCTTTAGAACTACAGCCTACTGACCTGACCTTCAGGCAGGGAGGGCTGGATAGGGGCGGGGGGTGTGTGTGTTTTCTGATGACCCTACCCCCTGTGCCAGAATGGGGCCGAGGGCTGGTTCATCTTGGCCTCCGAGGCTCGAGGCTGGGACTCTGGTCGTAGGGTGTCTGTGTCTTGAAAGACGTAACACCCTTGGCTTCTCTCCTCAGCCTGGCGGCCCCTCCCTGCCTGTCTGGTCTCATCCCTATGAGGCCCAATTCCCAAAGGGGCTCCAGCCCTCACCAGGGTCCGTGCAGACCCCCTAAATTGTGTGAGCAGATGCAACCACTACAAGGCCATGTCCCAGTCTGGGGATCCAGCCCGGTCACTGCATGAATCGCTCTGGTCAAATCCTTCCAGGCTCACCAGGGCACTGATGGTCTGTGACCTGCTGGGGCATGCAAGCCCATGGCACAACCCCTGAGTCCCCGGTCTCCATCTGTGTGGGAGAACAGCCACTGGTCCATGGTCTTCCTACCAGTCCCCGGTGGGGCCTGAGAGGTCTTGTCCCACAGTCTGTACCTGCCAAGCCTGCCCCAGGGGAGTCCGTCCAGAGCTCCTGGTGGTGGCCTCACCCTCTCCCGCCTCACCCTCTCCAACTTTCTGAACTGATTGACTTCAAACTAATAAAGCAAGGAGGCAGGCTGCTGTGTGCATGACAGGGTCTGTCTCCACCCTAAAAAAAAGCGCAGTGTGCATAGGAATTTGTTCATAGTTTTTTTTAAAAAAACAACTATGGTCTAGCCCTCCAACGGTCTGAGGGACAGTGAACTGGCCCCCTGTTTAAAAAGTTTGAGGACCCCTGCTTTCTAGGAACAGAAGCCTCGTCTTTTTCTGCTGACTAGATGATAGCTATGAACCACTAACCTTGGTGTTAACCATTCAGTGCTTACCCAACTACACAACAATACCCTTCACACATGCAAAGCAATCCCATGTCCAAAACTTCATCTACTGAAGCATCTAAATCAAATATGAGTGAGATTTTAGGTAGAGCCCATCCAGAAGCAAAATTCTGTGAATCTGTGAAATCTAGATTGTAAGCTATTTTTCCTAAGCACGATAAAAAAACAGGCACAATAGACATATTTCTATTAAAAATGCAAGGAACTGGAAGGAAAGAAGGGATACGAAGCACCAAGCAAGCCCGAAACACAGCAGAAATGTGACATTCGTTTTCAAGACTTGAAAACAACTATATCTTCTCTGAAGCCATCTAGACCAATGGTTCTCAACCTTCCTAATGCCGTGACCCTTTCATACAGTCCCTCGTGTTGTAGTGACCCCCAACCATAACATTATTTTCATTGCTACTTCCTAACTGGAATTTTGTTACAGTTATGAATTGGGCGACCCCTGTGAAAGGGCCGTGACCCACAGTTTGAGGACCGCTGATCGAGACAATGGCCCTGCCTTCCAGACTCTGGAAGTTGGCCACACTCTTTAGATTCTGGATGGAGGTCCTCAGCCCAGGGCTTCAGGGCTGCCTTCTAGGCACACTGAAATGACAACTCTTCTCCCTGGGCATTGGGTGGCCCCATTCTCCTAGTTCATCCCACCGCTCAGCCTAGCCAGCCCCTTGGACATGGCAGCACGGCCCCTGCAGTTTGGGGTGGGAGTCCCATCATCTGGGGAAGAAACTGAAGGCAGCCCATGCTCCAGAACCATGTTGGTAAAGATCTGACTCTGAAACGTAGGAGGCGGTGGCTCTGCCCCTCGATACCCTGGAGACCATAACTTCATCTTTGAGACCCAGGCAGCTCTGTTTTCCGTGCTCTTTCCAACAGTCCTGCTGACTGAGCTATTACAGGGATGGTGGTTTTCTTTTCTTTTCGTGGAGGAGGTCTGTTTTCAATCTGTGGAATTCTGAAAGACACTGCTGGTTCCTTCATTCTTTCTCTGTGTCCTTCAGTCTAAATCTATGGGATTTCTGTTGTGGTAGTTGGTTAGCTCCTTTACTCATAGGCTTAATATCTTTTTTTAAAAACTGTTTTATTGGAACTTCATACACATGTTATGCAAAAATATAATTCAATCATATTGAGATGAACTGTACAATCATTACCAAAACAAATTTTAAAACATTTCCGTCTTCTTTATACCCATTATTATTCATTTATTATTTTAAAAATTGTAACAGAAATATATCCAACAAAAAATTTTCCAATTGAACAATTTCTACATGTTTAATTCAGTGCCATTGATTATACTCTTCATGTGGTACTACCGTTATTGGTTCCCTTTCCAAAGTATTTCACCACCATTAATACAAACTCAATATCCCCTAAGCAAAAAATCTTCCTCCTTCACCCATAGTAACCTTTGGTCAAGTTTGGTTTCTTACTTTCTCTCTTTTCTTCTTTTTTTAAAGTGGTTTTTGGAAATAATATTCACATATAATATACTTCCATAGTTAACTCTCTTTTTAAAAGAGTGGTGTTTACATCATCACGATTTTTTAATCGTTTTATTAGGAGCGCATACAACTCTTATCACAATCCATACATATATCAGTTGTGTAAAACACATTTGTAAATTCATTGCCCTCATTATTCTCAAAACATTTGCTCTCCACTTAAGCCCCTGGTATCAGCTCCTCATTTTCCCCTCCCTCCCTGTTCCCCCTCCCTCATGAACCCTTGATAATTTATAAATTATGATTTTGTCATATCTTTCCCTATCTGACATCTCCCTTCACCCACTTTTCTGTTGTCTGTCCCCCAGGGAGGAGGTCACATGTAGATGCTTGTAATCAGTTCCCCCTTTCCAACCCACTCACCCTCTACCCTTCCAGTCTCACTACTCACACTACTGGACCTGAAGGAATCATCTGCCCTGTATTCCCTGTGTTTCCAGTTCCTATCCATACCAGTGTACATCTTCTGGTCTAGCCAGAATTGGGATCATGATAGTGGAGGGTGAGGGGGAAAGAAGCATTTAGGAACTAGAGGACAGCTGTATTTTTCATCATTGCCACATTGCACCCTGACAGGCTTGTCTGGTCTCCACACCACACACCCTCCCTCCCTCATTCACTATGGTAAGAGTTTTTGTTCTGATGATGCCTGATACCTGATCCCTTCAACCCCTCATGATCGCACAGGCTGGTGTGCTTCTTCCATGTGGGTTTTGTTGCTTCTGAGCTACACGGGCACTTGTTTACATTCAAGCCTTTAAGACCCCAGACGCTATCTCTTTTAATAGTTGAGCACCATCAGCTTTCTTCACCACATTTGCTTATGCACCCATTTGTCTTCAGCAATCATATCATGGAGATGAGCACACAATGATATGATTTTTTGTTCTTTGATGCTTGATACCTGATCCCTTCAACAGCTTGTGGTCACACAGGTTGGTGTGCTTCTTCCATGTGGGCTTTGTTGCTTCTGAAATAGATGGCCACTTGTTTACCTTCATGTCTTTAAGACCCCAGATGCTATGTCTTTCGATAGCCGGGTACCATGAGCTTTCTTCACCACATTTGCTTATGCACCTGCTTTGTTTTCAGTGATCATGTCAGGAAAGTGAGAATCATGGAATGCCAGTTTAATAGAACACAGTGTTCTTGCATTGAGGGAGTACTTGAGTGGAGGCCCAATGTCCATCTGCTACTTTAATACTAAACCTATAAATATATGCACATATCTATTTCCCCACCATGATATATAAATATATTTACATATGTACATGCCTGTATTTAGATCTCTATAAATGCCCTTTGCCTCCTATTTCTGTCCTCTATTTCCTTATACTTTCCTCTTGTCCCACTATCATGCTCAGCCTTCATTTGTGTTTCAGTAATTTCCCTCAGTTACATTGCCCTTGATCAATCCCTACCAGGCCTCTCACACCCTCCTTGTCACTGATTTTGGATCACATATTGTTCCCTTGTCCCTGGGTTTGTCAACACCACGTCCATTCCCCCACATCCCCTTCTCTCATGTGCCTCCAGAACCATTGGCTCCATTGTTTTCTCCTCCAGACTGTTCATCCAGCCTGTCTTATCTAGATAGATTTTCAGAGATAATAATATGCACAACAAAACAAGACAAAGCAAGACAAAGTGACAAAAGAAAACAAAGAGACAACAAAAAGACAAAAATATAAAGAAATAGATTTTTAAAATTAAAAATAAAAACCTGTGAATAGTTCAAGTTCTGTTTGCTGACCTCTAAGAGTGTCTTCCAGTTGAGTTGGATGGGGTGCCACACCCTGGCCTCAAAATCTATCCTTGGCACTTCCTCGGGACCCCCACTGCTCTGCCACATGCCGTTAGTGTTTTGCCTTGATGTGGTGGGATCAGACTAGGTCAACCCGACACTGTGTCTCCAGTGTTGTCCCCCATAACGCTAGGGGTCAGTGAGGGCCATCATCATTTTCAAAGCATTCTCTTCCCACTTGAGCCCCTGATATCCGCTCCCTATATCTCCCCCTTACCTCCCCCGCCCAACCTCCCTCACAAACCCTTGATAAGTTTGATTATTTTCCCCATATCTTACATCATCCTCCATTGCCCCTCACCCACTTTTCCGTTATTCATCCCCCTGGGAAGGGGGTTCTAGATTGACCCTTGTGTTCAGTTACCCCATTCTCCCCCCCACCCTCCCGTAATCCTCCTGGTAACTCTACTCTCATTGTTGGTCCTTAGAGTTGGATCTATCCCAGTTTCCCTATGTTTCGGGTTATTATCTGTAGCAGTATGCATATTCTGGTATAATCCAATTTATAAGGTAGAATTGAGGTCATGCTAGTGGGGTGAAGGAAGTACCAAAGAACTAGAAGGAAGCTGTGTGTTTCATCGGTGCTATATTGCACCCTGACTGTCATCTCTTCCCTGTGGCCCTTCTGTGAGGGGATGTTCATTTGTCTCCAGATGGGAATTAGGACTCCACTCCATGCCCCCGCGCCCCCATTCACCTTGGGTATTGTTTTGTTCTGGGTCTTAGATGCCTGATACCTGATTCAATAGACACTTCATGATCCCACAGACTGGTGTGCTTCTTCCATGTGGGCTTTGTTGCTTCTCAGCTAGAGGCCACTTGTTTACCTTCTAGCCTTGAAGACCCCAGACGCTATATCTTTTGATAGCCTGGAACCATCAGCTTTCTTCACCACATTTGCTTATGCATCCATTTTGTCTTCAGCAATCCTGTTGGGAAGGTGAGCATCACAGAATGCTGGATTGTAAGAACAAAGTGTTCTTGTGTTAAGGGAATACTTGAGTGGAAGCCCAATGTCCATCTGCAACCTTAATTCTTAACATATAGATATGAGTATGTAGTTCTATTCATACACACACACACACACACACACATCTACATGCCTGTATTTAAGCCTCTATAAATGTTCTTTTACTCCTGGTTTTTCCCTCTATTTCCTTTCACTTCCCTCTTGTCCCACCATTATGTTTGGCCTTCATTCAGCTTTAGTAATTCCTTGCTGCTGCATTGCCCTTGATTGAGCCCCACTAGGCATCCTACAACCTTCCTTCCATTGATTTTAGTTAACTTGTTCCATTGTCCCTGGATTGGTCCCTCTCCCCCTCATTTCTCCCATCTCCCCTTGTCCTGTATCCTCCAGGAACCACTGGTTCCTGTCTTTTCATCTTCGAATTATTTACCCTGCCTATCTTAACTAGATAGACATGCAGATACAGTAATAAGTGCAAAAACCAGGCAAAGCCAAATAAAACAACAAAGGGAGTCAAAGACAACAAAACAAAAACAAAAGCTAAAAGCAAACACAAAATAACAATAACAAAAAGAAAGCCAGTGACAAAAATGGAAAACCCTATAAACTGTTCAAGGTCTGTTTCTTGGTCTTTATGAGTGTTTTCCAGTAGAGTCTGATGGGGTGCCACACTGTGTCTCCCAAGTCTATTTTTGGTATTTCCCGGGGGGTTCATCAGCCTGCTCTCCCAGTTGCTCTGATGCATGCCCTCAGTGTCTTGCCCCTGCGTGATGGGCCCAGGAGGTCTTATCTTTAACAAACAATTACGTAGCCAAGGTCTTGGTGAAAATTCCAGAAAACTGTAGTCTTGATTTGCATGCCCTGATGGCATGATTGGGTAAGTATTGGATTGCAAACTACAAGGTGAGCAGATCAAATCTACCAGCTACTCAAGGGTAAAAAGATGAAGCTATGTGCTCCAGGAAAAGATTTATAGACTTGGAAATGCAATATGGGATCATATAAATTGAAATCAGTTGGTTGGCAGTGGAAGGGTAATGGCTAAGAATAATTAGTAAATTTGAATTATGATATTGGTAAAGAACATTGAAATTATCATGGATTTCCAGAAGATTATGGAACCCAGGGGCATAGAAGGTTGTGAATTGCACAACTAACCACAAAGTCAGAAGTTCAAACCTAGAGAGAAAGATGGGGTTTTCTGCTCCCATAAATATTTAGTCTCAAAAAACCTATATAGGGTCATTATGAGTCAGATTCAACTCAGTGGCAGTGGGTTTGGATTTTCAGATTTGGTGTTGTGTTAAATTATGCTCAAGAAAAGAAAAAACAGTGACACATATATGTATAAATGACACATGTTTTTGTGTGTTAGACCTGGTTGACTAGAAAAACAGATCTAGTGACACTCATATATTAATAAGAAATAATCTACTATCAAGAAGTAATTATATATCAAGAAAGTGTTCAAGCCCAGTCCAACTCAAGTCCATAAGTCTGATACTAGTCCTTAAGTCCCTCTTTAGATCATGCAGCTTCATGCATTGAGGCAGAATGTAGAAAGATTACAGGCCAATGAGAACAGAGTGTTGTGGATCCAAGGTCGGTGAAAATACTGACAGAGCTGTAGCAGATGTCAGGGTGGCCAGCTAATCGGAAATTGAAGGGGAAGAGAGAAAGCAGTTCCTAGTATCTCACATTTTGATACCATCAGAGTCATCAGGGTGAGACTTGATTGACAAGTTTGACTCCACCCCTACACTTTCATACATACTCAAGTTGATATAAAATTTTCTATTATAATGTGTGTGTGTGTGTGTGTGTGTGTGTGTGTGTAGAGAGAGAGAGAGAGAGAGAGAGAGAGAGAGAGAGAGAGAGAAAGGGAAATGCAGATCAAGAAAATAGCTCCACAATTGGAGAACAGGGTATCCAGTCCAGTTCAAGTCCATGGGTCAGATGTTAAGTTGGAAGTTTTTCCTAAATCACATGGCTGTGGGTACTGATGAGCCAGGAAATAGCAAGAATAATTAAGTAACCACAGGTTGCTGGATACAGAGGCCGATAAATCCAAGGTTAATAGGGCATATTAGTGGCTGCAGGGTCAGTGAATCCAAAGTTGGTGGATCAGATTGCAAGTCAGATGGCAGGCTGCTGCTGGCTCCCAGCATCAGCAGGCAAAATGGTGGACCATTTACTCAAGTCCAAAGAGCCAGATAGAGGAGCCAGATCCAGCAAGATGCAAACAAGCTCAAAACAGCATCTATTTAGAAAGGACTTAGGCCACGCCCTTAAAGAAACTTTATCATGGCTGTGACCTAAGCAGGGGGCTTCAATCTTCCCAAATTCCTCACAACTGCTCAGCTGCTCACTCAGATCCCATCATAGAGTTGCTTACACCATGTTAGATTACATCACAGGGGATTAGTAGGTAAAACTTCTGAGAATCCTGGCCTACCCAAGTTAACACAAACCTAAATATCATAGATATATAGAAACAAATTAGGGGGAAAAAGATACAAAATTGTTGAAAGCAGCTGTTTAAGAGCAGAAAGATTCCTGGAAATAATTGCTTCCTACCTTTTATATGTCTACAGTGTATGAATTCTTTTATAACGTTGATAGTTGATGGGGAGTAGAATAAGATACAAATAATTGCCGATCTATAATTGTGCTTTAAGAATTAAAAAAGCCTAAATCCCCTAGGACCTCATTGTTGACAGTGTAACTCTCTGAGAAGCAACAGCAGCATCACTAGAAAGCAAATGCTTTGAGAATGATTAGGGCAAGAATGTACAGATGTACTTTATACAATTGATGTATGTATATGTATGGGTTGTGATAAGAGTTGTATGAGCCCCTAATAAAATGTTTATAAATAAATAAATAAAGTTTAAAAAAAAGAAATACAGTCTTAGGCTTGGTCCTATACCTCTGCTCCTCTTCAACTTAAGAGAGAAAAGAGAGGCACCAATTGCTCGTGTTACCTATTCACCTTCTGCATGTAATAGTTCTTTCTCCTTTTTAAATAAAAATAAATAAATTCTAAAGGCATAGCAAAACATATGCACTTTTTTCTTTTATAACTTGAACCAAAAAAATAAGCAGAAACTTTTAAAGAATTCAATGACAATAGATTAATTAACTTCTTGAACAACAGGCCCTATTCTAGATACCACCCACCCACTGCCATTGAGTTGATACAGCTCTATGAGGTTGCAGAGACTATAAATCTTCAAAGGAGCAGATTGCTTCATATTTCTCCCATGGAGTTGGTTTGAACTATCAACTTTGCAGGTTATAGTTCAGCACTTAATCCACTATGCCACCAGGGCGCCTTCTAGATCCTAGTGATTAAAGACTATGGTATGTGAAACTGGCTTACATACAAAATAAACAAGGCCACAACTAATCAAATGTTTGTTGGTTGTCTCCTTCAGCTGAAAAAGGAATATTCAACGAAGACTTTGCATACCTTGTAGACTTTTAGCATTCAAAAGGCAAAGAAGGATATTAACGCAGTAACCAGTGGTCCTCAACCTTCCGAACGCTGCACCCCTTTAATGCAGTTCCTCATGTGGTGGTGACCCCCAACTATAACATTATTTTCTTTGCTACTTCAGCTGTAATTTTGCTACTGTTTTGAATTGGGCGACCCCTGTGAAAGGGTTGGTCAACCCCCCAAAGGGGTCACGACCCACAGGTTGAGAACCACTGCAATAAACTCTGACTTTGCTTGTGACCATCAAGGAAGAATACATTGGTAATATTATTAAATTAAATTATTAGTATTCAATATTACTATTATTAAAATGAATCAAGGTTGCAAAGTGCCTGTCATCTTGAGTTCATGATATTAAATTTTTAAGGGTATAGCCAGATTATCTTATTTTCTTCCTTCTTGTCTCCTACCTTCCTACATTTTTTATTTTTGAGGGCATATTTATTAACAAGGTAGAAACATATGTAGATCTAACATGTACTGTAGGGCACCCCCACCCTTCTGTGGTTGAAAAGGACTTGCTCTCTTACACACTTCAGTCCAATTTTAAAATGCTGTAATTATAACTTAAGAACTTCCAGAATTTAAGTGACTTTAATCTCTTGTTGCAATATGGGAACAGAAAATCCCTTTGAGAATCATTTTTGGTCTGGACTAAAATCAATCGCTATGTTCTTAGGGTAACTCAGTCAGAAACTTGGAGGCGTCCTTCAACTCATCCTTTCAGAGAAGGCTTTCCAGCTTGCATGATCTCGTCCACCAGGAGAATGTTGGTCACAATCACAGTGCAGAAAGGTAGAAGCAGTTTCTTTATGCAACAATTAGCTCATATGCCCGCTTCAACAACCACCATTGGCTTACCTGTGTTCAAGTCCACACACAAAAGCTGACCAGATGCTCAATGCTCAGCTCAAAATCTTTACTGGTATTGCTGGAAGGTCAAAACTTGGGTGCTTGGACTCCACGCTGGACCCTACCTTTGATGCTGAGCTTATGTTTTATCAGAGCTTCTGCCATGGTCACGTTCACTGCACCAGCCCCTGGGACCACACAGCCATCATCGTTGGCATTTTTGACGGCTCTCAAGCCATTTTGGTTGGCACCTTTCATTTGAGGGACTGTGTGTTTATGCTGTGCTTTGACCGGCGATGTGACTGAGTGGAAGTTATTGCACTTCTCGTCTCCCTGTGTGTACTCATAGACTGGACCTGCATGGCCCGAACAATCTGGACCCCGGTCCTCTAAGGAATTTAGAGCCACCCCCGTGAGCATCAGCCGCTCCGTGTTCCTCTGCTTGGCTCTGTGCAGGCCTGTGATGCCTTCCTTTGCCAAGGTGTCTAAGGATAAGCGTTCAGCACCTCTTTGGTTAATGTGCACAAATCTTTTATTGGAATTACCTCAAACTTTCGTCTTCAGCTCTATCTTCTTCACTTGGTTTTCAATAAATTTCCTGTCATATGTTAGGAGTTTCTCCCTCTCCTGGGCAGTCTTGTAAAGGAAGTCAGAGTTCATTTCTGTTCTGTTTTGTTTTGAACATTCTAAAGACACATTGCAGGAGAGTGTGTAGCGTCTTCTACTCTTTTCTTCGTGTCAGGATGACATGGTCCATGGTCCAGCCCTTAATTAATATTATTTTAAATACGGTCTGTTTCTGATTTATTTCTCAAGTCCATGATGTCAACCAAGGAGAGATCAATGGGTTCATCTTGCTTTTTAATTTCCATAATGAAATCCACCACAATCTCTGTTTGGACATCAGCAAGCTCTCAGTCACATCTGTAAGTGGTCCTCGGTCCATATCTTTGCAGAGTTCGATTTGTTCCAGAAATTGAAGGGCCTTTTGCTTGCTGCTTCAAAGTTCTCCATTACTACGCTGGGATGCAGGCCTTCAGAAATGTAGAGGTCAATCTGCTTTTGCAGTTCCCTGATGATCAGGGTGTTGAAAGTAGTAGCCTCTCCAGTTATGTCACTCTGGGCTGTCTCGACTTTTGCTATTAAGGAGTCTGTTGGGTGATTAACTTGCATTTCATGAAGCAACACTTTGCCATCTCTTGTGAGTGTGATGACTGCAACACTAGAAACAACTATCCTTGTAGTGCCCTTGGGCCCCAGGTAGGCCCTCAGCATGTCCTGCTGGCTCTGGGCCAAGCTGATATTGACTGCAACCACCATCTGTGGTGAGGTCCCTCAGCCTTGGAGTTCAGAGCCTTCACAGGCAGCAGCAAAGGAGGAAGATGAGAGCGGCCATATAGAAACCTATAGGTGAGCTCAGCATCACCTTCATTCTTTACTTATTTACTTACTAACTTACTTCTGTATTCATTTATTTAGACAATCCATTCTATCAGAAGACATCGGTTTCGGGAAAAGATATCATGCTTGGTACTGAAGAAGGTGAGGAGAAAACAATAAGACCCTCAATGAGACGGATTGCCACAGTTGCTGCAATGAGCTCAAACAGGACCATTGTGAGGCTGGTGGAGGACTAGGCAGCATTTCCTTTTCTTTCACATGGGGTAATTCAATGGCACCTGACATCAACACTGATCCAAGATCCAAAATGAACACAGAATTGGAATATTAGGAGAATTAACCATTTGGTCTATACATCTGACCATAGTTCGGATAGACAGCGGAGAGGAGACAAAGTACAGGGGGAGGGGGAGGGGTGGAATGTACATATTGCTCTGAAATATTTTATCTCCAAATTTAAAAGGTCATTTACAAATTACAAAAGAATTAACATATGGTCAAGAAAGTGTCTATGCCACTGATCCTTCCAGTATACTTATCCTTGATGTTTGACCTGTATGAAGATAGAAATGATACATGTAACTAATTCAGTTAACAAAAGCTCTGACTAGAGAGTAGAAAGTTGAAGATATAAACATCTATGAGAGATATTTGTTTGTGTGCTCTCCTGGGACCTGAACACTTGCATCCAGGCAATAAGAGGAAATGCCACTCTCTGCTGGTCATTTTATAAAGGAAGTAAATAAAAAGTTGGATTTAAAATAAATTTTTTAAATATGTATTTTTGAAGTACCATTATTTGTAAAACTTTGGAGAACAGCCCCAGAGCCTGGAGAAAGAGAGAGAGCGAGTACACACTAGCCATTTAAAAATCAGAGGTCAATTTCACCTATAAGCCTAGACTGTGCTCACACATCTGGAACATTTCAATAAAGACCTAAGAGATAAGGTTGAGAACTTCTTATCAGACACAATTAGAGGAAGGAAGTTTTCAACCCCTGATATGTGAGATGAAAGTAATGTGTAACAAAAGCAAAAAGAGCAACTCAAGATAAAGGGAAGACAGAGATAGCTGTGAAATGAATGAGAGAGCCACCAAAGGCACTCTCCGTTAATCCCAGCAATGACTTGACAACCTTCACAGACATTCCAACATGCCAGTCTGAAGAAGCATCTTAGCCAAATTTCCCATCCAGGATCCTACTACTTATTTTCACTTGTCATGTCTAAAGAACGTTAGCAGATCATACTAATTTGTCTTCATAACTCCTGAATGAAAATACATGGAGATTGTTTTTAAAGTATGATTGCAAAGAAAAAGATGAAAAGAGTTTCTGGTTAAACTGATAAAAGATGCAGCATCATAAGAATCATTTAAGATGTGGTCTGCTTCACTCGGATTTCACTTTCATGGTAAAATCTTCAAATTACTTTTTCAAACAATGTCGTTTGACAAGCAAACAGCTGGATGGAATGTGTTTGTTAGTATTCCACCTTCCTAAATCAAAGATTGGAAGTAATTTTCAGAAATACCTAAATGATAAAATTAATAAAATAGGTTTTTAATAAATTAATAAATAAAACTCAAGCGAAAGGACATAACAAATGCAAGCCCCTTGAGGTCTGAAAGGCTGTTTTGAATCAGTTGCCAGCATTACCGTGGTTTTTCTGGTAAAAATACAAGGAGGTTTCAAAAAATTGATGGAAAAATGGAATTAAAAATGATGGAATATTTCCACAAACTTTTTAAAGCCCCTACATATAACTGTTCTTATTCCCATAAAATAATAGTAGTCTCATCATGAAATTATGTAGCAACAGTTCATCACTTGCTTACTTGCTTTTGTTAGCATTGTACCCTAGGTAGAGTTAGCATTAATCTCTGCCATTTTTGAAGTTCTCTAGTACTGACCGTGCTACTTAAAGTGTGTTGTGTGCTATTAGCGCTTCAGTTCTGAACATTAGGTTTGAAGAAGCTAATGTTTATAGCAGGAGTCTGAAATCCAACTTTAGTTTCCCCAAAGATCCAGTCTCTGTTGCGTTCTTTCTATTAACTGGCAATGTGAAAACTTTGTCGTGGCTTCCCTTGACAGCCCAGGGAGGGGCAGTTTCATGCTCAGGAATTTACCTGGGTGTGTCTTTGATGGAAATGGGGGACCAGGACTCCTAGATTGTGAGTCATACTATATACAGGGAGATCTGAAGGCCCTGAATCAATTTTGTAGGCTCTTCCAATCTATAATAATGCACATATGCAATCATGAACACTTTCTCGCTTCTATAGTCCCACATGTAACCACCTTTTACATTAGTGATTTGTATGAGTGGGTCTAATCTTGCAGCGAAGAAAATCCCTTAAGAGCAGAAACTAGTTTTAGTTCCTCCCTCCCCCAGTACTAAGTTGAGAAAACATTCTAAAGTTCATGTAAAAGCATGAATAAAACTGTTTTTAAATGATTGAATAATCATAGATAGGGAAAAATACAAGAGGAACGAAATCAACTTATATTTCAAAGTAAAAATATATGGATATATATTTTAAATATATATTTTAAAATATATTTTAAACTCAATATTATTTTAAATAGTGAAATCAGTCATCACTTGTGGGAGATATTAATAAGTGTTTTTATTACCTTCTACACAACTCTATCCAGTAGTGTCATACCATTTTATAAATGAGGAAACTGTGGCTTATATTAAACAAGATGTCTTAAAAATCTACTTAAAAAACAAAAAAAACCCAGAAATTTTTACAGAGCATTGTGTTAGGTAGCAGAATAAGGGGTTGTTCCACTCCATACCTAATGATCCCCTACAGGCGGTTGGAAGCCAAAGAAAGCTAGGAGCTTGCTCCAAATTCAGGGCCCTGAGCCAGGTGGGCGGTACACCTAGGTGGGCAGTACACCTGGGTTGGCCCAAACTAGGCTAGGTGGGCTTAATTCAGCCAATGGGGTCAACCAGTACTGTTGACCATGCCTCCCAGGCCAAGGCAGGAACCTGGAAAACACAGCCTTTATTTTCCCCCTTAGGCTGCTTCTCTGCTTTCTGCTCGGCAGTCTCTCTCTGGCCTCAGGCTCCACAAGTGCGTGTGCAGTCCCATGAAGTTACCTGTGTTCAGTAACTGTAAAATCTGAAACTTCTTCTGCCCTTAATAAAAACCCACTTGGATCATGAAACAGGCTCCAGAGTGAATTCTTTCTTGTGCGAAGCCAAGAACGGAGGTATTTCCCACCCAAGAAACCTAACAATTATTTTACACAATGTCACCATTAATCAGCCCACTATATCACTACTCAAGACCATGCTTACATTTCTTTGATTTGGGAACATCATAGAGCAGCTTCTGCAGATATGAAAAGTATGTCCGAGAATCAAGAGGGAAGTGAACTAGATAATAGGAAATGGCAAGCATGTTTTCATGTTGTGAGGGTCCAGAATACAAACAATTTAATAAAGATACATCTTTGAAGATGAGTCTAAGTGTAAACTTCCTATGTTTCCATGGGTACTAATTATTGAATATAATCAATTCTGCTTGACAGTTGAAACTATGACTGTAGTAGATCAATGTGGATCATGTACCTCTTTGAGCAACTCATCAAAGCATAATTAAGATGTCCATGTCGTAAAACACACACACACATAATAGAAGACTAAATAGATGACTGGGATCCCTAAGAGTAAGACATTTATTTACATCAAAAAAAACTTCATCAAAAGAGTAAAAGGAGCCAACTTGGAGGAGGAGACCTCACAACACCCAGGGTCACTCCCCAAATAAGGGAGGTGGGGGGGAAGGGGTGGTAACTGTACACTTGAAGCTATACAACATTGAGATAAGGCTGGATGGAGCCAACCACAGCCCCATACCCCCATAGGAATGGAAGAAGAGCCTTGACAGTAAACCAGACTAACAACAGAGAGAGGAGCGCCTACATTTGGTGTTGGTGAGTATGGTGGGTGATTGGGGAAAAGTAATCTCAATCGGGAATAAGTGCTAAACAATGATTGTAGAGAACCTAGGGCGTCAATGGACCAGATTTTATGTTCCTGGGTTGACTCTATTAATACATGTCTACCTAACCTTTGGTGAACCATGCCATGGACTAAGTCACATGAGGTCCTTGGACGCTGGCCATGCAGAAGCATGGCCTAAAATATGGGCTACACCAGAAGAACTTCACACAGAGGTCCAGTTGAAAGAAATGAGCCCTGCTTCAAAGAAATGAACCCTTGGACTGAGGACTGAGGTATTCCAATGAGAGAGGAAGCAGAGAGTGGCCAACTCAGAACTGTGGAAGTGGTGGTCACTGGACCTTGAGCAGAACCCCTGGCTGGGGGGAATAGGGTGTCTAATGGAAAGGGACCCAGAATCACCATATATGTAATACCTTGATGCCCACCTCACAGTGAAATGACAGGTTTTGATCTGTCAGATAAGGATCTAAACTTGGAAGAACTGACCCAGGAACTAGTTTGTTTGCTGGTTGATTTGTTGCTGGTGCTGGTTTGGTTTGGTCTGATGTTAGATTTTGTCAAAGTTAACCTCAGTCATGCATATTCCCTGGACAAGCACATGGATGCTGGGCTCCTACTTAATTCTAGCCCCAACCCAGGAAAAGTGTATTCTGATAATATGGCCCTACTTGATAATCACCTTCATTGAATGATCACTGAAGGTCAGGGTGCTACAGCATAATGTGGTGAAGAGAGCAGATGGTGTCTGGCTATAAATAGGAATAGTGTCTTAAAGGAATGGGGTCTTAAAGGTTTGTATTCAAGCAAGCAGCCATCTAAGAGAGGAATCGCTGAGTCCACATGGCAGAAACACACCAGCCTGTGTGATCCAAAGATGATGATAACAAAATGCAAATATGATGAAGGGAAAAGTATCAGAGCTAAAATTGGGATCACCCGATTTGTGGAATGCTGTGGAAGACAATGGGAGCCCAAAACTCATCTACAGAGAATCTAGTAAGACTGAGCCCCTGTCAGATCCACTCTAGCCACAGTAAAGGTCTGGAACAGCCTTACTATCAAACATATATCTCTGTAATCCTGGTTATGCTGGCTCAAGTTGGATACTGGGTCAGTTGACCTCCCTCTAGACCAGGGTTCTCAACCTGTGGGTCGTGACCCCTTTGGGGGGTCAAATGACCTTTTCACGGGGGTCGTCTAACACCATTGGAAAACACATATTTCCAGTGATCTTATGAACTGAGATACTGCTCCTCTATCCATCTCTAGCTGAGTCCACGCACATTGCAGATAAGCCTACATACAAGTACACAGCATGATGACATCATCGCGCCAACCCCATCACATACACCCCATATAAATACAGGTTTATGTGACTGCGTTGGTGCCATAATGTACTTACGCAGACCAGTCACAAGAGCAGCTACTGTGCAGAGAGCAGCTACTCTGTTAAAAGCAGCTACTGTGTTGAAAGCAGCAGTTTGGGAGGTAAAACGACACTTCGTGAGTTATAATTAGTGGGTAAATGTTGTGGCTCTTGCAAAGACTGCCACAAGAATCTCTGATCTGGTGAGAAAGAAGCTATCACAACCTTCCCACTGACATTGGCTTTTTACACATAAAATGTGGCAATGCAGTCTACTGTTATTATATTAAGACTGTTACCCATGCTACACCATGCTTCAAGACAAAATTTCATTTATTTGTAATTAGAAATAAATATTTCATAATATATAATTACATATTGTTTTGTGATTAATTACTATGCCTTAATTATGTTCAATTTGTAACATGAAAATAAATCCTGCATATCAGATATTTACATTATGATTCATAACAGTAGCAAAATTATAATTATGAAGTAGCAACAACAAAAATTTTATGGTTGGGGGTGGTCACCACAACATGAGGAAATATATTAAAGGGTCACAACATTAGGAAGGTTGAGAACCACTGCTGTAGACCAAGCCTGAATTTGTTCTAGGTTCAAGAAATTCTTGTCTATTCCATAATAAAACTAGCTTCCCTGACTTTTTAATGGGGTCTTTTTATTTTTTACTCATTTAAAAATATTTTTATCTTTATATTATTTTTGTTTTAGCTGCACCATATTATTTAATTTATGTTCTTTACTATCTCTGTTGGGTTTACCAGTTTGTAAAGCACAGAGGGGTGGATGCATAGAGATAATAATTGATGGAAGGGTTTATAGGGGATGTAGGGGTGTGGGGAGATGGAAAGCATGAGGGGATTTGAGGAGTCAACAAAGAAGACCAGGGGAGCACTAGGATTGAATGTGATTACACAATTCATTTTAAAGGTGATTTGATCATGGGAAAGAAACATACAAGCAAAATGTTCTAAAATTTATTGTTGTAATTATTGCACAATTCTCTTTCTATGATTGAATAATTTAATTATATGATATGTAAATTCTGTGTCAATAAAACTTTAAAAAGAGTAAAAAAGGAACCTAACTGAAATTTTTTTCAGTGATGACGTATCAGAAAGGGAAAATTGTATAGAAAATTTTAAAATCTCAACAAGAAAAGACAAATACTCTAAAAATGGTTAAAGGACATGATCAAACAGTTCATCACACAAAAAAATTTTAGGTGATCGTATAAAAAAATGCTTGAGATATGTTAACCGAAGGTTAAAAAACAAACAAACCAGAAAACAAATTCTGGAGAAGATGTAGAGAGATTGGAACCCTCATACACTCCTAGTGGAACTGTAAAATGGTACAGCCACTGTGGAAAGCAGTGTAGAACTTCCTCAAACAAGTTGGGAATAGAAAGCAAAAGAGATGAAGACAACCTAAATGCCCATCAGTGGAAGGATGCAAAATCAACTTTGGTACATACAGCGTAATATTACTTAATTTTAAAGAAAATAATGGATCTGTGAGACACTTCATGACATAGGTGAACCTGAAGAAGAGTATGCTAAGAGAAATTAGTGAATCACAAAAGGCCAAATATTGTATGAGGCCACTATTATAAAACGATATTAAAGGGTTTTCACACTAAAACATAGTTTTATGGTTGTCAAAGGTAGGAGAAAAGAGAATTCATAGGATAGGGTGTAGACATATGTTAACTTGGGTGACTTGGACACTAATGTATAACAAAAGGGAGGTGGGCAAGAAACTGAAGGAGACATGGCAAGACATTGAAAGGTCTGTAGGAGTTAAAGGCAACAGAGGCAATAGTGCTGACATACAATTTGATGCTTAGATCCACATGAATACTAAACAGGTAAAGGAGGGAGAATGGAAGTATACCCACAAAGATAGATAGATAGATAGATAGATAGGTAGATAGATAGATAGATAGATAGATAGATAGATAGATAGATAGATAGAGATTCAACAGGATATTTGTAAATGTGTATTCATTTTTGCAGCAAATACACTCATGAATGTAGTGGATCATTTGGGTGCAAAGTCATGAATTTTTTTTGACATAACCAAACTCCTTGAGAGAATGAGCCAACCGGCTTGGGGGATAAGGGTCGTTGTTTAGGGGGACAGCAAGGTCTATTGGTACAGCATAGTTCACAAGCACAATCTTCTTCATCTTACTTTGGTGTGTAGGGACTGGGGTCCTAAAACTTATGAAGAGCCATCTAAGGGGCAACCATTGGTCTCTCCCTGTATTGAGGGAAGACACATGGAAAGAATTAGCCCAATATACAAATGGACCATGCAAACCCAGACGCCACAATCCTGAAACCAGAAGAACTAAACAGTACCAGGCCACCTGAGACAGTTAGTTTATTGTGCCAGTCTGGCCGATAATCACAAGTGGGATTAACTGAAGGGTGGAGAGATAAATGACTGTCTGAGCCTCGCCTTTCTTGTCTCTCGCTCTTTGATCATAGGACCAGTGAGCCTTGCTTGTTCTGTGCCTCAATTTAAAGGGTACACTACCTGTGGGATGCCTAGCCGGTGGGCTGTGTCCCTGTAAGTTGAGCTCCCTGAAAGACCACACGATTGGAATGTACATCTCTGGAGCTGGGGATTGACGGTTGGTGACCTGCCTTGCTGTTTGCTGCCTGTGCTGAGATAGCCTAGCTGTCTCTACAGAGGACTACCTGGCGGCCCTCAAGACTCAAAGGACTGCCAGTGTCTCACAACTCTCTCAAGGAAGTGAGTTGCACTGAGCCATTTGTATTGATTTATAGTTTAACTGTTCATTTCTTGTATTGTATATGTCTATCTGTATATAATTTAACAGTTCATTTCTTGTGTTATATATCTATCTTGATAGATAGATAGATTGATAGATAGATGATAGATAGATAGATAATTACTAGCAATCTGGTTTTGTCTCTCTAGAGAACCCTAACACACCACCACTACCAACTGCTTTGAAAAGAGTGGGAAAAAATATGGAATAAAAGTCAATCATTAAAAAGGCCAGACTGGCTCGTCAGAAAGAGATAGATGGGACTGCCTGCCCTCCCCCAATACTATAGCCTTTCAACACTTTCAGGTCTGGAAATGAATCCACCTCTGTGATAGAATACTCAACAAGATTTAAGATCAAAAGTACAGAATATACCCAAATCTCAAGTTCAGAGGGTGTAATAATTAGATTTTATATCAACTTTTTGTACCTGGATGAAGATACAGGTGGAAACCAACCTATCCTCCTTGGAAGTGCAGACTATTTATTAGAGAGGTTGTGGAGAACTTCTCTCGCCTTTATCCCTTTCACCTTCATACTCACCTGGATTCTGCATCTAGCTCTGGCGTTGACAGCTCATGCACCATGCTGACCCTGAAAGCTGCAATTCTCTGCCATATTCATACCAGCCTTGGATCCACATGGCTCTGCACCCACCAGCCTGTGATCTCCCTGCTTCCCACCTCACCTTCCTACTTCACTGATCAGCAGCTGCATGAATCTGGATAGAGTTCCACTAGCATTTAATTCATAAACTTGAATTGTATGAATCTGGGTCACTTCTTGATATAAATTTCTTTGACATAAAGTTCATTCGTGTATATATTTATATTTATTATATATACCTACATCTGTGTAAAAACATATATGTACATGTTTACATGTCTGTATATATCTCAGTTTTGTTTCTCTAAAATCTTAGCTTAGGACAGAGGGTTAGGGAAAAAGGAAGCATGAAAACAAGACACAGGGAGATAGCAGAATAAACGATAATAAATTGTGGGGACAGGGATGCATGAGTTGAAACAAGTTGTATATGAATTGTTACATGTAAAACTGATGATATCTTATATAAATGCTTACCTAATTCACAATAAAATGTTTCTTTAAAAAGATGCTCATATTGATCATGACATTTCCTACCTCGTTTAGGACACTATGAATCAGAATCAACTCCAAGTCAGATGATTTTGTTGGGTTTTTTGTCTTTGGGCTAGTTGGATGATGGAAAATGAAAAGGAAGAAGATACCAGTATGCGTAATTACTTCCATGAGAGTTTACTATGTGGCTGATAAATGTTACCATGAGTGGAAGTTAACTGTAAGTGGTAAGATTTTTTTTAACATTTTATTAGGGACTCATACAACTCTTATCACAATCCATACATATACATACATCAATTGTATAAAGCACATCTGTACATTATTTGCCCTCATCATTTTCAAAGCATTTGCTCTCCACTTAAGCCCTTTGCATCAAGTCCTCTTTTTTCCCCTCCCTCCTCGCTCCCCCCTCCTCATGAGCCCTTGATAATTTATAAATTATTATTTTGTCATATCTTGCCCTATCTGGCGTCTCACTTCACTCCCTTTTCTGTTGTCCATTCCCCAGGGAGGAGGGGTAAGATTTTGAAAGGAGATTAAGATAGAGGGTGATACCTTCAAGGCAGAAAGAGATGTCAGAGTGGACACATTTTTCCTTAAGGGGTAAAACTATTTTTGTTAATCATAATATTCCTAGTGTCTAGTACTGTTCCTGGCACTTAATAGACATATGATTTTTTAAGTGATTGTGTGCTGTCTGTTTAGTCACTGGGTACTCAAAGATTACCTATTGAAAATTTGCAACAAGAGTTGGTTTGATATGCAGCTGATTCAACCTTGCTTGCTATAAGTGAGGAGGATTTGAAGCACTTGCTGAATGTAGCTTTCAGTATGGATTACATCTCAATCTAAAGAAAGTCAAAATCTTCACTACTAGACCAATAGGTAACAACATGATAAATGGAGAAGAGATTGATGTTGTTAAGGACCCCGTCTTGCTTGGATCCACTATCAATGATCATAGAAGCAGCATTCAAGAGATCAAAAGACAGGTTGCATTTGGGTAAATCTGTTATAAAAGACCTCTTTAGAGTGCTGGACAGCAAGAATGTTATTTAGGACAGAAGTGCACCTGACCCAATCCATGGTACTCTCAATTGCCTCATATGCATGGGAATGTTGGCTATTGAATAAGAGAGAATGAAGAAGAATTGGTGCATTTGAATTGTGGTGCTGGAGAGAAAAGCACTATGAACTTCCAAAAGGACAAATCAGTCTTTGTTGGAAGAAGTATGGCTAGGGGCGAAGATGGTGAATCTTCATCTCACATAATTTGGGCATGTTGTCAGAAGCGATGAGCACCTGGAGAAGGGCATCATGCTTGGTAAATTGGAGGGGCAGCAAATATAGGAAGGCCCTCAAGGTGGTGGATTGACACAGGGGTTGCAATAAAGGGCTCAAGCATAGGAAAAAAGGCGAGGAAGACCCAGGCCCAGGCAGTGTTTTCCTCTGTTGTGCCTAGGGCTACTAGGGGTTGGAACCAACTGGATGCTACCAATCAACTGAAACCTTGACAAGAGGTAGCACAGTGTAGTAGTTAGCAAGGACTGACAAACTCTTGGCCATCTGAGCTACATTAAGCACGTGACCTCCTTTAATACTGCCTAGGAGCTGAATTTTTACATTTTTAAGGAATTGTTTTTTAAAATGCAAAATAAAAGCAGAAAAATAGTCAACAAAATTATATGTGACAGGAACTTCCAAGAAGATGGTGCCAAAGTAGAGTCACGCATCAGGAGTTCCATTTGAGCAATCACCGGATCTGTGGTTGAGGAAGAGGGTTAGGAGAATTTGGGGCACTAGGCTGGATCTGGCAGCACACTTGGTTTCTTTTGTCAGTTCTCCCACAGAGGGCTTCAGCTGTGCTGCCTCTTGCTGCGTTCCCCTGCATTCCCCTGCCTTAGCTTCCTGAGCGCAGGGTCCCCTGTGCTCCCGACCTCCACAACCCATGTGACATGTCCCCTTACCCCCATGGCCTCAGCTACTATTGCCCTGGTCTTGGCAACCTGAGCACTGCGCTCCCTGGCCGCAGCACCCCTGGTGCCTCCCTTGTCAGTGGGGGTACCAACTGCCTGCCTCTTCCCCTTCCCTTCCAGGTGCAGAGATCTGCCAGGTAGGGAGGTGGCCCAGGACAGTGTGATCCTATAGGGCATCCCAAGATGGTCTGTTCAAACTTCTGGATTCCCTGAATGCTGGAGACAGCTGAGCCCACAAAACAGAATTCCAATTAAGATCATCCTTTGCCATAGCCCTGTACACTCACCTAATAGCAAGGGCACTTTTGGCCCTCCAGATAGATAATCCCAGTTATCTAGGAAGAGAGCCAGGTCCAGTGAAACAAAGATACAGCTTGAACTGCAGCAGAGCAACCCACAGAAGATTACTAGATTTGTTCCTATTATCTTTTGAGAAAGAAAATTACGGCTACCTTCCCTGCCAGAGGAATCAGAACTTGGTATTTCTGAGTTACTCAGCAGCCTTCCCTACCCCTGGCTTGGTAATATGGGTGGGAGCATGGGGACTCACTGTCCTTAGCCAGACTGGACTCTGATCAGAAGACCCACCTCCCTGGGACACCCACTACAATAGCCTATTTCCACCCTGGAACCACATATAAGGAGCACAGAGCTCTGAGTTGTGCAGCAATTTACTATAAAAGGGCTTTCTGTTATAAAGACAAATAACTAAAGGACTGCATTCTTCTTATATAATATAAATTTATATAATTATAAATGACTCTGGTAGATGTAATATACCCCTCACATACCTCAACCACCATAACCTCTAGACCAGCGGTTCTCAACCTGTGGGTCACAACCCCTTTGGGGGTTGAATCAGGGGTCACCTGATTCATAACAGTAGCAAAATTATAGTTATGAAGTAGCAATGAAAATAATTTCATGGTTGGGGGGTCACTACATCGTGAGGGACTGTATTAAAGGGTCACAGCATTAGGAAGGTTGAGAACCACGGCTCTAGACCATGTTCCCTCCACCTTAGTAACACACACTCCCCTTTAACTTACAAAATAAAATTTCATCTCCCTCTTCACCAACTCATTAAAAATTAGTATATATTAACAGGAAGGCTTCCTCTGATTAATACCACCCCTTAAAACTCACAACTGAGCACCTTTATCTTATTTATCCTACTCACCCAACTAATACTCCCTATCAGGTACACTAAATAGCTTTTCCACACCTTGCTGATCCTTCCCTAACCTACACAGGCAGCCCCTCCCCACCTACACATCCCAGAAGCCAATTTAGCACCTTAGCTCACCTAAGATGTGGCACAAACAACAGCCAGCACCAGCAGCTACCATAAAAGTATCTAGAGAAGAAAGTCAATTACTGAAGATTACCTGAACCAACAGTTTACACAGAAGACATGGTCCTTGAATTACCAGATAGAAAATATTTTTAAAAATGCTGTTTAGGACTTTACAAGAAAATAAGGGGGAAATCCTGAAAACTAATGAAAAAAAATGGAGATACTAGAATCCTCACACTGAAGGAAAATCCAGGAGTTAAGGAATGATGTAGCAGAAATAAAGAACAAGGTGAATAATCTCACCAATAGAATGGAAGAGATGGAAAATTGAATCAATGAACAGGAAGATAACCACACAGAATTCAGCAAACCTGTGAAACAGTCAAACAGGGAGCTGGAAGTCATTATGCTGAGTGAAATTAGTCAAGCACAGAAAGACAAAATTTTTATGAATCCACTGCTATAGAATTAAGCAGTAAAATGAACATAAGCCCAGGTTTGTAGGGCATCTAGGCTATTGACTGGAGGGTCTGACAACCTGGTAGAGTACCTGGATAGTGCCAAGCAACCATACAGCACCCACTCCAGGTAAGCATTTTGAGTGGGTAAGTATTTAGAAACACTAGGCTGGTGGGCACTTCATGTCAGTGGGGATCAAATGGTGAAGGGAGGGGAAATTGGGGTATATAAGGTGAGGCTGACATATATATATATGATGAGTCCTTCCCAGACAAGTACACAGCCCTATCAGAGGGAGGAAGGATATGGACAGGAAGATCAAAGCAGAAAAGGGCAGAGCAAACACGTCTGGGGAACACAGTGGCATAACTATTGGTAGGAAAAGAAAGGGGACAAACTTCCAGGTCCGGTGAAGAATGACTGAAAATGCTTTGGAGGACACTAGGTGGGGAGGGCCTTCGGGGGCATGCACTGGATGGACCACATTGACCCAGGCTTCTGATTGCATCTGGGGACCCAGGCTGAGTGCCATGGTATATTGGGACACTGAATTCTGGATCTTCATGGCTCACAGCATGCTCCAGCAGTTGTACAAATGAGATCCCACAGGGAACTCCACTGGGTGAATTGAGGACTTATGCTAGAAAATACAAGGTGTCTGAGGAATACAGGACAGCTGTACGAATTTTGGAAAGCTGATGGTAGACAGACACATAAGGTCTTGCTACAATATTGCCCTATATGTTGTATTAAGATAAGTATTATTCTGGCAAACCTGTGATGGTCATTCTGATGTATTTGGTTTTCATTTGCTCATATCAGGATATATCTCAGGCTATATGGAGCAGGGGATTATCTCTTGAGGTTGTGAAAAAAGTTTCCTGTTTTTCAGTAAACCCAGGATGAACCTATAGGGACAGCAAGTAGAACAAGGGGGTTGGAGAGGGGATATAGGGAAGAGGGGACATTATGGGGGGTGATGTCACAGTTCCCAGAAAGAAATAAGATATTTGGAAACTGGTTATGGAAGCAATGGTACAATTCTGCTTGACAAGATTGAACAATGCAATGATATGACATTTCAATTAATTCCAAAATAAGAATAAATTGAAAAATCAAACAAACAAAAGATCCAGGAATAGTTTGGGGGCTCACACTAAATCATAGGTTGAACTTAAGAAGAATTAGTCCTTAAATCATATCCCTGCTCAATACTCAACTCCAGCAAGAAGGGAATACTAAGGAGACAGGTGCTATAACAAAATTTGGCTAGAGAAGAATTTAGATGGTGCCTGGCTATCAGATAAAATAGCATCTGAAATCTTAAAGACATGTCCCCAAACCAGCAATCATCTAAGTGAGATGTCAACTAAGTTCACGTGCAAGAAGTACAACATCATCAGTCACCAAAAGATTGTGAAGTATATAATCCAACGTTGGCGAGAAGGATCACAACCCGAAACAGAAAGGTTTGCCAGAAGCGATGGATAACAATGGGAGCTGAAGATTCATTGGTGGAACTCCATGGGAAATAAACCTCTGGTGAACTGAAGGATAGGAGAAGAGTGGTCACTAAATGGAGTGCATTAGTGAGTTGAGGATAGAAGGTCAAAGAGAGAAGCCTGACTTGAACAGTTCAAACTTGTCAGCAGAGTCCCCTAGGATGCATGTTAGACCTGATCTGGTTTCCAAAATCTTATGTATTTGGGAGTTGTATTCTTTTATCTGGTTTTCTATTGTACATAATAGGGATTATCTCTGGAGTGTTAAGTCATGCTCTTGAAGTTGCAGTATATGTTTCTTCATCTTTCAGCGTATGAAAACCAGGACTGATGAACCTATGGGGCCGGCAGACGGAATAAGGGTTTTGGGGGTGGGGAGGACACAGAAGGGTGGCAAGGTGAAGGGGTGGTGCTGTCAAGGTGTCTGTATAGAAAAGAATGTTTGGAAACAAGATTATGGTAGCAAATATACAATTCTAATGGATGTGATTGAAATATGGAATTATTTTATATATGTATTAATTAATTTTTTTAAATTTAAGAATCTGAAGAAAGCCTGGGGACAATGTAGAATTCCATGAAGAGAAAAAATATTTGAATTATTGGGGTGCCAGAAGAGGAAAAAACTAATAAGCAAACAGTAAAAATAATAAGGGAAGGCTCAGAAGAAAATGTCACCAATATCATAAAAGGAGATAATAACTATTCAGAAAGCAGAGAGAACAGCAATTCAATTAACCACCACCTTCCTCCAAAAGAATAAGATATCTAGTATTCAAATTTCAAGAAAAAGGAGAAAATCATGAGAACAAGAGAGAAAAAAGCAGTCACATGTAAAGGAAAACAAATAAGAATAAGTTCAGCCCTCTCCACAGAGACCATGCAGAAAAGAAGAAATTAGAGCAACGTGTTTTGAACGTTGAAAGACAACTGCAATCCACAAACCCTTTATCCAGCAAAGTTTTCTATCAAATTTGAAGGAGAAACAAATGTTGTCTTAAATAAGCAAACATTCAGAGAATTAGTAAAAACAAAGCCAGCATTACAAAAAGCACTTTACAGCTCTTTATGGGCAGAAAACCAACAATGCAGCACACAAACAAGAGACCACTACAAGGTGTAATGCCACACAGGAGCCAACACACTGAAAACAGTACCCAAAACATTACAGATCCAATGGAAATACGAAGACAAGAATAAATTACACACACAGAGAGACGCACACATGCACACACACGCATCACTGTACAAAAGGAGTATAAAGGAAAATATCAAACAAAAATAGTATGAGATGACAGTGACTAACCTACCTATAGATTTAATTACACTGAATGACAATGGCCTAAATGCCCCAATTATAAAACAAAGAATAGCAGACTGATAAGAAAACATAATCCATCAATCTGCTTCCTTCAAAAGACATGTCTAAAATACACAGACAAAAACAGCCTCAGAGGCAAAAGTTGGTGAAAAGTTTACCAAGCTAATGGCAATTTAAAAAATCAGAAGTGGCAATATTAATGTCTGATTGAATAGACCTCAAGGTACAGGCTATAATGAGAGATAAGAATGGACATTACATAATGTTCAAGGGATTGATAGACCAAGAACCCATAAACATAATAAACATATATGCACCCAAGGAAAGACCCTCAAAATCCATCAGCCAAATCCCTAATCTGATGAAAAGTGAAATCACCAGGTAAACAATGATAGTGGGGATTTCAACAAACCACTATCAAAGAAAGCGATATGAATAGGTGAGAAATTCGAGAAAGAAATGGAAGCTCTGAACAGCACAATCAAAACTAGAATTCTTAGGTATTTATAGAACTCTCCAACCAACAGCAAAAAAAAATACGTATTCTTCTCCAATGCAAATAGCTCATACTAAAAAATAGACTACATGCTGGGCCATAAAGCAAGTTTGAGAAAATTCAAAGACATAAAGATCATTCAAGCCATCCTTTCTGACCACATTGTTTTAAAGCTGAAATCAACAATAGAAAGAACAAAAAGGCAATAACAAACACTTGATGACTCAACAGCACACTTCTTAAAAATGACTGGGTAATTGCCCAAATTAGAGAAGAAATCAGGAAGTTCCTTGAAACCAATGAGAAGACAACACAACATTCCAAAACCTTTGGGATACTCCAAAGGTAGTTATTAGATGTCACTTTTAGTACAATAAGTGCACAAATAAAAAAAGAGGAGAGAATTATGGTCAGCATCTTAACATGGCACCTCTGACAATTAGAACAAAATCAACAGCATAATCCTTCCAAAAGAAAAGAAATAATAAAAATTACAGTGGAAATAAATAAACTGGAAAATAGGACCATGGAATAAATCAACAAAGCAAAAAGTTGGTTCTTTAAAAGGATCAACAAATCAGTAGCAAACTTTAAAAAGGAAAAGAAAGAGCAGACTTCAATACATAGAATTAGGGATGAAATAGTGGAAGTCACAACAGACCCTAATGAAATAAAAAGTTTAATTACAAAGTACTACAAAAGATGGCGTTCCAACAAATTCAGTAATTTGGAGGACATAGACAAATACCTGGGAAGTCACTCTCTCCCCAAATTGATGCATATGAACATTAAGAACTTGAACAGACCTATGTCCAAAGAAGAACTAGATAAGGTCATCAAGAAACTCCCAACCCAAAACAGCCCCAATCTAGATGGCTTCACAGGAGAATTCTACCAAGCATTCAGAGAAGAGCTGACACCAATCCTACACATTCTTTCAGAACATAGAAAGGGACAGCAAAAACTCATTATATGGACCCAGAATAACTCTGATAACAAAACCAGGTAACGACCCAACAAGGATGGAGAATTACAGACCAATATCTCTCATGAATGCAGATACAAAAATCCTCAACAAAATATTAGCAAATGGAATTCAACAACATCAAAATACATCATGAACAAATGGTATTCATACAAGGCATGGTTCAAAACAATGTAATCCACCACTTCAACAAGTAAAGGGACACAAACCATATGATCATAACAATTGATATGGAAAAAAGCATTTGATAATATCACACACCCATTCCTAAAAAAAAAGCTTTCAAGAAGATTGGACTAGAAGGGAAAATCCTGAATATGATAAAGGTCATATATGAAAAAAGAATAGCAATATCACACTCAATGGAGTAGAGCTGAAAACAAAGGACCCCAACATGGATGTCCTGTATCCTCATACTTATTTTACATTGTGTTGGAAGACCTTGCCAGTACCATAAGACAATGGCAAGAAATCAAGGGAGTACAAATGGGCGAAGAAGTGACACTTTTGTTATTTACAGATGATACAATTTTATACATGGAGAACCCTAAAGTATCCACAAGAGGATTGCTGGAAACAATAGAGGAGTTTAACAGAGTAGCAGGATGCAAGATTACCAAGCAGAAATCAATTGGATTCCAATATACCAGGGATAGGAAGCTGAAAAAGATATCAAGGAAACAATACCATTTACAATAGCTACACAAAAGCTGAAGTTCCTAGGAATAAACCTAACCAACACCCCCCCCACACACACACACACAAAGCGCACATACGAAGAAAACGACAGAATATTACTACAAGAGAACAAAGGGATCTGAACAAATGAAAGAATATTCCATGCTTGTGGATCAGAAGACTCAATATTGTGAAAATGGCAATATTACCTAAATCAATGTACAAATATAATGCAATCCTGATCCAAAGCCCACCATGATTCTTCAAAGAAGTGGAAAAACTGGATACCAGCTTCATCTGTATACAGAAGAAGCCAGGATAGGCAAAGAACTCCTCAAAAGGAAGAACAAAGTAGGTGATCTTGACCTCAAACCCTACTATACAGCACAGTTATCAGGATAGCCTTACACTGATATAATGTATCAGACCAATGGATCAGGACAGAAAACCCAGAAATAAAAACATGTGCATACTAACAGCTGATCTTCGATAAAGGCCCAAAAAACGTTAAATAGGAAGCAGATGCCCTCTTCAATAAATGGTGCTGGAAAAATTGGATATCTACCTGAAGAAAATTAAACAAGAGCCATAGCTCACTCCATGCACCAAAACAAACTCAAGGTGGATCGAAGACCTAGATGTAAAACCCAAAGCAATCAGGTCATCAATGAGAAAATTAGGACAAATTTAGGATACCTAGTGCAAGGAATACACAGGCTTTCAGGAATACCAAAGGAAGAAAAAAATAGATGAGTTGGACTGGACCTATTAAAAATAAAACACCCATAAATAAATAAATAAAACACTCATGTACATTGAAGTAAAAAAGCAAACAGAGCCCACGGACTTGGAGAAGATATCTAGTAACCACATAACAGACAAAGGAGTAGGTACTAACATCTACAATATTTTACAAACTACAAAAAGGAAAACATCAATAACCTTCTGAGAAGGCGGGCAAAGGACCAGAACAGATGATTCACAAAGGATGACCATTGAACGGCACATGAAAAATGCTCGCAGTCACTAACCATATGGGAAATAAAAGTCAAAACAACCATGAGATACCATTTAACACCCATAACTGCATCCTAATTCAAAAAAACTGAGAGCAACAAATGTTGGAGAGGATGTGATGAGATTGGAACTCATTCACTGCTGGTGGGCTTGTAAAGCTACTCTGGAAGGTGATGTGGCAATACTTAAAACAGACAGCAATTGAAATACTATATGATCCACTAATACCATTATTGGGCATACACCCAAATAAGAAACAGATCACGAACAGTCATTTGCACCCCCATGTTCATCGCAGCACAGTTCATAAAAGCAAAATGGTGGAAACAGCCTAAATTCCCATCAGTAGAAGACTGGACAAAAAAGTCTCTAGTATACACACACAATGGAATACTATGCATGCCTTGAAGCCATGAAATACCTGGAGGGATCTGGAAGACATTATGCTGAGTGAAGTTAGTCAAATACGAAAGGACCACTACTGTATGAACCCACTGCTGTAGGAACAAGCAACAGAAAGCGAACAAGCTCAGGCTAGCAGGGCATCCAGTTTTCTGGCTGGGGGTCCAGACAGCCTGGTTGAGAGCCTGACTGGTACCAATGAACCACACACTAGCTGGTCTAGATAAGTATTTTATAGGTCAATTGACCGGAGGGTGCCTCATGTCATCTGGGAACAGATGGCCAAAGAAGAGGGGAGTGGGCAGATGTTGTCCACTGAGTGGCTGTCATGTAAATCTATGATGAGGCCCTCTGGGCATGTGGAAAGCCCTATCAGAGGGATAAGGAAGATAAATGGGAAAGAAACACAGCAGAGAGGAAAGGGAGCAAACCCGTCTGGGAGAACATAAAGGCTTGTCTGTTGGTAGGAAAAGTGGGAAGACCGATCCTCATTTGGGGGCAGAATGACTGAAAATGCTTTTGGGGATGCTAGGGGGGCAGTGACTATGGTGACATGCAACGAATGGGCCATATTGATCTCAGGAGTCTAGGGGAATCTCAGGGAACCTGCCTGGGTTCCACGGAACAATGGGTCACTGAATCCTGGATCTTCAGGGCACACAGCCTGCGCCAGAGTCTACACCAGTGAGATCCCAAGCAGAAACTCCATTGGATGAACTGGACGCTACCTCAGACCACTTGTAACCTAAGGACTTAAGTAAGAAAATATGTGGTGTATGAGGAAGCAGACAATAGCTATACCAAAAGTGGTGAACTGTTGGTAAGCAGACAATGAAGATTCTGCTTCATCGACACCCTATCTTCCATAATAAAATATTAATCATTCCAGCAAATGGGTGACGGACACTCTGTTTCATTTTATTCCTGCCAGTTCATATTAAGGTGTATCTCAGATGTGCTATGACACTGAAGGTCACCCTATAGAAGCTGTATTGCTTTTCTGTGTTTCAGCAAATGAACCCCAGGATTCATGAGTCTTTAAGGAAAGCAAATAGAATAAGGGTATTGGGAAAGAGGAGTATGTGAGGGGCTGAGGGGTGGGGGTAGGAGTTGGGAGATAAAGGGAGATGATATCAAGGTGACCAGGAAGGAAAAGTATGGTTGGAAATCATACAATTCAGTTTGATGAGATTGAACTATGGAATTATATAAAAATAAAACAGATGTATTACCTCCAAGTAATAACAAATTGAAAGAGTGGGGAGAGACACATAGCTCCAGAAATGGGTTTGGGGCTTGCACTCCAACTTAAGAACAATAGTTCTTACATCATGACCCTGCTCAATACTCAGCCTCAGGAAGAAAATAAAGTTTATTGTGCCAACATGGCCAATGAACACATGTGGGATTAATTTAAGGACAGAGAGATAAATAGCTCAGCGAGCCTTGCCTCTCTTGTTTCTTGCTCTTTGATCATCGGACCAGTGTGAGGCTGCCTTGCTAGTTCTTTGCCTCAATTTGCAAGCTACACTACCTGTGGAACACCTAACCCGTGAGTTGTGTTGCTGTAATTTGAGGTGCCTTCAAGACCTACTTCACCACACCATTGGAATTTACATCTCTTGAGCTGGGGACTGTCGGACCCTGTCATCTGGCTGACTGTTGGTGAGCTGCCTTGCACATAGAAGAAACATACCATCATCAGTCACCAAGGATGGTAAACCATGTATAAATTCACAGTCGAAGGAGGGACTAGTATCAGAGCCTAAATTGGGAGAACCCAATGTACAGAAGTCCACGGCTGACAGTGGGAGCCCGAGATTCATTTGTGGAACTACACAGGCTATGAGTCTTCAGAGAACACCCTATATCTACATTTGAGGAATGGGAGAAAAGCGGTTACTAAACAGAGAGCTTAGGAGAGATGAGTATAGAAGATCAAAGGCATAAATCTAACTTGAGCAGTTAAAACTTTGTCAGTAGATACCTCCTACAATGGGTGCTCCACCTGATCTGATTTCCAAAATTGTTTGTATCTTTGGTTTCTATTGTTCTGTTTGGTTTTTGCTTGACCATATTAAAGTATCTCAGAGGTGTCATGTCATTGGAAGTCACCCTGTTGAAGTTTTTTTAATGTTTCTTTCTATTTATGATATATGAAACCCAGGATTAATGAACCTATAGAGTTAGCAAGTAGAACAAGGGTTATGGGTGGAGGGGCTTCCATTGTGGAGAGATAGTGAAGGGGCGTCAAAGTCAAGGGGTCCATGTAGAAAAAAGAATGTTTGGAAACTGATTGTGGTAGCAATTGTACAATTCTGCTTGAAGTGATCTAACTATGGAATGATGTGATATATGTATTAATTTAAAAATCATATGTGATCCACAAAGCCTGAAATATTCATTTATCAGCTCCTTTACAGAAAATAATAGCCACCCCCTGATAAGAGAATGAACTCTGGTGTTATAATGCCTAAAATTTGGACATCTTACTAGCTACATGACTTTTGGTAATTAACTGGTCTATAATTTTGTTTCTTTGTCATTAAAAGGAGATAAAAGTATTTACTGTACATGGCATAAAATATGCCCCAATTAAGTATCTACTGTCATGTATGTTGATGCAAAGGAGGAAGATAGTTGGCATCAGTTAGACATGAATTTTTGTATTTATCATTATATTTATAGTACTTGGCATAATTCACACTTAGTAGATGCACAGTGAGTGATTATTGAAATAAAATTATTTGATTGTGGAATGAATTTTAATATTGATTTTTTTAATAAATTCACTTTCCTTTACTCTTCTGTGATGTGTCTGCTTCTATTCTTTGCTTAATTTGGGGGTAGTGGTGTTATTATTTCTAGAAATGTTTTATATTAGAGGAAATAAACTATTTTTTGATATGCATTACAAATATTATTTCAGTTTGGTTTTTGTAATCTTAGCTTTATTCATGGTATTTTTGTCATATATAACTATCTTGTTATGTCATCAAAGTTAAGCCTTTAATAATTCTGGATTTTTTAAATCAATTCTAGAAAGAATTTTTCTGTTCAAGATTGTTTATTTTTTTAACAGTCTTCCTCTGATGCTAATTTTTTATTTTCATTTTTAAATAGTTGATCCATATAAAACTTCCTTTAGTGTACATTATAAAGCAAAGCACCCTGTTTTTCCCTCTTACCCCATACAGGGCTACTCAGTTTACCTATTTTTTAAAATATCATGTTATTATAAGTTAAATTTATAAAATAACTTAGAAAATTCTAATAATTTCATCTGTCAAAGGACATTGTATATTTTTTCCTATTTTTCCCAGTTTTTGTATTTGAATTAAAGGATACTTTCTTTCTCTGGCGAAATTTGTCTTTAGGAAATGGAGTAAATGTAATTTGTTTTTTTTTCCCCCTCTTTTGTGTTTTGGTCTTGATATTTGATTATGAATCATAGTAATCCTATAGGACAGAGTGGAATTGGTCCTATGGATCCCTGAGACTGTAAATCTTTACACTCGCAGACAGCCTCATTTTTCTTTAACTGAATAACTGGTGAGTTTGACCTTGTGATTAGTAGTCCATAGTAGTCCATTATGCTACACCACTGAGGCTGCCAAGCTCACCCACTGATTTGGTGATTACAATTATAATGCATAAAAGGAAATACATTTGTTCCATAATATTTCCTGAAAGTTCTGGCAGATAGATTAATCACAGCAATTCCAAGTCTGCTTTTCATCCCAAGTCCCTTGGGATAATAAAATCTGTAGATACTAATTAAAATAGTCCTTGACGTTTCTCAGCTGTGTTTTTGCTGTATATAGTCCTACAGGTATAGACTATGGCTGTGTGTATATTGGCCAAGGATTACTATGTCAAGGAGCCCTGATAGTGCTATGTGGGTGCTATCCCAACCCTTGTCGGGATGCTATCTTAAAGAAAGGTCGGTGGTTCAAACCTATCAACAGATTCACTGGAAGATGAGGCTCCCTCCTCCCCTAAAGATTTGAAGTCTCAGAAACCCTCTCAAGGGTCACTGTGAGTTGAAATCCACTGAACGGCAGTGGGTTTGTCACTTCATAGCCTTACACATTGAGTAGCAATGGCAAGGCCATGCACTACAACTATTACTGAGATCGAGCAGCATATTAACATTTCCAATCAGCCTCACTCTCAGATGCCAACACTTCAAGTAACCAAAACAAATGCATACTTGTTTGTTTAAATCTGACATTCTTCAAGTGAAACCTAACACTGTTGGAAGTAAGCTACCTAGGTAACAAAACCATCCTTACCAAGGTTGGGCGTATGGTGCAGTCACAGGACCATTGTTTTGAACAGTGCAAGAATTCTGGGCAAACGTTCCTTTCAGCTTGGAAGGAGCCACTGGGGCAAAACTTATCAAAGAGTTCTCACTTCTCTGCATGTTCTAACTTGCTAGCAAATAAAGAACTTCTCGTAACTAACCAAAGAGTCTTGATTTCTCACTGCTCTAGGCATCAGTTTAGGATGCCTGCTTCTCAAATATGTTTTTCTTTTAAATAAAATTATTCTTATCCGTAGCACACATGTCAAAATCTCGACTTTAAGAAATAGCAATGAACAATCATTCTTCAATCACCACCCCTTTTTCCTATATGTTCAATTTATTGCACTTTGGGGATAAATGCAGAATGGAAATTTGGTGAAAATTAAACTTTTTTTTTCATTTGTACATTTTTACTTTGGAAAAAGTAAACTGAAATGCAGTAACTGCAGTCTTATTCCTTCCTATAGAGATGTATAAGGGCAATAAGGGCCATAGGACCTTCAAAAGTCAACATGATTTTCATGACTACCCAGAAAAGTGTAATGATTAGGTTTTTGTGCCTGGCACCTATAAGAAGACATGGGTCCAGTCCAGCCTATTTAGCAAGATCACAATCAGATCAGTGGTGATACTTGCTTGGGAGCGTGGCCTTTTTATGAGAGCTAGATTGAGGTGAATAGTCCACTTTTTGCCCATCTTCACTTTCCTGTTTGCTTGTATTCCGCATCTGGCTCCGGGGCGAGCCCATGTGGCTTACAAAACTTGGATCCACATGACTCTGGCCCCACAAGCTTGGAATCTCCCAGAGTCCCACTTCACCTTCTTGCTTCATCCACCAGCAGCTCTGTGAGTCTGAGGGCTGTCAGCTAGTCTCCTACCCAGGAACTTCAATTGAACTAGACTGGCTTGCTTTCAGATAGGAAATTTTTTCTTGATATAAAGTTATTTCTTGTATATAAACGAGTGTCCTGGCTTTGTTTCTCTGGAAAACTCAGCCTAACACAAAGAGGAGTGTTTATGGCTCTTAATTTATTTAATATTTTGCAATATTAGGAAACACATTTTATCCTATCCATTAATTTGGTTAGTTCCTTTGTTCTTTAGCTGTTTATTTGGTTTGTTTGATTCCTTTTATTTGTTTTTCTTTTTCTTTTGACTCTTCAGGGAGAACCAGAGAGGAAGTGTGATTGGTTTGGGTAACTTTGTCCTTAGTCCAAAATAAAATATAACACTTGGAGCAAAAATGATTTTTCTAGTGTGTTCAGGGCAGAGATGTAGACTCATGACAGGAACTCAGCTATGTGAATATCTGAGGGGGAATGCCTTACATGCAAACAACAAGGAAGGTAAAGCCCTGCACTGAAAACAAGTTCACTATGTTCAAATGGCAGGCAAAGGACAACATGCCAGGAGTGTGGAGAACTGAGGTCAGAGTAGAGATGAGGTCCCATCTTCTGGATATGGTGGGAATCTTCTGAAGTGTTTTCTGGTGATTCCACTTTCTAGTATTCATAACTTAGTGTAATTTATTTCCCTTGTTTGTGTATATGTGTGTGTGGGGAGGGGTGGCCTAAACTTAGTGACAGATTTCTGATAAGTAGAATATGGCAAAGTGATACAATAACACTTCTGAGATTCAACTCCAACCCCAATGCCCTGGAGTCAATCCCAATCGTAATAGTCCTATACGTCTTTACACGAGCAGATCGTCTCATAGCTTTCCCTTAAACCAGCTGGTAGGTTTGAACCACTAACTTTGTGATTACAAGTCCAGAGCTTTGTGGTTAGCATCACCAGAGCATCTGAGATTAGGTTGTAAAAAACTACAACTTCTTTCTTTCTCTGTCACTTCTCTCTTGCTGGCTCTCTGACACTCGTGTCAGCTCACTCACCCTAAGGACGTAAACTGCTATATATATTTTTTGACATTTTATTAGGGACTCATACAACTCTTATCACAATCCATACATATACATACATCAATTGTGTAAAGCACATCTGTACATTCTTTGCCCTAATCATTTTCAAAGCATTTGTTCTCCACTTAAGCCCTTTGCATCAAGTCCTCTTTTTTCTCCTCCCTCCCCACTTCCCTCTCCCTCATGAGCCCTTGATAATTTATAAATTATTATTTTGTCATATCTTTCCCTATCGGGCATCTCCTTTCACCCCCTTTTCTGTTGTCTGTCCCCCAGGGAGGAGGTCACATGTAGATCCTTGTAATCGGTTCCCCCTTTCCAACCCACTCACCCTCTACCCTCCCAGTATTACCCCTCACAACCCTGGTCCTGATGGTATCATCCAACCTGGATTCCCTGTGCCTCCAGCTCCTATATTTTGAGCTGCCTGCGTGGGAAATCATGTGGTATATAATTGAAGAAAGTCTCTGATCAGTAACGCATATGCTCAGTTGAGCATCGAGATGACCAAAGCCTTGGATATAATTTGGGAGAGACAGTCAAGCAAATGACCAAACTACAGGGAAGCTGTATTCTGTATCCACAGAAACAGAGATAATAAATGTTGTCAGTAATCTGAAGCCACAAGCCAATCTATGGAAGAAAGATGAGATTGACTCCTTCCTTAAAGATTTAAAGTCTTGGAAATCCTCAGATCAGTTCTACTTTGTTCTACAGAGTCACTATGAGTTAGAATAGCTTCCATGACAGTGGATTGGGATTTATTTGTTGCTGTTTTCAGGAAGATTACAGAAACATTGTACTTTCTGTTACGTTTATATAATTATTATCATACTTTTTTCTCTTTAATCTTGGTTAAAATTCCATAATTGGATTTCTTAATCTCATTATTAAAATGTCTTGTATTGAGGTCCCTTCAGTTTCCCACCCTGTCCCTACAACAAGAAAATTGAAGGGCTTGAAAAGTCAGGTATCTCAATATTATATTCTAAATTTGAAAAATCATTTTGCTGGGGGCTCATACAACTCTTACCACAATCCATATCAATTGTGTAAAGCACATTTGCACATTCGTTGCCCTTGTCATTCTGAAAACATTTGCTCTCCACTTAGAGCCCTTGACTCCTCATTTCCACCCCCCTCACTCCCCGCTCATCCCTCCCTCATGAATCCTTGATAATTTATGAATTATTATTATTATTTTGTCATATCTTACACTGTCCGTCATCTCTCTTCACCCGTTTTTCTGTTATCCGTCCCCCAGGGAGGAGGTTATATGTAGATCCTTGTAATCAGTTCCCCCTTTACACCCCACCCTCCCTACACCCTCCCAGTATCGCCACTCACACCACTGGTCCTGAAGGGATCATCTGTCCTGGATTCCCTGTGTTTCCAGTTCCTATCTGTACCAGTGTACATCCTCTGGTCTAAGCGGATTTGTAAGGTAGAATTGGGATCATGATAGTGCGTGGGTGCAGGGGGTGGTGGGGAAGCAGCGGGAAGAGAAGCATTTAGAAAGTTGTATGTTTCATCGTTGCTACACTGCATCCTGACTGGCTCATCTCCTACCCTGGACCCTTCCATAAGAGGATGTCCAGTTGCCTACAGATGGGTTTTGGGTCCCAAATCTGCACTCTCCTTCATTCACAATGATTTGATTTTTTTGTTATTTGATGCCTGATACCTTGTCCCATTGACACCTCATGGTCATGCAGGCTGGTGTACTTCTTCCATGTGGGCTTTGTTGCTTCTGACTTAAATGACCACTTGTTTACCTTCAATCCTTTAAAACCCTAGATGCTGTATCTTTTGATAGCAGGGCTCCATCAGCTTTCTTCACATTTGCTTATGCATCCACTTTGTCTTCAGCAATCGTGACAGGAATGTGAGCATCATGGAATGCCAGTTTAACAGAACAAAATATTCTTGCATTGAGGGAGTACTTGAGTGGAAACTCAATGTCCATCTGCTACCTAATACTAAGCCTATAAATATATGCACATAGATCTATTTCCCCATCCTCATATATAAATATATTTACATATGTGCATGCCTTTATTTAGACTTCTATTAGTGCCCTTTTCCTCTTAGCTCTTTCCTTGATTTCCTTTTACTTTCCTCTTGTCCCATATCATGCTTAGCCTTCATTTGGCTTTCAGTAATTCCTCTCGGTTATATTTACCCTTTATCACATCCTACCAGGCCTCCTACACCCTCATCACTTGTTGTTCCCTTGTCCCTGGGTTTAACACCACTTCCTTTCCCCCTACCTCCTCTTCTCCCATGTTCCCCCAGAACTGTCTGTCGGTCTCCCATTGTTTTCTCTTCCAGATTGTTCATCCAGCCTATCTTATTCAGACAGACCTGTGGAGATAATAACATGCACAAAAACAAGACAGAGCAAAAAACAACAACAACAACAACAAAAAGCCAATGACCAAAATACCCCAAACCAACAACAAGAAAAAAGAAAATCCTGTAGTTAGTTCAAGGACTGTTTGCTGGCCTTTAGGAGTATTTTACGGTCAAGTTTGATGGGGTGCCAAGCCCTGGACCCAAAGTCTATTTTTGGTATTCCCTGGGGACTTCATTGCTCTGTTCCCCTTTGCACACCATTAGTGTTTTGCCTTGGTGTGGTGGAATCAGATCCGGCGTAGTTCCCACACTGTGTCTCCAGTATTGTCCCCTGGAGGGCTATGGATCAGTGAGGGATGTGGTGTCCTATAGTGGGGCCGGCCATATGGTCTTCTCTGTGGATTGGCTGCTCTGAGCGGGAATATCTTCCTCAAGGCTTGGTGGGCCAGAATGTGCTCCACTCTCTCTTCCTCAATTTCCAACCCTGTTCCTACAACAAGAAAAATGAAGGCCTTGAAAAGTAAGGTATCTCAATATTATATTCTAAATTTTAAAAAACATTTTTCTACACTGTGCATAAGTTCAAAGCTTTATCATATATTATTAAATCTTTCTTTTTTTAAACTTGAAAAATGTCACAGAAGCCACATCTGATCTCCTCCAGCTTCAGTAGGAATAAGGAGTAACCATCTCCATGTTTGCCCAAAGCCAATGTCCATAAGGCAGAGGTTAGACATGTCTCTACCCTCCATCCTTCTTTTACCCAATTCTGACACCAATTGTTCCTCCTTTACTACTGCTGAGTTTGATACACCATTGCAATGGTGATATAGAACTCCCAGGCAATACTCATAATTATGGGGCTTTATTATAGAAGTTAAATTAGGAACCAGAATCAGTGAACAGTATGCAGACATTGGTCCACAGCAAAACCTCTCAAAAGCCAGCAGCCAAGTCTCTTTCTCTGATCCTCAGCCTCCACCATGTGGTCCCTTGGCCTCTGTGGGTCAGGAAACACGCTCACTGCTCTGCTTCACTGATTCATGCTCTCAGTGTAGCTCCTCTACTCTGCCCCCTGGTCTTTTGGTCTCAGGCTCTGGTCTGTTTGGCATGGTCTCTACTGCCCCTTCCAGTTCAATCAAGGATTCCAAATGTGCTCCATTAATAGCTTTCCTTCCTCGATGGTCCCAGAAATTCTCTCTTCTGGTTTTGGGGGTGCCCCATTCTTATAGCTAGGGTAATGGCAAGATGGAACACTTCCCTCAATTAGTGTTTTACATATCCTATTTGCATAGTACCACCCAATCATTTGGTGGGCATTACAGAAACATGGATAGCAGAGCCATATTAAGAAATTGTATTTCGAATGACGAGTGCAACGAATGTATAAGGGTGCTTTGCTCAATTGATGTATGTACAGACTGTGATAAGAGCCTTATGAGCCCCAAATAAAAAGATTTAAAAAAAAGAAATTGTATTTCATCAAACCTAAACAGTGGTCTGAGTGGCTTAAAGAAAAAAAGGAGGAAAGTGAAACTGAAATGGACTTTGAGTCTTGTGACAAGTTCACTTCAAACAATAATAACACACACACACAAATTTTTATTTCAACACCATACTTCTCTCACAATAAACAGGGGAAAAGAATAAAAAGAGGGTTCAAACGATTGAACAGCCCCTTCTTCAAGTGTGAGGTCTTTGAATGCCAGGCGCTTTTATGAAAATTATACAACTCAAGAGAATGCAGAGGATTGTTGGAAGGAGAAAGTCGCTTACTGAGTGTAAAGTATAAAGACTAGAAAGCTGAACTAGAAATATAAGTACACGTACGTGGTGGAAACTTAGTCCCACAACTTGAAGAGCGGCATGAGCAATTGTAGAACATAAGACAGACTGAGAAATCGGGACAGACAGGGGTTCTTCATCCCAATGTTGAAATCGAGAGAGGGGGCAAGGCTATTAACAGTATATATCATTGCAAGGTATGCCAACCTCCGTCAGGCACATGCACAATAGACTGGACAAAAGGTGAATCTGAGCTATCCTGACTTCTTTGGGGAGAACCTCTCAAAGGAAGTGTCCAGTAGGCAATGAATAAATGATGACGATTGCTATTAAAGATAATGAAGAGCAGACCAAGGATGCTATCGAGATAAGCATATTCTCAATAGAATTTAAGAACTTGAGTGTGTTAGGCAGGGTTCTCTAGAGAAAGAAAACCAGGACACTTATGATTATGTACATATGAGGATAGGTTTATACAGAGAGAAGGAATTTAACAGCTAATAAGTCCACACAGCAGTACAGAGGGCTCCATTTGACTCACTTTCATGAAGCAGCTAATATACTGGAAGTCCTTCAATTCACATGGGCTGCCAGGTCCAAGGTCAAGGAGGCAGACAGCAGAGTCTTCCCTCAGGCAAGACCGGCAGAGTCTGCCTACAGCAGCAGAGAGCAGGGTAGGTGAGCAATAGTCAGTAGCTCAGGAACTTAGTGCGGCAGGCACTGATGGGATCTGGAATTCAAGCACGGCAACAGGATCCGCCAGTCTCAAGCTCCAGTGATGCACACACTAGCAGCATGGCAAGTAGATCTCAAAGGAGCCTGTAAGCTCTAGTAGCAGGATTCAGGGGGTGGCTTGGCCCACAGGTAGTGTAGCACCCAAGTTGAAGCAGAGAACACTAGCTAAAGCAGCAGCACACTGGTGGGAGCACCAGGAAGCAAGTAAGGAGTAACTTAAAAATATATAGCAGCTAGAGATGAAGAGTTTTTTTCCTGGAGAATTATGTATCTGTCTTCCTGTTAACCTACAGGAAAGTGATGGTTACTTCCAATCTACTGGGGAGCTAAGATAAAAAAGAAAAGACTGACTCCTAGTATTATAAAAATAAATTTAGCCTTGTCTGCTTTAGAGATAGGTACACACACACACACACACACACACACACACACACTCAGTTGGTAGCGAAAAGCCAGGCGCCCATAAGGAAAGAGCTGCATATTAGCATCTTGGGGGCCAGGGAGACAGCTGTGGGAAGAACACTTTCTGCCTGGAGAATGCAGATTAAGCATTAATTTTCTCTGCCTCAGAAATGTGAAAGCCTTCCCCCACCAAGGCTGGCCTTCCGAACCCAGTGTTTATGATAGTAGAGATTTTTATATTTTCATCCAGTTTCTTAGGTTCCCAATTATTCTTTTTTGGTTTAAAATGTATTCTTTTTGCCTGCTGAGGTGGGATCAAGTAGAAAATCCCGAGAGTTGAAGGAAGTTTGAACATGAGAGTGGGACAGCAGGAAAGTAAGAGGAAATAGAGGAAAGCACTTGGATGCAAAATACATTTATAGAGCATAAATTTAGGCATGCACATATGTAAATACATTAATATATAATGATAGGGATATAGGTTTATGTACATATATTTAAAAGTTAAAAAGCATTTAGGTAGCAGATGGGTATTGGGTCTCCACTCAAGTCCTCCCTCAACACAATAACACTTTGTTCTAATAACCTGGCATTCTGTGATGCTCACCTTCCCTATACAATTGCTGAGGTCAAAGTGGGTGCATAAGCAAATATGGTGAAGAAAGCTAGTGGTTGCCAGGTTTTAAAAGATATAGCATCTAGGGTTTTAAAGGCTTGAAGCTAAACAAGCAGCCATCTAGCAGGGAAGCAATAAAGCCCACATGGAAGAAGTACATCAGCCTGTGTGATCACAAGGTGTTTGTGGTATAAGGTATTAGGCATCAGAAGATCCAAAACAAACAAATACATTGATGCAAATGATGAGATTGGAGTGGAGACCCAAACCCTATTTGTAGATAATTGGACATTCCCTCACAAGGGAAGAACGAAACAGCCAGGGTGCAGCACAGCACCAACGGGACACATATTCCTCTAGTTCTTTAATGCTTCCTCCTTCCCACTATCATACTCCCAGTTCTACCTTACAAATCCTACTAGGCCGGAGCATGCACACTGGTACAGAAAAGAGCTCTCAACACATGGAATCCAGGACAGATAAACCCCTCAGAAGAGTAAAGGGAGTAATGATGGGAGGGGCGGGGGAGGAGAAACAGGGAATCAACTACATGATTCACAACCCTCCCCCCAACAGAGCAATGAATAGCAATCATGTGGATGAAGAGACACAGCAGATGGTGTACGAATAAGAAATGAAAATAATATAACTTATAATTAATCAGGGGTCCATGAGGATGGGGCGGTGGGGAAGGGAGGGAAAAAAGAAGAGCTAATACCAAGGGCTAAAACAAAAGAAAATATTCTGAAAACGATGAAGGAAAAATATGTACAAATATGCTTGATACAATTGATGTGCTGTTATAAGACCCCCCCCCAATAAAATGATTGATTTATAATTTTTTAAAAAATTATTCTTTGGTTTCAAGTTATTCTTCAGTATTACAATTTCCTAGTATACTACATATAATTGTTGTTCCTGATTACCTTATTTATTATTTTCCATATTATTTTTAAAGTAATAATGAATTTAATAAAATCTTTCTGATAATATTAACTTGAAGGCATAAAGAAAGATTATTTCTTGAAATTTCTGATGTAGTCAAGTAAATTATTCACTGCTTACGCATTCTCAAGTTGGTTATCCACTGCCTGAAATTAAAGAGTTGACAATATATTCAAGCTGTTTCTAGCATCGAGCTGGCCTACTCTGAGTTTCTGTCTCCTCAGGCAGATGAACTATTGACTGTGGGTTTCACAGTTTTCGACTCAGTGGGCAATTTATTGCCCTTATTTATAATGTCTTTGAAGTCAGCCTGGAAATATCCAAGTTTTTTACCCTACAATCTTAAAATCTTATATAAACACATTGTCATATCATATGAGTGTAATAACAAATGAAAACTGGGAACTTGGATTTGACACTGTCCACTGATAACCTTTACACGCACAGGTTCTATGATAAACAGCTTTATCTGTTGCAGATTCATCAACTGGAAACAGAAAATGTATTAGTCACTAACATCTGAAAACAGGCTTAAAGGAAGAAATAAATAGTTTCAGTAATTTGGGGGGCTGTGGCTGATTAGTTGAGAACCGACAGACAAGTGGTGACCTTGAGGCATATTAATTAAATATTCTCTCATAGAGTAACTAGTGGGTTTGAACCATCATCCTTTTGGTTAGCCGCCAACCAAGTTAACCACTGCACCACCAGAGCTTACTCATCACTAGTATAGAATTTATTAAAGTGTCTTCTCTCAGTTAAATTGTAGGGTAAATATTTAGAATATTCATCCTTAATTTCATTAAGGCCAAATTATTGTCATGTTTTAGTCTGCCTTCTATCTTCCCTGTCATCTCCCCAAGGCAGGTTAAAATCTAGGCAGGTTGATTGGCCAGGTATTTCAATTACAAAACCCCAAAGCAGGTGGGCATCTGTCTTATAAGGGTCTTCTCCACAGGTTGTAAGTCTCCAAAATGAAAGTAACTACCAGGTGTGGCAAGTCTATCACACTACTCTACTCTTCCCAACGCAAAGAAAAACAACAAAAAACACTGGCATGGAATCCATTCCTACTCTCAGTAACCCAATAGGACAGGATAGAACTACTTTTATGGGTTTCCAAGTGTCGTGTCAACTTAAAGATATATAAAAAATTAGGAGTAGAGTCTAGCCTGTCACTGGTACCTCCTTGTGGGTGTGGGCTTCTCATAAGGAGTGCTTTGGGAACCTCCTCCACTCTCTCAGTCTTCACCTTCTTACTAACAGAGCCTGATTGCAGCCAAAGCCTCCACCATTGGATCCACAGGACTTCACACCCACTGGCCAGTGATCTTTCTGCATTTCGGCATCATTGCAAGTGGCTGTGTGAGTACGAAGAGGGACTTGTAGACTAGTATCAGACTATGGACTCGAATTGTACTAGGCTGAGATATATATATTTACTTCCTGATATAAAGCTCTTTCTTAAACATATATGAGTGTCACTAGATTTAATTCTCTGGTCAACCCAGCCTAACACGCCGAGACTGTAATTTTTTATGAGTAGAAAGCCTCATCTTTCTACCTCTGAGGGGCTGGTGATTTCAAACTGCTAACCTTGAAGTTAATTAAATTGATTTTATAAAACTATGACTTATAGTTGTTCATTTATAACAGAAATTATTTCCTTTAAACAGTTTTTAGTCCTGATCTATCAGATTCTACGTACCCGTCCACATTTTAACATGGTTACTTTATCCCAGAGGTAGTTGTAGTGTTAGGATTATCACCTGTCATGTAGGAGGCCTAGCTTTGATTTCCCAGAGAATGTACCTAAGGAGTCATGTGAAGCATGGTCTGATAGCCACGAGAGGTGTTAGTTTTTATGCTTTACTTTGTTACTGTTGTTAGTTTTGTTTATATATTTATTTTTGTTTTTTAAAAATATTTTTCTGTGTATGAAATCCATAGTAGCTAAAGCTATAGCGACAAGTGGGTTAATGGCTCCTTGGGGGTATGGCAGGGGAGGTTGGGAGAAATGGGAAGCTAAGAATGATGAGTATAAGAATGAAAAAAAATGTTCTAAAACTAATTGTGGTGATGATTGTACAACTCTTCTTGATATGGTTGAACTATTGCATTGGATTATATGTGAATTATATGATAATAAAACTGTTGGGGGGCAGAGGAATCAGTGGTTCAACCCCAGCAGTGGCTCTGAGGGAGAAAGATGAGGCTGTCGGCTCCTGTAAGGTCTGCAGCCTCAGAAACCCTCAGTACAGAAGCTGTGAATCGAAATCAATTCAACGGCAATGGGTTGCATGGGGTACCTCCAGTGCAGCCACCGCTCATCTGTCAATGGAAGCGTGCGTGTTGCTCTGATGCTGAGCATATTTCCGTGCAACTTCCAAAATAAGACAGCTAGAATATAGGCATGGTGAGCTACTACCCAAAAAAAACCCATTGAATGTAAAGCCTATGGATCACCACGATCCGACCCCATTATTCCGAGTCACTGTGAGTAGACAGCCAGTCTGACAGCATCTAACAACTTTCACTCCTAAAACTGTTGGCAGAACTAAGGCTAAAGGCAGATACGCGATTACTGGGATGTTCCAGTTCCTACCAACTCAGTGGTTAGAAGACACAGTATAAAAGCCAACATCCTGGGGACCCAGGCTGGGTGCTCTGGAACACTGGGCATTGCATCTAAGATCATCAAGGCACACAACTTGCTCTAGAAGCCCCATCAGTGAGATCTGATTCGGAAAATCCACTGCGTGGACTGGACTCAACTTTAGACACACTTATATTCTGTGGGTTTGAGAATGAAGATGCATGGTGTCTGAAGAAGTGGTAGATAGCCGCGCCCAGATTGTTGAACTGTTGGTAGATGGACAAACAGGGTCTTGCTAGATCAATGGCCTGTATTAAGATTATACATTACTCTGCATCAATGTCCTGTATTAAGATTATATAATTATTCCGGCAAACTGACTGACATTCTCACTGAATATTATTGAAATATTACCCTGACAGTCAATTCCCATTGTTTGTGTACAGTGTACAGCCACAAAAAATTTATTCTATATAAGTGAATATTTCAGATACTGTGACATGGAGTTAGACTACATCAGCCCAATATCTCTTTCTCAACAGGCCTTTAAAATATAGTAATTGGACTGATCAAAGACAATACTAACAGATCATTATGCCCCTGGGGGATGATTGATGAATCTTTACCATAAATTAACAAGAAGATTTTCAAAGGGAGCCCAAAGCAGATAAATTCAAAAAAAATAAAAAACATAAAAGCATACATTCAGGAATGGGTTTTAGAATCAGACTAAATCCTACCTCTAACTTAAGAACAATTAGTTCCTACACTTGATAATAGTCCTCAGGGAAGGAACACAGAAGGTATGGACACTAGAAAAATGGGGTGAAGAATAGATGCGTGAGTAAGTTTATAATGAGTATATTCTAAATTTTAATTGAGGGGGAAAATAATTTCTGTTAATAGCCTTCATTCACAAAACTGTAGTATTTTTTTCAGTTAGATAATGAAAAGTTAATTTTTACAAACTTTACTTTTAAAAAATAAAAAGAAAGTTCTATTATCAACCAATTAAACATAGCCTAAAAAGTAACAAACAGTGAACAGAAAATAATTACATCTTATGCATGCAGGGAAAATTAATACAAGATGTATAAAAGAACCATTGTTATATGTGGGACAAAAATCTCTACAATATGGAACAGAAAAAAAGGAAGGCATTTCTAGCAGATCATCATCAACTAAGATATATGAATAACATAAAGGCTATTCATCTAGTAGCACATGACTCACAAGAGTTCAACAGGGGATGGCTATATGGCAGAGTTCACAACAAGAGTGTTTTCTGTTACTTTGTATTAAATAATGAGCATATTCATCAGATTTCTCAAATATCCTCCATAAGAAACTTTACGAAGCTCAAGAGAGCAAATCAAACAATAATACCCACCCATTGCCATCAAGTCAGTTCTAACTCATAGAGACCTGTTGGGGGGAAAAACCTAAACGGTGACCGGGATATTCAAACAATGCACTGAACTTAGATATTTTTAGGTATCCATACAATCATGCTCTGCAGGAAATAGCATGAGAAAGGATTTCTTAACCAAATGGCTACCAGTTTATTATGTATGATGTTGCCTCATTCATTATGTCCTGGTTTAATAGTTAGAAAAAATACAGAAGATGTAATACATTTAAATACTATGTGTCATAAAAAAAGAGTTCTATCCCCTTTATGATCAATTTAAAATACAAAATAAATTTCTTGTCCTTTTTTCAGGAAAACACTATAAATTCTTCAAGTGCATCTGTATTTTCAGGTTGAAGTGTAAATGTTTGGACGTCTTTGGTTTAACACATACTGACATATACACATACATGTGTGTGTTTGTGTGCCAGGTCATCCCTTTCTTTTTCTTTTTTAGAAATTAAACAGTAAGAATTTGTTCTATTGACAGACTAGGCCTAGGTCTGTGTTTAACAAGCAAGCCTGATGATAGCACAATGGTTAGATTCTAGGCTGGGTTTCCAAGCCACCACTTTCCAGTTTATTAAACAATCAAGAGTCCAAATTTCTCTCATCCACCTAATGGGATCTTTTTATTCAAATACTGCTATTAAGTCCCATTCGGAAGAGCTGAACATCCTTTAGCAAAAGCTTTAAGGATGCGCTCATGAGCTCAGTTTATGAAGTCAAATAGAAGGAACCCATATGAATAGCTGCCCCATGAGAGCCAACCACATCATCCACTCTCCCCACAAAAACCCTTAGGGGTTAAAAACTTTAACTCACTTATTGAAAAGCTATATACAATGAAGTAAAAGATTCAATTTCTAGTCTTCAATTTCTCAATCCCTATGGTAATACAAATTCAAGACTCTTCTCCTTTTGTTTGAATGCAATACATTTTGTGTAAAAATATACATGTCATTTTTACATATAAAAACATTTACAGGGTTTGTTTTGTTTACAAAATGGTATTCCATTTTTGTAACTATATATGCTGAAAAATTATAAAGAGCAAGCACTCTAGAAAATTAATCCATGAATGAGGTCTTAATTTTTATTAATAGCTGAAAGGAGAGTAAAAGCTGTTGTGCTACAGCTGAAGAGACACAAGCCATATCTGGAGTGACCTGGGACCACATAGAATATACAAAATATCAATCTAGGAAAATCAGAAGTCATCTAAAATGAAAAATAATGCATAGAGATTATTATCCTAGGCACCAATGAGCTGCAGTGGACTGGTTTGGGACAATTGAACTTACATAATCACATGGTTTGCTCTGCCAGAATCACATGGTTTGCTCTGCCAGAAGTGGCACACTTAAGAGGAATGGTGTTGCATTCAGTATCAGAATATTTCAAGAGCTAGCTTGAAGTACAATCTGTCTGTTAAGCCTACAAAATGCCCACGTAATATACAAATATTATTCAAATTTACCAGTCACTAAAGTTAATGATGGAGAAAATGAAGTTTTCTACCAACTTCTTCAGTCTGAACTTGATCAAACTTGTAATCACTATGCACTGATAATAACTTGCAATTGATATGAAAATGTTAGAAACAGAGGAAAGAACAATGGTTTGATGGCCTTAGTGATAGAAATGAAATTGGATATCACATGATAAAAGTTTGCAAGAACAATGACTTCTTCATTAACAATACCTTTTTCAACAACGTAAACAGTAACTATACATGTGGGCCTTCACAGATGGAAGGCACAGGAATCAAATTGACTGTATTTGTGGAAAAAGACAACAGATACATTCAATGTCAGCAGCCAGAGCAAAGCCAGGTACAGAATATGGAACAGACCATCAATTGCTCATATGCAAGCTCATCTGAAGATGAAGAAAATTAGAGTCTACAAGAACCAAAATCTAACCCTGTGTATATTCCACCGGGATTTAGAGAACATCTCGAGAAGAAATGTGTTGACCTGATAAATTGTGGGTGACATCAAGAAATCCTACATGAGCCCAAACAAGTAAGTATTCCTTTTCTGCATTCATTTATTTTTATTTTATGTAAAACTTACCTTATTTCCAAAATTAGAATGCATTTGTGATCACTTTAAACCATTTCAGAGGCTCTTGTATAACTCATTTAGTCTGTGCTCTCTTAAACTTTTGACATAAAAAAAGTTCATGTCAAGTTAGTATTATTTGTGTGTGAATTTTCCAATTTCAGATTTTAAGAAAGAAAGGCCTTAATGGTTGTAAGAGCCCTGATGCTGACGATTATTTTGAGCACAGTCCACTCTCGGAGGACAGATTCAGCAAACTAAATGAAGATAGGGATTTTATTTTCAAACGAGGCCCTGTAAGTACTTTTACCTTACCTCTACTTTTTATTTGTTAATCCTTTATGTTAAAAAAAATCACACATGTAAGGACCCTAAGGAGAAAGTATGCCTGGTAATATGAACCTAATAAGTCATATTGGCCTGAGTTTCTGTACACTCCCTTGGGGCCCAGGCCAAGTGCCATAGAGCACTGGGGTATTGAATCCTGGATTTTCAAGGTGCACAACATGCTCCAAAGGTCATACCAGAGAGATCTATCTAGTTCACATGAGGTGAACTAGACTGTACCTCAACCACATCTATAACTTGAGAGTTTAAGACTGAAATTGTATGAAGAAGCAGAAGACAGGTAATCCAAGAGTATTGAAATGTTGCTAACTGGACCAACAATAACTCAGTACATCAATGTGCTACTTACTGTATTAAAATATGTATTATTCTGGAAGATGTGTGATTGATGTTGTCGGTGAATATTATTATAAATTATGCCTAACAACCAACCCCAATTGTTTGTGTAAATAGCATCCAGCCACATAAGGATTTATTCTGTACAAATGACTAATTCAGTTATTCTGCTATATAGTTATCCTATATTTGTTCAATCTCCTTCTCTCAACAGTGTCTTAAAAATTAGTACCAGATGCTAATGTATGGTACTATTAACAGAAGATACTTATTCACAAGGGAGATGAATGATAAGATTCCCTATTATAAATTAACAAAGAGGTCTCTAAAGGGAGCCTGAGGCAGATAAAAATCATAGATACAGGAATGTACTTGGGGCTTGCACTTAATCTCAGCTCCAATCTAAGGACAATTAGTTCTTACTTCATGGCCCTGCCCAATACAAACTCTCATGAAAGAAGCACAGAAGGTATGGGTGCTTTATTAAAGTGTGAAGAAATTAGATGGTGCCCAGCTATCAGATAGAGTAATATCTGGGTTCTTAAAGGCTTATTTCCAAACAAGGACCCATCTAAGTGAGATGTCAACTAAGTCCACATGAAAGAAAAACATCAACATCCATGATCCAAGGATTGTCCATTATATAATCCAAAACTGAAGGAGGGAATAGTATGAGAGCTTACATTATGAGGTTCTGGTTTGCAGAAGGCTATGGAGAAGAGTAGAAACTCAAAATACTTTTGTGAGATCTACACAGGAAATAAGCCTCTGCTTATTTTCCTCTATCCAAAAAGGAGGAATGGAAATAAACTGCTTACCAAACAAAGTATTGGAGAAATAGTATATTAGATCAAAATAATAAGTCTGCCTTGAACAGTTAAAATCCTGTCACTTGTTCTACCCTCTGATTCACTTTGGGCTAGAGCCTGTTTTCAATATTTTCTGGGTATTTTTTCATATTGGGGTTCATTGCTGATGTATTTTGTCATTGTGGGTAGCATTCTTGAATCTTTGTTATGTGTTTGTCTGTTTGTTTGGTTTGGTATATGAAACCCAGGAATGAGAAAATAACCAGAATAAGGGTTCCTGGGGTGGATGGTGGGGGAAGGAGGGGGCAAGTAAGGGGAGCTGATACCAAGGAGTTCAAGAAGGAAGAAAATGATTTGAAACTGGTTGTGGTAGCAATTGTACTCTACTGCTTGATGGGATTGCTCTATAGAATAATATGATGTCTGGATTAGCTCCTAGTAAAATGGTTTGGGAAAAAAAGAAATCATACAGAAAAAAGGGTAAAAGGCCATTTAAAAAGACAGGAAAGAGTGAAAAAAAGAGATATCATACAGGACTCTGAAACTTGCTCTTAGAGTAGCTGAAGTGAATAAAATGAAGCAAAAGAACTGGACAAAAAATTTCAAAGGGCAGCTTGAGGAAACAAAGTAAAGTATAATGAAATGTACTAAAACGTAGAGTTAGAAAGCCCAAAAAGGAAGAGCAGGCTCAACATTATTTAAGCTGAATAAACTAATTCAATAGTGAAGGATGCTGTGTGCAATATGTTAAATAAAGCAAATTGTATATTGAGAAAACATCCCAGACCATTAAAAGAAGATGGAACGGAATACACAGAAACATTTTACCAGAAAGAATTCAAGTGATAGCATATGATCAAGAACCAATTGTATTGAAGGAAGGTCAAACAGTACTAAAGACATTAGTGCAAACCAAGACTCCAGAGAATGGCAGAATATCAATTGATATGTTTCAAAAACCTGATGCCATGCTGGAAGCACTTCCCCATCAATGCCAAGTAAGAAGGTCTTAATATGGTCCTTCTACCCATAATCCCTTTCGTGATGTATTGTAAATTCTAGCCTCTATGCCTCTGAAGAAGAATATGACACCAGGATTGGAGGAAGGCTTATTAACAACCTGAGATATCCTTAGGTTAAAACTAGTGTCTTGAAATAAAGAGAAAGGAAACTCTAGAATATTTCCACCTGTGCCATTTCAAACAAGAATTCGGTACTGCTTTCTTGCTGGTAACAGTTATTTCCCTACTTAGAAAGTCAAGACAAACATAAATTTAAAAAAAAAACCACCGCTTTGAAGGCATTGAAAGTAACGACACATTTAATGGGGTCAAGATCTTTGAAAGAAGGGAAAATAATAAAGTCAAGGCAAAGAGAGAAACTGGATAGAAAGCAACTAGTGCCGAAAACGTAGTAAAACTTTTAGCAACTTAGCAAAGCTTTCAGCAATCTCATTAAACTGGAGCAGCACAACTTAGAGTTAAGAGGCTTAAACTGTGAGAGGACCAGGTCAGGAAGAGAAGAGAAATATAGGAAAATAACCCCAATTGTTCCTTTTACTTGAGCCATACATCCATCAAATGACACAGACACAAAGGCCAAGAACGAGGGCCCAATGATTAAGTGCTCAACTGCCAACCAAAGGATTGTAAAGTTCATCTGCATTCATGTGTTAGTCTGGGTAGAGTAGTAAAACAAATCCAGAGACATGTAGATATATGTAAGAGAGAGCTTGACATCAAAGAGTAATTGTATATTGAGAAAGCATCCTAGCTCAGTTCAGATCAAATCCAAAAGTCTGATATTAGCTCATATGTCCAATACTGGTCCATAAATTCTTCTTTAGACTCATGCAACACATGCAATGACACCAAATGCAGAAAGATCACAGGCCAGTGGGTGGAAAGACATCGAGTGGCGGTGGAAGCATCTCAGGGCTGACAGGAGTCTCCATGTGGCTCCTCCAGCTCCAGGGCTCTGGTTCCATCAGCATAGCTCCATGTGGTTCCTCAGCAGGGAGATGAAGCAGAGAGTCTGGGTCTGGCCTCCAGTGAGTTATTTATCTCCATAGTACCTCCAAATGAGGACATCAAGCTGTGACCTAATTGACAGGCTAAACCCCACCCCTTCACTCCTAATAGTCTCAAATTGGCACCAGATTATCTAACTACCACAATTCATAAAAATTCCAACAAAGAAAACACTATGGGGAGTCTGAATCAACTCAATGTTATTCTTACAATAGTACAAACCTTTATGGCTAATCACAAATAATGCCAATCTCCCTGGAAAGATTAAAATTGGAATCCAGGAGCTCTCAAAGTAGAGAAGTCCAGGTAAACATCCCAGGATTTACTTTGGGATTTCCTGCATTCTGGACGTCAGGGAAACCCAAATATGAGAGGCCTGAAAGACTGCCACAAAGCCTCAAGTTGGCTTGATTCTTGACTGGGAATTACTAAACGCCTTCCAGAATCTAAATAAATTTCTTTCTGAAGAGAGATGATACTATGAAGACCTTCTACAATGTTTCATGTTCAAATACTTCTGTGAAGATTAGAAGACATTTTCAGAGAGGACTAAGATAAAATCAGGCAACAGAAACAGGTCCAATCATAATTCTAGTTAGAATTTGCCCATCTATTCCAACTCATGGAGACCCCACATATGTCATAAGGAACTGTGCTTCACAGAATTTTCCAGAAGGGCTATCCGATCTTCCTTCTGAGGCACCTCTGGGTGGACTTGAACCTCCAACCTTTCAGTTAGTGGCTGAACCACTAACCTTTTGCACCACCTAGGAACTCCTGTTATGATTCAGATATTGAAATTGTTAGACACAATTTTAAAGTAAAGGCAAGAGTTCCCCCCTTGCCTACAAAAAGTCCATGAAATTTCACACATGTAACACATGAGACTTGAATGGGACTTGCCTAAGAATCTTGGTAAGTTTCAAGTACACTTTTCTTTTGCAATCTGTTGTTCTCCTGGGAAGGCCTCCTGTTAAAGACGGGAAAAATGTAGACCCTTGTCTCGAAGAACTAGTTCTTTACCCCTTAGTGATTACGCACATCAAAACTCCTGGATTTTGAATTGCTGCATAATACTTGAATTTTTAATTTGAAAAGTTTAATTGCTTGGAAAACCAGGAAATGTGAGGTGGAATGGCTTAAATGGTAGAGTTAGGAATATATAGACATGACCTATACTGGGAGCAAGCATCTCTGAGTTGTTCAGTGACAGAAATTTCATCCCTGGATTTTTGAATGTTGATGGGGGCCTTCTTCCACTGACACATTATTTATATGTTTTTCCTTATACTAATATGATCTTATTCATACCACCTTAGTGCAATTTGCTTTTCATTGTTTTCTGCGGGTTTTTCCAGCTGTGGAGTACAGGAGGAGTGGATGAGTAATGATAATAACTGATATAAGTTGATCTAGGGAATGTAGGGTAGGGGTATGGGTGATAAGAGGGGAAAGGGAGTTTAGGAATAAATAATGAAGGTGGGGGGACAAGGCTGGGAGGAAGGATCATTAGAGGTGATCGTGATTGTACAGCTCATTTTGGGAGCAATTCGACCATGGGGGGGAAGGAATACTCCATGATGGATGTGGTGGTGATTGTACAATTCCCCCTTGATAATAACGATTGAACTATTCAACTGTATGATATGTAAATAATGTGCCAACAAAACTGTTGGAGAAAAAAAGAACAGGCGGCTTAGACTACCACCAGCATTTCCCCAGAGCTGAAGTGGGCCAGACAGAGACAGAGAGGGTGGTAAGAGCATAGCAAACGGAGTTCCCACATAGATCTTATTTAACATGTTTCTTTTTCACTCTTCACAGGTTGGGGAAAAACATGGGAAGAAGCTTTTTCATAACTTCAATTCCCATTCCTATGTTTTTCTGTATCTGCCCTCAAACTAAAGAATTAATCAAGGTTAAGACATACTTCCCATTTTCTAATTGCTTTCTTTCTTTGGCATTTTCTCTCTGGCTTCTCCTTTCTTATGAACACTGCATTTCTTTCCCTCAAGGTATCCTCAAAATTATGCACACTATGCCTATTGCCCCATCTTCCCTGGCATCCGGGCATAGGACTGCCCCTAAAATAACAATTTCTGGGGCCAAGGAGAGTAGGAAGGAATTCAAGGTGGAACCAAATTTCCACCACTAGCAGCATTCGGCACCCACAAGGAAAAAGCAAAAACTCACTCTGAAATGGACACACTACGGGGCAGATGAAAGGCTGTGCATTGGTGGACTTGGTTGGGCTGTGTATGTATTTGCAGGTTAAAAACAAAGGGAAGAATTTTCTCCCTCTCAATTCTTCCCCACAATTACCTTTAGAGGTGAAGCAGTTACGGGGGAATCCCTCCTGTCGGCTCTCCATGTTTTATTTTTTTTGTTGGCACCGTCCATCCCCAGAGACAATAGCAGATTGTTCCTGGTAAGGGCAGGGGAGCTTGTTCTGACAGGCAAACTTCCAAACAACACGCTTACCACCCTCTTCAAAGAAAGTGTGTGTGCCTTGTTGGAACCTGACTTTCAAGTGTCTTTCATGTAAAGACAAGCATGCTAACCACAACCTGCGACTGTGTTATGAACTTTCACAGAACTGAAACCAAAAATTTTCTTCCGAGTTTGAGGTGGGAAGACAGGAAACCCAGAAGGACAGAGAAGGATGTTGCAGCTGAACTCCTTGGACTAAAAAGCTTCTAAGCTCAGACTCTCTTCACATTACCTAGTTATGAAACAAAGGAACAACAATGTTTTCCTCCTAGCTCTGACCTGGTTAACAGTCTTAAAACTGCTCTCTACTGGGTAATCCTAGCCCCGGCAATCACCTCTGATTAGGAGCTTGCCTGGCAGGAAGTTAAGGAATTTTAGCAATGCAGAATTCCCTCACTGGGTCTAAGATCCTGTCCCCAAGGCAGCAACTATCAGCAGAGACCACAGTTCCTCCACCACCAGAGAACACTCTGGCAGAAGAAACGCCTCTTGTGAGCTTGGCTCCGGGAATGAGAAACCTGAGCTAAGAGGAGCAATGACTAAACCTCTCTGATTACAGTTTATGGAGCACAAAGCATGCTGACCTACCATGACTCAAAAAACGGAATGTGAAGTGGGCAGATTTCAAAGATAAGGGCACAGCTGATCGAGACACAGCAATTTGCCCAGGTTCACACTGCCAGCAAGTGACAGAGCTGGTTAGTAAAATCAGGCATCCAACAGCAAATAAGCACAGCATCAAGTCAGCGACTAAAGTCCACATCAACTGTGATAGTCATGTTGATAGTATGCACTTTTGAAATGATGTGGTGAGGATGGCACTGTGCCTCTGTGATCTTCCTCCTCCCAAATTAAATAAATAGTATAGGAAATAAATGCCCGTGTGACATGGCATCTTTCTTCCCACATTTCTGCTTCTTAGCTTGCTTCTTTAATCTCATGGTGCCTGGCATGTAAGAGGCACTGTGGCCACATTAAATGGATGGTCCATGACAAGAAGGTACAGTGGCAACCCCACATGTTCATCATACAAAGTGACACTGACATACTTTCATTAAGGTACATGATCCCCCCTTTTTTAACAAATCATTTTAATGGGGGCTTATACAATTCTTTTTTAAAAAATACATTTTATTAGGGGCTCATACAACTCTTATCACAATCCATACATATATCAATTGTGTAAAGCACATCTGTACATTCTTTGCCCTCATCATTTTCAAAGCATTTGCTCTCCACTTAAGCCCTTGGCATCAGGTCCTCTTTTTTTCCCCCTCCCTCCCGGCTCCCCCTCCCTCATGAGTCCTTGATAATTTATAAATTATTATTTTGTCATATCTTTCCCTATCTGCGTCTCCCTTCACCCCCTTTTCTGTTGTCCGTCCCCCAGGGAGGAGGTCACATGTAGATCCTTGTAATCGGTTCCCCCTTTCCAACCCACTCACCCTCTACCCTCCCAGTATCGCCCCTCACACCCCTGGTCCTAAAGGTATCATCCGCCCTGGATTCCCTGTGCCTCCAGCTCCTATCTGCATCAGTGTACATCCTCTGCTCTATCCAGACTTGCAAGGTAGAATTCGGATCATGATAATTGGGGGGGAGGAAGCATTTAGGAACTGGAGGAAAGCTGTATTCTTCATCGGTGCTACATCGTACCCAGACTGACTGATAGATGATCCCTCATTTTGAACCTGTTGCCTCTCCTAAGCCTGATTCTGAGCTGCTTGTTATAGGAGTTTGAAAGTAGAATTAAGTTCCTGAAATATCCTCGAAGATGTTTAGCACAGGCGCAGCTCCTTGAAGGGTCTGGTGGCAAAGGCAAAGTTCCTAAGAGAGCCTGGTGGCCTGAGGTGTCAGAATAACCATTGGCAAACAAGGGTAATATTAGAGACACAAAGTGAGCCAGGAACAGGAGGTCAAAGCAGTGTGGGATCAGAATAGATCTGAAAACACTGTCATCAGTGATGACAGGAGGCTTTGAATCAGACTGAGATCTTCCAGGGGACGCTCAGGGATGGAGAGATGCCAGTTGTCTTACTTAACTAGTGTTATTTTTTTAAAAAGCAAACAAGTTTACGTTCTCACAGTTTAAGGACTTAGAAGTGCAAATTCAGACTGCCACTCTAGAAGTAAGCTTTGTCTCTCAGCAATGGAAGGGCACTCTTGTATTCTTGAAATTCTGCTTGTGAGCAATCTTCATGTGGCCTGTTATCTCTGACCCACCAACTCTACTTCTTAGCTAGCTTCTTTAATCTTTTCTATACCTAAAAAAAAAAAAAAAAAAAAAAGAATCAAGAGACACCATACACTAATCTGGACTTGTTAACATAACAAAGGCAACCCATTCACAACTAGGATTATAACCACAGGCTAAAGGTTAGAATTTACAACATGTATTTTTAAGCGACTATGTCATTCTACTATACCAACATTTTGGTAAATGTGGTCACATTGGTATGTACAGTCAATGTAATAGAAGTATGTGAGGTGCTCGGGGAATCAGAGGTAGTCATGAGTGATAAGAGAGAAAGTGATAAGGGAGAAAGACACAAAGAAAGATCAGAGAGGTGAAAGACTGGGGAGGTGGGATCAGTAATAATTATAAAATGATAAATAGTCATCATTGAGTTGATCACAACCCGTGGCAACTCTATGTGTGCCATGGTAGAACTATGCTCCAAGAGTTTCAATGGCTGAATTTATGGAAGTAGTTCACCAATTGTGATAGGTTTTGTGTCAACTTGCTTGTTTAATCAATTGAGACCTCTCCCATGATGTGACTGTTAGTCCAGGTAGACTAGAGAAACAAATTCATGGACACTCTCATATGTATAGGAAAGAGCTTTACATACAAGAGCAACTGTACATTAGGAAAACATCCCAGCTCAATCCAGACCAAGTCCTTAAGTCCGATATTAGCCCATATGTCCAATTCCAATCTATAAAGTCCTCTTCAGACTCACCAAACACACACAATGCTGCTGAATGAAGGAATATCACAGGCCAGTGGGTGGGAAGTCTTGTAGCTCCAGTGGCATTGTGAGCATCTCAGCACTGGCAGGGTCTCCACCTGGTTTCTCCAGGTCCAGGGTGTGGGGTTAAAGAGCATAGTGCCATGTGTCTTGTCAGTACAGAGTCTCCAAGGGAATGGGTCTTGTCAGTACAGTCTCCAAAGGAGTCAGCAGAGAGTGTCTCCCACCTCCAAGGAGGAAATACCAGAAAGTCCCAGAATTCTCAGAAGGCCATGCCCACACAGGGGCCTCATTGGCTATAACCCAATTGACAGACTAGACTCCACCCCTTCCCCTTAATCCTCTCAAGTCCCAAACTGACACCAGATAACGTAACTACCACAGTGCCATAAGTGCATAACGGGCTCTGCTGTGAGCAGGAAAGAAGTTGTGAGAGAAGATTAGAGGTCAACCTCAAATAGGTGACAGCCTGATGATGGTTCCTCAGGGACGTGGCCTAATTCATATGGAAATAGACACTATTGGAGAGCTTTTTTGCTTCTCTCTGGTCTGGGTCCTGCATCTGACTCATCAACCTCTGATTCCTTAGACTTGAGCCAATGGCCTGCCTTATTGCCTGCCTATTCTGGGAGCCATCAGAGTCTGACAACTGACCAGAAGATCGTGAATTCATCTGCTTCTGCATCTGCCCCTCCTGGTCTTTCTATGTCCTGGTTCACCAGCCCAGGCAGGTACATGAAAGTCTCCAGCTTAACATCTGACCTATAGACTTCAAAGGGAATGGACTTACACATTTATGCAACTATGTTAACTACTTTATTTATATGTTTATTTCTTTACACACACACACACACACACGTTTCCCTTCTTTAGAGTCCCTAGCCTAATAAAGTCATAAACATCGGCTCTCTAAATTAGTTCTGAAATTTGATAAACATTGCCTCTATTAGTATGGGTAAGTCTGCCATTACTAATAAAGAGAGTGCTTAAAATTCATGGCATTAAGTGGTATGGTTAATACCCAAAATACCGCACCAGTACATGAAGTATTGATGAGAAGTGAGGCTCTGCGTGATCATGAGTTTGATATTTTCAACAATTTCATGAGGATACAAAATACAGGGAAGCTGGTTGGCTGGAACGACTTGTCTGCATCTGGTCAAACTGGTAAGGGGAAACTGATGAGCTTCGGGCTTTGTAGGATCAGCTCAAAAGCTGAATGAAATATCTCAAGGTGTCCGCTTGTGTCAATGAAATAGATTTACTTCTTGCTGCAACAGAGTTAATATTGCCAAAAACCAAACCCAGAGTCTTGTCATAAGGGTAGTTGAATTACAACACCACCCGAATTCCCAGGCTAGCACTCTAGGTTCTGATAAACAGAATCCTGAAACTTAAAATGAAGACACATAGGAAGATAATAAAGATGGGGACACTGCGCCCCTAAATTCTATTGAGTCGCTACAGTGAACAACACCATGCCTCCCTCCTAAAGATATTACTCCACTTTTGCCTGCTAATCCATTATCAGTAAAACCACTATCCCTCCACCCATCCTCACCTGAGATTGGCACAGCTGTGCATAATAATATGGCACCTGATCCTGTAACTGAGCATTCCCTGAAGCAGATGACTTACAAGATCCTGATGAGAGTTTCAAGGGAAAGCATCCACCCCTCATTATTGCTTCTAGACCTAAAACTACACTTAAGTCCCAATAAGGGCTAAAAAGTAATGCACAAATGGTGATCCAGAAAGAGGCAGAGTATTCTCCTACAGAACTGCTAGGATTTCTTAAAATGTATACACAGAAGCTTGGAAAATATGTGTGGGAATGTTTATTAAGGTTGTGGGACAATAATGCAAGGAATACAAGGTTGGTTCAGTCTGAGTTTGTTGATATGGGCCCCCTAAGCATAGATTCTTCATTCGGTGTTTCAGCTTGAGAGGCTGGGAGAGGATCTGATGGCTTATTTGATTGGTTTGCTGAAGCACAGATTGCAAGATGTACTAAGTTGAAGCACCAGATCTACCACGGTGTACTGTAGAAGATATCCAAGAGCTTAGTTAAATTGACATGTGGATTTGTCAGGCACATGGAGTGTCCCACTGACAAACATTTTACCACAACAGTGAGGAACAAATTTGTGAAGGAAACCCCGAAATCTCTGAAGATTTCTGTGATTACTATTTTATGTAAGTCAGGGTTGACAGTGGGAACTGCCCTAATTGAATTAAGGTCCCTAACTACCATGGGGGTAGGGGCCAAGCACCAGCACTTAACTGACAGAGACGAGGTTGGCGTGGTTACCACAATGGACAATTACAGTGATAATCATAATAGTCTGACTTGTATGGGCTTATCACATTAATGCCTTAGCCAAGGCATCCCTAGGAGTGAAACAGATGATAAACCTACTAAATATTTACTTGGTATATGAAGTGAAAGAATTCTAAGCTGAATGACAATCTAACTTGAGTGATCAGTGTAAAACTCATGACTCCTCAATCAATTCCCATAATTGAACCAATTTACATAGGCATAACCCCTTGAATGAAGGGGAAGCCCGGCTTCTTGGAACAAGCATCCCGCTACACCATGAAAGAGATACACCATTAGTCTTTCTCTCAGCTTTCTGGAAACGGATCTGAAGCCTTTTACAAGAATACCTGTTCAGCAGGGGAAAAGAAATAAGCCAACTTTGGGGAGAATTACTGGGCATTGTCTCTGAGTTGAAACTAGTCTCAGGAAACCCAGAACATTTTGAAGGCACCCTAGTCAGAGTAGGGGCAGATGGAGGACATATTATTAAGGGAGTCGTAGCTCGGTTTCATCTCAGTGGGCCAAATGGGTTCCCGAAGGCATCCTGTAATAATTTTCCCGTTTTAGAATACATAACTGGAATAAACAGTTAGCAGCTGGCAGAGCCTCCACATTAGGTCTCTGACATGTAGACTAGGGGGCATCATGGTAGGAAAAACAAAGTGAAAGCCATAATGAATGTTTCAGCCTGGGAAGACTATAAACCCAGAGTAATACTGTACTCCTGGAGGGATTGCAGAAATCACTGCTGCTATCAAGGACACGAAGGAGGCAGGGGTGGTGATTCCCACCACATGCCCACTTAGCTTACCTATTTGACTTAAGCAAAAAACAGATGGCTCTTGCAGGATGACCGTGGATTATTGTTACCTGAACCAGGTGATAAATGAAATTGCAACTCCTTTGACAGATGTGGCTTTATTCCTTGAGGAAATTAATGCACTTCCTGGTACCTCGTATGAAGCTATTGATCTATCCAATGCCTTTTTCTAAATTCCACGAGAAGCAGTTTTCTTTCCGCTAGGAAGGGCAACTTCCACTCTCCTCCCTGACAGTTATATCAAATCTCAAGCACCATGTAATAATGTAATCTACACGGACCCTGGTCACAATTCCCTTCCACAAAATGTCACACTGGATCATCAAATTGATGAACTGGGCCTAGTGAAGATGAAGGTAGTTCTAAATCCCATCTATGGCTGGGTGGTGAGTGTCAGAAATGAGGACTGTAATTATTATGTTTCCTCTTTGTATGTATGTATTGAATATTTTTTTGTTTTGTTCACTTAAAATTGTGTAAGATGGAAATAGGGGATAGTGTATCATTGGTTGTACATGTTAGTTGTGTCATGTTAGGCATAACTATGATTTAGTCTGTGTATGAAGATCATGTATGACTGATGGAGATATGTGCAGGTGCTAAATTGACAATGGGGGACTATAATAGTTTTCTTTCAGTTGGCTGAGCCAGGATTCTCAGCAGTTAGGCAGTTGAAGCCTCCCTTGTGATGCGATCTAGTGACATGCAATCGTTTCCATTATGGGCTCTGCTATGAACTGAGCCAATTGTGGGAAGATTGAGATGGAGAGCAATGTTTTACTGAGGAGACAGTCCTGAGGCTATTTCCTCAGATGTGTGACCTACTTCATATATAAGTAAATGCCGTGAAGAGATTTTTTTTCTTCTTGCTGGGCTGAATCTTGTCCAACTTCTGGTTCTTTGAACTTGAGTAAATGGCCTGCCATATTGCCTGCTGACTCTGGAAGCCATCAAAGCCTGCCATCTGACCCCACTGACCTTGAATTCATATGCCTCTTCACCTACCACCCATGATTTTGCTGATTTGTTTCCCCGCTTCCTTGTTTATCAGCCCAGCAGCTATGTGCAGGAGGAAAAGCCTCCAGCTTAACATGTGACGCACAGACTTGAAATGAACGGGATTTATCCATGCCTACAACTTTCTGAGCCACTTTCCTGATATAAATTTAAATCTAGTATCTATATGCATATCTGTATCTACATATGTATATATACTCATTAGTTTAGTTCTTCTATAGAACACAGCCTACTTTTTACATTTTATTGAGCCCGTAATAAAATGTAAAAAAAGAGGAGAGAAAAAAAAAGAAAATGATTAGGGCAAGGAATGTACAGATGTGCTTTATACAATTGATGTATGTATATGTATGGATTGTGCTAAGAGTTGTATGAGCCCCTAATAAAATGTTAAAAAAAAAAAAAAGAACACAGCCTAACACACAAATCCTTCTGTGTTAGCCCAGGTTGTCTAGAGAAACAAATCCAGAGACACTCATATATGTATAGGAAAGAGCTTGATATCAGAGTAATTTTATATTAAGAAAACATCCCAGCCCAGTCCAGATCAAGTCCATAAGTACGATATTATTCTGTATGTCAAATACCAGTCCATAAATTCCTCTTTAGACTCATGCAGCACAATGACCCCAATGCAGGAAGATCACAGCCTGGTGGGTGGAAAGTCTTGTGGATCCAATGGCAGTGGAAGGATCTCTGCACTGGCATGTTGCTCCTCCAGCTCTCTGAGTGTGGCTACTCATGGCTCATCAACAAGAAGGTATAGCAAAGAGCAAGAGAGAGAGACCTGCCTTTTCTAATGGAAGAATCAAGAGACAAGACGTTCCCAGAATCTTCATATCTTCATGAGCAGGCCACGCCCACAAGGAGGGATCACCAGGCTGTGATCTGATTGACAGACTAGACTGCAACCCCTCATTCTTATTTATCAAGTTGACAAGAAATTGTGTAACTACCACACCTTCCTTTGAAGGTTGCATGGACTTGAACCTCCAGCCATTGGCTTGCAGCTGAGTGTAGTAATTACTGAAGAGGTCAGTAGGGATGAGTCCTCCCAGAAGATTCCAAGCTATCCTCCGATAAAAGATGTTGCTACAATAAAGACAGGAGCTTAACAAGCAAAGGAAGAGATGTCTCTAAATTTTTTTCCCTTGGGATTCCTTCCTTTGTTTAGCCCTTTTATTAACACTACCATAGTCAGCTATTTTAAAGAGAACAGTAAGTACTTACTGAAACCACTTGTGAATGAAGCCAGTTGCCACCTCCTGCTGGGTGGTTTGGGGGCAGGCCTGGTGACACCTAGTTTTGGGTTTCTTGTAGCCAATAGTCTCTGCAAATCTTGAGTACTTTGCCCTGATAATTTTCTCAGTTCTAGACCCACAGGACTCTCCTCTCCACCCCTAGATTTCTGAAAGAAACAAGTCTGAGTAGGTTCTTTGGGTCTCAGAGTCAGCCTGATGGGCTTGGATGAATGGAGTGCCCCTTCAGCTTTCTGTTTACCACATGGAGCTCACAACTTCCCTTGTGTTCTGCTTACCATGTCCTTCACTGGGCATCACGATGCTGCTCCTTCAAGTTCAGTCATTATATTCTAAAATGTCTTCTCTAGGACTTAGAGGGTAACAAACTAAACAATAATAATACAATATTTAAACATATTTATAAAATAGTTTACATGCATTTGTCCCTGAGATTTTTCTCTTATCCATATGCCTTAATACAAAAACCATATGCAATTCACAAAAGAACATCTGAAGCAAGAACACTCTGACACTTTGACCTATAGTAACTCTCAAGGACAGCACACGTGACTAGGTGGTCCTTCCATTCTTTCTCATAGCAAAACAATACATCATAATCTTTGCCTCCAACAGCATGATCCACTGTGAGCTTTAACCTTCTGAAGGAAATTTCACTTTACACTGTTTTAGAGGTTTAGGAAGATGTTTGCAATCTCTTGAAGCAAAGAATTCCACGAATGCATACACCCACCGACGAAAGCTACTGCCCTGTGACTGTGAAGGAAAACTCAAGTTGTGGCACTCTGCAAATGTTGAATATTTCTATAAAATAAATGCCGGAAATGTGTGGAATTTTAAACTTTGATATACTAGTTTACTTACAATTAAGATTAAATAATGATCTGCAAAGAAGATTCAGACCTATAGTTTTTAGCAATTTGTCTTTAAACCAATATAATAATTTTCCAAGTAAATAAAATGTGTTGCATGTTATATTAAAAGCATATAGTGATAAAAAGCAGGAGGAAAACTACAAAATGTTTTTGCAAATAAAGTAAGTACATGAGTCATAGTGAGGTTTCTTCTAAAACTAGATATTAGACTCTTTTCCAAAAGTTGAACTTTAGAGCAATGGCAAAAAAAGTCATATTAAGCCAAAAGAAGGACTCAAAGGCACAAAATATACCATATCGAAAGATCCACTATCATTCAGAAAAGGGTCAGTGATTCATGGTTCAAAACACATTCATGTAGGTAAACAAGTCAAGACCTTGGCCAGTAGCTTTTCATTAAAGTATTTCTGCATATCTGAAAGATCATCTCTCAATACAGGTAACGACAACTTGTGTTCACTGACCATATTTAAATATGTGGTAACAACTGTGGTTATGTTGTAGAATAGCTGTCATTATTTTGACTGTAATATGTGCTATGCACGGAGACAGATGTTTACATATATTCTAGCATTTAATCTTGATAATCTTGCAACCAGTCTACAGAAAAGTAAACTGACACCCATAAAACTTAAATATTTTAAACATGAGCACGCCCATTAAGTGATGATGCTGGAATTAAATTCCATGTCTATCTGATTCCAAAGCACTTGATTTTAACTATTATTAGGTAGACCTGGATTTCAAAATTAGCATCACCACTTGCCATCTGTGTTTGTGTTGAAGATATTAAAGCTGTATGGATTTAATCTCCTTCTCTTATCTCTGCACCAGACTTTTACATGGGAGTTAGAATATATAAAGTTCAAACATGGACAAGCTTGCCATACACTAAAAAAACAGAAGGCCATGGTGGCTGGAGATCAGAATAAGGTGATGAATGGGGAGATGAGATACTGAGGTGAGGCAGGCCTAGATCATGCTGGGCTGTGAGCCTGAGCCATGGGCAACCCTTGGGTATTATTCAACATCAGGAAACAATTGAGTGACTATAAATCAAAGAGCAATGCCAACTGAAGTGCTGTGTATATATGTTTTAATTTTTAATGAACTCTGATATATACATAGTTATTTTAGTCAATAAATAAATATGTATTATCAATAGGAGGGTACTGTAATACTCTAGGCAAGAGATGAAGTTGGGTCATGGCCGTAGCCAAGGAGATGGGGGAAAGCAGACAGATATTTGGAGGTAAACTTAAAATAACTGAAATAATTTTCTAAAAAGTAGATGAGAAAGGGATGTGGGTTACTGAAAATTAAGAATCAAACAAAAATGATTCTCAAGTTTGGGCATGAGCAACTGAGGGAGTTTAATAGTATTTCCCCAGATAAGGAAGAATGGGGAAACAATGTTTCGGAGGGTGGAAATCAAGAATTTTGTTTTGAACATGTAATAAAAGAGACACTAATAAGACATCCAGGGAGATCAAATAGATAACTGGGCTTAGGGACTGTTTTTTTGGCCGATGTTCTAAAGTTCAACTTTTGAGAAACAGTCTAATCTCTAGTTTGATAGAAGAAGCCTCACTATGACCCAGGTACTTACATTATTTGAAATAACATTTTGTAGTCTTCCCCCTGCTTTTTATCAATATATGCTTTAATATAACATGCAGCACATATTATTTACTTCAAAAATTATTATAACAGTTTAAAGGCAAATGGCTAAGAACTATAGGTCTGAATCTTCCTTCTTTGAAGATCATTATTTAATCTTAATTGCAAGTAAAATAGTATAGTTATTTAAACTTTGGGTTCAAAAGCATAATCACTTACGCCTTCAAGTAAATTTGCCGTCCAACTCTTAATCCACTACACCACCAGACATCCTTGCCATAGGTGTAATACTGGTTACCTAGACAACATTTCTAAAAAAGACACCCTACGAAAAGAGTCTAAATGAAGGCCAGGAAGCTGAGAATGAAGCCCAAGAGAAGGACATTCTAAAGTCTAATGGAGAAGAGAATTCCTGAATGCAGCGGATGGTTAATTCCTAATGACCAACTGAGAGAGTGGAGGTTCAAATCTACATAGAAAAGAAAGGCCTGACAATTTTCTACTAAAAACTCTGCAGGCCAGTTCTACTGCACATGGGGACATAATAAATAAAAAATAACTCATTGGCAACTGATTTTGTTTTACTCTATTCTTTTCTGCTTTGTTTATAAGAAAGGAAAATCCAGAAGGAAAAATAAAGAAGAAACAGACAGTGGTACAGGAGGGAATATATATATACAAAAATCCAAGATCAAGAGGCTCTAAAATGATTTGAACAATACACTATTAGAAGTTATACATGATAGCCTACCAAATCTCACTGCCATCCAGTCAATTCCAGGGCAATAAGTCTGGGAGCAGATACCTTCAACATTCTCCCTCAGAGCAACTCGTGGGTTAGAACCAGCAACCTTTGGTAAGATGTTCACCATTTACCCCACATCATGATTAGTGTCACTGAATTGTGCACTTAACTTCTGCTATATCTTCCAGTTTGTTGCTTAGTTCTGAGATCTGAAAAGTTTGCAGGGTACAAACAATCCAAAACATATCTCTATTTTCCTGAAGCAATAGTAAAAGAGAGTCAGGGATAGGAGGAGGAAATGGAATATATGATCAGTTGCTTCCATGAACAACTGTGTCTTTTGCCATCGGACCAGAAAAACTGAATGATGCCTGGCTACCATTACTGAACACTTTGATCAACAATCGTATAGAAGAATCCTGACAAAATGGAGAAAAACACAGAACAGAATTTTAAGTTCTCATGGACGTGACACTTTCTGGGATCACTGAGGCTGCTTAAACCCTCAAGACAGTTGCTCTGAATTAATCTTAACATCTTAAACCATAAAACAAAAATATCACCTGAAGTGGTCTTTAACCCACAAAATAATTTAGCTTAACAAGTAAAGTCAATCTTAAGATTTGCGTACATTTAAAGCATTATCTATAAAGGGTCTTCAAAACTGAAACTTGAAAAATAGATAGTAAGGATAGGTGAAAGTTTATAGTAATTGGAGAGACACAATTTGGAAAAGGCATGTAAGAATGGTTGCATACGTAAAATAAAGTTTACTGTAGGGTACAGTGGCGGTTGGAGGTGGTAAAAGGGAACTGATGTCAAGGAGTTCAAGAAAGAAAATGTTTTGAAACTCATGTGGTAGCAATTGTACAATACTACTTGATGTGATTGAACTATAGAATGATTATGATATTTGTATTAACTCACAATAAATGGTTTTGAAAAATAAAAATAAATTAAAAGGAATGGTTCCATAACTTGAAGAAAATTATCAACATCACTGAATTGTAGATATAAAAATTGTTGGACTGATAAGCATATTTGCATCAAAAAATAAAGAAAAATTTTTAAATAAATTCTGCACTTAAAATGGCAAAAACAAAATAAAACTAAGTGAATTCAACCTAGTCTCTGGATAAAAAGTCAACACACAAAAATCAATTTTATTTCTTTTATCAACAAAAGAAATTAGGCAGTAGAGTTTCAGGATTATTCCTATATAATCATATCTGACAAATCTCTTGGAATAATTCTACTGTAAATTTGTAATCAACTGAAAAATATAGAGATAAATTAATAATAAGACTGAGATGTCTTCAGCAACTACTGGAGAGGTTCTACTATGAGGGATGTCTTGCACTTCTTAGGCATCAAAGAATAGAACTTAAAAGCTAAGTAAATCCAAGTTTCTTAAAGTGGGAGAGCAGCAATGGATGCTAACACTCTCTCCTTTAATACTACCATCAGCTACTTCTCTGATCTCTGCTCCTCCCCCCGTAAGGTTGATATTTCCCAGCCCTGGAGGCAACTCAGCTAGCAAAACATCTTACCTCACTGCCCTTTAAGGGCCTTGGTGGATAGTGGGTCACGTGAACAGCTTAATGTAAATAAAATCAGTATCCAAACCTTATTATTCTCCATTTTCCCCCTTCCTACTTCTTTCCTGCTTTCTTCTCCAGTGTCCTTCCTCCCCTGTGTGCTCCATCCAATAACACAAAGAAGCAGAAATACTCACACACAATGCAGTCCTATTTTGGGTTTTTTTTTTTGTGCTTTTGTTCTATAATAATACATTTATGAACTTTTTTTAGTTCTCTCCTACTTCCTCTTCTGATGTCTTCTATTGGACCCCACACTATTGAGAATATGCATGCCCCCCTACCCCACCACACCCCTCCCCCAGTATACAGGTGCAATCACATTCACATTGGTATAGAACTTCACCACACATATTCAAGCCACACCCAAACTCCTCCCTGTACAGTAGTCTTTTGTCTTTTTTGTCTCTTCTGTGCCTCATGTTCCCTAAACATTAACCCATTATCTCTTTCTGCTCTTTTCCTCGTGAAATATACTTCCACAAAACTTATTTTTATATTTATTACCCCATTTAAAATATTTAGCCCTACAGTTTTTATAAATCTGATGGCCTACCCCAAAAGCCACTTATTACAATCATTATTTTTATTTTATTCTCTCTCTCTCCCACCTCCCCACTTTCCCCATTTACCTCTTCCCTTTTCTACATTTACAGTTAAGACTTCTTTCATGTCACTAGACAGAGCCAACTACCTCTACATGACTTGGTAGCTAACAAATCACTAACTGCTGTACCACCATGATGAAGAAACAGAAATTAGGGAGTAAACAAACAAACAAAAAAACACAAGCAACCAGAAATCACCTGAAACCAATGGAGTACTCACTCTGAAGAAAAGGCTTTGGAACTACCAGAAACCGAATTCAGAAGAATGTTGTTTGGAGACTCTCAAGAGATGTGGGGGACACATATGAGAACAATGAAAGAAATTGATTATCTAAAATCTTTAGCCCAAAAGAAATCCCAGAAGATAAATAGATCAAAGAATTAGGCAACATAGTGAAAGACCCGAGGAATACAATAAGTGGATGAGGAAACTAAATCGATGTGCTTGAAGAGGATCACTCTGCCTACGATCAACAAGATAAATAATCAAGAATAAAATCAAAGGAATATGAGGAGAACGTGAAAATGATAAGGGGGGCACTATCAAGAGCAACAACCTAGGTCTCATTAGGAAACTAGGACAAGAAGCAACAACCAAACAAAAAACTATGGAGAAAATAGTACAAGAAATCATGCAAGAAAAATTTCCCCAACATCGCAAAAGAGGAGAAAATAACTATTAAAGAAGTTAAATGTATCCCAAATATGATAAAACCCAAAAGAAAATCACAGCATATTATAATCAAACTCTAATTTCAATGAAAAGGAGAGAATCCTGAGGGCAGCTAGAGAAAAAAGAACGTTCACCTACAAAAGAAAACTGATAAGGATAATTTCAGGCCTTTCAGCAGAAATTATGTAGGCAAGAAGAATGGAGTGACATTAAATTCTGAAAGGAAAAAAATGCCAATTAAGAATTCTATATCCAGTAAAAGTATCTCTCAAATACGAGGGAGAAATAAATATATTTCTAGGAATTAATAAAAACAAGATCAGCACTGAAAAAAATAATAACCAGATGGTTACGGACAGAAAATCAATAGCAACAGCAAAGCATCTCAATATAATGAAAGCAGAACTCAACATTTTTTAAAAAGCAGGAACAAACACACAATAAACCCAATAAAAAGTAACAGATAAAATAATATTTATAAATTATCAAGGGTTAAGGGTTCAGGGGGAGGGAGGGGAAAAATGAGGAGTGGATACCAAGGGCTCAAGTAGAAAGCAGGTGTTTTGAGAATGATGGCAACATATGTACAAAGGTGCTGGACATAAATGATATATCTACAGATTGTGAAAAGAGTTGTATGAGCCCCTAATAAAATGATTAAAAATAATAATAATAAAATAAAAAGTAACAGAAATAAAACACAAACACAACTAAATGACAAGGACATATAAATAATGACCCTAAATGTCAATGAATATATGCACCAATCAGACAGAGTGTAGGATATTGGATTAGAAAACAATAGGTTGTCCAACAAGGGATACACCTAAAACTCAAAGATAAAATATAGAGTAAAAATCAAAGGATAGCAAAAAATGTTCAAAGCCACTTTAATCATAAAAAAGGAAGGAGTAACAATATTAATCTATGATAAAAGACCTCAAGAGGAATAACATATTAGCCAACAATGGACACTACATAACTATGTAAACAATACACAGGGAATATAAAATCTTAATAAACATATAAGGGGTACTCCAAAAAATAGAAAAAAGCATCTGCTGGGTAGAGTGTTCAGAGTATGCATTTTTCCCAGTAGGCAAGCATTAAGCAACCCGCTTTGAGTTAGAGCACCATCGCCAGGGAAGGTTATCTTGTCACAGTAAATTTTCTCATAAAATCAGTTTTGCTCACACCTCATTTTTTGTGATGACTGATTTAAGAGAACAGCGTGAGGCTGTGAAATTTGGTTTCCTGCTCAGGAAAGTAGTGCAGAAACTGCTGTGATGCTAGACACAGCTTACAAGGACAGTACTAGGGGAGCAACTCAAATGTTTGGGTGGCTTTCTCCTTTCAAAAAAGGTGAAATGTTGATTGATGACAAGCCTTGTTCTGGATGTCTATCAACTTCCTGAACGGATTAAAATGTTGACTCATCATGCATTTGGAGTTCATTCCACCAGGTCAGATTGTTACTCAAGCTTTCTATTTAGAGGCTCTGAAAAGATTGCGTAACGGGGAAGATAGGCATCTGGTTTGCTACCACGACAATGCACCTCCTTGTCCCACACACCTTACTCACCTGACCTTGTTCCATGTGACTTCTTTTTGTTTCCATATGTGAAGAGGGGCATTAAAGAACAGTGATTTGACGATGTAGATGAGGTGAAGAAAAAAAACCATGTGAGGAGCTATCAGCCATCCAAAAAGGTATGAAATATGTTTTTAAGAATGGAATCACAGATTTGACAAATATATTAAGTGTAATAGAGAGTCCTTTGAAGGATATAAGGTTGTTTTATTAAAAAATTAAATTCATAGCATTGAAAAAAATTCCAGGTTTTTTGGTAGCCCCTCATATACACACCCCATGAAAGACTTTCAAATTACATTAATCAAATTGTCACAGAGTTGAAAACAATAAATGGCTTGACAATTATAGTAAGAGACTTCAGGACACCATTCTCAGGGAAAGACATATCATCAGGAAAGAAACTCAATTAAGAAACAGGAGTTCTAAACAATTAACATAACCTCCTAACAATCCACTGACCAACTACACAGTATATATTCTTCTTCAGTACACATGGTACACACTCTTGTATAGATCACATGTTAGGCCACAAAGCTAATCTCAACAAATTAAAAAACATTGAAAATCCAAAATTCATTTTCTTAGATCACAGTTATAATATTGGAAATCAACAATAGAACAGGACCATAAAGAAAAACAGAAAGACACTAAACATATTACTTAAAAATGACTAGGTAACATATAAAATAATGGATGAAATTAAGAAACTCCTTAAAAGAAATGTGAATGATAACATAAAACCAAAACATTTGGGACATGGCAAAAGCAGTTATAAGAGAGAAATTTATAGCAATTAACATACACATGAAAAAAAGAGGTGAAATCCAAAATCAACACCTTAACACATCTCCAACAACTATAACAACATAAACTCCTAAACAAGGTCCGAGGGGCCTCCCTGCACCCGCTCACAGCCCAGGCAGATCAAACATTTCACCTGCAGTGGAGCCTGGGTCTCGGCTTTGCAGTCCCTGAGGAGCCGTCAGTGAGCTCCAGCCAGCTCTCACCACCTGGGGCCCTGCTGGGTCCTCAGTGCCAGCCCTAAGCCTGCCGCAGCCCGCCCCAGCCACCCCAGGAGACGGCACAGTGGCCTGAGCCTCCACACAATAAGGTTACTCCTGTCTCCCAGAAGCATGGGGCCTATGAAAGGATCAAGGAAAAATCAACAGACCACATCACTCCCAACAAAAAAATCAGAGAAACGAGGCACTTTAACAGACCTATCGTCACTCATAGAAGAAACAGATATAGATCAGCAACAAAAGGAAATCTTCAGAACTCTGCTTGCAGTAATACATGAGCTAAGAGAAGCAAACCAAAATAAGGATGCAACGATAGAAGGGATGAAATGCACAATAGAGGGGATGAAGTCCACAATAGAGGGGATGAATACTATCCACCAAAAGGAACTGCAGAAACTAACAGAGGAGGTAGCAGAGGCCACACAAAAGGTCACAGAAGCTATATCTAGGCTTGAGGAGGCTGAGAACCGTATCAGTGAACTCGAGGACGCTCAAACCAAACGAAGCAAGCGAGAAAAACAATCAGATAGGAAAATTAAAGAAACAAGACAGCCTGAGATCAATGACAGATGCTATGAAGAGGAATAATATTCGAATAATCGGTCTACCGGAACACAACATAACACACAAATCGACCGCCAAGATAGCAAAGGAATTCCTGGAAGAAAATTTCCCCAACCTAACAAAGGAGAATCCGACTCTCATACAGGAAGCAGAGAGGACGCCGGCTAAGCTAAACACCAAGAAGAACACGCCAAGACATATAATTGTAAAATTATCCAACTTAGAGGAAAAAGAGAAAATTCTACGAGCATCAAGAGAAAGGAAGACAGTCACATACAAAGGAGCGCAGGTAAGAATATGCTCAGACTTATCAGCAGAAACCATGAAGAGGAGGAGAGAATGGAGCAACATCTTCCAAAAACTGAAAGATAAAAATGCCTCCCCCAGAATCCTATACCCTGCCAAGTTATCCATTAAGATAGAGGGTAAGATAAGGGTCTTCCAGGACAAGGAAGAACTCAAAAAATATACTGCAAGTCACCCGACCCTGCAGAACATACTGGCTGACTCACTATGGCCAGAAGATCAAGCTCCAACTAGAACCACCAGGAGACCACCATATAGACCATCTCCATCTAGAAGCCAACATGCCAGCAACACGTACCAGGACAACACGGTCTCAGATGGAAAAGAGGACAGGATAGAAACCCTCCACTCAAATGCAGTACACTGATGAAGGAAGATAGGCAAAGACCCAAAACACAAAACAGAATATGGCAACCATGAAGCCAGAGATTGTAATAATCACTCTGAATACAAATGGGCTCAATTCATATGTTAAAAGAAAGAGGCTGGAGGATTGGATTAGAAAACATAACCCATCAATCTGCTGCCTGCAAGAGACACACCTTAAGCAAGCAGACAAGCATATGCTGAGAATAAAGGGCTGGCAGAAAGTTTACCAAGCAAATGGTAACTCCAAGAAGGCAGGAGTGGCTATCTTAATCTCCGACAAAATGGATCTCAAGATCCAAAACATAAAAAGAGACAAAGAGGGACATTACATAATGCTCAAAGGCTCAGTAAACCAGGAAGCACTAAGCATACTGAATATTTACGCACCTAATAATGGTGCGGCAAATTTCGTCAAACAAACTATTAAAAAAATGACAGAAGAAATCACGGAAACAACAATAATAGTGGGGGACTTCAACACTCCACTATCAGAGAAAGACAGGTCACAGGGAAAGAAGCTCAGCAAAGAGGCCAGAGAGCTAAACAATGTAATTAGGCAACAGGGCCTGATAGACATCTATAGAGCCTTTCATCCAAAAGCAAAAGGTTTCACATTCTTCTCCAATCCACACGGATCTTTCTCAAGAATAGATCACATTCTGGGGCACAAGGCCACCCTGAGTAAATTCAAACACATAGATATTATCCAGACGTCTTTCTCAGACCACCATGCCATAAAGCTGGAGATTAATAGGAGGGCACCCAGAAAAGCAAGGGCCACCAATTGGAGAATAAACAACGATCTCCTGCGACATGAATGGGTTAAGGTCCAGATCAGAGAGGATATCAGGAAATTTCTAGAAACTAATGAGAACGAGCATACAACATATCAAAACTTATGGGACACTGCAAAGGCAGTTATCAGAGGTAGCTTGATATCACTGAATGCATACATGAAAAAAGAAGAAAGGCGTATGACAGATATGTTAACACAAAACCTCCAACAACTAGAACAGAGTCAACAGAACTACCCCTCCAATAGCAAGAGAAAAGAAATAATAAAAATCAGGGCGGAGTTAAACCAGTGGGAAGACAAAAGAACAATGCAAAGGATTAACGCAACTAGAAGCTGGTTTTATGAACGAATTAATAAAATTGACACTCCCCTGGCAAAGCTTACCAAAGATAGAAAGGAACAATCATCAATAGCCAGGATGAGGGATGAATCGGGGGCAATAACAACAGACCCCAATGAGATAAAAAGGATAATCACAAAGTACTATGAAGGTTTGTATTCTAATGAATTCAAAAACCTGGAAGACATGGATAAATACTTAGAAAAACAATCTATCCCTAGATTATCTGAGACAGAGATCAAGAACCTCAACAAACCCATAGCGAAGGAAGAAATAGAGAGTGTCATCAAAAACCTACCAAGGAAAAAGGCCCCAGGGCCAGATGGCTACACAGCAGAATTTTACCAAACATTCAGGGAAGAGCTGACACCGATCCTCCACAAAGTATTCCATAACATAGAAAAGAACGGCAAGCTCCCAAACTCATTTTACGAAGCCAGCATTACTTTGAAACCCAAACAGGGAAAAGACCCCACAGGTGTAGAGAATTATAGACCAATATCTCTAATGAACATAGATGCAAAAATCCTTAACAAAATATTGGCCAATAGAATACAAAGGAACATCAAACATATCATTCACCACGACCAAGTAGGATTCATCCCAGCGATGCAGGGATGGTTTAACATCCGAAAATCCATCAATATCATACACATCGAGAAGAAAAAGGATAAAAACCATATGATAATATCCATAGATGCAGAAAAAGCATTTGACAACATCCAGCATCCATTCCTAATCAAAACACTCATGAAGATAGGATTGGAAGGTAAGTTCCTCAAGCTCATACAAGCCATCTATGAAAGACCAACAGCCAACATCATAGTCAATGGAGAAAAGACAAGAACAATACCACTGAAAAAGGGTACAAGACAAGGATGCCCCCTGTCCCCTCTTCTATTCAATATCGTTTTGGAGGTTCTGGCTAACAACATAAGACAGCGGAAGGATATCAAAGGGATCCAGTTGGGAGAGGAGGAGGTGAAACTATCGTTATTTGCAGATGACATGATCCTATACATTGAAGACCCCCAAAACTCCACAGTTGGAATACTTACAGCAATAGAGGAATACAGAAGAGTAGCAGGATACAAGATCAATAAACAGAAGTCGGTAGGGTTTCTATACACATCGGACAGGGCCATGGAAGAGGCGATTAAGAGGGAAGTACCCTTCACAGTAGCCAAGAACAAACTGAAATACCTAGGAACATACTTAAAAAAAATACTAAAGACCTTTATAAGCATAATTATTATACCCTATTACAGGAAACCAAAAGTGACCTTCACAAATGGATGAAGCTCCCCTGCTCATGGTTAGGTAGGCTGAACATAGTAAAGATGACAGTTCTTCCTAAAGCACTCTACAAGTTCAATGCTATACCAATCCAATTACCATCAACCTTCTTCAAAGAATTGGAAAAACTGACCACCAACTTCATATGGAGAGAGAAGGAACCCAGAATTAGCAGAGAACTCCTCAAGAAGAAGGACACAATTGGAGGACTCGCCCTACCTGATTTTAATGCCTACTACACAGCTACAGTGGTCAAAACAGCATGGTACTGGCACAATGATAGACACTCAGACCAGTGGAAAAGAATAGAAAGCCCAGGAGTAAAATCATCAGCATATAGACAACTGATCTTCGACAAGGGTCCCAAAAACGTCAAGTGGGAAGCAGATGCCCTCTTTAATAAGTGGTGCTGGAAACAATGGATATCCACATGTAGAAAGTTGAAACAAGACTTCTACCTCACCCCATGCACAAGAATACACTCAAGGTGGATCACAGATCCAGAAGTCAAACCCCAAACCATCAGGACCATTAAGGAGGGAATCGGGACTAATCTCAGAGCACTGGCCCAGGGAGCACATAGGCTCACTGCAACAGGGAAGGGGACACACACAGGTGATCTGGAAATCGACAAATGGGATCTAATAAGAATAAAATACCTGTGCACCTCGAAAGACTTTGCCAAGAGGGTGACAAGGCAACCCACAGACTGGGAGAAGATTTTTAGTAATGACACGTCAGACAAAGGGCTCATTACTAAAATCTACAACACCATCATGACCTGCAAAAAGAGGAAAACAGTTAACCCCCTAAGGAAGTGGGCAAAAGAAATGAGAAGAACTTTCACTAGAGAGGAGATCAATATGGCCAATAAATATATGAGAAAGTGCTCGAAGTCCCTTGCCATAAGAGAAATGCAAATCAAAACAACCATGAGATACCACCTAACACCCCTGAGGCTAGCCCAGATCAGTAAATCAGAGAGCAACAAGTGTTGGAAGGGCTCTGGTGAAGTAGGAACCCTCCTCCACTGCTGGTGGTCGTGCAGATTTGTACAGACACTGTGGAAAGCAATCTGGCGATACCTAAAGAAAATGGAAATTGATCTACCTTACGACCCAGCCATCCCACTACTGGGCATATACCCGGTTGAAGCAGCAAATAAAAAACGACCAGTCATATGCGCTCCAATGTTTATTGCGGCACAATTCACAACAGCAAAGACTTGGAAACAGCCTAAGTTTCCATCGATAGACGAGTGGATTAGCAAACTTTGGCACATACACACAATGGAGTATTATGCAGCACTGAAAAGCACCGATGAGCACATGAAACACGTTATTTCATGGGAAGAGCTGGAAGGAATTATGTTAAGCGAGGTAAGCCAGACCCAAAGGGACAGGTACAACATGAGTCCCCTGAGGTAAGTACAATCAGCATGACAGAAATGGGGCATTAATCCACCCAAGGAGAGGGTATGGTTTATATCTCCACAGGGAAAGTGGGTCCAGACTTCAACCCAGTGTCGCAAGGTGTGAATGCAATATCCCGGCGTGGAGGATGGAACCGGTGGAGAGGTCTGGGAGGCTGGTCCCAGCACCATAAATTAAGTGGATTCCTGCCCCTCCCCCGAAAAGAATTTGTTCCAAAGGACGACATTGACTCTGCAGCTATGGGAGATGGACATATTTGATCAGAGCACACGGGAGCAGATGAAGGGGCAGGAGGAGAGAGTGGAGCACAGCCTGGCCCACCAGGCCGTGATGATGATGTTACTGAGTAGAGCAGCCAGTCCACAGAGAGAACAACATGGCTGGCCCTACTATGAGACATGATGCCCCTCAGTGACTAAGGGCGATACAGGGGACAGCACCGGAGACACAGTGTGGGAATTGCACCTGACCTGATCCCATCACACCGAGGCAAATCACTGGGGGAGTGCAGCGGAACAGCAAGGGAATGGAGTGGCAAGGTCCCCAGGGAATGCTGAAAGTGGACTTTGTGGCCAGGGCGTGGTGCCCCAACAGACTGGACTGGAAAACGCTCCTAAGGGCCAGCAAACGATCCCTGAACTAACTACAAGCTTTTCTCTTGTGAACTGTTTTGTTCTGTTCTTTTTCAGTGGTTTGTTTTGGTTGTTTTGTTGTCTGGTTGTATACTGTTGCTTTGTGTTCCTCTGTCTAGTTTTCGTGCATGTTAGTGACTCCACAGGTCTGTCTGAATAGGACAGGCTGGATGAACTATCTGGATGAAAAACAACGGGACCGACAGTTCCGGGGGGACTTGGGGTGGGGGGGTAGGGGGGGTAAGGAAGTGGTGTTAACAAACCCAGGGACAAGGGAAAAACATGGGACCCCAAATGGTAGAGAAGGGGGAGTGGCAGGCATGGTGGGAAATGATCAAGGGTAAGGTTGCTTAGAGAAGAGGTATACTCTAGCCCAGGTGGCGATGAAGCATGGTAGTAGGGCAGGAGGAAGGTGAAGGGAGATGGAGGAAAGAGCTAGGAGTCAAAGGGCATTCATGGAGGTCTAGACAAAGACATGTACATGCAAATATATATAGGAGGATGGGGAAATAGATCTATGTGTCTATATTTATAGGTCAAGTATTAAGGTGGCGGAAGGACCTTGGGCCTCTACTCAAACACTCCCTCAATGCATGAATACCTTCTTTTATTAAGTTGGAACTCTATGATGCTCACTCTCCCGACACAACGGCTGGAGCCAAAGTGTGTGAACAAGTAAATGTGGTGAAGAAAGCTGATGGTGCCCGGCTATCAAAAGAGATAGTGACTGGGGTCTTAAAGGCTTGAAGATAAACAAGCGGCCATCTAGCTCAGAAGCAACAAAGTCCACATGGAAGAACACACCAGCCTGTGTGATCGAGTGGTCCCAAAGGGATCAGTTACCAGGCATCAAAGAACAAAAAATCATATAATTGACTGCACACCTCCATGATAGGATCGCTGAAGACAAATGGGTGCATAAGCAAATGTGGTGAAGAAAGCTGATGGTACCCGGCTATCAAAAGAGATAGTGTCTGGGGTCTTAAAGGCTTGAAGGTGAACAAGCGGCCATCTAGCTCAGAAGCAAATAAGCCCACATGGAAGAAGCACACCGGCCAGTGCGATCACGAGGTGCCCAAGGGACCAGATATAAGGCATCATGCAAAAAAAAAAAGATAAGTGTGTGTATGTATGTGTATATATGTGTATATGTATATATGTATGTGTATATATGTATATATATATCATATTAAATGAAGGGGGAAGTGCAGAGTGGAGACCCAAGGCCCAAGTGTCGACCAATGGAGATCCCCTCATAGAGGGGTTTAGGAGAGGAGATGGGTTAATTAGGGTGTGAAGTAGTATCGATGAAGAACACAGCTTTCCCCCGGATCCTGGATGCTTCCTCCCCCCAACTACCATGATCCGAATTCTACCTTGCAGGGCTGGATAGGACAGAGGCTGTACACTGGTGCATATGAGGGTTGGAGGTACAGGGAATCCAGGGTGGATGATACCTTCAGGACCAAGGGTGTGAGGGACGATGCTGGGAGAGTGGAGGGTGAGTGGGTTGGAAAGGGGGAACTGATTACAAGGATCCACATGTGACCTCTTCCCTGGGAGAGGGACAGCAGAGAAGGGGGGAAGGGAGACCCCGGATAGGGCAAGATATGACAAAATAACGAGGTATAAATTACCAAGGGCATATGAGGGAGGGGGGGAAAAAAAAAAGAGGACCTGATGCAAGGGGCTTAAGTGGAGAGCAAATGCCTTGAGAATGATTGGGGCAGGGAATGTATGGATGTGCTTTATACAATTGATGTATGTATATGTATGGATTGTGGTAAGAGTTGTTTGAGTCCCTAATAAAATGTAAAAGAAGAAAAGAGAAAAAATGATTAGGGCAAAGACTGTACAGATGTGCTTTATACAATTGATGTATGTATATGTATGAACTGTGAAAAGAATTGTATCAGCCCCAATAAACTGTTAAAATAAAAAAAATTAAAAAAGAAAATAAATCATAACTATTAGAATTGAAATAAACAAATTGGAAAATACAACATCAATAGAATCAACAAGAAGTTGGTTTTTTGAAAAGATTAACAAAATAGACAAATTTCTGCTAAATTAAACAAAGAAAGAGAAGATGCAAGTAATTACAATTAGAGATGAAAAGAGTGCCATCATCAAAGAACAAACAAATCATATCATTGGCTGCACACCTCCATGATAGGATCGCTGAAGACAAATGGGTGCCTAAGCAAATGTGAAGAAAGCTGATGGTGCCCGGCTATCAAAAGACATAGTGTCTGGGGTCTTAAAGGCTTGAAGGTGAACAAGCGGCCATCTAGCTCAGAAGCAAAAAAGCCCACATGGAAGAAGCACACCGGCCAGTGCGATCACAAGGTGCCAAAGGGACCAGGTATAAGGCATCATGCAAAAAATATATATATATATATGTATGTATATATGTGTGTATGTGCGTGTGTGTGTATATATATATATACACCATATCAGATCCCCTCATAGAGGGGTTTACGAGAGGAGATGGGTCAGTCAGAGTGTGAGGCAGTACCGATGAAGAACACAGCTTTTCCCCAGATCCTGGATGCTTCCTCCCCCCAACTACCATGATCCAAATTCTACCTTGCAGGACTGGATAGGGCAGAGGCTGTACACTGGTACATATGGGGGCTGGAGGCACAGGGAATCCAGGGTGGATGATACCTTAGGAACAAGGGTGTGAGGGGCGATGCTGGGAGAATGGAGGGTGAGTGGGTTGGAAATGGGGAACTGATTACAAGGATCCACATGTGACCTCCTCCCTGGGAGAGGGACGGCAGAGAAGGGGGGGAAGGGAGACTCCGGATAGGGCAAGATATGACAAAATAACAACGTATAAATTACCAAGGGCACATGAAGGAGGGAGGAGCGGGGAGGGAGGGAAAAAAAAAAAGAGGACCTGAAGCAAAGGGCTTAAGTGGAGAGCAAATGCTTTGAGAATGATTGGGGCAGGGAATGTGCAGTTGTGCTTTATACAATTGATGTATGTATATGTATGGATTGTGATAAGAGTTGTATGAGCCCCTAATAAAATGTTTTTAAAAAGCAAAGAAAAGAAAAGAGTGCCAGCATCACAACAGAGCCAAATGAAATTAAAACTATAATAACACAATACTCTGAAAGAATGTACTTGGATAACTTAGAAGAAATACATCTGCTATCCAAATTATCACAGATGGATGTAGAAAACTTGAACAGACCCATAATAAAAGAAGAAATAGAAAAGGTCATCAAGAAACGCCTAACCAAGAACCCAGGATCAGATAGCATCACCTGGGAACTCTACCAAAGTATTTAGGAAAAGGCTGGCACTAATTCTACAAAGATTATTTCAGAACATTGAAAGGGACAGTAAACTCCCAAACTCATTCTATGAAGCCACCATGGACAATGGACAAAGGACTAATTAGTAACAGTTATAGTAATACCATTAGTAACAATAATAAAAATAACCAAAACCAGGTAAAGATCCCAGAAAGATAGAAAATTACATACCATCCCTCATGAACATATGGGCAAAAATTCTCAACAAAATTCTGGCAGGTAAAATAAAACAAGATATATCACCAAAAAAAAGAAAGAAAATTCATCATGACCAAGTGCGATCCATACTAGGGATTCAAGAATGGTTCAACATTCAAAAAACAATCAATGCAATCCACCACATTAACCAGACAAAGATTAAGTACCATTTGATCTTATCAATAGGTGAAAGAAAAGCATTTAATGATATCCAACACCCATTTCTAATAAAAACACTCAAAATAAAGCGTGCAAGGGAAATTCATAGACACAATAAAGGTCATATATTAATGCCCCACGGCCAACATCTCAACTCAATGAGAAAAAACATTTTCCCTGAAAACAGGAATGTAAAAAGGGTACTCTTGTGGCACAGTGGTTGCACTTTGGTATGCCAACTGCCAGGTCAGCAGTTCAAAACCACCAACTGCTCCATGGGTGAAAGATGAGGCTTTCAAGTACCATTAAAAATTAGTCTCAGCAAAACGGCTGGAGCCAAAGTGGGTGAACAAGTAAATGTGGTGAAGAAAGCTGATGGTGCCCGGCTATCAAAAGAGATAGTGACTGAGGTCTTAAAGGCTTGAAGATAAACAAGCGGCCATCTAGCTCAGAAGCAACAAAGTCTACATGGACGAACACACCAGCCTGTGTGATCGAGTGGTCCCGAAGGGATCAGTTATCAGGCATCAAAGAAAAAAAAAAATCATATCATTGACTGCACACCTCCATGATAGGATCGCTGAAGACAAATGGGTGCATAAGCAAATGTGGTGAAGAAAGCTGATGGTGCCTGGCTATCAAAAGAGATAGTGTCTGGGGTCTTAAAGGCTTGAAGGTGAACAAGCGGCCATCTAGCTCAGAAGCAAAAAAGCCCACATGGAAGAAGCACACCGGCCAGTGCGATCACGAGGTGCCAAAGGAACCAGGTATAAGGCATCATGCAAAAAAAAAAAGACATATGTGTATATGTATATATGTGTATATATCTATCTATCTATCTATCTATCTATCTATCTATATATATATATATATACCATATTGAATGAAGGGGGAAGTGCAGAGTGGAGACCCAAGGCCCAAGTGTCGGCCAATGGAGATCCCCTCACAGAGGGGTTCAGGAGAGATGGGTCAATTAGGGTGCGAGGTAGTACCGATGAAGAACACAGCTTTCCCCCAGATCCTCGATGCTTCCTCCCCCCAACTACCATCATCCGAATTCTACCTTGCAGGACTGGATAGGGCAGAGGTTGTACACTGGTGCATGTGGGAGCTGGAGGCACAGGGAATCTAGGGTAGATGATACCTTCAGGACCAAGGGTGTGAGGGGCGATGCTGGGAGAGTGGAAGGCGAGTGGGTTGGAAAGGGGGAACTGATTACAAGGACCCACATGTGCCCTCCTTCCTGAGAGAGGGACGGCAAGGAAGGTGGGGAAGGGAGATTCCGGAAAGGGCAAGATATGACAAAATAACGATGTATAAATTACCAAGGGCACATGAGGGAGGGGGGAGCGGAGAGGGAGGGAAAAAAAAAAAAGGAGGACCTGATGCAAAGGGCTTAAGTGGAGAGCAAATGCTTTGAGAATGATTGGAGCAGGGAATGTATGGATGTGCTTTATACAATTGATGTATGTATATGTATGGATTGTGATAAGAGTTGTATGAGTCCCTAATAAAATGTTTTTTAAAAATTAGTCTGAGAAACGCACACGAACAGTCTACCCTGTCCTATATGGTTACTATGAGTCAGCATGAACTCTATGGCAGTGAGTTTGTTTGTTTACAGGCAACTAATTTTAACAAAGGACCAAAAAACATTCAATAGGAAAGAGTGCTCTTCAACAAATGGTACTGGGGGAAAAATGGTTATTCCTTTGTAGAAGAATGAAACAGGACACATACATTGTTCCAAGAAAAAACTCAAGAGACGTAAATGTAATTCCCAGACATAAGGATCAGAAATGGGAAAATTAAGACAAACTTCAGTGCCCTATTGCAGGGCATACACAGACTACCAAATATAATAAAAGAAATATGGACTTCATAAGTCAAAACAGATGTCTGGCAAATATTAAAATATAAAAAAACTTATGGACATCAAAAGAGTAAAACAAAAGCCCACCAACTGGGGGAAAAATCTTTATCAATGACACAGTGGACAAGGGACTAATTAGTAACACCTAAAGAATTTTGCAACAACCAGGTAGGAAAAAATAATGCAATTAAACAGTGGGCAACAGGCATGAATATAGAATTCACAAAAATAGAAAACACTCGAATGGATATCAAACACCTGAGGAAATCCTTAGGATCACTAGCCATCCAGGAGATGCAAAATAAAACAATGATGTGATATAACCTTGATAGTCCTAGTCTAATAAACATAAAACAGAGAACAACAAATGCTGGAGAAAGTGCAGAGAGATTGGAACTCTTAAACATTGCTGGTAGGCTAGTAAATATGAACAACCATTGTACAAAGTACCACGGTGCTACCAAAGCAATTAGGAAGAGATATCCCATACAACGTAGCAATACATTTCTGGGCAAATACCTGAAAGAAACAATAGAGAACACAAATAGACGTACGCTGCCCCATGTTTGTTGCAGCAGTTTACAATAGCAAGAACATGCACATCAGTGGAAAAATGGATAAGGAAATGCTCGTAAATACACACAATTGAATACTATGCATCCAATGAAACCCCGCACGACATGGATAAACCTGGAAACTGTTATGCTGAGTGAAATTAGTCGGTCACTAGAGGACAAATATTTTATCGGTCCACTACTTTACTCAAGAATAAGGCTGCCTTCTGCTCTCAGGTTGTATAAATGTCTAATCAGGTCTCCCAAGGGACAAGATAAAAACTTCTTAGTGTTCATTAACCATTATGTATGACTTGAAAATCACATTTACACAGAAGATCACAGAGATCACTTTTTCCAGAGTGAGTAGCAACAACCATTCAGATGCTGCTATATAACATTGTGTTAAAGTGACCCCAAATCAGCAGGCATTCCTGCAAGTGATAAGCAAACCTTACTGGAAATTCAAGTCAAGACAGGGGTAAAGATGTCTCAGGAAAGGTGATTACATGTATTGTTAGCGAGAAAACCAGGAGGAGCAACTTTTTGGGAAACAAATGCTTACACAGAACCCAAAGGGAGAATCCACCTGGTATTATGTTCCTAACTGTACATCTTTGATCGAATTTTTACCTAGCGGGTAATCCAGGCTGTGTGCTACAGACAATTGCGATTTTAGGACTGTTCTTTTGAGGTGAACATCCTTCAAAGGCTACACCAAAAGAATTTGATGTGGAAACCCCACTAAATGAACTGGCTTTGTGTCAAACTAAATCTATAGCAGATTTATGGAACAGACATACTTCCTTGGACTTAAGGATGAAATGCCCTAGTGTGAGATGCAGCAAACTGCTATTCCAAGGTTATGAAATTTGTAGTCATTGGAATTTGTTTCGTTAGGATCTCTTGCTTTGATAGTGCCCAATGAATGGTGGCCCATGACTACCATGTATTTACTATTTTAATTCCCCCCTTGCTTTCTTATGGCATGTATGAGTCTGGTTGGCATGGTTCTGCCTTAGTGAATGTTATGAAATTTTCCCCTAATACCAATTCTCATTGTTTGTGTAAATAGTATCCAGTTACTAAAGGGTCTAATGTGTACTAGTGAACACTTTATGTATTGCATTGTGAAGCTGGCCTATAGTTGTGTATTTACTTCTCAACACTGTTTTAAATTCTATACCACGGGCTAAATGAAATGATACTAATAGAATTACCTTATTTTCCAGGGGGATGATTAATATTTTTTTTCTAATATAAAATGACAGTCTCTCTAAGGTACCTAACACCCTCAAAGATAGCCCAATTAAAAAAAAAATCAGAAAGCAATTATTGGAGGGGCTGTGGTGAGATAAGGATCTCTATTCCACTGCTGGTGGACCTACAGGTATGTACAGCCACAATGGAAATCAATTTGTGGTATCTAAAACAGATGGAAATTGAGCTACCATACCAGCAATCCCCCTACTGGGCATCTACCCAGAAGAGACAAGAAACAAGCCACAGCCAGACATCTGTGCTCCAATGTTCATTGCGGCAGAGCTCAAAATTGCAAGGAGCTGGAAACAACCCAAATTTCCACCAACAGACGAATGGATTAAAAAACTGTGGTACAGTGGAGTACTACACATCACTGAAAAGCAGTGATGAATGTATGAAGCACATTGCCGCATGGGAAGAACTGGAGAAAATCATGCTAAGTGACGTAAGCCAAGCACAAAAGGACAAGTACAATGAGTCAAGGTACTATGGCAGGGGCTAGACCAAATCCAGGAGTACATATGGTAGCCAACTAAAAAGGGGATGGGGGAAATAGAAATGGCTAGCGGGGGAACAGGGCACAAACCCAACCAAAGGGAGAGTATTGTTTATATGATATAAACCTGGTGCCCAAGATGTGAATACAACATACCAGCAAGAAGCAGGGAACCAGTAAAGAGGTCTGAGGGGCCAGCCCCAATCCCAACTACATGGACAGCCACCCCTCCCCTCAAAAGAATTTACTTCAGAGGACAGCATTGAAGCTACAGCTCAGGGAGATGGACATGTCTGATCAGAGCACACGGGAGCAAATGAAGGAGGAGGAAGAGAGAGTAGAGCACATCCTGGCCCACCAAGCCTTGAGGATGGATAACCCTGCTCAGAGCAGCCAATGCACAGAGACGACCATATAGACGGCTCCACTATGAAACACAACATCCCTCACTAACCCAGAACCCTACAGGGAACACTGGAAACCACACTGTGGGAATTGCACCCAATCGGACCCCACCGCACTGAGGCAAAACACCAAGGGTGTGCAACAGAAAAGCAAGGGGAGAGGAACAAGGAAGTCCCCAGGGTATACCAAAAATAGACAGAGGCCAGGAGTTGGCAGCCCATCAGACTCGACTGGAAAACACTCCTACAGGTCAACAAACAGACCTTGAACTATTTACAGGCTTTTCTTTTTTGATCATTTTTTTGTCGTCATTGTTTTGTTGTGCATATTATTATCTCTGCAGGTCTATCTACAGAACATAGGCTGGATAAACAATCTGAAGAAAACAACAGGACCGATGGTTCAGCGGGGGACATGAGGAGGTGGGGGAAAGGAAGTGGTGTTAACCAACCAAGGACAAGGGAACAAGTGATCCAAAATCAGTGGAAAGGAGGTGTGAGAAGCCTGGTAGGGATTGATCAAGGACAATGTATCTGAGCAAAATTACTGAAACCCAAATGAAGGCTGAGCATGATAGAGTGAGAAGAGGAAAGTAAAAGGAAATAGAGGAAGAACGAGGATGCAAAGGGTATTTACAGAGGTCTAAACACAGGCATGTACATATGTAAATATATTTATATACGATGATGGGAAAATAGATCTATGTGCATATATTTATAGGTTTAGTATTAAGGTAGCAGATGGACATTGGGCATCCACTCAAGTACTCCCTCAATGCAAGCACACTTTGTTCTATTAAATTGGCATTCCATGATGCTCACTTTCCCAACAAGCAAATGAGTGCATAAGCAAATGTGAAGAAAGCTGATGGTGCCCAGATATCAAAAGATAGAGTATCTGGGGTCTTAAAGGCTTGAAGGTAAACAAGCGGCCCTCTAGATCAGAAACAAGAAACCCACATGAAAAAGCACACCAGCCAGTGTGATCACGAGATGTCGAAGGGATCAGGTATCAGGCTCAAAGAACAAAAGATCTTATCATTGTGAATGAAGGGGAGTGCAGATTCAGGACCCAAAGCCCATCTATAAGCAACTGGACATCCCCTTCCAGAAGGGTCGTGGAGAGGAGACAAGCCAGTCAGGGTGCAGTGTAGCAATGATGAAACATACAACTTTCCTCTACTTCTTAAATGCTCCCTCCCCCTACACCCTACTATCATGATCCCAATTCTACCATACAAATCCAGCTAGACCAGAGGATGGTACACTGGCACAGATAGGAACTGGAAACACAGAAAATCCAGGATAAATGATCTCTTCAGGACCAGTGGTGAGAGTAGCGATACTGGGAGGGTGAAGGGAATATGGTGTAGAAAGGGGGAACCGATTACATATACCCTCCTCCCTGGGGGACAGACAACAGAAAAGTGGATGAAGGTAGACATTGGATCGTGTAAAAAATGACAAAATAATAATTTATAAATTTATCAAGGGTTCTTGATGGAGGGCGGGGTGGGGAGGGGAAAATGAGGAGCTGATACCAAGGGCTCAAGTAGAAAGCATATGTTTTGAGAATGATGAGGGCAGCAAATGTACAAACATGCTTGACACAATAGATAAGATGCATGGATTGTGAGAAGTGTAGTTCGAGCCCCCAATAGAATGATTTTTTTTTAAATGCCCACACAGTATAAGTTAAAACAGATGACTAGATCAACTACAAATGAGACACTTAGGTGCAACAAAAGACGTCATGGAGAGTAAGAGAACCCAGGGGGTGGGAAAAATTTGGCAACATCACAGAAGACATGAAACGAATCTATAAAATACACAGAACACTGCAGTAACTCATCAAGAAAAAAAGCTAAAATGTGGGCTAAGAATATACACAAGTAGCTCATCAAAGGTGCCGTCCAAATGGATAAGAATCATTTCCTGCTTTCTTTTAAATTGAAGTTTTTCTGTTTTACATTGTTGTTAATTTATGTCTGTGAATTTTACTAGACAATGTGTAGCTGAGAAAGTATACATTATAAATATTATCATTCACTGTAGGAACACTTTGGAAAATAGTATCTTTCCAATAAAATAAATGATTGAAAAAAGAAGACATTGCTAGATGCCATGCAGTCAGTTCTGCCCCACAGTGAACTTATGCACAACAGAAGTAAACACTGCCCAGTCCACCACCATCCTCACAATTATTCCTATGCCTGAGCCAACTGTTGCAACCACTATGTCAATCAGCTCCTTGAGGACCTTGCTCTTTGCTGCCCCTCCACTTTACCAAGCATGATGCCTTTCTCGAAGGACTGGCTTCTCCTCAAAGTGTGAGAATAAGTTTTGCTATACTTGCCTCCAAGGAGCGCTCAGGCGTACCGTACCTCTTTCAAAACAAAAACTTGTCCTTGGAGCAGTTCATGTTAGTTTTCTCCAGCACCACAATCTAAACAAATGGATTCTTCCTCAATCTTCCCTTTTCAATGTCCCTCATTCATATCCATGAGGCGGTTGAAAACACCATGGCTCGGGTCTGGTGCATGCTCGTCCTTGACGTACCATCCTTGCTTTTCAGCATGCTGCAGAGGCCTTGCGCAGCACAGTTGGCTAATGCACTAAGTCTTTTCAGCATGCTGCAGAGGCCTTGCGCAGCACAGTTGGCTAATGCACTAAGTCTTTTTGATTTGACAGCTGCTTCCATGAGCACTGATTGCGGATCCAAGAATGGCAAAGTCGTCGACATTTCACACTCTTCTCCATTTATGTTACCCATTGGCAGTTGTGAGGGCTTTGGTCTACTTTGAGTTGTAATCCATATGGGCTACAAACCTTGATCTTCATGAGCAGGTGCTTCAAGTCTTCATTCCATCATCAGCAGGCAAAGTTGTGTCATGTGCATATCTCAGATTGTTACTAAATCTTCCTCCAATCGGATGCCACATTATCATAGCATCCAGCTTCTCTGATTTACTCAGCATACAGATTGAATACGTTAAGTTGAGAGGATATAACCCTGACACACACACATCCTGATTTTTAAAAATTACCCAGTCATCCTAAAAGGGGTTTTGATTTTCAGTTTTCAAAGCAGAGTGCAAAGGTGGTCAAGTGTCACCCAACCACAGTAGCAGCTGATCTAGTCAACCCCACAGGAAAATAAGTCTGGAGGATTTGATATCTCTAAAAGGGAATGTCACATTTGAAAAAATATTTTGGTTCCCTTTTACAGATTATGAGATTTAAGGCTACTATTAGACTGTACCAGTTACAGAAGATTTAGAAACACGTAACTTATAGCTTTAGAAAAATGTTTCTAATGCTGGATCAATAGTGACACAGCCATATATAAAACCAAGTGTACATAATACACAACTTAACCAAACAAAATTAAAGTTTGATAGCTGAGCATCTTTCTAATTTAAAGTTATATGAATCATAAAAGTTTAATTTTAAATGTATTGAAAGAATGAAATATAGGTTTATGGAAATTAATTAGGTAATAAAGAAATGCACCATGAGTTTACATGTAAGTACATTTTCATTTTATTAACTTTTAAGTTAGGTAACTAAATGATTTACTTTGCTTTCTTTACCCCACATGACTTGTTTATTTCCAGAGTCTATTACAAGCATTTGAATATACAATAAACCTCCATACAGGAAGCAAACTGAACGAAGGGAAAGAAAAAATAGGAGGCTCAAGTAGCAAAACAAAAAAAGCTGTTTTTATTTATCAAAGACAATGAAAATAAATCAGATAGTACAGAAATACAAAAGAGGTTATAAAGCATGGTAAATTGATTTTTAAGAATTGGAAAAATGTCCCTGAACATTTAGATAAATCTTCTTGTAGTAGTCACTAACAATAAAGGAGCAACCAATTTTAGTATGTTTTATATGGCTGAATTAAATGATTTTTAAGTTTAAAAGATGATAGAACTCTCAAAATTGTTAATGCTGGCACTCAACAGTAAAGATATAACTGAAAATAAGCAAATGAGATATAAAACGATTTGCAAGAAGCAAAACACAATAGTCGATGAATGTAGATTCCAGTTATAAGGTTATGATAGTCTATTTTTAATTTCCCGCCCCAACCTACACCCCTACATACACTCATTCTCAATAAGCATACACATTACATACACACCTTACCCTAAACTCCACAAATGAACACATTTTCATAACTTGAAAGCATAGTTCACTATCTTATTTAGGATACGAGTTTTACAGGCTAATCCTATTATAATAAAGCAAGAAGTTATTAATAGCATGAGTTTTTATTTGCTAAACATAAACATCTAAATAAAAAAAATTTACAATGACATCAAAGGATGTTTTTATTGGTTTCAATTGCAAATGGAAAATAACTTGATGACAAATTTTTTTCAAAGGCATCTCAAATGAAATTAATATAATATCTAATACAATTGCGTCCTGCAGGAATCTCGGAGATGGACAATGCTATGAGCGCTAAGGTCCTCATTTGAGAATCCCAACAATCCTTACAAACAAAGTGTTCTTCTGGTAAAGGTCATTTGGTACACCCATATTTTCATAAATTCTGTCCTAAAACAATCTATATCTTTAACACCTAATTTATATACAGACATTTATTAAGTTCACTTAATTTACAATTAATGAAAATATATCTAGATACAATTTCTAAGAAAGCAACGGAGACAGTAATTTACTCATGGTTATTTACAGAACAAATTTTACTGAATAATGTAAATATAATGGTCAAAAATCTTCATAACAACACTTCAAATTTCAAGAAACTATGTATATAAAACAAAAGATGTTTTCTGTGGAAAGTTACTAGATAAATCTAAGAGCCAGAAAGTAGATCAATTGATATGACTAATAATATTTATTATAATAAATGTCAGGTCAGAAGTCAGTGGCATTTACATGCTGGAAGACTGTTTATCACTTAAATTTTCAATGATACTGAACACTGATTAACCAAATTAACTGTATTAGACTATTAACTTTATGGTTATTTCAAGCATATGTAGATCTTTTAAGTAAGCACATATACCAATGCGCAAAACAAATGAAATATAAACATTTAAGATAATGAAAAAAATTTACTTTTAAGCATAAATCATCCTGCCATTCAATTTTGAAGCTGTATCCTTATCTTCACTAATTTTTCTTCTGTTCTTAGTAGTCTTCTATTAAAGTTGTTGGCTTATAAATCATCTGGATATTTCACATTGGTATAGGAAAGGAATGTCTGGTCAATGCAGTCTAGACAAAGAAAGAATGTGTCTTAAAATATACTATTAATGCAAAAAATAGAAACATTATCATCAAATTAATTCAGACTCATGGTGACCCCACGTGTTACACAGAACTACTCCGGAGGGTTTTCTTGCTGTCATCTTTACAGAAGTGGATCACGAAACCTTCTTAATAAGGACAGCCTCACTGAATGAATTCAAATAGCAACCTAGATGCTAATAAAACCAAAATCCATTGCCACTGAGTCAATTCCGACTCATAGCAACTCATAGGGTAGAACAGCCTGTGGGTTTCTGAAGCTGTAATTCTTGCTCCCTCAGAACAACTGATGGTTTCAAACTGTCGGCCTTGCAGCCGCACACATAAACACTATGCCACCAGGGCTGCCTCTGAGGTGAAGAGTGGCATGCAAACCGTTTCCACCACCCTGGCACTTAGGAATCACTGACAATAGTTTTTAAATTCCATCTTTTGGAAATATAACATTAAGTATACATTGACTACATACAGAAACTTGGGGCCCAAATGAACATTTTAAAAGCTATTTTCATATGATCCTGACAATCATATCCACTGTATTCTTAAGAAGATATACATGAATTATGTAAACTTTTGTGTAATTCATGTCATAGATAAAATATGAGCAACCAAATCACAAACCATACAACTTATTTATAAAAAGTAAATGTAATTATAGTAACCTTAAAACACTTGTTCCTAAAATTCTGAAAATTGAAGTGTTAACAGAAATTCTGTTTATACAAAAATTAAAGTTTAAAACCACACACTTTTAGTGGTTTGCCTCGGAGTCACAGGGTTGATCTGGGCCAGTCAGAGCAACAGTGGGAACAGAGTAGAGAGTCCCTGAAGGAATACAAAGCACAGACTCTGGGGCCAGAGCTTGGTACCCCATCATACCTGACTGAAAGACATGCCTAGAGATCAAAAAACAGACCTTGATCTATTTACAAGTTTTTCTTTCTTTTTAAAATTGTTTTCTTTTAATTAATTTATTCTTCTATGGGTAATTGGTTTCCTTTTCTGTTGTCATCGCTGTGTTCTCACTCATCGCCTATCTTGCTATGGCTTGATCTTTGAGAGGCCTGGTAGGGATTCAGCAAGGGCAAAGTAACCAAGAGAAATTACTGAAACCCAAACAAAGGCTGAGCATGATAGTGGGACAAGAGGAAAGTAAAAGGAAATAGAGGAAAGAACTAGGTGACAAAGGGTATTTATAGAGGTCCAAAGACTGGAATGTACATATGTAAATATATTTTTGTAAGAGTGTGGGGAAATAGATCTATGCGCATATATTTCTAGGTTTAGTATTAAGGCAGCAGATGGACATTGGGTCTCCACTCAAGCACTTACTCAATGCAAGAACACATTGTTCTATTAAATTGGCATTTCAGGATGCACACCTTCCCGACACAATTGCTTACAAAAATGTGTGCATAAGCAAATGTGGTGAAGAAAGCTGACGGTGCCCGGCTATCAAAAGATAAACTGTCTGTGGCCTTAAAGGTTTGAAAATAAACCGGCCATCTAGCTGAGAAGCATCAAAGCCCACCAGTCTGTCTGACCACGAGGTGTAGAAGGAACCAGACATCAAAAACTAAAAATCCTATCAGTGGGTGCCCACCTTCCTGATATGATCACTGAATACAAATGTGTGCATAAGCAAATGTGGTGAAGAAAGCTGATGGTGCCCGGCTATCAAAAGATGTAGCGGCTGGGGTCTTAAAGACTTGAAGATAAACAAGAGGCCATCTAGCTCAGAAGCAACAGGGCCCACATGGAATAAGCACACCAGTCTATGTGACCACGAGCTGTCGAAGGGGTCCGTATCAAGCATCAAAGAACAAAAAAAGCCTATCATTGTGAATGAGGGGAGTGTAGAGTGGGGACCCCCACCAAGCCCATCGGTAGCCAGCCAGACACCCCGCTTAATGAAGGGTTGTGGGGAGGAGATGAGCCAGTCAAGGTGCAGGGTAGCAATGATGAAACCTATAACTTTCCTCTAGTTCTTAAATGCTTCCTCCCTCCCACTATTATGATCCCAATTCTACGTTCCAAATCTGGCTAGACCAGAGGATGTACATTGGTACAGATAGCAACTGGAAACACAGGGAATCCAGGGCAGATGACTCCTTCAGGACCAGTGTTGAGGGTGGCGATGCCTGGAGGGTGGAAGGAACTTGGGGTAGAAAGGGGAAACCTACTACAAGAATCTACATACAGCCTCCTGCCTGGGGGATGAACAGCAGAGAAGAGGGGGGGGGGAGAGGGGAGATGTCACACAGTGTAACATGTGACAAAATAATAATTTATGAATGATGAAGGGTTAATGAGGTGGGGGGGAATGATGAGGAGAGGGAAAAATGAGCAGCCAATATTAAGGGCTCAAGTAGAAGACAAATGTTTTGAGAATGATGATGGCAACAAATGTACATATGTGCTTGACACAATGGATGTATGTATGGATCGTGATAAGAACTGTACGAGCCCCCAATAAAATGATGTAAAAAAAAAAAGTTTAAAGCATTGGTAAACATTAAGCACATGGTATTTGCTGTAATAAATATGAGGCAGTAAAATCTGCGCTCTGTTCTTGTGAAGATATACCTGGTTGCACTTTCAATACTATTCTTATACATGTAGCCTGCAGAAACTCACTGGGTAACTAGTTAATCTCTGCTCATTGCTTCCTAGTCCCCTTCTCCCAAGCTGTGACCTTCACTGTTCATACAAACTGACACATGTTAAGAATTTAACAACAGAATTCCCATTTTTTTAGCATGTTTATTTCTTTTATTTATTTTTTTTAGAATTCCCATTTTCTTCACGCAATTTTTATTCTTGGATTCCCATTATTAAAAAATGAATGCCTTTGATCAGATTTGGGAGATTTTCCACCAGATGTACATCTGTATATCACATTGTTTGATACGAAATGCCCATTCCTCATACTTTTTTTCCAGTCTTTATATTTTGTTGTGGAACTTATCTCTTTCATAATCTGTGGGCAATCTTTGAAAGCAAATTTTAAAAATATGGTTTATAATGTTATTGAAGTTTTTAACCTAGAAACTTATCTTAGATAAGCACTTTAGCTTATTGACAAGAAAAAATAAGAATATGAAGTTCAACTTTTTAAAAACCTAAAAAGTATTTACATGGAACTACAACTTTATAAATTTAAATATGCTGTCAAACAAACATATATAATAATATTAAACTTGAATAAACATTATGAACAGAGAGTATTTAATATGTATCTGGTAAATTTGAATACTACAAGAGAATAGTCAATATATAATGTACTCTTACCTTTACAATAAGAAGAAGTATCTTGTTCTGTGAGCAGCTGCCATGCTCTCAGACATATTTCTCACTTTTAGATAATTAACAAATCCTCTGAAGAAAAGGAGGAGCCCTGAGAAGATTGAAGTAATACAGATATATTATGTTCTTGTATGGAAAAGGGAAATGATAATTTTAAAATGAGACAATTATTAAAGATTTCTTGGCTTTAAAATTATATCAGTTTTCTTCACTTCAAAGTATATTTTATACTATGACATATAGATATTCCATCATTAGGTAACACATAATAATCTAATATAGTTTACCTAGGTACCACCCCCAAAATATTTCAATTTGTTATATCTAAATAAACCTAAATTAAGATAAATCAAATCATCTTTAAAAATTCAGAATTAGCAAAAAAGAAAATGCATTAATGATTTCTTTAAATAGAAAAATTGCCAAATTCATCTCACAGCCATCCATAATCGTAGCATTTATTCAGGGGACATAACATGTGAAAACTTAGTCATAATAAAATCCTCATATAAACACATAGCCTTCACACTGAATTTTTTTAGCTCTTAGGTCTGGTGGGTCATAGGGAAGCCAAGGGGTCTTGGGGAGTAAATAATGAAGCTGGGAGGAGCAGGAGCACGAGGATGAATGATGATTGCACAACTCGTTTGAAAGGACGTTCAACCATGTCCCTAGGTGGGTGGAATGCTCTCAAACGGACGTGGTAAAATCTATACTATTCTTGGTATGATTGAACGACTGAGCTATTGAATTGTGTGATATGTAAATTATGTGCCAATAAAACTTTTAGGGAGGAAACACAAGCAGTGAGAAAACAATTAACAATATAAAACTGACTACACCCCTTTAACTCTTCAGTAAGATTGTTTCACTATGACAATATCACCAAACAATCAAAGAGAGAATCTAGAACCTGCAAGGACTTTAATTGGCCCCCCCCAAAAATTGTTTCCCCAAGATCTTAAAGCTTCAGTAGCATGACGAAATAAGGACTTCAAAGAAGATGCCGCCAGCTGAGATGCCTCCGTGTTCTGGTGCAATTATTTCATGAGGAAAGACAGCGGTAAAGCCTAAGTGGAAATCACCTGTCTTTTTCGTGTAGACATATATGTGAAATGTTAGGTTAAAAGTATAATTTTATTTTAAAATTAAAGTAATTACCAAGTACCTGAAGTAGACACACAAGGGACTAAAATTAGAAATCTCTAAAATTCATCAATATGAATAAAAAGACACAGCTTTTAAGAAGACAATTCAACAATTACACTGAGATCATTTACCATGAAGTCACTTCTGATTCCTGATTAATGCAAGGTACATTTCACAGGAATAAATGTTTCCATAACCCCAAGATAAAATGGAGAAAACACTCAAACTATCCTTTCAAAATTGTCTAATTCAAAGAAAATGTGTAATAGATTTAAGATAAATGTTGAATACAATTATTTTTTAATCATATTAGAGCTTTAAAATCTTATAATATTCAATTTTCATTCAACTACCATTTAGATTTTATATCTAAGAACTTGGGAGTTCTAACTAAAATTAGTTTAAAAGTTCAAAGAATTAGTTTAAATGTTTGGATACAGGAATTTTAAAAGAAAAAAATCCTATAAAAGTTGAAATTTATTGATGTCTTGCAATTTTAGTAAATATCAAGTTCCAACAAATTAAATGGAGCTAAAGAAACCCAAATTCATTAAGAATAAACTTACCCAGTACAAGAAATATCCACCAAAGCCAATACTGCCCATTGAAATATCCAGTAAAATAATCAGAAAACTGTGGAATGAACATAAATATTTTTGTTATTTGTGTTATTAGTTTGAAAATCACAGATTAGTCTTGGTTTGAGAATTACTTAACCCACATAATGTTTAACTCACTGCCATTAAGTCAATCTGACCCCCTGTGGGTTTCCAAGACTCTCACTGTTTACAGGAGTAGAACGCCTAGTCTCTCTTCCAGGGAGATGCTGGTGGTTTCAAACTGCCAACCATGCAGATCTCAGGCCAACTCATAACCACTACACCACCAGGGTTCCATGAAAATAATCTTTAACACTTCAAAATACTTTTGTGTTCAAAGGGGAAAAAACATATACATTAACCATTTTCATAAAGCTATTTGAGAAAAAATATTACATTAGACAAAATATTTTAAAAACAAAGTATATTTCTAAACTGTAAGCAATTCCTTGCTCAGAGAAAGGATGGTAAATATCTGAATCAAAAATCCTTCCATTTAAGAGTTCACATGAGTCTTTTTAAAAATAATTTCTCAAAACTATAACTACTATCCCAACACAGTACAGCAACCTGCTGCTTTAGATTTAACACCAAAAGTCACATTAGTCGAACCTTACCAGATAGGTATGTTCCGCTAACCTCTAAAAAGAAAAGCTTTGAATCTTCTGTTCATGCTCTACTGTTATTACCGAGGTCCATCGACTCCCAATTCATTAATCTTATTTTCAAGTTAGATGTTCCAGCATTCAGTTCTCAACATGAGCTGAGAATTAAATGACCTCTGAAGAGGCATTTCCAGAGTTTATGTTAAAGGCAGTGATAGAGAGTTGCATATCCTCTGTGATACGGGACTATGGACAGGAGGCTGAAAACCAGGGTCTGAGGCTAGTAAGCACCAGTACCTTTTCCTTGACTAGACTCCATGTGTATCATGGTTCATTGACTTAAAAATCTAAATACGTCAATCTAATTTTCTTCAGATAATTCCTAACACTCTTTATTCACTTAGTATGGCCTTCAAATAATGGTTATATTGTTTTTAAAAGGATTTAATACAAACTACTCCAAAACTATTCAAAAAGTTTATCAATCATGAAATCAATTAACTAAAATTGATTTAATTGTAGAATTAAGCTTTGATCTCAAAACTGGTGTTCAACTTTCTTTATTCCAATGTTTATTTCCCATTATGCTAATTTCCATAAAGTCTGAACAACCCTATAGCACTGGAAATAATAAAATATGCTTATAGATTGTAAGAAACATTACTATTTCAGACAGATTCCTACTAAATGTTATGCAGCTTTTACACATCTTTCCAATACATATTTTAAATTAAGAAATGATTCATGATCTATAATCTTCAGTTTAGGTTTATAAATTACAAAGTAGTAAAAAAAAATTCAAAGTACTACTAACAATGTATAATCCCATGTGCTGTGCCTTTAAAATGTGTAAACCAACAGAACTTAAAAATTATTTTTTTTAAAACAATACTTCATAAAGTAAGACTGAAGTACTTTCTAATCAAGCAGCAAATCAATTCAGAAATGTCAAAGGGTATAAGAGCAAAAAGAAAGAAACGGTAAAACATTTTCAAAGTTTCTGTGCAAGTCAGTCAGTAGAAGTCTGTCATAAAGATCAGGAACAGAGTCATTCAACAGAAATGTTTACCATGGGACTATGCTTCACTTACTCCCAATTACCTTCAACTTGACATCAAAGATTAAAAACTCAAAAACAATAGATTAATAGCTCTTGGAATCATTAATGGATTATCAAAATATTTTAAGATATTTTTAAAAAATCAAAGGTCTGAGTAAAATTGGCTTTTATTTTGTTTGCTGTTGAAAGTAGGCCAGTTAAATCAATGACATGTGGCAGAAGTAAAACTACAGATATTAGATTCACTAATTTTAGCTGAACTTACATGATTCTGTTTACATCATGCCTACTTTAGAAAAGAATGTTTTAAATAAAACATATGTATTTAATAAAATATCAAAATTTAGATATAATTTCAGAATCCTTGGCTAAAGAAAATAGCAGCAGTATGGTTTATACATTACTTATTATTTCATGAAAGGAAGCACTATGCTTTTCAGAGAAACATTTCTCTTTAGCCATATATTCTAGGAAGAATTTACTGCCTAGAGCTTTGTTATAAAAGACAAAGTCAGGATGTAGAAATTCAAATCTACCCATGTTTTTGAATATTCAGTGCTAATTTTCTTTAAGAATAAGGAGTTTTGTTTTTTAAGTAAATCATTTTACAAAACAATAGAAATCTCTGTTTTAATTGAGGTTATGCGTGCCAGAACGATCTCACATTCCATGATTAATTGAGCACCCATATTTATCCAAGTGGACATAGTAGTTTAATTACATTATTTTCACACACTAAAAAACTCCTAAAAGCTAGTTACTATCATCAGCAAATTATTTTATGACGAAACTGATGCTCAGCACAATTAACCTAGAGGTAGAACACAAATATAAAAAACATAAGATTTAAATTCAAGTTCTTCTGTTGGCAAAGCTCTTTCTGATCTACTACACCACCTCTCGTACAAAAAAAAGTCCACAACATGGAGATCGCTAAGATAAATAAGCACCGAAGAATAAGATCTGAATAAGTGAATTTATATGCCGATAATTAACACTGCAGAGCTAACAAAGCAATAAAGGGTACAGTGGCACTTACCCTGACAATAAGGATCCATTTGATCAATGAAAGACCAAATCCACAGATGGCACCGTACCTTCCAGCTATGGTATTGGTTATGCAGAAGGACAAACAAAACCCAAGCCAGTTGAAAATAAATGCCACTACAAGAAAAACAAACAGTCCTTTACAGACCATATTTTGTAAACAAATTAACATAGACATAATATTAGCAATAGTTCACTGCTAAATGGGAACTAGTTTTCTTTCTTAGACCACTATAATCAATTAAGCCTTTTTGTAGGCATAGCTTACTTTTTGAAAATGTATTATTCATTTGCTATAAATCAATAAATGGGTAACTTAGTTTCTTGTCAACTGGGTCAACACGAATACATTTCTTTCTGTTTTGTTATTTTTAACAAATACAGTTCTTAAAGCTTATCCATCACCAATGGGTGAAATTTTACTTTTAATCTAGCCAAACCCACACCACAATGTAGACAGCACCTGAACCCAATAAAAAAAAAGCCTAAGTAAATTCACTTTTGTTAAAAAGCAGTATTAGAGAGCCTCAGGTAAAATAAAATATTTTAAAAGGCTACGGGTACCTCTCTTCATTACTTCTTCCTCTCACCTTACAAAAATGTTTCCCCTCCACTAAGATCCAGCCTCCTTTTATTTCAGAAGTTGAGCCCATACTTTGCCCAAGAAAGGTATTGATGAGATTATCACAGGCACAGAGTTTAGAGAAGCTACACTCCATTTCAGTAATTTTTTTCTCCATTAGAGGATTTCCCTGGATCTTAACACAGGAAGAAAGAAATGTAGAATTACAGAGAGATATAAGCACTGTTGAAGATGAGTGATGGAAGTCCACTATACGAGTATCTACTTAGGTATGTCTTAAAATATCTATGTTTGTTTGCTTTTAAGATAAAAAGAAGAAATGCCCTCCAGTTTTTGCTTCGTGTCACCATATTCAAATGTAACCCTGGAACTCTGCAGGCAGGAAAGTATCGGGGGGAAACCACTACGAGAGTCGATTCTGCCTCATAGTGATCCCACATATAACCAAATAGAACTGCTCTATGTAGGTTTTCCTGGGTGTAGTTTCCATGGAAGTAGATTGCTAGGTCTTCCTTTCATATCGCTGCTGTTTGAGGTTAGGCCATCCATCCTTAGGTCAGTCGTACAGTGTAGTACAAAGACACCCTGGCTCTCAGGCTGAGCACCCAACGGGTACTCCACCTAAGGGTGAGTGAAGACAAACACTGAGGGGCTCTCTACCGGAAGCGTTATCTTCCGTGAACTGCATATTTTATGAGGTAACATTCTAAATGTCGAAAACATCTGAGTAGAAATTCATTTCATGTGGCTGACAGCATTGAAGAAGCCCTTAAATTATGAGTGCTCTATATCCACCATCCCAAATTTCATCATAATGCTAAAAGCCTCTAACGTTCTATTTTATTCAGTTTGAAGCCATCTCTTACCCTAATTTCTGCTCTACATTTGATAGGCCGATCTATCTTATCTCGGGGCAAACATACATTTGCACAATCCCAAATAAGCTTACACCTATCTAAAGAATTTACATCAACAAACAGGGCAGAGACTCACAACAGATGCAACACCCGTGTCAGCTCTCTGTTGAGCTATTTCTCTCCTCAGCCAGAGAAGAGGTCGTTGGGTGTAGACAGGGTGCAGATACCTCCATCCCTGAATACCTTCTTTCCTTTACCGCAAATGTATCATTTCCTAAGCATGTCAAGTTGTTAAAATATTAGGAAGCACTGATGGCAGGAATCCAATGCAGCAAAATACTTCAAAGCATATTTTTTTTCTTAGAGAATAAGTATGTTTGGCATTGGGGAAAATTAATGCAACATTACTCATTTTCTTTAACAGACTCACTAACATCTATTATAAAGAACACTGAAGCCCCAAAAGGAACTAAATCCAAAGAACAAAAATGGCATATGCATTCTTCTAAGCTATGCTCACTGTGATCTAAGGGAACCACCTTCCATTGCTTTAAGCCCTAGGAAAATGAGGTGATGACTACTTGACTGCAGGCAGATTCTCCTTCTAAGACTTTGGGCAAAAAGAGAGAATGTAAAGCTTGATCAACTTTTAAGGCACAGAAAAGCATTCACTTCTGGGTCCTCTATGACACGTCAGAGTTGCCATGTGGGGAGAATTTAATACAACACCGAGCCTTAAAAGTGTAAAGTTCCATAAAAGATACAACGTGCAGTAGAGGCATGCTTGGAAAAGAGAACACCCTCTTCCACTTCACTTAATTCGTGTTATGCTCCCTGGGAAACCTAGAGCAAAACTGTTGCTGAGTCAGTCTCCAACTTACAGCAGCTTCACATGATACAGAGCAAAATGGCTCCGGAAGGGTTATCGCTCTGGAAGCAGACAGCCAGGCTTGTAAGTTAGCAGCTGGCTGCAAACCACTTGGGCCACCTAGCTTCCTCTAGGGCAAAATAACTGCTGGAACAGCTAGTCTTGATACCGAAGAACCCAGGATGGGGCCAAAGGAAACCAGAAGCTATATGGTCCACATTCCTTGAGAAAAGCAAGATTTGGGGGTGGAAAAATGACAGTCAGAGCAAATCAGAAAAGCTGATAAAGAATGCTTTGTGCAGCTCCCATCACACTTCTCCACGTCCACAAAGACCTTTGTGTAAATGTATAAATGTACATTTACAATAAATGTTTATAAACATAAAAGACCTGTGTGTATATGTAAATATATACAGACATACAGAAATGTTATGTTTGCCTAATTTTGTCCACACATACACACCATGTCCTAGCTCTTCCACGGAGGTGGGATAGACCACTAACATTCCAATAGCAATGAGCACACCCTATAGGCCAGATTTTCACTTCTACATTCCCTTCTCCAGTAATGGGAATCTAGGCTCTCAGAGAACTGGTTGATTCCATGAGTGAGAAAAGGAAACGTGAGCTTTGAGCATCTTATTATGACAGAAAATAAGGAAAAGAGGGGGCATGTCAAAACTCTATCGGTATCAAATTGGAAAAGCTCTCTATAGGAAAAAGTTAGAACAACACTACCAATAAATCAAATAGTGATATAAATGGATTATATTCAAAGAAAATAAACATCTACAACTCCAGATGAGTGTAAAACTGTGAGTGAATGAATGCATGTGGGAACAACCAATTTTATACTCAGAAGAAATCAAATTAACAAATACAGAATGAATAAAGGAAATTGAAAGTTATCATTTAAAAACTAAATTATTTTTTTCTTTTTAGTTCAAGGATCGTTTGCTGGCCCTTAGGAGCGTTTTCCATTCCAGTCTGTTGGGGCACCACGCCCTGGCCCCAAAGTCCACTTTCAGCATTCCCTGGGGACCTTGCCGCTCCATTCCCTTGCTGTTCTGCTGCACTCCCCCAGTGCTTTGCCTCGGTGTGGTGGGGTCAGGTCAGGTTAAAAACTAAATTCTTACACTGAGGTAAATATCATGTAGATTTACAAGGAGAGCATTACAATTACCTACAGACAACTGATCTTCAACACCGAGCCATAAAACATGAAGTGGGAAAGAGAATCCTCAGCAAATGGTGCTGTCAGAATCAGATCTCCATCTACAAAAGAATAAAATAGAACCCATACCTCACCCACCCTATGTATAATAAGGACCTCAACAAATCTGAGAGCTCTAAAGATCATCAATGGGAAAGTAGAGACAAGCTTAACAGACCTAGGGTTTCACTGCAAGGTCTACATCGAATGTAACAAAGTGCAACACACACCCACACTAAACTCCAAACTCACTGCACTGAATCAATGCTGACACAAAGCAACCCTGAGGGACAGGTCAGAACAACGCCTGTGAGTTTCTAAGACTGTAACTGTTTACAGTACTAGAAAGCCCCATCTTTCACCAGCAAAGAAGCTGGTGGTTTCAAACTTCTGAACTTTGCCCATGACAAAATAGAAGACAGGCATCTACTAAAAATAAGACTTACGTACATCAGAAGAGTAAAGAGGGTCCACAGTCTGGGAAAAAATCTTCAGCAATGACACAATGAAAAGGGACTCATTCTCTACAATCTTTAGAATACTGCCAGCCCTCTATAGGCAAAGACAATTAAGTCAACTAAAAGTGGACAAAAGACATATAAGTTCACCAAAAATGACATCCCAGTGGTTAGAACACATGAAAAACCATTCATAAACACTAGCCATCCAAGAGATGCAAGTCAAAATAATGACATATCACTTTATATCAATAATGAAGCCCAATTTAAAAAAGCAAAACATAACAATGCTAGAGAAGGTGCAGAGACATTGGAACTCATACACCATACACTGTCATAACATATACTATTGTTGAGGAAAGCAACGTGGCACCACCTAAACAAATGGGAATGGGAATCCCATAGGATCAAGGAATACATTTTCTGTGTATATATCCTGAAGAAAAGGCATAACAGACATCTGCACTCCCATGGTATACACACAGTGGAATACTATGAGACACTGAAAAATATTGATGAAATTACGATGGACCTAGAGAACATTATGCTGAGTGGAGTTAGTCAAACACCAAAGGACAGTTATTGTGTGAGACATTATAAGGATAGCATCCAAGACAAAGACAAGCCTCTGTTCACAGATCATGCATGTGTTGTTCTCGGTCTGACAAGAAAAGCAAATCCAGAGACAGTATAGGGGTGTACGGGAGAGCTTTATATCAAGGAGTAACTGAATATTAAGAAAACATCTCAGCCCAGTCCAGATCAGGTTCTTAGGTCTGATATTAGCCCATATATCCAATACTAGTCTATAAATTCTTCAACTCATGCAACACGTAATCAGGAAGATCACAGGCTTATGGGTAGAAAGTCTTGTGGATCCTGTGGCAGTGAAAGTATCTCAACACTGGCGTGGGTCTCCAGGTGGCTCCTCCAGTTCCAGGTCTCTGGCTGGCATCAGTATGGCTCCATGTGTCTAATCAGCAGGAAGACAACACAGAGTGTATATGTCCCACCTCCAGGGATGAAGACAGGAGTTCTCAGAACCCTCAGGAGAAGGCCATGCCCACAGAGACACATGGCCTGAGTGACAGGTTAGACTCCATCCCTTCGCTCAAACTGACAGATTATGAAAACATTACAATGCAATTATTTAATCCCGTCTCTTAACGTGGCTGATGCTTGTCTTATGCTTCTGATCCATTTGTCATTCCCTTGTTTGTACATCTTAAAAATGACTTCTTCAAAGGAGGCTTCACCTCAGCTGGAGTCAATTTTCTATTTAGTAGCAAAAGGGCAGGACCACAGAGTTCCTGCCATATAGTAACTCCAAATTAATGACACTCCTATAATGGTGATCAGTGAATTTCAACAAGAATTCATGATCAAAGTCTGATACCTCTGAGGTGATTTCAGTTCAGCCTACCCCTGGGGAAAATGCTTAACATTACTTATGTTTATATATACTCCCAAAGGGGGTCTCCCATCTTATCCCAGTATTATCTTGCTAATTATTCATTTGTTACCAAGTTTCATTTTAGCCTTCAGTGACCCTGGCTGCATCATATATGCTCCCTGGATTTTAGATTTTTTCTTGTGGAGGTGAACAACATCTTTCATAGACCATATCAGAATGATGTGAATTGGAAACCCAACTAAGGGAACCAGACTTTTCCTTAAAAACACCTACTGCAAGATCAGAGATATTGAACTATAGTCCTTTGGACTTAAAAGCTGAAATTTCCTAGGGTGAGAAGAGCACTGCTATCCCAACACCTTGAACCTGGGTTTAAGTCACTTGCTTTTGAGGTTGTCCAATAACTGGCAACCTAAGATAACCATATATATGGCATTTTCATACTGCCTGTAATTTTTGTGGTGTCTTGTCCTGCAGACCTAGATTTGCCTTACTGAACAAGCAGTGTAGAAATTTTGCCTTGTGTCTAACTCTCATTGCTTTTTAAAAGTTTTCAGTTACTTCAGTTTTTAATCTGTATACATGAACTTCTCGTGTACTAAAGTCTGAAAACTTTCCAATATATGCATATCTGCCTTTTCTCATTATTGTTCAATTCTATACCATTGGCTAATGACACTCGTATTAGTATCAACAAATGCTTCATAGAGGTTACTTGAATTATTTCTCAACAGGCTAACAATTCTGCTTTTAAAGTGGACCAGGGATATATAAACTTTAGATATACAAATGGATTTTGAGCTCACACTTAAGCACACGCAATGATGTAAGAACATTTAGTTTTCAGTGCTGTAACAAACTATGATAAAGATCAGTTGGTGCACAGCTATTAGAAAGAATAGAATCTGGAAGCTTAAAAGTTTGTCCTAAAACAGGAGCCATCTAAATGTCAGTTAAATCCACAAGGAAAGAGCATATGATCCAAGAAGGGTAAGTATGAAACCCAAGATCAGAGGAAGGAATTACATTAGAGCTTAAATCCTAAACTCCCAGTTTGTAGAAGGCTGTGGATGAACAGTTAAGCCCAAAATCTATTTGCCAAGTCCCCATGGAAATTAAGGCTCTACTGAAACACCTTGGGTCATTAACCTGGGATGTAAATAGTTTTGCATTTAGACAGATTTTACTAGAAAGTGAATTACAGAAGATATAGATTAAAATTTAACATATTATCATTTGTTTTCCTTTTTGACCCAATTTTTAATTTGTTTTAGTTTCTATTATCTTCTGCATCCTTTTGAACTAAATCATTTCTGCTTAATTTAGTTGTAGTTGTTGGGGTTTAGGAATGAGACTTGTATTTTGGATATCCTAAATTTCTTTCCTATCTCTTCCATCTGAAGTTGGGGATTAATTTTTCCATTTTTTTAATGAACTTGTGCAGGGTACTGCATCAGATCTGCATTGGACTTAGAGTGCTTTAGATAATATTCACATTTTCACTATATTAAAGTCTTCTTATGCATAAGGAGCCCTGGTGGCATAGTGGGTTATATGTTGGCCTGTTAACAGCAGTTGCTCTTCTAGAAAAATGCAGGGCTTTCCATTCCTGTAAAGACTTAGTTTCAAAAGCCGAGAGGCAGGTTTACTGTTTTATATACGGTTGTTATAAGTCAGAATTGACTGATGGCAATAGGTAACCACAAGTAGGGGACATTCTCCCATTTATGAAGTGTCTTTTGGTTTCTTATAGAACTGTTTGAGTTTTCTTTGTCTAAATCTTTTGTTTCTTTGGTTAGATTTATTCCTGAGTGTGATAGGTTTTTTTTGTGCCAACATGGATCTCATAGGAACATGTGGGTGGAGTTTAGCCAGTCAATCAGGTCGCAGCTTGGTTGGAAGGCAACCGAGATAAACAAATGGTTCTCGGAGGCTGGCCCCTTTCTCTTTCTCCCTGGAGGCTAGACTCCACCCCTTCATTCAAGTTGACAGGAGATTATGTAACTGCCACAGCCAGTTTTTGTCTAAAAACAGCATGCCTCTTATTCCATTCACTTTATTCTATGTGACTTCTTTTTGTTTCAGAGAATGAAGAGGGACATGAAAGGATAGTGATTAGATACTTAGAAGAGGTGAAGAAAAAAGTGAGGATGGTGCTATCAGCCATCCAAACAGATGAGTTTGAAAAATGTTTCCAAGAAGAGAACCACAGATTTGACAAATGTATTAAGTATACTGGGGAGTACCTTGAAGGTGATAAGGTTGTTTTGTAAAAGAAAAAAAAAATTAAATATATAGCTTTGGGAGGTAAATCTATTGGGGGGGGGGGATTGAAGAGATCCTCCACATTCATGATTCATATGTTCCTCAAAATCTCAGGATTGGGATACTTGACCAAAAGATGCCAAAACAAAAACCAACCTACTCAGCATTGATATACACCTCTTTTTCTTTTAAATTTTTATGTTAAATGTAGAGTGAAGGAGAAACAGAACAAAACAAAATTCTAACAAGGTTAAAACAAGTCAAAAACCCACCATACAGATAAAACCTTCACAAAGATCAACTGAAAAAAACCCAGAGCTAAAATTGAATTGTACAGATGTTCAGTAAAGTCACCATTCATATAATAACACAAGCAAGTCAATTATTTATACACTCAACAAATGCTCTAAAAAGAAGTGCCCCCAAGCAGCATTAACCTTTGTTTATGCCACCTTGAAGACTTGCCCTTGTTTTTTTTCCACTGATAGTTTAATGTTTTCTAATAGAGTATTTTGTGTGGTTATGCTTTGGTACCATTTTATGATTACTTATCCTAAAATATTGCTATTTCTCCAAGAGAAACTTAGCTTCTACTTTAGAGATTTTCATAAATTAAAATCTTTATCAAATATTAACAAGCAGGGAGATGAAAATGAATGCAACATATACAGTCAAATTCTCTCTATGTTTAGTCAACTTTCTCCTCCAAGGTACTTATACTACAATTTAATCTGTCCTGCTTAATATTTTAATGGTAAAGGTTTGAATCAACAGAACATCAGTAAGACCTTAATATTACAAAATTATTAAACAAACACCTCTAGGGGAGAGTCCAATTTACTGTTTAATTAAGACAAAATTATTGTCGCGAGGGCAAACAAATGTAGTCAGCCATCTTTAAATGTCCCATCCAACACTTCTTAATATAGAAAGGATAAAATTATACATGGCTTATCATACAATAATATCCCATCTCTGGCCCCTGAAATACCTCTTTTCATTCATTAGGGAATTTTTTAAATAGGAGAGAAAAAAAAGACTATAAGCACTTTACAGCATCATTCAGCTTTCTGCCTCAAACTGCCTTTTCTAGACTAACCCAACATATTTTATCTTTTGGCTGGTAAATTACATTGTTCTTTTCATTGTCCTCTTCTGTAATACACAAGAATCCAACTGAATCTTGTATGCTGATCTTACAGCCTCCTAGGTTGTCAAATTTTCAGTAATTTAAGTCTTTAGGGTTTTCTGTATATAGAATTATGTCCTTTGTAAATAAAGAGCTTTGTTTTTCTTTGCCAATGTGGATAGCTTTAATATTTTTATCAATGCATATAGCTATGGCAACTACTACCAGGTCTGTATTAAATTTAAGAGTGGTGATAAAGGACAATCCCGTCTGGTTCCTGTTCAGAAAGAGAATGTTCTCAGTTTGTCTATATTAGGGAGATTCAACCCATTGATTTTGTACATAAGGCCTTTACCATGTTAAAGAATGTCCTTTCTATTTTATTAACTATTTTTACCAACAATGAATGTTTAATTATATATTCAATGCATTTTTTGCACCGATTGGTATAAGCCTGTGGTTATCATGTTTTGTTTACATGGTAGATTATATTGGATGATTTTCTAACACACAACCACCCTTGCATGTTGTTGTTGTTAGGTGTCATCAAGTTGGTTTCAACGCACAGCAGCCCTATGTCCAAAAGAATGGACTACCACCTGGTCGTGCACCATCTTCACAACTGTCCCTGTACTTAAGCCCACTGTTAGAGCCATTGTCAAGTGCCTTTCTCTTTCTTGCTCCCACTACACTTTACAAAGCATGATATCCTTCTCTAGAGGCTTTCTCTCTCCTGATAATATAGCCAATAGTCACGCCATCCCTGGCTCTAAGGAACATTGTCTGTACTTATTCTAAGGCAGATTTAGTTGTTCTTTGGGCATAATACTTTGACTTTTCTTCTTCAGGACCATAATTCAAATCATGCGGTTAGCTACTGATCCAGTTGTGAGAATTTTGGGTTTTCTTTACAATGAGCTGTAATCCACACTCAAAGCTGCAAAATTTTTTCTTCGTCTGTAACTGCTTCAATCCCTCCTGTCATCTGTATCACAAGTTGTTAATAAGCTTCTTCCAGTAGTTATGCAGTATTCTTCATAAAACAGAACAGGGAATATTGTATGGTTTAAAACCATGGAAGGTGTGCCTTGGGGTTGTATCCTTTCACCACACTTATTCAGTCTGTATGCTGAGCAAGTAATGAGAGAAGTTGGATAATATAAGTGTGAAATCACTGCATACTTGGCATGAATTTTCAGTAATTATGATGCAGTGTTTAAAAATATTTTGTGGAATTCTGTGGACTTACAATTTGTTGAAAACTTTAGAATCTGTATTTGTAAGCAATATTGGCCAATATTATACTTTGAGATGTGGCTCGCATCAGTATATGATAGCATTCTTTGTCTCTCATGATGGCTTTGATAGTCCTACTAGACTAGAGAAAAAAATCCACAGAAACTCATGTGTGTGAGAGAATTTTAGACAAAGGGTAATTTTACATTAAGAAAGCATCCCAACCCAGTCTAGTCCAAGCCCGTAAGTCCAATATTAGCCCCTATGTCAAAAACCAATCTATAAAGTCCTCTTCAGACTCACAAACACATGCAATGATGCCGAATGCAGAATGATCACAAGCAGTGGGTAGAAAGTCTTTGGATCCAGTGGCGTTGTAAGCACCTCAGCGCTGGCAGGGGTCTCTCAGCAGCTTCTCCGGCTTCAGAGGTCTGGTGGCATCAGGGTAGGTCCACATGGCTGCTGCAGCTCAGGGCACTAGCTAGTTCCATGTGTCTTGTCAGCTGCAGTGTCTCCCAGGGAATGAGCAAAGAGAAAGTAGTGTCTCCCACCTCCAAGAAAGAAAACCGGATTCCCAGAATTCTCGGAAGGCCATGCCTACAGAGGCCTCAATCTTGATCGACAGGTCAGCCTCTATTACTTCACTTGTAATCCTCTCAAGTCCCAAACTGACACCAGACTATGTAACTACCACAATGGTTTTTTATTTGATACCTATTTTTCAGAAATTAATACTGTACATCCTGTTTTCTTCTATCACTAGCTCGATATATTTTTTCCCATCCTGTGAATTTGAGTCTGTTGTCTTTATAACCAAGGTGTGTTACTTCTAAGCAGCTTATCAATAGCTTGTATTTTCTTATCCATTCTGCTAGTCTGTCCCTTTCTGGTGAATGTAATCCATTCACATTCAATGTTGGTAACTACAAGTATGATTTTATTGCTGTCATTGTTAAGATTTTTACAATGGTGTTGATTTTTGTTCCTGGATTCACTTGTCAATTTTTTTCTTTGCTTTGTTTTTATCTAACTACTTAAGAGAATTTTGTTACTTCCTTTTCTTTTGCAGATGTTGCAACATTTTTGAGGTTTGTTTGCTTATTATTGTTTGCTTCCAAATTTTAAGACAGTTTGATGTCTTTTGTGAGTGACTATCTTGTCCATTCAACAGTTTATCTACTCTCTTCTATTTTTATTGTTGTCATCATTAAAGTATATTATCTGTGGTTCCTTATTTGGATTCATATGCTGTTGTTCCAATTTGTGTATTATTTAAGTAGGATGTTTCTCAATATCTTAAATGAAGATTTTAGGTTGCCATCTGTGGTTGTTGACGCTCTGCGCAATAAGTCCCTTTAGTTTTTATTTTTTCTAAGATTTGACTTGTCTTTATAAATTCCTTTAGATTCCCCTTGTCTGCAAATAACTTTACTTATCTCACATATTTGAGACATAATTTTGCCGGATATAGGTTTTTTTTTTAATTTTATGTGAGAGCTTGTCTTTTTAAAATACTTCTACTGGCATATTCTTGACATAGGATAAAATTTAACGTTTCAATCGTATTAAGAAGAGTTGCATCACAGTCAATTTCAGAACATTTTCTTCTTATACTCATTGTTGTTGGCTCTTCATTTACCCCTGTCATGCTCCTAAATAATCGTTAACTTAGTTACTGTCTCTGTAGAATACTTACCCTGGATTTCACATACGAAAAACCATACAAAACACAAACAAAAACCAACATCAATGACTGGACAAAGCATGGCAAACTTCAAGAGAAAACATTAAAATGTGAAACAACTTCAAAATCAATCAAAGATGAAATCAAATGATAAGCTATTACATTTCTACCTAATTACATTGGCCACAATCAACTTTACAATGACCTCTGTCTGACAGTAAGGCTATTCACGTCCCTCAACCACGGTCAAAGGAATCACCTGAGCTTGACATGGGGGGACCCTGCAAATGGACTTGGGGTTTCCACTGTCATCTAGAACCATCTGAAAACCAGGTGTTCACAATTTAAGCTCTGATATCATTTCCTCCCATTTTTTCTCTATTTTTTCTTTCTGGGATGTTTATCAAATGTAATTTTTTCCTTTTGATAGTGTCCATAGAATTCTTAAGTTATTTTCAGCATTTTTGGTCTTTTTTACAGTTTGATCTTCTTGTATTTTGGTCTCAAGAGATTTGTTTTGTACATCACTGATTGATGTTTCCCTTTTGTCAATTTTTGTTTTGTTCTTATTCTGTTTTGTTATCTAGTTCTAAAAGCTTAATGTTTGCCTTTTGAATTTCTATTTAGAGTTGTTGAATTACTCCTAGTTTTTATTTTGTCAGATTGATTTTATAGTGCTTTTCTGCATTTTCTTTTTTTTTTATTTCTCTCGAAAACTTTACTTCATTCATTTGAAGCTGCTGAAAATCATTTCTCCCTAAACTCCCTTATAGGAAGATCTAAAGATTTTCCCCCTCCTCTGTATCCATATCTGGGTGTATTCCACTCCATTGAACTGTTTTCTCATTTGTACCGTGCACAAAGGCTGACTGCTGCAGAGATACAGTTATTTTTATCTGCACCTTTGGCTGAACAGCAATGCCCACACACTTGTTGTAGACCCTAAAGACTAGAGGGAGGCCGCATGAGCCTATATTGATCAGGGTTCAATGACAGGAAACAAAGAAAATACTGTCCGTGTCAAGATCGTGGTTTTAAGGTCAACTATTGTGTTTTCAGGGAATTTAGCCAGTGATCAATACAGCAACACAAAGGAGGAAAGTGATCTCCAAGACACTGTCTGCTTACCTGCCCAAGCTATATTCTCTGACTCAGTGTATCAAAGCAAGGAATGGGATTTCTTTTCAATTACTCTCTTCTGGGTGGGATCTAACAGACAGGCACATTATGTCTCTCTGACTGTTGGGTCTGCAGAGATGAAATTCTAATTCCCCTATGCTAATTTCCCATGACACGAGTTCACCTAATTCTTCATAACCCCCATGGTTAATTCATACCCCTGGTATTCCAGGGATATTTTGCCACACTCTGTCAGTGTACTGCTGTAATGTTAGAAGCTATAGCACTGGTATTTCAAATGCCAGCAGGGTCACCTAAACTGAACACGCTTCAGTGGGGCTACCAGACAAAGAACAGGAATGAAGGACTCGGTTTCCCCACTTCAGAAAGAGCAACTGAAAACCTCATGCACAGCTTCGAAGCACTGTCAGATACTGAAGGCCGAATGTATGGAGCAGAATACTGCTGGAGATACTGTCAGACAATGGGTCCCTCTGATTGAAGGGTGTTCAAAACGTGACTGATTACTTTGAGTGGGACCCACGTCAGGTAAAGCCCGTGGAAGTGGTTCCTTCAAGGTTTCCATTTGCTGGTGAGGCATGACTCAGCATAAGGATAAACAGCTGCAAAAATATGCTAATGCTTGGAACTTGGATGTGTGAAGTATAAATTCAGGTAAATTGTACGTGATCAAAAATCAATGGAACACATAAAGATCAATATCCTAGGTATTAGTGACTTGAAATGGACCGGTATAGCCCATTTTTATCAGAATATAATATGATCTACTATACTTGGAATAACACAATCAAAAGAACGATTTAGCATTCACTGCAAAAACGACACTGTTAATCAACTTGATGTGTACTTTGCTGTAATAAGATTATATCTAGTGCCTTCGAGGAAATTCAGTCAATACAACTAGTATTCAAATTTAAACACCAACTACAAAAACTAGTGAATAATAAATTGAAGACTCTACCAATGAAGAAAGCCAAAAGTCATAAAAAGAAAAAGAAAACATCAAGTGGATGTCAGAAGAGACTCAGAAACTTGTCCTTAATTATAGACTAGCTAAAGCAAATGGAAAAATGATGAAGTCAAAGAACTGAATAGAAAATTTCAGAGGGCAGAGGGCAGCTCAAGAATATAAAGGCAAATATTATGAAATGTGCAAAGATCTAGAGTTTGAAAACCAAAAGGGAAATACATGCTCAGCGTTATCTCAACTTAAAAGAACCCAAGAAAAAATTAAAACCTCTAGTTCAAATATTGAAAGATTCTGTGAGCAAAATACTGAAGGATGCAGGAAGCATCATCAAAAGAATGCAGAAAGAATACACAGAGTCACTCTACCAAAAAGAACTGACATTACACCATTTCAGGAGGTAGCATATGCGTAAGAACCAACGGTGGCGAAAGAAGAAGTTCAAGATGCTTTGAAAACACAAACCAGTGGTTTCTGAAATTAATGAACTACCCATCGAATCACCTCGGTCATTTGATGAAGCACTAGTAGCACACTCGCCTATGCCAGGAAGTTTGGAAGACAGCTCCTTTGTCGATTTGACAGAAAGAACCTTACCTCTACCCATTCCAAAGAAAGAGGACCCAACAATGTGCTCAAATTCTCGAACAATACCATTGATATCACATGCAAGTACAATTTTGCTGAAGATCATCCAACATTGCAACAGCACATTGACAAGAAACTGCCAGAGGTCACAGACAAATTCAGAAGAGGTCAAGAAACAAGGTGTATTAATGCTGATATTAGATGGATCTTGGCTGAAAGCAGAGAATACCACAAATAGGTTTACTTGGGTTTTATTAACTATGCCAAGGATCCAACTGTGTGGATCATAACAAACTTAGAGTAACCTTGAGAAGAATGGGAATTCTGAACACTTCACTGTGCTCATGTGAGACTTGTACATAGATCAAAAGGCAGCTGTGTAAATAGAACAAGGGAATAGTGCATGGTTTAACACAGGAGAATTGTGCCTAGGAGTTGTATCCTCTCACCGTACTTGTTCAATCTGTATGCTGAGAAAATCATCGGAGAAATGGATTATATGAAAAAGAATAGGGCATCAGCATTGGAGGAAGGCTTATTAACAACCTTTCATATGCAGATGACACAACCTTGCTTGCTGAAAGCAAGGAGGACTTGAAGCACTTGCTGATTAAAATCAAGGATCCCTGCCTTCAGTATGTGTGTTAGGCTGGGCCAGCCAACTATGGGAATAATACAAGTCACTAGTTAACATAGCATGCTGCCAAGTGCCACAAAAGGCTATACTTTGGAGAAAACGTTTTCTAAATGGAATTCAATACACCTTTAAAGTACTAGAGCTCAGGGTTACTTTCACAGATTATCAATTTGTCATGTTTTAGTTTGATTTTTAACGACTGTAATTCACAAATAAACGACTTCTACTCATTTTTTAGAAATTAAATCAGACATGCAAATTAGACATGACCAGGCATTTTTCAGTAAGGAGTGAAATTTGATTAGGGAACACCTAGATATTCTTGTTTACACTTTCTGATTTTAAAAAATACCACATTTAAGTGCAAACTTCTTTTAGGGTTATGTGTTGTAAGAGACTGAAATGAAAAAGTTGAACAGAGAAAAGCAAGAGTTAAATAAAGGGTTTTAATGGAAACCATCTTAGTGATAGTTGTTGTAATTTATTTGAATAATGTACATGACACTGAATATTTAAGCTATAAACTACAATCAAGAAATTGTATTTCTAAACCTGTTAAGCACAACAGCTACTGTAAGATGGAAAGCAAAACAAGTTGCAATTTGTAAAACAACCACTAGATGGTAGTAATTACAAATAAATCTACATTTACCAACTCACTCAAAAGCTAGTTTAAGAACTATCAGGAAAAAAAAACCACCAAAGGTTAAAATTCTCATAATGCTCCTAACCTCAAGTAGATAGATTGGCTAAGTGCCTGCAACAATAAACTCACGTGTGAGAACATTTGTGAGGACGGCACCGACCAGGCAATGTTTTGTTCTGTCGTGCACAGGCTTGCTAAGGGTCAAAACCAACTCAATGGCATCAAACCACAAACACATTTTAATAACGTTTGTTTGAAATATTAGGAAAACAAGTATTTTGTAAACGAAATGTATAGGAAGCTTGTTAAATATTAATCATGGGCTATCAGTTGAACTACAACTGACAGACTAATAATATGAAACAATATTGAATTGTACCTAAAGAATTGTTTTATTCATGGTACCAAGCATATCTAAAAATTAAAATTTTAAAAGTATTTCAATATTTTCTGCTTCTCTGTATATAAATGTATTATGTGTGTATTCTAGAGAATTAAATTAGGTTTACATTGCTAATTTTAGCAATTTGAATAATTTATGAGTATCTCAATATCATTTAATAAATTTACTATGTACTGATACCTGTCTTAGGAATTAAAGCAATGAAGACTATAACTCAGTTTCCCTCAGGAAGGTTTTTTTTAACTTTATAAATTAAAATTTTTCAATATGCTCAAAAATATTACTGAGCTTGACCAAGAACTCACCATTTGCCCCCAGTTAATACTTATACTTTCAAACCTTTGTGTCTCTACGGTTGTATTGTTCTAATTGCCTACAATATTCCTTTCCGAGGCTTTTTCTGGCTTAAGGACATTCCTTTTATATGCTCCAATAGCACTGTCACTATTACAGTATTTCCTATATAAAATAATAGTCTGTGTAGACTTTAGATTGTCAACATCTAACATAATGAGTGCAGTGCGGTGATTTGCCTGATGCAGCTCTTCTAGCCAAAGTCTTGATAAAGTCCACCAAATGACTAGATTTGCCAGCAGGATCTGGGCAAGAGAAGTTAGGGGGTAATACTGATAGTAATATGACTCAGTCATGGGTGGTTATGAACAAGGATAATTGTGATTATAAAAACTTGAAATTCAAATGTTAGGATTGGTTGATTTTGCAATTCATCTGAGTACAAAATTAGTCCCATCTCAGAAGAATGAATGGGATGAGGTGGGAAGAGGAATCTCATTAGCATCAAGAAGAGCCAAGAGTGGAACACATCCTTTGGCTCCAGGTATCCCTGCACACTGAACATCCTTTAGGCAGGAAACAGCTGGGGCACCAGAGGAGCAGTAGGAGGACAGCAGAGAAGCGGGAGCAGCAGAGCGAGAAACAGCAGTCGGCTTCCCAGCCCAGAAAGCCAGTAAAACTGAGCATTAAGGTAATGAGTGACACACCCTCTGGATACTTGCCTCAAGCAGCTTTGTAGCCCTTGTATGAGTGGGGAAGAGGCCAAGATGCCGTATGGCTGAGGCACCAAGGAACAAAGAGAGGCAAGCCTGAGCAGAAGCCCTCCTGACTGAAAGAAGTGTATGCTAAGCATTCCTGATCTCAAATTGTAACCTATTAGCTTCCCTAATAAACCCCATAATTATGAGTATTGTCTTAGAGTTCTCTTGCCCATTGTGATGGATTATACAACGCAGCAGAAAAGGGCTTGGAAAGGATGAGAGGTATCAGAACTGGTAAAAAGATTAGAGGGTGGAAGCATATCTGACCTCTCTCACAGGAAGCAATTTTACGCTGATGTTGAGTTTGATTATATATCCTCCTTGTGAAGTCAGAGGAAATCAAACTTGGACCCCATTACACTCTTAAAATGATTGAAATATATGTATCCAATGAGTGTTTAATTGCCTCTGAAGTTTTTTTCTACATATGATCATACTTTGTGATAGTTGGATTTTTTGTGCCAACCTGGCACCTGTATGGAGGTAGCCTATTTGTCAGGTTGCAGCCTGGTGACATTCCTTTAAGTTGCACCTATAATATATGGCCCTCTAGAGGTGTCTACCTATCTGTATGACTGTCTCTATCTCCCTTCCTCCCTCCCTCCCTATCGGCTGGACGAGTATGCTGCTTAATCCACTTGCCCTGCCTCTTCACATGTGCTGTGCTACTTGTAGTCTGTGAAGCATTCTAAGTCACCTTGCTGAGCCAACCTTGGACTGAACTAACTGCTGGGCCGAGTTGTTCCACACTACAGCTTGCCGTGTCTGCTGCCTGCAGGCCGACTCCACTATCTTGTCATGCCTCCATTCGCTGCACCTCCAGCCAGCCACCTTGCACTGGTATGAGGCTCCACTGTGACTTGCTAGGCCACACTGCTCTATTGGCCTCCCCGACACTTCTCCATACTCATCTTCCTACTGTCTGCTTCCTTGGACCTTGGACCTCACTGCTTGAATAGGAAAGACTTATGAAAGTGCGTCAGACTGAGCTCTCCGTACTGCTGAGTGGATTCATTTGCTGTTATAATCCTTTTTCACTATATATACTTATCCACTAAAATATACAATCATAAGTGCCCTGGTATTTCTTCTCTAGAGAACTCTGCCTAATATATACTTATATCTATTAGTCCAATATCAGGAGTAATTTACATATAAAATCAAGGCAGACAAACTAAGACTATTTGCGTTTCTTCATTATATTGCTTTAAAACACATAAACAGGCAATACTTGCGAGGTATTTAAAAATTGAGAAAATGAAAAGTTACTTACTGAAAAACGCCAGCATAAAAATGCCATCATTACCCACTCTAAGTTGGTCTGCTTCACTGAAATCATCTCTTGGTTGACACTCTTCTTCTGGAATCTGTAAAATGTATTAGCAGAGATTATTTAAATATTATCATTTTACAATGATATATTGAGTACATCTTAAAAATTAAATATTAAATAAACATTAGCAAGTACTATTTTTCATGAACCTTTGAAAAAGTAAATTCGAAGGAATATAATCAAAAACCATTAGTGAACAATAGAATTATGCATAAGGATGCAAGAATTACCTTTTTGACACTAATGTAGTAGTGTGAAATGAAGAAACAGCAACTTTCTAGTGCTGATTGTACAACTCTTCTTGATTTGACTGAACCATTGCATTGTAGGGTATGTGGATGCTGAACAAATGAAACTGCTAAAATAAGAAACATCTTTCCTATATCAATGTGGGATTGTGCACTGGTGCTTGTAGAGTTGGTAGGTTGGCAATATTTATCAAAAATAAAATGTACACGTTTTCTACAGAACTCTACTATAAGAAAAGACATTTACACACATAAATGGAGACCACTCCGTACTCATGGAGAGGAAGAATTACCATCGCGAAAATGTCAGTATTATTCAAAGCAATCTATAAATACAACATCATTCCAAGCCAGCTTTCAATTTCATTTTTTTTTTCATGGAAAAATGAATCACTAACTTTATATGGAGAGAAAGAAACTCAGAATAAGGAAAGACCTTCTTAAGAAGAAGTACAAATTGTGCCCAGTCTGATGCCCTCCACACCAGGGCGAAACACAAAAGGAATACAACAGAGCAGCACAGGGAACAAAGCAACAAAGTCCCAAGGAATCCTGAAAATAAGACTTCAGACTCAGGGCTGGGCTTGGCACCTCATCAGACTTGATCGGAACACATACATAAGACTCAACATACAAACCTGGTACTACTTATACTCCACCACCCCCCTCTACCTTTTTTTTCTTTCTTCTTCCTTTTTTTCATGCCTGTCTACATAAGATAGGCAAGATAAACAATCCCAAGGAGAAAACAACAGGACTGATGGTTCCTGGGGACAGTGGAGAGAAGAGACCAGCACGTGATCTAAAATAGATGGGAAGGAGGGTATAGAATGCCTGGGGTGGGGTGGGGTGGGGTTAAGTGCAATGTAGCTGAGAGGAATCACTGAAAGACAAATGAAGGTCAAACATGATAGTGGGACAGGAGGAAAGTAAATGGAGAAAAGAACTAGGAGGCATGACATTTATAGAGGTTTAAACATAGGCATGTTTATATTAATATATAACAATAGCGTTATAGGTAAATGTACATATATTTATATTTTAATATCAAGGTAGCAGATGGACATTGGGCCTCTACTCAAACCCTCCCTCAATGCCAGGACATTGTTTTAAAACCTGGCATCCTGTGGCGCTCACCTTCCCAACAGAATCGGTGAAGTCCAAGTGGGTGCATAAGCAAATGTGAAATGAAGAAAGCTGATGGTACCTGGCCATTAGAATATCTTCTAAAGCATCTGGGGTCTTAAAGGCTTGAAGTTAAACAAGCGGCCATCTAGCAGGGAAACAACAAAACCCACATGGAAGAAACACACCAGCCTGTATGATCATGATGTGTCCATAGGATCAGGTATCAAGCATCAGAAGACTCAAAACAAACAGTCCCATCCATGCAAATAAAGGGGTTCGGCGTGGAGACCCACAGCCCATCTGTAGACAATTGTGTCTGGTAAAAACATGGACACTCTTCCCCCAGACTGAGTTTCCCAGAAACGGGCTAGTTCTGCGAACAACTGTACCCTCTGAAAGCACAAACTGCCCATATCATTGTTCCTAGAACCAGAACAGGCTGACCTTGTACAAAGAGCAAACAGTAACTTAAGCCACACTGAGCAAAACCGCACCTACGTTAACTCTCCAGAAGCTTCGGGGGTGGGGGTGGGGGTGGGGGTGGATAATAAAAAAAAAAACCCTCAAGCGCTCCCCTGTGGCGGCTTCCACAGCTTCACTTTACTGTGGGCTGTTGAACCCGTCTGCTTGTCCCCATAAAGCCTGCTTTTTAAATCAGTCCTCGGCAAGTATGGTCCGTCTCTTCTCGTTTCATGCCTCAGTTTACCTAACAAATTGGACATCCCCTCACAGAAGGGTTACAAGGAAGGGATAACAGCCACGGTGCAGTATAGCACTGACAAAACACACAACGCTCCTTTAGTTCTTTAATGCTTGCTTCTCTCCCTGTCACGCCCCCTCATTATCATGACCCCAGATCTACCTAATAAACCTGGCTATACTGGAGCATGTACACTGGTACAGATAGGGGCGCTCAACACCTGGAATCCAGAACATAGAAACCCCTCAGGAGCAAATAATGGGAGTAGCAATACCATGAGTGTAGGGGGAAGGAGGCAGGAGAAAGGGGGGCCCAATCACAATGATTGATATTTAATAGCCCCACCCCCACCTGGCACAAACAAAAATGTGGGTAATGGGAGACAACAGATGGTGTAAGATAGGAAAATAATAATTTATAATTTATCAAGGAGTCATGAGGGCGGGAGGGTGGGGGAAGGACGGTAAAAAGAGGAGCAAAAAGTAGAGCTGATACCAAGGGCTCAAGTAGAAAGAAAATGTTTGGAAAATGATGATGGCAACATATGTACAAATATCCTCAACAGAATGCATGTATATATGGATTGTGATAAGAGCTGAAAGAGCTCCCGATAAAATTATTTTTTAAAAGATATAAAACAGCAAAAGAGCATACAAATATATGCTCAACATCATTATTAGAAAAATGCAAATAAAAACTATAATATATTATTTATTAGTCTCTACCTGTTAGAACCTTAAAAATTAAGAAGGTTGGCCATCCCAAACATTGTCAAGGATATAGAACAAATGAAACTTTCATACACAAATGTTTTAGGGACTACAAAGTGGTAAAACTAATTTAGAAATAATATTGGCAATTTCTGAACATTTTAAACATCCACCTACGCCAAAATGAGGTATTTCCCCAAAGGAAATGAAAATGTAGGCCTATACCAAGACGTTCACATCATCGTTACTGAAATGATAAAATGCTTTAAATGTTCCAAATGTTCACCAACTGGCAGAGGAATAAAAAACGGTATATTCTAAAATAATATTTAAATATGAAAAAACAAAAAAGTACAAATTAAAAAGCCTCTCACTTCCAACCCTCAATACCACAGCAGTTGTTTAAAAAGTTTTGTTCTGAAACAATGATAGACACATAGACCAATGGAACTGATTAAAAATCCCAGACATAAAATTCATCCACCTAAAACACTTACTCTTCTACAAACAAAACATCAAATGAGAGGTAATCTCTTCAACAAATGGTGTTTGCAAAATCTGCAGTACTTTCAATAATAAAAAGATAAATAACCCATTTTTAAATGGGCAAAGGGCATGAACAGATAGCTCATTAAAGATAACATCCAAATAGCTAACCAAACATAGGGAAATGCTGAGTGTCACTAGCCCTGTGTAGGTGAAGGACATGAGCTGATTTCCATATATAGTATTTCTCTGTAACACAGACGTTGTCTCATTGAGCTTCCATGTTGAGGTGGTGCCGGCAGAGGTTCAAAGGAGCTTAGAGCGCTGCTCAAACTGGCACAGCTAATCGAGTGATGGTAAGGACTGAATCTAGGACACTAATTTTCTTTCCACACAATCGTGGTAGCTTCACTAAGAGTGTCAAGTTTCCTTAAAGAAAGATTTTTGAAGCTATTTGGTCATTTATTTGCATGCTAGAATTCCTTAAGTTTTGCAACCCTGTAGCCCAGGCAAACTTAAACATGGCAAACTTAATAACTGCCAAAAATTAAATATACAGTAACAAAAATGAATAGAATTTGAAATTAGTTCAAGAAATAAACATTAAAATGCACTATGAGCAAAACAAATAGGCTGTCAATATGATGGCAAAATATAGCTATATTATATTCCTTTAAAAATTCAGTTCATAGATTTTATCAAAGAAGATGATTTTTTTAAACATTTTATTAGGAACTCATACAACTCTTATCACAATCCATACATACATCAATCGTATAAAGCACATCTGTACATTCTTTGCCCTCATCATTTTCAAAGCATTTGCTCTCTACTTAAGCCCTTTGCATCAAGTCCTCTTTTTTCCCCTCCCTCCGTGCACTACCCTCCCTCATGAGCCCTTGATAATTTATAAATTATTATTTTGTCTTATCTTACCCTGTCCGGCGTCTCCCTTCACCCCCTTTTCTGTTGTCCGTCCCTCAGGGAGGAGGTCACATGTAGATCCTTGTAATCGGTTCCCTCTTTCTAACCCACTCACCCTCTACCCTCCCAGTATCGCCCCTCACACCCCTGGTCCTGAAGGTATCATCCGCCCTGGATGCCCTGTGCCTCCAGCTCCTATCTGCACCAGTGTACATCTTCTGCTCTATCCAGACTTGCAAGGTAGAATTCGGATCATGGTAGCTGGGGGGAGAGGAAGCATTTTAGGAACTGGAGGAAAGCTGTATTCTTCATCGGTGCTCCATCGCACCCTGACTGACTCATCTCCTCCCCTAAACCCCTCTGTGAGGGGATCTCCAGTGGCCAACAAATGGGCCTTGGGTCTCCACTCTGCACTTCCCCCTTCATTCACTATGGTAAGATTTTTTTTCCTGATGATACCTTATACCTGATCCCTTCGACGACACCTCGTGATCGCACAGGCTGGTGTGCTTCTTCCATGTGGGCTTTGTTGCTTCTGAGCTAGATGGCCACTTGCTCAACTTCAAGCCTTTAAGAACCCAGACACTATCTCTTTTGATAGCCGGGCACCATCAGCTTTCTTTGCCACATTTGCTTATGCACCCATTTGTTCTCAGCGATCATATCATGGAGGTGTGCAGCCAATGATATGATTTTTTGTTCTTTGATGCCTGATAACTGATCCCTTCAGAACCACGTGATCACACAGGCTGGTGTGTTTCTTCCATGTGGGCGTTGTTGCTTCTGAGCTAGATGGCCGCTTGTTTATCTTCAAGCCTTTTAAGACCCCAGACGCTATCTCTTTTGATAGCCGGGCACCATAAGCTTTCTTCACCACATTTGCTTGTTAACTCACTTTGGCTTCAGCAGTTGTGTCAGGAAGGTGAGCATCACAGAATGCCAATTTAATAGAAGGAAGTATTCATGCATTGAGGGAGTGCTTGAGTAGAAGCCCATGGTCGTTCTGTCACTTTAATACTCAACCTATAAATATAGGGACTTAGATCTATTTCCCCATCCTCATATACATATTTGCATGTACATGTCTTTGTCTAGACCTCCATAAATGCTCTTTGCCTCTTAGCTCTTTCCTCCATCTCCCTTGACTTTCCTCCTGCCTCACTATCATGCTCCGTCCCCACCTGGGTTACAGCTATGCCTCTTCTTTACGTTACCTTACCCTTGATCATTCCCTACCAGGCCTGCCACTCCCACCTCACCACTAATTTGGATCCCTTGTTATTCCCTTGCCCCTGGGTTTGTTAACACCACTTCCTTACCCCCCACCTCCCCTATCCCTATATCATATTCCTTTAAAAATTCGGTTCATAGATTTTATCAAAGAACATGATTTTTAAAAAGATATATGCACAAAGATGTAAAGAAAACATTTGCTACAGAGAAAATTCACTCAATTATTAAAATAATACTTTTTCATATAAAACACTAAAGTTAGTGATGGCAGGAGCAGACTCACATGGGAGCCAATCAAAAAGGCAGAGAAAAGAAAGAAAGAAATACAAACAAACATGGGTAGCAGGATAACTAGGCACTAACCCGCCCAAGGGGAGGGTATAGTTTATATCTCCACAGGAGAAGGGTAGAAAGATCAGACTTCAACTCAGTGTGCCAAGACATGTATGCAACATACTGTCATGAAGCAGCAAGGCTGGCCCCAATCCCAACTACGTGGACATCCCCACCCCCACGCCCAGAAGAATGCACTCCAGAGGACAGCACTGAGAGGGGCAAATCTGATCAAACACATCTGATCAGTAAACTAAGAGGGAAGGAGAGAGAGAGTGGAACACATCCTGGCCCACTAAGCCCCAAGGATGATCATTTCTGCTCAGAGCAGCCAATGTACAGAGAGGACCATATAGTGCTCCCCACCATGAAACAAGATGTCCCTCACGGACCCATAGCTCTACAAGGAACAACCACAGGAAACAGTGCAGGAATTGTGCCCGATCTGACCCTATCACAGTGTTAGGGGTGAAACACTAAGGGTCTTCAACAGAGCAGCAAGGGGAGCAACGCAATAAAGTCCCAGAGGAATTCCCAAAATAAGACTTTGGGGCCAGGACACGGTACCCCATCAGACTCTACCAGAAAACACTAAGGGCAACAGACCTGGAACTATTTATAGGATTTTCTTTTTTGTTGTTCGTTTTGTTGTTGTTTTGTTCTGCTTTGTTTTGTTTTGTGCTTATTATGTTTTTTATAGGTCTATCTAGATAAGATAGGCAGGATAAACAATCTGGAGGAGAAAACAACAGGACCAACGGTTCTGGGAGGCACATGGGAGAGAGGGAGATGGTAAAAATAAAAGAGGATGTCAACAAACCAAGGGACAAGGAAACAACAAGTGATTTAAAATCAATGGCAAGGAGGGCATAGGATGCCTGGTGGGGCTTAATCAAGTGCAATGTAGCCAAGAGAAATTATTGAAAGCCAAAGGAAGGTCGAACATGACAATGGGAAAAGAGGAAAGAAAAGGAAATAGAAGAAAGGACTAAGAGGTAAAGGACATTTATAGAGGTCTAAATACAGATATGTACATATGTAAACATATTTATATATAAGAGTAGGGAAATAGATCTATGTACATATGTTAAATATTAAGGTACAGATGGACATTGGGCCTGTACTCAAGTCCTCCCTCAATGCAATAACACTTTGTTCTAATAACCTGGCATTCTGGGATACTCATTTTCCCTGACACGATCACTGAAGATAAAACGGGTGCATAAGCAAATGTGGTAAAGAAAGCTGATGGTGCCTGGCTATAAAAAATATATAGCATATAGGGTCTTAAAGGTTTGAAGGTAAACAAGCGGTCATCTAGCTGAGAAGCAACTAAGTCTACATGAAAGAAGCACACCAGTCTGCTTCTGAAAAATCCGCCAACCCCCCTGCCTAAGGATCACAGTAGTCTAAGGCGCAATCAGTCATGGCTTGCTGCAGACGAGGCATCAGTTTGTTCTGTTGTGCCTGTGCAGTGAAAGCTAACAACATGTATGATCTGAGTAGAGCATCAAGGTAGCTTTATTCAATTTGGTGTTGATGGGATAGGTATAAGGCATCAAATACCCAGAACCAAAAATCATATTGATGTGAATGAGGGGAGGGCGGAATGGAGACCCACAGCCCATCTGTAGACAATTGGACATCACCTTACAGAAGGACCTCAAGGAAGAAATGAGCCAGTCAGGATGCAGTATAGCACTGTTGTAACATACAACTTCCCTCTAGTTCTTTAATGCTTGCCCCCACCACTATGATGACCCCAATTCTACCTTACAAATCTAGCTAGACCAGAGCATGTACACTGGTACAGATAAGAGCTGGCAACGCAGGGAATCCAGAACAGATAAACCCCTCGGGACCAATAATGAGAGTAGTGATACCAGGAGGGTAGGGGGACGATGCGGGAAGAAAGGGGGAAACAATCACAATGAGCAACATAAAACCTCCTCCCGGGGGGAGAACAACAGAAAAGTAGGTGAAGGGAGACAGCGGTCAGTGAAAGACATGAAAAAAAAATTAATTTATAAATTATCAAGGGTTCATTATGGAGGGATGGGGGGTAAGCTGATACCAAGGACTCAGGTAGAAAGAAAATGTGTTGAAAATTAATGATAGCAACATATGTATAAATGCGCTTGACACAATGGATGGATGGATGGGCTATAATAAAGAAACTATATCTTCTCTTAATTTCCTGTGCTACAGAGAAAAAAACAACCCTACTTATTATCATTTATTAAATACAAAAAAATATATCACAATTATTTCTAGGTGCTAGAAATATAAATACAAGTACTAGAAATATGAAGTTGCTCAAAATTTATCAAGTACTATTTATTATGGTTAAAAGCAAGTTACTAAAATAATCTATGGTGAGTTAACTGAGAAACAAATGATATGGTTATAAAGAGGACCCTAATTGGCCTTGTTCTAACCAGACATATTCCAAGTTTTATAAAGTCACTGAATTCAAATACTTTTTCACACAAATATTAAAAATGAGTCATTTGTTTCTATATATCTATTTAATCATTCTATAGCCTCTTGGCAAACCTACATATAGAAACACATAATAGAAAGAAAGCACTTTCCTATAAGAAGTACTAGGTAGGGAAGGGATAAAATGGTAGCACGTCAGGTTTTTATCCAAATTGAATAAAGCTACCTTGATGCGCTACTCAAACCATACATGTTGTTAGCTTTCACTGCACAGGCACAACAGAACAAACCGATGCCTCGTCTGCAGCAAGCCATGACTGATTGCGCCTTGGACTACTGTGATGCTTAGGCGGGGGGTGGGTGGCGGATTTTTCAGAAGCAGATCATCAGATCACTTTTCCTCGTCCATCTTAGTTTGGAAGCTCCACTAAAAATTGTCAGTTGCACATAAGGTCCATCACAAACCCAGGTTTCCTACATGGACGGGGAGAATTCTACCACTGAACCACAAAAGCAAGATCTAATATCCACTACATTTTCTTTAGAGTTCTGCCCTACATATGAAAACTAGGCAGTAGACGATACAAGACCCACAACATACATCCTTTAAATATCTTTTACCATTTCCAAAATCTCTTAGACACACCTGGAAGAAAGAATTGTTAACCTTCAATGTATTCAAGTATACACAGCACATACAACCATAGACGTACTAAACAACCTAGAGTTGATTCACACTTCATAGACTCCCCACTTCACACCGCTCGCACCCTAACATCAAAAATTCTATTGACATGCTGTATGAGGAAGTTTCAAAAGAGTCTGCGGGAATTTTTCTTAATCTTTTAATTATATTTTCTATAAACTTATTGATGTCCCTTCAACGTTATGCCACTTATTAAATAGAGACTTTCCCCAAGATCACAAAGATATTAAAAAGTAAATTTGAGGTTTACTGTCTTTCTCTAATGGCAAAATTGTGTCCAAAGCTATTTAATATTTAAAGTTTTGACACTGGTGTGTGTGTGTATGTGTGTGTATGTGTGTGTGTGTGTGTGTGTGTGTGTGTGTGTGTGTGTATGTTTGGGGTCAGGGGAGAGAAGGAAGCAGGAATGAAAGGAGTTGTAGTGATGGAAGAAAATCACTCAGGAAAAACTCAGTTACCAGATAATTTATCTAGTCACTGGTCTCAGATCAAAGAATGGCAAGAGTATATGTAATGCATAGAAATACATCTTCCTCCTGGCTCTGTGTGAAATGCAAAGTTTTGTGTCATTTTCATGAATAACATGGGATAAATCTAGGGTGCAGCAACAGCATTTCTAAAAATCTGAGGCAGACAGATTTTTAGCAACCTGCTTATTGCCACCCTGACATATAAATATAAATAATATAAATATAAATAATTTCACCCTTTTACCTGACTATAAAACCACACACCAGTATCTCGTTGACCCCCCACAAGCGAGATGCTGTCGGCAGGTCTCCATCAAGTCAGTTTTGACTCAGAGTCCATGTGACACTGGGAAGTCCTTTAGTTAGTAGCACCATCACTCCTTTCAGCAAAATGAAATTAACATACATGTTCATTACTGATTCTTTTTTTAAAAAGAAAGTGGCAAGTACAATCTTTAACCATCATTCAAACATTCCAGAGTAGGGTATGCTAAATAATAATTGACAAAAATTATTTGAAGTCTTCCCAACTTAGCAATACTTTCCTGCTCTGTAGTTCCTGATCTACCTTGAGTTCATCCAGTGAGTCACTGAATTGCTTATGCTACTTTATGAAACCTGAATTAAAAAAAGGGATCAGTATTTATTGTGGTAAACAATAACATCTAAACTATATACAGAGGGAAATGAAAACATGAACAGTGAGCAATCAATGGGTATTAGGTCCATTTGAAGAAAAACTATTGAGGTCGGCTAACTTGTCAGTGAGTTAGAAGGATAGGGGGTGGGATGGTGTGGCAGTTACATAATCTCCTGTCAACATGGGAAGGGGTGGAATCTAGCCTGTCAATCAGGTCACAGCCTGATGACCTCATTTGGAGGTGTAACAGAATTAAATAGATGACTAGAGTCCAAATACACACACTCTCCCTGCAAGATATTCCTGTTGACAAGCCACATGGAGCTAAGCTGATGGAGCGAGAGCCCAGGAGCTGGAGGAGTCATGTGGAACTCCAAGCCATCACTGAGATGCTTCCACTACCACTGGCCTTTCCACCCACTGGCCTGTGATCTTTCTGCATTCAGCATCATTGCATGTGCTGCATGAGTCTGAAGAGGAATTTATAGACTGGTATCGGACATATGGGCTATTATCAGAACGGCCTATGATGTTTTCTTAATATTCAATTACTCATTGATATAAAGCTCTCTCTTGCACACAAGTGTCTCTAGATTTATTTCTGTCGTAAACCTTACTAACAAAGAGGGTCAAAGTGAAATCCTTGAAATCAAGATTTAGAAAGTGGTAATGATAAGTCTAGGATAACCAAAGCTGCGATAGACTGCAAGAAAGATCACTAAAAAGGAAGTCAAAGAATTTGAGAGGGGAAGCTTACCTAAGAGAAAGCTGCTTTGAACAAAATGGAATGTATTCAAACTAATCTAGAGCCACATATATACTTTTAAATAAACAGACTGTTTATTTTATTACATGTAACCCAATGCTGTCAAGTCTATTCCAACTCATAGCTACCCTTATATATATGAGGTACCCCCCCAAAAAAGGTTTTTTTTCAAAGCTATGCATTTAAATGTTTTTACAAAGCAACTTTTATCACCTTCAAAGTATTCTCTATTACACTTAATACACTTGTCAAATCTGCAATTCCATTCTTAAGAAACATTTTGCAAATTCATCTGTTTGGATGGCTGATGGTACCTCCCTCGTTTTTCTCATCTCTTCTACATCCTCAAATCCCTGTTCTTTCATGTCCCTATTCACTTGGAAACAAAAAGAAGTCAAACAGAGTCAGGTCAGTGAGTAAAGTGTGTGGGGCTGGTTTTTGCCAAAGACTGGAGCACTGAGATGGCTGCGTGAAGAAGTGCATTGTTGGTGGGGCAAAACCAGTCACCACCTGCCACAAATCAAGCCTCTTTTGTCCCACACGGTTATGCAATCTTTTCAGAACCTCTAGATAGAGAGCTTGATTAACAAACAGTCTGACCTGTGGAACAAACTGCAAATGCACTACAAGTTGACATTTTTGTCCCTTCGGGAAGTTGATGGATCCCAAGAACAAGGTTCAACATTTCACCTTTCTTGAAACGAAAAAACCACTCATTTACACTTGATTTTTTTTTTAACCCTAAAAGCACTGTCCTTGTAAGCTGTGTTCAACATCACAACAGTTTCTCTTTGACATTTTTCCTAAGCAGGAAACAAAATCTCATAGCTGCATGCTGTTCTCTTAAATTGGCCATTACAAAAAATGAGTTTTAAGTATAGCAAAACTGCTTTTACAAAAACACTCACTGTGATCACAGAGAACCTTCCCTGGCAACCACACTGGGTGCACTAACTCAGAGCAAGTTGCTTAAAGCTTCACTACTAGGAAAAATTGGGTACTACCAAAGCTCTGCTCTGCCCAGTCTATTCCAATTTGGGGAGTGGGGGAGATATCCCCTCATATATAGGGTGTCTGACACTATAAATCTTTATGGGAACAGACAACTTCATTTTTCTCTTATGGAAAAGCTGGTGACTGAACTGATGATCTCTTGTGGTTAGTATCTCAATGCTGAATGTTGCACATATTGATAAAAAATATGATCAAAAACAGCTAAATTTTCTTACTCTTTGAGGTGTTTCTGCTGCTGCAGCTGCCATGGCATCAGCTTTAGCCTTCTCAGCTTCATCATATGTAGGTAGAGAGGTAGCAACACTGTAGGGAGGTGGCACAGGATAAAATTCATTATAAACTTCTGAATCTGAAAAAAGGAAAAAGATAAGCATTTACAAGAGTTGACATTATTGCTACATAGTATAGTAAGCTATTAATTTATAAAAGACTGTTTTTATTGTAATCCTATATGTTATAAAGTTTAAACTCAAAACAATAAATACTACTGAGTCAATTCTGACTCATAGCAACCTTATTATATATTGTTTCGAATACTTCAACTCTTTACAGGAACAAGTAGTATCATGTTTGTCCTGTGGAGCAATTGGTGGGTTTGAACCATAGACCTTGCAGTTGGCAGTGCCACCAGGGCTCCATTCCTGTTATATGTAGTTTATAATCCTACCTCCTGTACCCTTCTAACCCTTATATATCCTTATAATCTTACTTAAATCCTATGGTATTTTTTCCTCACATGACACAAACAAGGGCTTTATATGCCTATTAAACTAGCCCCAGGCATTTCTTATTTTATTTTCTTGTTTTGAATATACACAGTAAAACATATACTAATCAAACCACTTTTACATGCACAACTCTGTAACACTGATTAAATGAAGCTCTGATACCATCTCAACCTACTTTTCCATTAACATATACTCAAACACCTTAAGATTTTATCTAAGTTCCAAATTAACTTTTCAAGTTATTGTTGTCACTTTGATCCTACCCACTAGGTGATCCTTAAAAGAGCAAGTTTAATGTAGATTTTTTTTTTTCATTAGTTAAGCTAACCTGTTTGGTGTGAAAATGACTTCAGGGAAATACCCAAGGAAGAATGTGTTCAGACCTACAGCACACACAATGAAGAAGAGGAAGGAGTAGAGTAATATGTTCCCAAAAATGAAGGAAAACAGCTCAAACCCAAGAATATTACATCCAGCCAAATTATCTATTAAAATAGATGGAGAAGTAAGAGTCTTCCCAGACAAGGAAAACTTCAAAGAATACATAAAAATAAACCCAACCCATAGCCGATCCAGTATGGGCAGAAGATCAACACTCACAGAGCGCAAGTAAGAAACCGTCACATAGAACTCCACCCAGAAAGCAACAAAGAGAAAACAGCCCCCAAGATAGCATTAGCTCAATAGTGGAAAGAAGGCAAGAATGAACCACACACACAACACAAACTAAGAAGATAGTTAGGAAAACACCCAACACAAAAAGTGAAAGATGACATCACAGAGTCCATCGATGGGTAACACTGAATATCAATGGGATGAAATCGGGCATTAAAAGGCAGAGGCTAAGAGATTTCATTAGAAAACATAACCCATCCATCTGCTGCCTACAGGAGACACATCTCAAGCTTGCAGACGAAACAGGTTGAGAATTAATTGCTGGAAAAAAATATACCCAAAAAATGGCAATGCAAAAAAAAGCAGACCTAACAATCTTAATCTCTGACGAAATTGAACTCAAGATACAAGCCATAACAAGAGACAAGGAGGGGCACTATAAAATGCTCAAGGGAACAGTAGACCAAGAACCAGTGAGCATAATCAACAAGACCTGTGAAACTTGTAAAGCAAACACTCCAAAAGATGAAAAAAGAAACCACAGGCTCAACATTTATAATAGGTGACTTTAATACATCACTCTCTGAAAAATACAGACCAAGAGATAACCAACCAAAAAATCCCCTGGGGCCAAATGGCTTCACAGGAGAATTCTACCAAGCATTCAAGGAAGAACTAACACCAATCCTACACAAACTCTTCCATGACATAGAAAAAGACAGAAAACTCCCAAACTCTACGTATGTGAAGCTAGTATAAATGTGAAACCTAAAGCGGGCAAGAATCCCACAAAAACTAAGAACTACAGACCAATATCCCTAATGAACATCGATGCAAAAATCCTTAACAAAATCCTGGCCAATAGAATACAACAGTGTGTATAAAAAAAAAACAACAATTCACCATGACAAAGTGGGATACAAATCAAGGAAGCAGGGATGATTCAACAAACAAAAGACCATCAGTATGTATGATTGACATGAAAAATTCTAAGAACCACATGATACTATCGATAGAATCGGAAAAAGCATTCTAGAACATCTAACACCCAATCTGTTTAAGACATTCCAGAAGATAGGAACGAAAGGAAAATTCCTCAATATGATACAAGCTATATACGAAAAACTAACAGCCAACGTGGTAATCAATGGAGAAAAGACAAAAACAATTCCATTGGAAAAGAGTGTTAGACAAGGCTACTCCTTGTCCCCACTCCTATTTAACATCATACTGAAGATCCTAGATAACAACATAATACAAAGAAAGGACATCAAAAGTATTCAGCTGGGTAAAGAGGCAAAACTATTATTACTCACCGATGATATTTTTGTTGCTGTTGTTTTAGTTTTTGTTTGTTGTTGGTTTTTAATCATTTTATTGGGGGGCTTGTACAATTCTTATCACTATCCATACATCCATCCATTGTGTCAAGGGCATATGAACATTTGTTGTCATCATCATTCTCAAAACATTTGCCTTCCACTTGAGCCCTGAATATCAGCTGCTCGTTTCCCCCTCCCTACCCACTCCCCCCTACCTCATGAACTCTTCATAATTCATAAATTATTATTTTGTCATGTTACACTGTCCGATGTCTCTCCCAGCCCTTTTTTTTTTTTTTACATTAGGGGCTCATACAACTCTTATCACAATCCACACATATACATACATCATTCTTTGCCCTAATCACTCTCAAAGCATTTGTTCTCCACTTAAGCCCTCTGCATCAGGTCCTCTTTTTTTTCCCCTCCCTCCCTGCTCCCCCATCCCTCATGAGCCCTTGATAATCCACAGATTGTTGTTTTGTCATATCTTGCCCCATCCGGAGTCTCCCTTCCCCCCCTTCTCTGCCATCCATCTCCCAGGGAGGAGGTCACATGTGGATCCTTTTAATCAGTTCCCCCTATCTAACCCACTCACCCTCCACTCTCCCAGCCTCGCCCCTCACACCCCTGGTCCTGAAGGTATCGCCCACCCTGGATTCCCTGTGCCTCCAGCCCCCATATGTACCAGTGTACAATCTCTGCCCTATCCAGTCCTGCAAGGTAGAATTCGGATCATGGTAGTTGGGGGGAGGAAACATCCAGGATCTGGGGGAAAGCTGTGTTCTTCATCGGTACTACATCGCACCCTGACTGACCTGTTTCCTCTCCTAAACCCCTCTGTGAAGGGATCTCCAGTGGTCGACACTTGGGCCTCGGGTCTCCACTCTGCATTTCCCCTTCATTCACTATGGTGTGTGTGTGTGTGCATACACACACACACATTTTTTTTTTTTTGCATGATGCCTTATACCTGGTCACTTTGGCACCTCGTGATCGCACCGGCTGGTGTGCTTCTTCCATGTGGGCTTTATTGTTTCTGAGCTAGATGGCCGCTTGTTCACCTTCAAGCCGTTAAGACCCCAGGCGCTATCTCTTTCGATAGCCGGGCACCATCAGCTTTCTTCACCACATTTGCTTATGCACCCATTCGTCTTTGGCAATCGTATCATGGAGGTGTGCAGCCAATTATATGATTTTTTGTTCTTTGATGCCTGATAACTGATCCCTTTGGGACCACGCGATCACACAGTTTGGTGTGTTCTTCCATGTGGGCTTTGTTGCTTCTGAGCTAGATGGCCACTTGTTTATCTTCAAGCCTTTAAGACCCTAGTCACTATCTCTTTTGATAGCCAGGCACCATCAGCTTTCTTCACCACATTTACTTGTTCACCCGCTTTGTCTTCAGCAGTTGTGTCGGGAGAGTGAGCATCATAGAGTGCAAATTTAATAAAAGAAAGTATTCATGCATTGAGGGGGTGCTTGAGTAGAGGAGCCCAAGGCCTTTCCGCCACCTTAATACTAAACCTATAAATATAGACACATAGATCTATTTCCCCATCCTCATATATATATTTCCATGTACATGTCTTTGTCTAGACCTCCATAAATGCCCCTTGACTCCCAGCTCCTTTCTCCATCTCCCTTGACTTACCTCCTGCCCCACTACCATGTTCCGTCCCCACCTGGGCTACAGCTATACCTCTTCTCTACGCAACCTTACCCTTGATCGTTCCCCACCAGGCCTGCCACTCCCCCCTCACTATCATTTTGTCTCCCAGCCCTCTTCTCTGCTGTCCATCCCCCAAGGAGGAGGTTATACGTAGATTCTTGTAATCAGTCCCCCTTTTCTATCCTACATTCCCTCCAACCCTCCAGGCATCACAACTCTCATCACTGGTCCTGGAGGAGTCATCTGTCTTGGATTCTCTGTGTTTCCAGTTGTTATCTGTACCAGTGTACATCCTCTGGTCTAGCTGGATTTGTAAGGTAGAATTGGGATCATGACAGTGGGCGGGGGGCAGCGCAGGGAGAGAAGTATATAAGAACTAGAGCAAAGTTTCATCATTGCTACCCTGCACCCTGACTGGCTCATCTCCTCCCCACAACCCTTCAGTTAGGTGGTGTCTGGTTGGCTGCCGATGGGCCTTGAGTCTCCACTCTGCACTCACCCCATTTACAATGATATGATTTTTTGTTCCTTGATGCTTGATACCTGGTCCCTTCAATAGCTCGTGGTCACACGGCTGGTGTGTTTCTTCCATGTGGGCTTTGTTGCTTCTGAACTAGATGGCCACTTGTTTATCTTCGAACCTCCAAAACCCCAGACGCTATATCTTTTAATAACCGGGAACCATAAGCTTTCTTCACATTTGCTTATGCACACGTTTGTCTTCATTGATCGTATCAGGGAGGTGGGCACCCACTGATATGATTTTTAGCTCTTTGATGTCTGATAATGGTCCCTTCTACACCTCATAGTCAGACAGGCTGGTGTGCTTCTTCCATGTGGGCTTTCATGTTTCTCAGCTAGGTGGCCGCTTGTTTATCACTGACGATATTATTTTATACATCGAAAAACCCCAAAACTCCACAAGTGGAGTGTTGGAAGCAATAGAGCAATATGGCAGTGGCAGAATACAAGATGAACAATCAGAAATCTATTTAACTGCTATACACATGAGACGAGATCACAAAAGAGGCAATTTAAAAGGTAGTACCTTTTACAATAGCCAAGCACAAATTGAAATATCTAGGGATATACCTGACTAAAACAATGAAATATTTGTACGACGAAAACTACAGAACACTATTACAAGAAACCATGAGTGACCTCAACAAATGGAAGAATATCCCATGCTCCTAGATTCAATATGGTAATGATGACAGTTCTGCCCAAGGGACTATGTAAGTTTAATGCAATCCTGATTCAATTACCCTCATCTTACTTCAAAGAAATGGGAAAACTGATAGATAACCCAATTCATATGGAGAGAGAAGCCCCGAATTAGCAAAAACTCGTCAAGAAGAAGGACATAGTGGGTGGGGCTTGCTTTACCTGACTTCAGCACATATTATACAGTCACAGTAGTCAAAACAGTGTGGTACTGGTATAAGGACAGATATTCAGACCAATGGAAAAGAGCTGAAAACCCAGAAATAAAAACATCAGCATAGAGACAGCTAATCTTTGATAAAGGCCGAAAAAATATCAAATGGGAAGTGGATGCCCTCTTCAATAAGTGATGCTAGAAAAAATGGTATTACCTGCAGAAAAATAAAGCGAGACCCTTACCTCACTCCACACACAAGAATAAACTTAAGGTGGATCACAGACCTTAAGGTAAAAGTCCAAGCTAATAGGGCCATCAATGAGGGAATTGGGACGAACCTGAGAACCTTGGCACAAGGAATACATAAGATATCAGAAATAGGGAAGGATACAAATACAGAGGAGTCACAAATTGACAAGTGGGATATACTGAAGATAAATCATCTGTGTACATCCAAAGAATTCACCAAGAGAATACGAAGAGAGCCCACAGACTGGGAAAACATCTTTAGCAATGACACATCAGACAAAGGTCTTATTGCTAAAATGTACAATACTTTACGAGCTTACAATAAGAAAAAAGCTAACTGCCCACTGAGGTGAGCAAAAGACCTGAACAGAAGTTTCAGAGGGGCAGAAATCCAAATGACCAATAAACATACGAGAAAATGTTCCCGATCATTAGCCAAAAGAGAAATGCAAATCAAAACAACAATGAGATACCACCTAACACCCTCAACGAAGGCCCAATTCAAAAAATCAGAAATCAACAAGTGTTGGAGGGGTTTGGGAGAGATAGGAACTCTTGTCCACTGTTGTTGGATGTGGAGGTACATACAGCCATTATGGAAATAGATTTGGAGATATCTAAAACAGGTGGAGATTGAGCTACCACAAAATCCAGCGATCCCTCTAGCAGGCATACACTCAGAAGAGGCAAGACACAAACCATGGCCAGACATCTGTGCTCCAATGTTCATCAAGGCACAATTCACAGTTGCAAGGAGTTGGAAACAACGCACATTTCCTACAATAGACAAATGAATAAAAAACTGTGGTACATACATACAATGGCGCATCCCTAAATAGCAGCGATGAACGCATGAAGCACATGGCTATATGGGAAGAACTGGAGGAAATCATGCTAAGTGACGTAAGCCAAGCACAAAAGGACAAATACATGAGTCCGCTGAGGTAAGCTAAAATAAATGGATTCTTGGGAAAAAGCTACTATATCCATACATCCTGGGGTGAGGTCCAGTAACTACGACAGAGGCCAAACAATCAAGGGCAAGATACATACGGCAGCCACTAAATCAGAGGGAAAAGGAAAGAAAAAAAAAAGACATGGGGGTGGGGGAGGTCAGGACATTAACCCACCCAAGAGGAGGGTATTGTTTATATCTTCACAGGAAAAGGGAGACCAGGCTTCACCCTCACGCGCCAAGACGTGGATACCAGCATGTACCAGGGAACCAATAGAGGTCTGCGGGGCCAGCCCCAATCTTAACTATGTGTACATGCCCACGCCCCTCTCAGAAGAATGCACTTCAGAGACAGCACTGGATTACAGCTTGGGAGAGGGGCGCATCAGATTAGAGCATATGGAAGAAACGAAAAGGGATGGAGAGCGAGGAGAAGACATCCTGGCATACCAAGCCCTGAGGACAATATTCTTGCTAAGAGCAGACAACACACAGAGAGGACAATAGGGCCAGGCCCACCACAAGACATGATGTCCCTCACTAAACCATAGCACGGCAGGGGACGACACTGGAGACACAGTGCAGGAATAGTGCACAATCTGACCCCATCATGCTGGGGCGAAACACTAAGGGCAGGCAACAGAGCAGCAAAGGGAACGAAGTGATGAAATCCCCAAAAATACCAAAAATAGACTTTGGATGCAGAGTGTGGCACCCCACCAGACTGGACTGGAAAACACTCATAAAAGCCAACAAACAGACCTTGAACTATTCATAGGCTTTTCCATTTTTGTCAGTGGCTTTTTGTTGTTGTTTTCTTTGTTTTGTTTTCTTTGGTTGTTGTTAGTGTTTTGTTGGTTTTGACTTCCTTTGCTGTTTTATTTGGCTTTGCCTGGTTTTTGCACTTATTAATGTATCTGCATGTTATCTAGATAAGCTAGGCGGGAGAAATAATTCAGAGATGAATAGAATGGGACCAATGGTTCCAGGGGACTATGGGACACAGGAAGGTGAGAGAAAAGAAGGGGCGGAGGGGAAACCAACCCAGGAACAAAGGTACAACAAGTGAACTAAAATCAATGAAAAGAAGAGCATAGGATGCCCAGTGGGGCTTAATCAAGGGCACTGCAGCAGTGAGGAATTATTAAACCCCCGAATGAAGGCCAAACATGATGGTGGGACAAGAGGAAAGTAAAAGGAAATGGAGGAAAGAACTAGGAGGCAAAGGACATTTATAGAGGTCTAAATACATGTATATACATATGTAAATACACATATAATGAGAGGGGAATAGAACTATGTACTCATATCTATATGTTAATTATTAAGATTACAGAAGGACATTAGCCCTCAACTCAAACATTCCCTTGATACAAGAACACTTTGAACAATGTGGCATTCTGTGATGCTCACCTTCCCAACACGATCAAGCAAATGTGGTGAAGAATGCTACTGGTGCCTAGCTATCAAAAGATATAGCATCTGGGATCCTAGAGGCTTGAAGAAAAACAAGCAGCCATCTAGCTCAGAAGCAACAAAGCCCACATGGAAGAAGCGCACCAGCCGGTATGATCATGAGTTGTACATGGGATCAGGTATCAGGCATCTAAGACCCAGAACAAAAAAAAAAAACCCAAGGTGAATGCAGGGGGGGGGGGGCATGGAGTGGAGAACCAACGCCCACCTGTTAGACAATTTGGACATCCACTCTCAGAAAGGTCACAGGGAAGAGATGAACCAGCCAGGGTTCAGTACAGCACTGGTGAAACACAACTTTCCTCTAGTTCTTTGCTTCCTGCCCCCCACTATCATGACCTCAATTCTGCCCTACAAATCGGATTAGTCCAGAACATGCACACTGCTACAGATAAGAGCCCACAACACAGGGAATCCAGGAAAGATAAACCCCTCGGAGCCAACAAGAGATACCAGGAGGATTAAGGGAGGGGGATGGTATGGGGGGAGGGGAGGGAAGAGGTGGGAGGGGAGGAATTGATCACAAGGATCAAACTAGAACCCCTCCCAGGGGGACAAACAATGGAAAAGTGGGTGAAGGACGACGGAGGATGATGTAAGATATGAAAATAATAATAATCTATAACTTATCAAGGGTTTGTGAGGGAGGGCGGGTGGGAAAGGGGGAGGGAGGTGGAAGAAATGGAGGGCTGATATCAGGGGCTTAAGTGGGAAGATAATGCTTTGAAAATTTGAAGGCAGTATATGTGTAAATGTGCTTGACACAATGGATGAATATATGAATTGTGATAAGAGATATAAGAGTCCCCAGTAAAAACCTTTAATAAAAAATTTTAAATGACTTCAGGGGATATCTTTAGTTATGTTTTAGACTATCTCAGGGCAATTGTTTCAGGGGTGCACCTAGTCCAAATGGCTCCAGAAAAGCTGGAATATATGAGAATTTACTTAAGGGGACAACAATAATCCACAAGAGAGAAAAGTGAAGGAGGAGGAGTAATGTAAACTATTGGTGGGGGAAGGGGGGGGGTGTTGATAAGTACTTTAAAATGCTGAGTACAAAACTGATGATGTGAAGTGTAAACCACAACCTGATTCACAATTTTCTTTTAATTTTTTAAAGAAAAGTTAAGTGACTGCCCCAAAAACACAATTAATTATTAAATAGTAGAATCAGGTATAAGTGGTATGTTGAATTAGGTGCCAATGTGTTGGCACCAACCCTTAGCAACCCCATGCACACAGAATGAATCAGTGCTTGGTCCTGTACCATCTTCCCATTTGTTCCTATGCATGAGCCCATTGTCCCAGCCACTATTTCAATCCATCTATAGAGGGTCTTTCTCTTTCTCACTGTCCCTCTACTTTACCAAGCAGTAAGTCCTTTTCCAGGGACTAGTTTCTCCTTCCAACAAGTCCAAAGCACACAAGAAAGAAATCTCACCACCCTTGCCCCTCTGAGCACTCTGGCCATACTTCTTCAGAGACAGATTTGTTTGTTCTTGTGGCCCTTGGTACTTCCAACATTGTTCAACTGCACACAGTTCAAACAGTTCTTCTTCAGTCCTTCCTATGCAATGTCCAACTCTCACATGCATATGAGACCACTGAAAATACCATAGCTTGCACCAGGCACACCGTAGTCTTCAAGGTAACCTAGTCCATTTCAACACTCAAGAGGTCTTCTGGCTCTTCCATGTCCCGCGGTGGGGAGGGGGGGTGGAGGGGGGGGTGGGAGGTCTTCTGTAGATTTACTCAATGCAATGCTTCCATGAACACTGATTGTGAATCCAAGCAAGATAAAAAATCCTTGACAACTTCCATCTTTTTTCCATTTCTCATGATACTTATTGATGTAATTGTGAGGATTTTAGTCTTCTTGATATTGAGATGTAAGCCATACTAAAGGCTGCAATCCTTATCTTCAGCAGCAAAGACTTCAGGGGAGATGGGGGTATATGACTCCAAACTGGTAGCATTTAAAGTGTACTTTTTTTAGAATAAGCATTATGTTTCAACATTTTAAAAAGTGTAATTTTTTTCCTAATTTTTCAGTATCCCACTTGCCCCTAGTTTCATGTAACAAAGAAAAACCATACTTTCTATTTTCTAGGTTTAGAAAATTAAACCTAATAAATTTATTTCTCCTTTTATTTTCTGGATTCAATTGTCAGTTCAGCAACTTTCCTAAGCAAACCTAGTTGGTCTTTACTTAAGTGTAAGTGCTATATGTTAAGAGTCCCCCTTTTACTACTTTTCTTTTGCTATTTTTCTACACCTACATAGTGCCTTAGGAGCCCTGCTGACATAGTGAATTTATAATCTGTATGAGTTTATTAATATCCCATGTATTTTAGACTAAAAAGCATTCCTATATATGTATATTTTCCTTTTCTCGATAGTATTTTAAATTCTATACCACTGGCTAGATTAATTATACTATTATTAGAATTCACAAATGTCTCATGGGGTTAAATTATTTCTCACCAAGTTGGTAATGCTGCCTCTAAAGTAGACCAGGTATGTGTATAAAAACTTTAAATATATGAATGGATTTTGAGCTCACACTTAAGTGTAAGCCCTCTTCTAAGAAAAATGAGCTCTTACAGTGTAGCCCCGCTCAATATATTGACCTCAAGAGGAACAAAGACATCCATTTCCCCTTAACTCTGCTGCCATACTCTCAAGGAACCCTTAATCCGGTTACTATCTCTACAGATTTACCTATTCTGGATTTCAAATACAGAAAACATATTTTTATTAACAATAACAAAGTAAAACAGATAAAAAGATTAAAACCAGAAAATACTAAGAGCTAGAAAAAAATTTAATGGATCATCAAATAATCAGGTGAGAAATTTTAACCTAACTATATCTGCAACAACCCACCTTTCAATGCCTTCTGTGTGGCAACAGGCTATTCATGTGCCCCGACCATAGTCAGAGGGGCTTCACGAGGAGCTTAATGCATGCATATTTCCTTCACTTTCTTTTTAATGGAAACATTTTTAAGATGGTCAATGGGAAATCAAATGATATGGTATTCTATTTTGACCTAACTAAATCTGCCACAATTGACTCTACAATGTGGTCTGTCTGATAACAGGTCTATTCACATCCCTCAACTATGATCTGAGGGGTTCATGGGAGGCTTAATCCATGTGTAGAGCCCACAGCCCACAAATGGATTCTACCCTTCCAGTGTCCTCCGTGGCCTTCTGCAAACCAGGTGTTCACAATTTATGCAGATACCATTCCCTGCTTTACATCTGTATTATATTATTTATTATCCTTGGATCACTCAGGCTGGTGTACTTCTTCAATATGGACAGCAAGCAGGGCCATTTCAGAAGAACTAATTATTCTTAGATTGGGGCTAGAATTACATAAAAGCCCCAATTTAAAAGCTTGTCTATTTAAAGTGTTAGGTAAGTCCACATGGAAAAAACACACTAGTCTATGTGATACAGGAATGCAAATAATAAACTCCAAGATCAGAGAAAGGAATGGTATTCAAACTTAAATAATTCTGAACACCGGTTGGCAGAAGACTATGGATAAAGGGAATGCCCAAAGTGCATTTCCAGAGTCCCCACTTGGATTAAGCTGCCACTGAACTCCTTCAGCTTACTGTCCAGGGATGCGAGTAGTCTTGCCCTCAGATAGAGTACACTAGAAAGTGGATTACTGTAGATTTAACATATTATCATTTGTTTTCCCTTTTGACCCATTTTTAAGTTTGTTCTAATTTCTATTTCTTATACTTTCTCTTGCATCACGAATTTTGTGCTTTATTTTGTTATTTTTGGTGCTTTTGTGTGATTTTATTTATATAAACACCGCAATGCCTAAATCTAAAGAAACAGTAACTAGATGAATGGTTCCTTAGGGTTATGACAAGGGAAGGTGTGGGTGGGTAAGGAGATTTAATAAAGAAAGTGTTTTAAAATTGATTGTGGTACTGACTGTACAATTTTAGTACATTTAAATCACTTGTTTTTAAAAATCATTGATGAAAAAATAGGACAAACATAAAGGCTCTGTTGCAGGCCAAAAACATACTATCAAATATAATGTGTTAGGCAGGGTTCTCTAGAGAAACAAAATCAGTACATTTATGATTTTATATATAAATTATATATACCGTATATACTCGAATATTAGGTGACCCGAGTATAACCCGAGGTGCCTAATTATTACCTGGGAAACCAGAAAAACTGATTGACTCGAGTATAAGCCTCGGGTGGGAAATGCAGGATGTGAATTAACACAGAGACCAAAGGGGAGAGATGGAGCGCGGCCACAGACACATCCTTACCAGTTCAGCTGCCAGAGTAAGTGAATCACTATGGGTGCTTCTGCGAATTGGAGCTGCCCACGTCATAGGACGGCTCTGATTGGTTAGATGTGAGTAAACAAACATTCAAATCCCTGCAGTGTCAGCGGGGCTTTGAATGAACAGTGGAGGAACGGCAATCAAAGCGAGATGTTACACCTCGCTGGGGTACCACTGACTCATGTTTAAGCCAAAAAATGTGCTGAAAAACTCGACTTATACACGAGTATATATGGTGTGTGTGTGTGTGTGTGTGTGTGTGTGTGTGTGTGTGTACCCAGTGAGAATGAATATAACAGCTAATTAGTCCACACTGAGGGCTCAGTTCAACTCACTTTCGTTCAAAAGTTAATATACTGGAAGTCCTTCAATTCAAGTGGGCTGTTGGGTCCAAAGGTCAAAGACGCAGACAAGAGTCTTCCCTCGGGCAAGGCAGGCAGAGTCTGCCTACAGCAGCAGAGAGCAGGGTAGGTCAGCAATAGTCAGTAGCTAAGGAACTTAGTGCGGCAGGCACTGATGGGATCTGGAATTCAAGCACGGCAACAGGATCCGCCAGTCTCAAGCTCAAGTGAAGCACACACTAGCAGCATGGCAAAGTAGATCTCAAAGGAGCCTGTAAGCTCCAGTAGCAGGATTCAGGGGGTGGCTTGGCCCACAGGTAGTGTAGCACCCAAGTTAAGGTAGAGAACACTAGCTAAAGCAGCAGCACACTGGTGGGAGCACCAGGAAGCAAGAAAGATAGGGCAGGTCTTGCAGAGCCATTTATTTCTGCCCTCCAATCAAACTTCAACCTGATTAATCACCACCCATATGTTGGCACTATCACATACAGAACACAAAATAAATGACTGCGAACTACTAAAAGTAGACAAGGCATCAAAAGACTTCATCAGATGAATAAAAACAGAGCCCACAAACTGAAAGAAAAATCGTTAGCAATGACACACTGGGCAAAGGACTAGTCTCTAAAAGCTATATCTACATATCTAAAAAAATCCAATTAATAAATGGACAAAAGGCATAAACAAATAGTTCACTAAAAATTACTTCCAAATAGCTAACAAGCACATGAAAAAATATTCACAAAAAAATCAGTAGCCATCCGAGAGATGCAAATCAAAATGATTACAATGACACCCCAATTCAAAGAACAGAAAATAACAAATAATATCGAAGGTACTACGCTGTTAACCACAAGGTCAGCAGTTCAAAACCACCAACCACTCCATGAAAGAAAGATGATTTCCTACTTCCATAAAGAACTACAGTCTCAGAAACCTTCAGGGACAGTTCTACTCTCTCCAATCAATCATAATGTTCAAATAAACGTATACAAATAAAGTATCACTTGATGAGTGAAAAAAATGGGAGTATGACTTTCAAGCAATACCTATTTTTAAAGGTCATGAAAAAAGGGGAAACTAATTTAGTGAAAGAAATGGTAGATCTTTTTATATATTCCACATGGTCTAGATGAAATCTGGGCAAGAAAACAATAGTAACCAAAAAAATTGGCATGAATTTTGAGCAGTAAACATCATTAATTATAGAATAAGAAATAGGAAGATAAAATACTCCTTGAAAGGTTTTTAATGTTAAAACTAGTCTCAGTAACTAATTTAAAAATAAATTTTATACCACTATGAATAATTTTATTATATAATGAATATATGAAATATCTAAAGAAAGTATCCATAGTTGCATGTATTCATCTCATTTTAAGGAAACTTGGCAAACTTGATAGGATTTTACACTGTTATCAGAACTGTGGCCAAATACACTCAAGCTATCTCATGAGGATGGAAAGGCAATGGGGTAAATAATAGTAACGACCACCAGGGCTCTGATGTTACAGTGAGCATCTTACTTTGTTTTGTGACCTATAACTCAGACCTATGACATAAATTGCTTCCGAGAGTGCGCAGCTAAGTAAGAGTTCTAAATGTTGAGTTGGAAGCTACTGGGTCATAAAGTTAACTGTCTGGTTGCAGCCAAGTGCTCTAAATAAAGCTAACGGGGGCCTTCTTCGGGAGTCCCTGGAAGTTAATGTGCTTGGCCACTAACCAGAAGTTTGACAGTTTGAACCCCCACAGGGGAGCATACGAGGAAATTTCTGGGGATTTGCTTCCAAAAGATCACACTACTCAGGACTCTACGAACACAGTTCTACTTCGAAACCCAATAGGTTTCCCTGAGAGGGAATGGCTGCGGCACCTCTTTGGTTTATTTGGTTTGGGGCTTCTTGAATGTCATGTAAGATGATGGTTAAAAGGCAAATTAAAAAAGGAAATAAGTTTCAGTCCCGTGAAGAGTTTTCTTACAAGACATTGAGGGGTAACAAAACAAGATGATCTGAAACTGTGAGGCAGGCAAGTGTCTTTTCCAAAAAGAGGATAAAAAATGTGTTCCTGTTACGCACCCACCTTGACCCCCAACAGCGCTCTTCAAACCTGTCTTTGTCCTTGACTCTTGCATCAGTCCCAGGGGAAATACAACTTGAGAAGCTGGCAGACTTCAGAATTTTGAATGGACAGAAACAAAACCAAAGCAAACTTTCTCTGCTCCTGGACCCTGTGAGCTCAGGAAGATGTGTTTGGGCTGAGCCTCTGGAAAGGTGAATAGCCCTCATCATAGGGAAGATAAGAGCCTTTCTCGAGCTTGAAATATTATATTTGGCCTCAAGAACAATTTTCATCTTCTACTCACTGAACTGTCAGATCCCTCTGATCACAGATGCTTACACACTCTTGATAAAATTGTTATTGTAAGATTTAAATAAACAAGAATGAGTGAAAAAAATCATATTTGAAATACTATACAACTATTCAGTTAATATTCATGTAAGATGAAGGTAGTTCATTAAGATAGGCTAAAAGATTAAGAGGAACAGTAGCAACTAGGGTATGTCCAAAGTTTATTAACATATATATGGGATAATGTAATGTTCACCCTTCGACTCCACCAACATTTAATTACCAAACTATAGTCACCACATTCTCACTTATGCTGTCAATATCACCTTATTTTATGGCTATATAAGTATATATGCATGCCGTAATATAATTAATAAATATCACATATATAAGTAGGTACACACTATGTGTTCATGTTTGTGTATACATGTATCTATCTTCCAAAAGTAGTTATATGGTATTTTGTCTTTAAGAAGTTTTAATAAACCAAAAAAAAAAGTTTAAACAGCTCTACTTTTAAATTAAATTTTTAAAAATGAGGCAAGTGATATATGAAACAAATATTTTATTAACTAACCTTGGGAAATTTTTAAATCATAAAACTAAAGGAGGGCACTAAAAGATGTGATATTTATACATGGTAATAATGGTTAAAAACTTAATCCTTAGAAATATGGCTACTTGCTTAAAATTAAAACAAAAATACCTGAAGTTGTAGGTACTTCCACAGTAATACTACTGTAAGGTGGAGGAGAAGAGTCAGAATCAATCACAGGTGTTGAAGGAGCAATCTGTCCAATGGGTGGTGTTGTGTTCGAAGTTGATGGCTGCTCTATAGCAGATGGTTCTGAAGTATCCTCTTCATTGTGAAGCTAAAAGAACAAAGAGGAAAACCTTAATGTAATTCTGATGATTATTTACTACATAAATAATTATTATACATTTTTTAACCTAGGTTTAAAATTTTTTTAGGCAAATGACATTTTAGTCAAGAACAAGGTACAAATGCCCTTTAAAAGATGAACAAAACTACCTTCGATTATTCTGTCCACTGGTTCTCTTTTACATTCTTAACCTTAGAAGAAAGAAGAGGGGTTATAGGCAGAGCTACATAAACAGTAACAAACTGAGATCTGTGTCTAGTCATGTGTCACCTCAAAAGTTATCATTCCAGCAGTTTCTATCAACCGCTTCTTGAAAAAAATATTGACAATATATAGCATACAAAGACTAAAATATGCCTTTAATTGAATAAAGAGTTGCATGCACACAGAGCTATGAGTTAGGGAAAATTGAAAGCTGCATTAAAATTCTCTGAAACTATCTTTATCTAGATGAAGACTGCCTGTTTTCCTGACCAACAACAACAACAAAACACTATATGCATTATATTACCTCAAGCTAGGAGACACTGTCAGGCATTGTAAGATACAATGCAAAAAGATGAGCTTCATAGGTCAGGAAGCACTCCATTATGATAAAGGAAGAGCTGCTTCTCAAGGTAGAGTCAAATATAACACAGATGACGTAAAGCGTTTGGGACATTCATTGCTGATGGGCTACAACTAAACTGGGAAGAAATATAAGCAAATATGCATTAAACATTGGAATTTGGAATGTACAAAGTGTGAAACTAGTAAAAATTAAAGCTATCAAAAATGATATGAGCTGAAATGGGCTGTATTGGCCATCTTGAATCAGGCGGTAATATGGTTTACAATGCTGAGAATGATATAGGATTCCTAGACAAAAGGGATATTTTATGACACATCTTGAAGTAAAATACCGTCTGTGATAGGATAATATGTATCCCCATACAAGGAAATCCAATGAAGACAACTATTATTCAAATTTATGGATGAATCATAAATTTAAACCACTAAAGCTAGTGCTGTACAAACAAGAATGTTACTAACAGCTTCCGTCTGAAATTGATCAAACATGCAATCAAGATGCACCGATAACTGTTCTCAATTGTATGCAAATGTTCGAAACAAAGAACGAAGAAAGTTAGGAAACTTGATGAAAGAAACTAAGCTGGAGACCACATGAAGGAATTCTGCACAGCCAATGACAACTTCATTGCAAATATCAGATGGGAAACACAGAAATCAATTTAACTAAATATGTAGGAAGAGACAGAGAAGCTCAGCAACTAAAAATGAAGGAAACATCAAACGAAGATGGAAAGAATACACAGAATAACTGTACTAATAAGAACTAGTGGACTATCAGCCAATTCAAGAGGTAAGACACAAGCAAGAACCAGTGTTACTAGAGGAAGGAGTCCAAACTGCACAGAAAGTATTTTAGCCAAAAACAAGGGTCCAGAGATTGATGGACACAGACTGAACTGTTCCAACAAGCTGGTGAAGCACTGGAAACACTCACTTGCCTAGGCCATTAAATTTGGAAGACAGCTACTTGGCCAACTGATTGGAAGAGATCCTTATTTGTACCTATTTCAAAGAAAGGTAACCCAACAGAATGCTTAAATTATAGAACAGTATTATTAGCATCACATGCAAGTAAAATTTTGTTGAAGATCATCCAACAGCAGTTGTAGCGATACATTGACAGGGATCTTCCAGAGGTTCAGCCAGTATCAGAAGGTGTTGTTTCTGAGTTATTAGGTGTCACTGAGTCATTTCCAACTCACCACTACTTTATGTACAAGAGAACAAAACACTTCCAAGTGCTTCATTGGCTCCTAAGTTTTACATACTGGAGTGGCTTATGTGATCCTGGAAACTATGGCACTAATATTTCAAACACCAGCAGGGTCACCAAAACAAAAACATGTTCACCAGAGCTTCCCAACTGAGAAACTATGAAGGAAGAACAGGCTGTCCACTTCCGAAGAACTGGCAAGTGAAACCTTATGGAAAGCATCGAATCACTGTCAGGTACTGATAACCTCATGAATACGTGGCATACAGAAGACATGGATTAACGGACATTAATGCTGACATCACATGGACCTGGCCTGAAAGCAGAGAAAACCAGAAGGCTGCTTACTTGTACTTTGTTGACTACAAAGGCATTCGACTTTGTGGATCAAAATGAACTATTTCTAGCCTTTAAAAGAATGAAAATTCCAGAACATTTAATTGTGCTCATACAGAACCTGTACATGGATCAAAAGGTAATTGTGAGAATAGAACAATGAAACACTGAATGGCTTAAAATCAGGAAAGGTATAATCAGAGACTATTATAAACTATGAAGAAGACATGAAAAAAAGAATAAATTATCAAGGGGACATGGGGGAGGAAGGGTAGGTATGGAAGGGGGGGAAATAAGAAGCTTGTAAGGTAGTCGAGAGGCGCCAGAGACTAAATCAGTCGAATATGAGCAAGCAGGCTTTATTGGGATAAAAACCCAGCGTGGGCGAAGCCCCACGGTCCACAATGTCTGGGCCGAGGGAGTCGCACTCCAGACTACAGGAGTGGTGTTTATACAGCCGGGGAACACGTTACTGAGCTGCCTTGAGTCCATATAAGGTAAAGTTGTCAGGGATTGGGAGATACACGTATGTCCAGGTTTCTGAAATGTAAGGTGTCTTCCTGGTTCCAGGTGTATTCATGCTGGGTGCAGGGCCACGGGCCAAGAACAAAGCGGGCCATTAGCCAGCTCTGGTCAGCTCCGCAGGTGTGTGTGGGAGATTCAAGGTCACTCGCTGCTAGTTGTTTCAGCTAGCTCTGGTCAGCTCCACAAGTGTGGGAGATTCAAGGTCACTTGCTGCTAGAGGCTGGCCTGGTATTGATCCAGCCATACAAAGCTAATGCCAGAGACGCAAGTAGAAAGACAATGTTTTGAAAAAGATGACAACAGATGTACAGATGTGTTTGACACAATGGATATATGTATGGATGGATTGTGATAAGAGCTGCAAGAGCTCCCAATAAAATAAAATAAATTATTTTTTTTAAAAGGGGGCATCAGGTTTGGATGAAGGCTTACTAATCACCTGCATGATATGCAGATGACAAGACTTTGTTTACTCAAAGTGAGGACGACTTGATGCACTTGCTAATGATGATGAAGGGTTGCAGCATTAAAAAAATCCTCAAAATCAGGCAAATAGATAACATGATAAAAAGTAAAAACAGAAAGGTAGAATTGGGATCATGACAGTGGGTGGGGAGGACATTTAAGAACTAGATGAATGTTGTATGTTTCATCGTTGCTACAATGCAACCTGACTCATGTCTCCTCCCCGTGACCCTTCTGTAAGGGGATGTCCAGTTGTCTACAGAAAGGCTTTAGGTTCAAACTCTGCACTGTCCCTCATTCACAATGATATAATTTTTTGTTCTGATGATGCCTGATACCTGATCCCTTCAACACCTCGTGATCACACAGGCTGGTGTGCTTCCATGTGGTATTTGCTGTTTCTGAGCTAGATGGCTGCTTGTTTACCTTCAAGCCTTTAAGACCCCAGATGCTATATCTTTTGATAGCTGGGCACCATCAGCTTTCTTCATTACATTTGCTTATGCACTCATTTTGTCTTCAGTGACAAGGAATCCAGGACAGATGAACACTTTAAGACCAGTGGTGAGAGTAGCGATACCGGAAGAGTGGTGGGAAGGTGGGGCATAAAGGGAGAATCGATTACAAGGACCTACATATAACCCCTCCCTGAGGGATGGACAAAAAAAGTGGGTGAAGGGAGACGTTGGACAGTGTAAGAAATGACAAAATAATAATTTATAAATTATCAAGGGTTCATGAGGGAGGGGGGAGAAGGGAGGGAGGGGAAAAAACAAGGAGCTGATACCAAGGACTCAAGTAGTAAGAAAATGTTTTGAGAATGATGATGGCAACAAATATAAAATTTACATAATGGATATATTATGCATGGATTATGATTTGTATGAGCCCCCAATAAAACGATTTTTTAAGTAAAGATAAAATAATAATTTGTAAATTAATAAGGAATCATGAGGGAGGGGGGACATGGAGGGAGAAGGGGAAAAAGGAAAATGAGCTGATTCCAGGAACCCAAGCGGAAGGCGAATTTTGAGAATGATGAGGGCAACCAATGTATAAGAGTGCTTTACTCAAATGATGTATGTATGGATTGTGATAAGAGTTGTATTAGCCCCAATAAAATGATTTTTTAAAAACTTAAATAAAAAGCATGGAAGGATGGGAAGCAGTGAGATGTAAAACATGTGGCAGTTACCAGGATGAAAAATAACAACAAAAACAAATAAATGAAAATACAAGTTAAAAGGGGAAAAAAGTAAAAAGAGTGAAGTTGTGAAGGATTTCATCTTGCTTGGCTCAACAATCAAGACTCATGGAAGCAGCAGTCAAGAAATTAAAACACTGCACTGGGTAAATAAATCTGCACAAGACCTATTTAAAATGCTGCAAAGGGTGTTACTTTCAGAACTAAGGTGTATCTGACTCAACCGAGGGTATTTTCAATCACCTCATATGCATGTTAAAGTTGGGACACTGAATAAGGAAGAACAAAAAAGAATCAATACATTTGAATTATGGTGCTGGGAAGAATATTGAAAGTATTGTGTATTAAGTCCTCTGCATAGACAAACCGAGGCCAGGCCAGAGAAAGAAAGGGGGAAGTTTATTCTCCGCTTCCAGGGAGGGATTCCCTGACTCTGCTGGAGGGGGAGGAAAGAAGGGTAAGGGAGAGGGAGAGATGGACACCCTTAACTGGGGCAAACTCCACAGGCCCTATTTGGGGGACCCAAGAAGTCGCTCTTATCTGTGGTAGAGAGTGAGTTTTAAGCTGGTCTGAAGGGGAGGAGGGTAAAGCAATAAAGGGAGTGGGTAGAAACCTCCATCCATAAAAATTCCAAGGTAGGGTGATGCTTTCAATTGGTTTGTTTGGTGCTGGGGCATATGCCTCATGGATCTGTGGCCCTTTGGAACTATCTGCCTTGGTCAGATAGGGGCAGCCAGGCTCTAGGGCAGGCAGGCTCTTTCTAATGTCCTCCAACAGGTAAATGACCCAACACTACAAACTGCAAAAAGAACCAAGCAATCTGTCTTGGAAGAAGTATGGTCAGAATGTTCTTGGAGGCAAGGATGGTGAGACATCTCACTTGCTTAAAATAGACTAATTCCTGAACAGAAGATCATTCTAGGTAAATTCAAGGGGAAATGAAAGAAAGACCTTCAACAAGATGGATGGACACAGAGGCTGGAACAATGAGTTCAACAAAGTAACAATTGTGAGGATGGCACAGGACAGAGGGACCTTCTGTTCTTGGGTGCAATACAGTTGCTATGAGTCAAAGGACAAAGTTGAATCTAATAATAAAACAAGCTAGAAGCCTAGCCTTCTTGTATATAAACTACTCTGTTTCACTCGAATCGACGTGTCTCCTATAGGCCTTTGTTTCATCTTAAGATGATGATATAATAACTGGAAGCTTTGGTTTTGAGGAACCAAATATTTCACTGGTTGTTTTCTGAAAGTAACAATGTGCTTTAACACATTTTTCAGCAATCAGTGCCCAGCACCAGAGCTTGTAGCTTAGTCACCAGAATGGTTATTGTGTTGAGCTGTTGTTTGGTTTAGATTGGGCATACGGTGGGGCTTAAGAGAACTGTGGAATTTTTGCTTTTAAGAAAAAGGCATACTTCAAAAAATATCTGAAAGGTGGATATATTTCATCTAACGCCATATCCTGGCTCTACTTAGGACCAGATGGCAGAACTGGGACTAAGAATCAGCAGTTACAAAAGACAAATTTTAGCCCAGGCAGAATTTAAATGATGTGTGGTCTACTCAATCTCAAGAGGAAGAGAGAGATTCTTTATATAGGTGCCAAGAGAACAAAAAACTGACCTGCAGCCAATCTAAGAAACAATATTTTATTAGATTCAGCGGGTTACAGACCAGCAGTTCTCCTTCTAGTGAGTTATGGAGCTGGATAATAGAGTTTCCAGAAGAGTCATTCTGAGACTCTTTATACTGGGGTTCAGCTGGGCAGAGTAGCTACAGACTGGAGACCTAGTGAAGCCATCGACCTACATTATTCTACTACATGTCCAAAACTCCTGAAACCCAGGTAGGGGGTGGGGGGTGGGAGCATGAAGCCTTCACAATGTCTCTGGCTGTGCTGTGCAATCCTGGCTATCTGTGGAGGAAGGATATCTTCTAGGTGGGTCTAGTTACACAGCATGCTTAGCTGAAATGGACATTTTTGGAACATCAACTTGTACTCTTACAGTTGATTATCTAGCAATCCTGTTTCAACCTTTGAAACAGGACCTAGGATGGCCTTGAATTGGAACCAACTGGATGGCAATGAGTTTGGTTTTGAGCTTAAAATGGAGACAATTCCACATAGTCTGTCCATTGGCATAGAAAGAACTCCCTCCAAAGTAAGAGCATCGCCCATAGGCGTAGGGGCTACCTTGTAATGCAGGGATACCGCAGTTGTCAAACACCTCCAAGCTCGAACTTCCCACTACTCCAACAGCAAAGCTCAAAAAGTGTCTGCTCTGTGTTCCTAACTTGGTCAATAGTTGAACTGAAGCTCCAACCTGAAAAAAACCTGTACAGGCCGAGACTGAATCATGAGCCTTGTCTCGCCAAGGACGCATAAGGGGTGCCTGCTTCTTAGAGTTCTCCAGATCTCTCTTCTGTGGTGCAACTTGGTGAGATTAAACTGCTAACTTGTAGATTAACATATTTCTTCTATCACCCAAATTATCAGTGACTCCAATTTTCCAAGAAAAGGTAAACTATTTTAGACGCGTCAATATTATTCACCACTACCAGACTTAAAATGTATCAATTATTCTCCAGGTTTTCTTATGTATTGTCCATCTTTCGAAGTATAAAGCAATTAAAAATAGGATGAGTTACTGGGGGTCAGGCACACCTTGGTCTTTCAAGTGACACCACCCTTGCTCGTCAACACTTTAAAGAGGTATTGTGCAGCAGATCTGCCCAGTGTCATCTGACTTCTAGACTGCTGCGTGCAGGAGCACTGATTGTGGATTCGTGTACAATGAAACCATTGACAACTTTAATCTTTTCTTCACCATGTTGGATATCATTCCAACTAGGAGGATTTAAGTTTACTTTACACTGAGTTACAATCCACAGTGAGGAGTGTAGTCTTTGATTTTCATCAGCAGGTGCTTCAAGTCTTTGATTTCAGCAAGCAAAGTTGTATCATCTGAATACCAAAGGCTGGTAAAGAGCCTTCCTCTAATCCAGATGCCATGTTCTTCTGTGAAAAGATACAGCCTTGATATATATTTCTTCGTTTTAAGCCATACAGAATCCTTTTGATTCCTTTAAAAGAGTTTCTTATTCTAATTGTGCTTAAGGGCACAATTAAGTGTATTGTCTATAGTTTGTTATGATCTACACAAATGCCTTTGCACAGTCAACAAAACACAAGTAAACTTTCTGGTTTTCTCTGCAGTCGATCAAATTAACCTCACCATCAGCAATGATATCCCTTGTTTCACATTCTTTTCTGAACTCTGCTTGAATTTCTGGCAGTTCCCTGTTGAGGTACTGCTATAACTGTTTTCAAATTATTTTCAGCAAAATTTTACTTCCATCATATTATGATCCTGTTCAATAATTTCCATATCTTTGCTGTCACCTTTCTTTAGAAATAACACAAATATGGCTCTCTTTCAGTCAGCTGTCAGGTAGCTAACTTCCAGATTTGTTGGCAAAACTAGCAAATACTTCCAGGTTTGCAGTTTGTTGCAACATTTTGATTGATATTCTGTCAATTACTAGAGCCTTGGTTTTACTTGGTGTTTCAGTGCAGCTAAGACTTCTTTCATACTTCTTTGCTTCTTGATCATCTGCTACCTCTTCAAATAGTTGAACATGGACCAAGTATTTTTGGTATTGTGACATTGTGCATTTCTTTCACTGTTTAGAGCAATCAGTAAAAAAAAATTTTAAATGCAAAGAGAAATGGCTAAAAGAGTTATCAATTGGGTGAAGGGAGAAAATAGGCAGTGTAAGATAAGAAATAACAATATGTAATTGATCAAGGATACACAAGGGTGGGGGAGGGAGGGAAGGGAAAAAAGAAGAGCTTATACCAAGGACTCAAATAGAAAATGTATTGTAAATGATGATGCCAACATATGTACAAATATGCTTGACACTAACTGAATTATGGAATGTTTTAAGAGCTGTTAAGAGTCCCCAATAAAATGATTTCAAAAAAAGCTATCAAAATTAAAAAGACAAAAAACCCTCACTAGCATCAAGTTTATTCCAACGAATAGCAACCTTAGGATAGAATAGAACTGTCCCTGTGGAATTCAGGACTTACAGAGGCAGGAAGTTTCATCTTTCTCCCCCAGAGTGGCTGGTAGATTCTAACTGCTGGTGTTTAGGTTAGCAGCCCAATGCATAACACACTCTGCCACCAGGGCTCCTAAATACTCACTGCCACTGAGTCGATTCCAATGCACAGGGATCCTATAAGGCAGGGCAGAGTGCCCTGTGGGTTGCACACTGTGACTCAATAGAGAAGTCGGAAGTCTCCTCTTCCTCCTGCAAAGCAGCTGGTGGTTTTGAACAGCTGACTTTGAGGTTAGCAGCCCAATGCACAGTGCACTTCACCACTATGGGCATGAAGATTATAGCCTTGGTCACCCGATAGGGCAATTCTAATGTCCAATATGGTCCCTATGAGTTAAAATGGTCTTAAGAGCATTCCATTTGGTTTCTGGGGTTTTAGTTACTACAGATCCTACCAACATTAAAATGCAGGGAGTATAAAATGTCTGGCAATGAATTCAACAACTTAAATGGCTATGCAGATGACACAACCTGCTTACAGAAAGTGAGAACTCACTGATGAAGAGCAACTATTGCAGTCTAAAGTGTGGATTACAATTCAGTGTAAAGAAAACCAATATTCTCACAATGGGACTAATGGGTAACATCAGGATAAAAGGAAGAGATTGAAATTGTCAAGGATTTGGTCTTGCTTGGATCCATAACCAATGTTCAAGGTAGCAGCAGTCAAGAGAGCAAAAAAATGTGTTGTATTTGATATTGAAAAGCAAGGAAATTACCTTGAGGAAGGAGGTGTATCTGACCTATGCCATGATGTTTTTCATTGGTACATATGCACGTGAAAGAAAACACTGAATAAAGATGCCAGAAGAAGAATCCATGTATTTGAATTGGATTGGAGAATACAAGAGGTACCCCCAAAAAACAGAATTGCACTAGGAGGAGCAGAGCATTCATAGTATGCATTTTTCCCACTAGGTAAGTATCAAGCTTACCTCAGAATCAGTGCACCCAGTGGCATCACCTGGGAAGGTTCTCTCTGGTCATTGTGAATTTTCTCATAAAAGCAGCTTCGCTTGAACCTTGGGGGGGAGGGGGGTGATGGCCAATTTAAGAGAACAGCATGTAGCTGTGAAATATTCTTTCCTGCTCTAGCAAAATGTCTCCAAAATTGTTGTGATGGTTAACACAAGTTATAAGGACAGTGCTATAGGAAAATTCAACTGTACAAGTAGTTTTCTCTTTTCAGAAATGGTGAAATGTCAACTGATGACAAACCTCATTCTAGACGTCGATCAACTTGCAAAAAAGACAAAAATATCGACTTGTAGTGCATTTGGAGTTTATTTTACCAAGTAACACTGTTAATCAACCTTTCTATTTAGAGATCCTGAAAAAAATAAGTAGCAATGTGTGACTAAAAAAGCCTCATTTGTGGCAGACAGAGACTGGTTTTGCTACAACAATCCACCTGTCCATGCAGTCATCTCAGTGCACCAGTTTTTGGCAAAAAACAACATGCCTCTCTTGCCCCACACACCTTACTCACCTGTCCTTGCTCTATGCAACTTCTTTCACGATTTGACATAGACAAGGTGAAGAAAAATACATGGGGAGGTGCTGTCAGCCATCGAAATAGATGAGTTTGAAAAATATTTCCAAGATGGAATCACAGATTTGACAAATGAATTAAGTGTAATAGAGTGTACTTTGAATTTAATATGGTAGTTTTGTTTAAAAGTTTAAATACCTAGCTTTAGAGAAAACAATTCCAGTTTGGGGGTGGTACCCCCTCATATTCTTCACCTTTCATGAGGTGAAGAATTCATGAGGCTTTCAGTATTTGACAATATTTCACTGATATCCATAAGGTTTTCAGTGGCTAATTAATTCCTTCCTCAAAGTTCAGTTTTTAGTCTGGAAGCACTGCTGAAACCTGTTCACTGGGGGTGACCCTGTTGTTCTTTGAAGCACCAATGACATAGCTCTCAACATCACAGCTACACACAATCCACACCCTGTACCAAACTTTCGGGCAAATTACCCTGGAAACGCAAATTGAAAGGAATGAAAATTGTTTTGTATTTGGGTGGAGAGCTTTGTAGATATCTATCAGGTCGAATTGTCTAATTGTAGTGTTTAGATCTTTGGCCTCTTGCTGAGTTTCTTTCCAAGAGATCTATCTTTCTGAGAGAGCAGTGTGTTGAGGTCACCCACTACAATTGTTGAGGCTGTGATTTCTTTTTTCATCCTTTGGAGTGTTTGCTTGACATATTCCGCTGGACGCTTGTTAGGAGAGTAAATGTTTAGACTGTTTAGTGGTTCTTTAGGTAATGTTCCCGTGAGCATTATATAAAGCCCATTCTTATCTCTTTTTATGGTCCTTTGTGGTCAATTTTATCCAAGATGAGGATTGGAACTTCTGCTTTTTATGAATTGCTGTTTGCTTGGTATGTTTTTCTCCAGCCTTTGATTCTCAGCCTATTTTTGTCTGTAATGTTGAGGTGTGCCTCCTGTAGGCAGCAGATCCAGCGGTTGTGTTTCCATGCCAGTCTGTTAGTCTCTGTCTCTTAAGGTCTGAGTACAATCCATTGATATTCAGGGTTATTACATCTATCTGTGGACCCTGTGATGTCATTTTATCCCTCTTGTGTTGGAAATCGGACATCCCCTTGCAGAAGGGGTGTGGGGAGAAGACGAACCAGTCAGGGCGCAGTGTAGCAATGATGAAACATACAATTTTCCTCTAGATCACTATCATGATCCCAATTCTACCTTACAAATCTGGCTGGACCGAAGGATGTACACTGGTTATAGATAGGAACTGGAAACACAGGGAATCCAGGACAGATGAACCCCTCAGGACCAGTGGTGAGAGTAGCAATACTGGGAGGGTGTAGGGAAGTTGAGGGAGAAAGGGGGTACAGATTATAAGGATCTAGATATAACCTCCTCCCTGGGAGATGGACAGCAGAGAAGTGGGTGAAAGGAGACGTTGGATGGTATAAGATATGACAAAATAATAGTAATTTATAAATTATCAAGAGTTCATGGGAGAGGGGAGAATAGGGAAAGAGGGGAAAAAAATGAGCTGATACCAAGGGTTCAAGTAGAAAGGAAATGTTTTGAGAATGATGATGGCAACACATGTACAAATGAACTTGACACAATGGATGGATTTATGGATTGCGATTAAGAGTTGTACGAGCCCCCGGTAAAATTATTTTTTAAATGCAAATTGACAACACTAGTCTCCAAGCTGTCAAAATTTTGTTTGTATAAAATGTTTTACTGTGAGTTGCCTAAAAAGTTTAGAGTTGTAAGTTTCCTTTAAAGTTTTAAACTTATTTTGAAGACAAAATTAAAAGTCAGAAACTTGCAAATCTTTTAAGCACATTTGTGAAAAAGCATAGTCTACAAGGGATATAAGATAACAGCAAGGTCTCCAATACTCTGAGCCTCAACTTTCTGCCTCAAAGCAGATGATAAGACATAAAAACGTTCCTCTTCATTAGAAAGAGCTTTCACATATAAAAACAGGACTTTACAAGATAAATTAAATGGGTATGGTACTGAATTTCAGAGACGTAAGCATACAAACAGAGAACTACAGAGAACGCATTATGGTTTAAGATTTTAGTTAGTTGGTCCTTCTGCACCACAGAAGCTACATCATAAAAGAGGACAGAATGCTAAGATATGACACTGTATGGTTATGGAAAGGGCTATTCAAGAACCTTGTATGTTAAATAATTAATTTTCAACATCAAAAAATAAATTCACTAGAATAGCTGAAAGTTAAAAGACTGACACCACCACCAACACTTTGGCAAAGAATGGGAGCAACTAAAATTTTCATACATTGTTGTGGAAGTACAAAGTGGTACAGCCACTCTGGAAAATAGTCTAGCCATTTCTTATCAAACTAAACACACCCAATGACTCAGAAATTCTAATCAAGACATGAAACATATATATCCCCAAAGAATAATTATAACAACTTCACTGTAAAAGCCAAGATGCTATAACAACCAAATACCCATCAACAGAATACATTCATACAAAAGACTAGTATTATGCAATAAGAAAGTAACTACTGACAGTAAAATGGGTTAATCTCAAAAAATGTCATGTGAGTGAAAGGCGCTTAAAGACCATATGCAGTGTAATTCCAAACCCAGGAAATTTTGTACAAAGTTCACCAGTAGTTTAAAAAAAAATTTTTTTATATATAACAATGGTCACATTGGGTGCCTTTCCCAGAGACTGACTGGGAAGGGTCAAGAGGTGATGGTAGTGTGCTACACCAAAGACCAAACAGACATATGCTTCTGTAAATGGCAGAATAGTAAATATTTCACGCTCTGTGGGCTCTGCTCTAAATGCTGGATTCTGCTCTAGTACAAAAACAAGCCAGCAGCAAACTATCAATAACATATGACTGTTCTAATAAAACTTACTCCTTACATTTAAGGAATAAGAAATAAGTATAAAAAGAGTTCACAAAATTACATCCCAACTTTTAGTTTTAAAAACTTTAAGTTTGCCAGTTCCTATTCTACAACTTCAAAGTCGTTTGGGTTACACAGGTGTATACCTTTGTCAAAACTCATCCAACAGTAATACATAAAATATGTTTATGTCACAATGTCAATTTTCTCTCAAAGAAAAACAACTATAAGCAAATATTAAACACTGAAGAATGCAGGGACATACAATTTACTTTAAATGTATCAAAGATGAGTATACAAAAAGCAAGTATCATAAATTGCTAACAACTAACTACAGACAATTTTTATATGGTACAAAGGGGTACTAACTGCTCGGTCCTTTCCATTTTTAAATATATTTCATAGTTTTATTAATAAAATATAATAAAAATTAATTTTAAAAATCAAAATGCATCTTGGTACAAGGAATAGAAGGACAAAGTTCAAAATGCAATATAATAATGAAACCAAGCAAGGTAAGGGCAGAAACACCTATCAGATGAGTAATCTTGATGATGTGTGCAGGTGTGGTGAGAATGTAAATCGCATATTGATGAGTTCAAAGGAAGCAAGTGAAGATGAAAACAATCAAGGTAAGCCAATAAAACATGGCCATAAGCAGTGAGGAACTCAAGGTGGAAGATTATAATAAAATAATAAAATGCAAAATAAAAGGAAAAAAGTACACTTAAAAAATCACTTTACAAATCTCATCCAAATCTCATTCAGAATGGTTGAACAAGGCAGTCTGCCATGAGTCCATACTTGTGCTGACTGTTTCAGCCTGTAGAGCTTATCTATATCCTGATACTGAGGACTAAGTCACACCAGCAACAAAGATGATCAAGGTGATTACATATTACCGCCCGCCCTACCAAGAAGAGATGAACTAGCATGTATGTTGTCTACGACTTCAAAAATAGTGCTGGACATTGGCTTGAGATACTCAGCTGTCACAATGTGTCCACAGACCCATCACCCCGTGAAACACATTTACAGAGAAAATTATCTTATCTATACCATAATAATGTCACTTATCTGGCTTGAGACCTAAGTCTCCCATCTGCTGGAAGACCCATGAAAACAGGATCAGACTATATTTTAACTTATAAATTGAATAAAATCCAATTTTAGACTTTTCAGAGTTCTTAGCATAGACAAAGACATTTTCGTCTACATAAAACAAGAAGAATACCAGCAAAAAACAAATACATATACTTCAAATTGTATAGGCCCTTACTCACCACGTACCATCTTTGTTCTATGTCTTAAGTTACTTTTCAGAATAATCTTCATAAAGCAAGCACTAGTAAGAAGAAATAAGAAGTGGTCCAGTGGTTGAAATACCAAGTCACTAGCCAAAGAGTCAGAAGTTCAAATCCATGAGCTGCTCTGAGGGAGAAAGATGTGGCAATCTGCTTCTGTAAAGATTTAAAGCCTTAAAACTATAAATCTTTTTTACGAAGACGTTAAAGTCTATCCTATAGTCACTATAAGGTGGAATCAATTCAACAGCAATGAATTTGGTTTAGGGATAAAAAGACACTGCAGCTTCAGGGTGCTGTGCCAAAATCTCAACAAACTGAAAACACAGACGTAACCAGGGCTCTTAGACACAATTATAACTGTAAATCTTCCATGGATACATCTCTGCATTCTGGGAGGCAGTTTCAGAAAGTCTTGGTATAATCCACACTGTCAATTTAATTTATATGTCTTAAGCTTTTGTAGTCAGCTTAATGTCAGTATCCTTGAACAAAGAACATCAAAATTAGAACGAGGCCTCTCAGCTGCAACCCAAGTGCAGCTACTTCACTGTTTGGCAACATTGCTCACTTCCTGCCAAACAGCACAACAAAAGAACACATCATACCTAACCTTTTCTGGAATAAGAAGCAGCTTCATTTTGTAACTCGGTACTGCTAGTCCCGACTTTAAATTTCAGCCCTTATGAATGATGATAGGGAAAAAGAGCCTACAAAAAACACTTTCCGGATGAAGCTGTGCACTGGTTAATGACAGTTATGCCATTCTCCTCGCTCTGTGCATCCTAGCTTCCTTAGGTAAGAAGTTCCAATTTTAACTCCTTAAGAAAATAACAAATTAACTCCAAATATTATTTTACCTTTCTGTATACTTGCTTATCTCCTCTTATTCATTCCTTAACAGTCAATGACCAAAGTTCTTTACCGTTCCAGTTAATCACTCCAATGTTTTCCAAAAGAGATGCTAAAAGACGCCACAAAACAATTATATTTATCAATATAAAGCACATCTGCAGACTGGTCTACTTAAATACAAGCATACCTCAGAAGTCACAGATTCAGATCTATACCATCACAGTAAAGAGAATTCATTTACAAAAATTTTGGTTTCCCAGTGCATACATTATACTATCGTCTATTAAGTGACCCTATAGAGAATTTCAGAGGCTGTGAATCTCTGGAAGCAGATAGGTTCATCTTTCTGCTAAAGAACAGCTGGTGGATTTGAACCACCAACTTTACAGTTAGAAGGTCCAATGCTTATATGACAGCACCAGCAAGGTTCCTCCATCTAATGAGTGTGCAAGCACTATGAAAGTTTGAAAAAAACAACCCTGCACATTACTAAAAATATGACAGAAACACAGAGTGAGTACCTGCTGTGTGAAAAACAGCACTGACAGACACATTCAACACAGGGTTGCCAAAACCTTCCATTTAAACAATCACAAGTAGGTGGACAGTCATGGACATGCTGTATAAATGCCCATATGCTGTAATAAGATATATATTATTTGGGAAAACCTGTGATTGACATTCTCAGTGAATATTGCTGTAAATTTTCCCTGACAACCAATTCCTCTTGTGTAAACGGTGTCCAGCCACGTAAGAATTTACTCTGCACAATATGAATAATTCAGATATTTCAATATGTAGTTAGCCTACTTTGGTCCAATATCGCTCTTTTGACTGTGTTTTAAAAATTATTACCAGGGACTAATCAATGACAACATTAATGAAGTCTTTTATGCTCCAGGGAAATAATCAATAAGACTCTCTACCATAAATTAACAAGTAGTTCCCTAAAGGGAGCCAAAAGCAGATTAAAAAAAAAAAAAGACATTAATCCGGGAATGGGTTTTGGGCTCACACTGAATCCTAGCTCCAATTTAAGAACAATTATTTTTACATCATGGCCCTGCTTGATATTCGCCCTCAGGAAGGAAACACAGAAGATATGGATGTTACAGCCAAGTGTAGTAAAGATATCAGATGGTGCCTGGCTATCAGATAAAATAGCTTCTGCCATCTTACAGGCTTGTTTCCTACAAACAGCCATCTAAGTGAGATGTCAGCTAAATCCACATGGAAGAAGCACGCCAACATCAGTGACCAAAGGACTGCAAATCATTTAACCCGAAGCTGAAGGAGGAAATAGTACCGAAGTCCAAATTTTGAGATTCTGATTTGCAAAAGGCTATGTATGACAGTGGGAGCCCAAGATACATTGTGAGGTCTACACAGGGAACAAAGCTCCAGTGATTTCCCTCTCTCCATAAGGGAGACATAGAAGTAAACAGGTTACAAAATAGAGTCCATTAAAGAGATGACTAAAGAAGATTAAAATGATAAGCATGACTTGAAATAGTTTAAATCTTGTCAGTTTATCCCTCCCATATTCATTGGTCTAATATGGCTTTCAACATTTTATGTATTTTGGGGTTTTTTCCTCTTCATATTGGGATTTAGCTCTAACGTATTTGGTCGTTGGGGACAGCCCTTCTGAGTTTTTGTTACATGTTTTCCTGCTTTTCTGTATATGAAACCCATGACTGATGAAGCCATAGAATGAGCAAGTACAATAAGGATCTCTGGGGGGATACAGTGGGGGAAGGGCTTAAAAAGATAATATTTTCAAACTGATTATGGTAGCAATTGTATAATACAGCTTGATGTGACAACTATGGAATGATATGATATCTACATTACCTCCCAATAAAAATATTTGGGGGAAAAATGTTAACATTATGTAGTATGTAGGCCATGTCATCAAACTGTTGATGCAGAAATTATAAATAAATGTATGGTTAGCTGCATATATTGCTACCAAACATATATAAAATAGTATTGAAAAATAAAATTAATAACATTAGCTAGAAGTGCACTGAGTTACACCTGCAGTCTACTGGAAACCTTAATTTATCTACTCCTCTTGCACAGACCTAGATATACCAAGTACAGCAGGTCCTTCTCAACAAATCCAAAATTACACTGGCCAAATTATAAAGTAATTATAAAGTAACATGAATTAAAATCCAAATTAAAATTGTACCAAGATTCCCAAACACTTCGTATTACAAGTAAACTAATGTCTTAGCTACCTAATGTATCTTTACAGGAGTGGTTCTTCCTTCTGCTCTGAAAAAAAATGCTCTCATGCATCTCCAGTTTGAAAAGATGGGCATCAAGGTATGATACTGTGCATCGTGTATTTCAAAAGAGATTGTAGAGAAACCAACCAAAAAAATTACATCACTTCAAAATGCTTTCAATAGTTACTTGTAAGAAGGTGGATCAAAAGTATTCCTACAAAAATCATAAACATTTAAAATATTAAAAGGTGAAACCATTATTTCTCAACCTATTTTCCATCTAGGTCTCGGTTTCTGAAGGCGGTGCCTCCATCTCTCTTTCCTGAAGAATTCTGTATGCTTCACTTTACACCACATCAAAATGGCAGTGCTGTCATCTCCAAGCACCTCAAATTATGATCCTTTTGAATGTTGAGTTTGGGGAAACACAAAAGAAAAAATCAAAAGGGACAAGATCAGGGTTCTAAGGTTGGTGGAGTAAAGTTTCCCAACAAGATTCTTCAATGACAGTCCTTGCTTGCTATAAGCCAACATTGACTCAAACAGCAATGCATTTGGATTTAGGTTAATAACATTAAGAGAAAGAAATAGGACCGAGAAAGAAATAGGACCAAGAAAGAAATCAGAAAATTCCCCTACTAATATTACTTCAAAGGTAACTTTTGCTTTTTGTTTTTAGCTAACATGTACAAAAAAAATAACCCTTAAAAAAAACTAAAACCACAAAAAAATTGGTACACATAGACAACTTGAAAATTATCTTCTCTACACTGCTAACAATATTTTTTAAACACTGATAAATTTTCAAGAATTCAGCTTCTGAGTTTTTAGAAGCTCTATAGAATGTAAAAGATAAAAATTTAAGCATCCTCAAATTTCATATTAGACAAAGTAAATATATAGATGAGATCTCATCTTTGAGGAGTCTTCATATTGTCAAAATGTACAAATTAATAAAAATCTTAGTTGACAATATGAGTAAAAAAGGTTTGAAAAGTGAAATCTGCAACTGTTCTTTTTTAATTAAATCATTTTATTGGGGGCTCATACAGCTCTTATCACAATCCCTATATACATCCATCCATTGTGTCAAGCACATTTGTACATTATGTTGCCATCATCATTTTCAAAACACTTTCTACTTGAGCCCTTGGTATCAGCTCATTTTTTCCTCCCTCCCCCACCTTCCCACCCTCATGAACTCTTGATAATTTATAAATTATTGTTATTTTCTCATGTCTTATACTGAGAGATGTCTCCCTTCACCCATTTCTCTGTTGTCCATCCCCGGGGGAGGGGGTTATATGTAGATCATTGTGATCGGTAGCCCCTTTCTCATCCCACCTTCCCTTTACCCTCCTGGTATCATCACTACACTCATTATTGGTCCTGAGGGGTTTATCTGTCCTGGATTCCCTGTGTTTCCAGCTTTTATCTGTACCCCTGTACAATGTAAAACTACCTTATCAGCATTTATAAAACTGTATGGATAGTATATAAAATTGCACCATTGACACTACAAATTGATGTCTTTCTCCTTTCCCTCAGTAAAATGGTTTAATTAAGTGATCATCGGAAAGTGTAAAGAACAGCATGTTATCTAGCTACAATCAAATGGTAATTTGTTGTTAGATCGATTTTAAAATAGTCTTTACAAAAACAGTACTCTTCGAAAGACATCCAGGAGCTCTGGTGGTAGTGGTGAAGTGTTTGGCTACTAACAAAAGTTGGAGGTTGACACTATGAGAGGAAAGGGAGGCTTTCTGCTCCCCCCAAAATTACAGCCTTGGTAACTCTACGTGGCAGTTTTACTGTCCCACAGGGTCACTGAATTGGGATATACTCGAGAGAACTCAACAATAGATATCTTTAAATCTATTTTTTAAATGGCACTGAAAATACAAAGAAAGTCACTCTTCACTGGTGTCAACATACTTAGATTTCTATGACGCACTGCTAAAGTAGAAAACACTATTCCATGAAAAATCATTCTAATACAATACTTAATTTTTTTTTTGTAATCATTAAAAACTTCCTGTTACCCCTCCCGCCAAACCATATACAGGGCTGGAAAAAAAGAATGAGCCACTTTTGAAACTAACATAATAGAAAAGGACAAAATGACAAGGTTAACCAGAGAACAAGATCAGCACTGAAACTATTTCCTAAAGTTCCACAATTCGTAACCCACCTTATTCCCAATCTATTCACACCTTCCTCCAACTGCATTCGTGGCAGCGGTAACCTGACCAGCAGGTAAGTGAACTCGTCACCATTTCCAGTAGGAAATGAACTAGAACTGACTGGGAGTCAGGAAGTAAGGAAATGACCAAGGGGGCGAGAAATAAAAATTGTCTCCGAGAAGGGTGGTAGGAGACTGGGAAGGAGAGCAGGGTCTCTGAACCCGCAGGCAGCCAGGAAAGAAAGAAGCGAGAGGCAACAGCTCCCCACAAAAGGCACTTAGGAATCGGCCAGCGCGCCCCACACCTTCAAGAATCACCTGGGGAGAGGGGCCGTGTGGGCCGAGGCTGTGCAAGAGGCAGGTAACTCACCACCAGGTAGCGGCCAGAGCCAGGCTGGTGCAGATCCATCCTGCCTAGCTCAGAACCCAACGTCCGAATGGGCACGTCCTGTCGGTTTTCGGGCCGCTCCGCCACTTCCGTGGTCTCAACGCCAGCGTCCTCGGCGTCTGCTCCAGCTGCTGCGGCCGCCGCAGGGCCGATTCACTTCCTGTCGTCCCTGGAGCCGAGCAGCCGCGAGGACTGCGCACTGGCCTCGGGGAGGTGGAGCAGCTGGGACGCACCCGCGCTGGCACGCGCGACCGCGCAGGCGCGAAATTGCCGCGCAGGCGCGCTGCGTCGTCGAGTGGCCCCCGGAGTCTCGCGAGAGTGCGGGTTTCCGGAAGCGAGAGGAGCTGGCAAAGCGAGGGAAGTGAAGGAGCTGTGTAGGTTGTCAGCCTGTCAAACAAAAAGAGGAGCCAAAAAGAAAAATCGTCTTCCTGGTGGCTTTCCCTTGGGGACCGGTTTCACACAGTTGTAGGTGAGAACGCAATCACAGAACATGTCAAGAAAATAGGGTGACATTCCTAGAAGCCTTGAGGACGGGTTAAATATGTACCGAACACTTCGCTTCCTCTTATTACCCACCAAACCTAGAAGCCATCTCTCGGATACTCCTAAAACGCTGTTTCCGAATCGTCAGAGAAATAAGAATTTGATTTTAATCCGTTTGTGTTAGTAGGAAAGTAAAGAATCCAATAGAGACCCTACAGACATAAAAGTACTTAAAAACTGCTTAAGGAAAGAGGTCTCATGCTCAAGGTTAGTGGATGAATCCAAGAAAATGATGAACCATTAATTACTTGGAAGTCATATCAAATCCATAATTCAGAAGGGCTTGATAGTAAGACGTTGGCGCCTGTGGCACATTGTATCTCAGTCTCTGTGAACCACATGTGAAATGTGTGTTTCTGTAGCACAGAGCCCGTGCCTCTAGCTAGTGAAAGAATATGATGGGGCAGATAAATCACCTCTTTAAACCGAAAGACATACTTTCTATACATTGAAAACTCTGATTTCATTTTATCTGTTCCAGAGGTCCTCAAGCTTTTATTTTTAAATATGATTAAACCTTCCCCCACCCCTTGAATGATAAGCTACAATGGAGGCCACAGAGAGGAGGGAGAGGCTCTACCGTCACACCTACAGTACTGCCTGCTAACTGACCTTTCCAGAAAAGGGCTGTAGAAAGAAAAAGGCCAAACTCACTCAGATATAATAAAAGCTAATAAACTAAAATTTTCCTCATAATTTTGCTGTGTTGATATACCTAGCAGCCAGGAGCAAAAATACCAAAAACCAAATTTACTGCCTTTGAGTCAATTCCGACTCATAGTGACTCTATAGGAAAGATTAGAATTGCCACTGTGGGTTTAAAAAACTATAACACTTTATTCAAGTAAAAGCATCGCCTTTTCTGATGGGTGGTAATTTCAAACCGCTGACCTTGTAGTTAGCAGCCCAGTACATAACCCACTATGCTACCAGGTCTCTGGTACAGTAATAGTGTCCCAAATGAAGAGGCATAATATCACATTTAAATTTCCTTAAACTTGTTTACTTTATGATCTAACAAAATATTTTAAATTATAAAACAATGACAGTCCCTTTTTATAGGTATTATTTGTACAAGAACTCCCTTTATATCGTAGTACCACCTTTAAAGAATCAAAAGAGGCTGTGTCTGCAAAATGAAATTAGATTCTTACATCATTTATGGTCTATGGGGTTCAATTTAGAACTTAATTTTATATTGCTTGTACTTTCATTCATTATTCATATGTTTACTTGTTGCTCAAACCAGACTGCTGCTCAGCTCAGAGAACATTTTTACACACAAGTACAGTATTGGGAGCATAACATTGAAAATGAAAGACCAGACATTGAATCATGTTAAAATAACAGATTATTTGCATTTTACTCTTCTCACAAATTATGTGGCCATTTTGATAATCTGTCAGAGCTGATAACGAAATCAAACAGAAGAGTGCATTTTCAGAAAGGAGGAGAAAGAGAAAGAAGAAAGGAAAGAAGTATAATGACAAACTATTTTTGAGCCCTAGAGGCATTGTGGGTTAGATGTTGGCTTATTAACAACAACATTGGTGATTCAAACCCACCAGCCACTCTGAGGGAGAATGATGAGACTTTTTGCTCCCATGAAGATTTATAGTCTTGGAAACTCTATATAGGGTCACTATGAGTTGTAACCCACTCAGTGGCAGTGGGATTTGGTTTGGTTTAAACCAAAGAATCATGCTTGCATTACTTCATCCTCACAACAACTGCACAATGTAATCTCCAGTTAACAGATGAAAAAAAGTGCTCAGAATCAGGAGTTGGAGTAGCAAAACCAGAAGGGTAGGGGGAAGGTGGGGAGAAGAGGGGAGGAAGAAGGAACCAAACAATCACAACAATCAACACATAAGCACACACACACATACACACCCAGGGGGGCAAACAACAGAAACCATGGGAGAAGGGAGACAGCAGTTGTTGTAAGATATGAAAATAATCATTTAAAACTTTTCAAGGAGTCATGATTGGGGGCAGGGAGAGTTTATACCAAAGGCTCAAATGATAGTAAATGTTTAGAAATTAGTGATGGCAGTATACTTATAAATATACTTGATATAATTGATGTATGAATTGATTTAAGAGCTGTAAGAACCCAATAAAATTATCTTTTAATAAATATATATAGATAGAAAGTAAAGTGCAGACAGATTCAGGAAGTATTAAAAGCCACATCACTCATAAGCATCTGGTGACAGATGCTAGGGCCCCCACTCTTTTAAGTAGTATCTTAAAATAAACCCCTTTTCCCCTACTACCACTGTGAAATCTGCCAAAGACATAAACCTACCTCACAATCACAAATCTAACTTCTATAAATTCCATCTTGATGACCCATAGAAATAAAATGATTCTTTCTCATCATTGCCTGGAGAACCATCCTGAGCTCCTTTTGCCCATTTAATAACTTGGCTGGTGTCCCTTATAATGGGCCATCAGAAGCAGAGACCCTGGGTTGCCTTAGGAAGCAACGTATTTGTGATGAAAGTCCATTTTAGTGGCCTTAACATGTAGGTGTTAAGAATTGCATGTTGGGGGCAGGAGGGAATCCAACACAAGGTTGGAGATATAGCTCACCTCTCAGGGGGATGAATAACAGAAATGTGGGTGAAGGGAAAGACAGGAAATAACAATAATATATAATTAATCAAGGATTCATGAGGATAGGGGAGGAGGGGTAAAAAGTGCAGCTGTTATCAAGGGCTCAAATAGAAAGGAAATGTTTTGGAAATGTTGATGGCAACATGTACAAGTGTGTTTCATACAGTTGAATGATGGATTATAAGGTTTCTAAGAGCTCCCCAGTAAAATGATTTAAAAACAAAAAATAATTACATGTTGGACTGCTAAGTGCAAGATCAGTAGTTTGAAACCACCAGTCTCTCCATGGGGAAAAGATGAGGCTTTCTACATCTATAACATTTAGCAGTGGTTCGCAACCTGTGGGTTGTGACACCCTTTGGGGGTCAAATGACCCTTTCAGAGGGGTCACTTGATTCATAACAGTAGCAAAATTGCAGTTATGAAGTAGCAACAAAAATAATTTTATGGTTGGAGGTCACCACAACATGAGAAACTATTAAATGGTCATGGCATTAGGAAGGTTGAGAACCACTGATTTACAGCCTCTGAAATCCAAAGGGTTAGTTCTTCTCTGCCCTAACGGGTGGCTATGAGTCAGCAATAATGTAATGGTGGTGAGTGTGAAGCTTTGGGGAAGCAACATATATTTAATCTCTAATCTTTTTGCCTAAAATCTCACTGTTATCAAGTCAATGCTGACTCCTAGTGATCCCCTGTGTGTTTCTGAGACTGTTTAGTAGAGTAGGAAATGTAGTCTTTTCCCCTTGGAGCTGAAGGTGGTTTCTAACTGCCAACCAGACAAATCGCAACCCAACACATAACCACTGCCACAAGGGCTCTTCAGCTATTGTACTGAGATGACTTGCTGTTGCTATGATAGTAGAAGCTTTGCCAACAAGTACGAGCAAGATCGCCCTGATGGATAGGTTTTAGCAGACAGTCCAGACTAAGAGTAGGAAGAAAGGCCTGGATATATACTTCAAAATATCAGCCATTGAAAGTCAGGAAAGCAGAATGTTGTCTGACATAGTGCTGGAAGGCATTCAAAATCCATAATGGTCACAACAGTGAACTAGAGAATACCAGTGATTGTGAAGATGGCAGAAGACCAGGTAGCATTTTGTTTGGTTGTACATGGGGCTGCATGAGTTATAGCTTAACTGGTGGCTACTTATAGCAACAAAAAAATCTTTGGGTAATAATGTTAGTTACCTAAATAATTGATGATGTTGCACCATTATAAGTGTAACTTTAGAATTTTAACATACTTCATTAACTCCTCTTTTTCTGGTCTAATCAATCTTTGTCACCAAATACACAGCCACCTAAAATCTCAGCAGCTTCCCATTGTAGTATTGAGGTAGAGATGGAGAAATAACTGCTCAGACACCCTTTCAAGAAAGCACACCCTGCCCAGATGTTGGCTTTGTCAATGCCTGCCTTATTTTTCAAACTCAGATTGTGCTGTTTTCAGGATGACTAGCCTATCCATATTTGTCCAACAAGTTTTGAGGCAATCTTGGCTACAGTGTTCCCTGATGAGCTGACAAAGACTTTAAAAAAAATCATTTTATTGGGGGCTCATAGAACTCTTATCAGAAACCATACATCCATCTATTGTGTCAAGCACATTTGTACATTTGTTGCCATCATCATTCTCAAAACATTTACTTTCTACTTGAGCCCTTGGTATTAGCTCCTCATTTGTGCCTTCCCTCCCCACTCCCCGCTCCCCCACGAACCCTTGATAATTTATAAATTATTATTATTTTGTCATACCCACTTCTCCACTGTCGGTCCCCAAGGGAAGAGGTTATATGTAGATCCTTGTAATCTATTCCCCCTTTCTCCCTCGCCTTCCCGCTACCCTCCCAGTATTGCCACTCTCACCACTGGGCCTGAGGGGTTCATCTGTCCTGGATTCCCTGTGTTTCCAGTTCCTATCTGTACCAGTGTACATCCTCTGGCCCAGCCAGATTTGTAAGGTAGAAATGGGAACATGATAGTGGGGGAGGAAGAAGCATATAAAACAAGGTTTTGGAAGTAGCTCACTAGGCCTCTCTCCCAAGGTGCTTTTTAATGAGCTCATACAACAATCTTTCCAACCAATTCTCCAGTCCTTCACTATTTATGCCACCCACTCACCTTTTCTTTCCAAAGGGTCACTGATTGCTTATAATCCTCCTTCTCCCTTTATCTAACCAGGTCAGCTGAGCTGCACACATATGTACCAGGATTATATTTTAATATTTTTATTGGGGACTCTTACACAATTCATACATTCATCCAGTGTGTCAAGCACATTTGCACATGTGCCGCCATCATCATTTTCAAATCATTCTCTTCCCATTTGAACCCCTGATATCAGCTGTTTCTTTCCCCTCCCTCCCCTTCCCACTGCCCGTCACAAACACTTGATAAATTATAGATTATTATTTCCATATCTTACATCGTCCTCCAACATCCTTCACCCACTTTTCCGTTATTTGTCCCCCTGGGAGGGGGTTATAAATTTACCCTTGTGGTCCACTCCCTCTTTCTTCTCCCATACTCCCCTTACCCTCCTGGTCTCTCTACTCCCATTGTTGCCCTGAGGGGTTTATCTATCCTGGATTCCCTGTGTTGCAGGCTCTGTAGCACTGTGATTGCTCTGGTCTAATCTGATCTGTAAGGTAGCATTGAGGTCATGATAATGGGGGTAAGGAAGCACCAAAAAACTAAAAGAAAGTTGTGTGTTTCATCCGTGTAGGCTTTGTTGCTTCTTAGCTAGATGGCCGCTCATTTACTTTTGCACCCATTTTGCTTTCAGTGATGGTATTGGGAAGGTGAGCATCACAGAATTCCAGATTATTAGAACAAAGTGTTCTTGTGTTAAAGGATACTTGAGTCAAGGCCCAATGTCCATTTGCAACCTTAATTCTTAATACATAGCTATGAGTGCATAATTCTGTTCCCCTCTTGAATATATATATATGCCTGTATTTTGGCCTCTAAATGTCCTTTGCCTCCTGGTTCTTTCCTCTATTTCCTTTTACTTTCCTTTCATCCCACCATCCTGTTTGGCCTTCATTCGGGTTTAGTAATTCCTCACTGCTTCATTGCCCTTGAGTAAGCCCCACTAAGCATCCTACGTCCTTCCTTCCATTGATTTTAGTTCACTAGTTGTTCCCTTGTTCCTGAGTTGGCTTCCCCTACCCCTTCCTTTCTCCCACCCTCCTTCTTCCATATCCCCCCAGAACCATTGGTCCCTTTCTTTTCATCTCTGAAATATTTATCCCACCTATATTAACTGGATGGACATGTAGATACATTAATATCTGGAAAAGTAAGTAACCAGGAAAAGCCAAATAAAAGTCAAAACAATAACAACAAAAAATAATAATAACAAAAAGAAAGCCACTGACAAAAATGAAAAATCCTATAAATATTTCAAGGTCTGTTTGTTGACCTTTTCATGTGGTTTTCAGTGGAGTGTAATAGGGTGCCACACTGTCTCCAAAGTCTGCTTTTGTTATTCCCCGAGGGTTTCATCACTCTGCTTCCCCTGCTGCTCTGCTGCTTGCCCTCAGTGCCTCGCCCCAGCGTGATAGGACCGTGCACTTTTCCTACACTGTGTCTCCAGTGCTGTCCCCCTCAGCGCCACTGTGCAGTGAGGGATGCCATGTCCCGTGGTGGGGCCGGCCTTACAGTCCTCGCTGTGTGTTGTCTGCTCTGAGCAGGAACATCATCCTGGGGGCTTGGTGGGCCAGGATGCCCTCTCCTCCCCCTCCATCCCTTTTCATTTCTCCCGTGTGCTCTAATCAGACGTGCCTCTCTACCCAAGCTGTAGTCCCAGTGCTGTCCTCTGAAGTGCATTCTTCTGAGGGGGGAGTGGGAGTATGCACATAGTTGGGCTTGGGGCCGGCAGACTCTCTATTGGTTCCCTGGTACTCGCTGTTACGTTGTATTCACATCTGGGTGCATCGGGCTGAAGCACCAGGGTTATCTGTGGAGCTCTCTAGCAGTTAACTATGCCATTGTCTGCAGAGGACCATCTCCAAAAAAATTCTTTTTAATTAAATAAATTCACTGCCCTTGAGTCAATTCTGACTATATGCACCCTAAAAGACAAAGTAGAATTGCCCCTGTGGGTTTCTGAGGCTTTAAATCTTTTCAGAAATAGAGAACAGCTGGTCATTTTGAACTGCTGATCTAGTGGCTAACAGCCCAATTCATAACTTTTTAAACCATGAGGGCCACTAGTGGATGATTAACACATTCCGAAATCACATGAATACAAATATTTCTAATTTTCCTTACCTTTTTTGAGTAGATTTTAGTTTTTTACATCCTCTGCAACATGAAACTACTCTTCAGGTAGTTATGGACTCAGTGTTAGAGTTTGAAGACAGATGGTAATCATGCATTATATTTAAAATATATATAATTATGTATATTTATCTAGAGAAGGGATTGATGCTGTCAAATTTTTCATTTTGTTTGGATCCACAGTCAATGCTCATGGAAGCAGCTGTCAAGGAATCAAGCAACCTATTACATTAGTCATATCTGCTGTACAAGACCTCTTAAATGTTGAAGAGCAAGGATATCACTTTCAGGACTAACATATGCCTGACCCAAGTCATGGTATTTTCAGTCACTTCATATGAAAGCTGCATAATGAATAGGGAAGATCAAAAAAGAATCGATGCATTTGAATTATGATATTAAAAAAATATGTTGAATTACCATAGACTGCCAAAAGAACCAACCAATCTGTCTTGGAAGAAGTAAAGCCATATGCTCCTTAGAAGCAAGAATAATGGGACTTCGTGAATCTCATGTACTTTGGACATGTTATCAAGAAAGACTAGTGCCTGAAAATGGACATCATGCTGGCTTAAACAGATTTGCGCAATGGCTGAAAAAATTAAGCATAACACTATAGGACCAGGCAATGTTTAGTTCTGTGTTCATAGGGTTCCTATGAATCAGAACCAACTCGATGTCACCTAAAAACATCTAGAGAATGATTCACAGGTAAAATGGCATTGTCTATCTGAAGATTTCTACTTAAATTCACTAGGCATCTTTTTTGAACATTAAATTCTAGAGTATATATTTTTAAGTATAAGAAGCCATTATTTTTGCTTTCATAATTTAAAATAAGCATCGTTACCACTGCAAAGTTTTATCTGTGTTAACAGAAACGTGAATCTGTCAAACAGTTGATAGTCTTAAAATTTTATTTAGCTTCACATATTGTGTCTTATTTAACTAGTTTTGCAATTCGTATCATCTGTTCTGCTCTATAATTTTAGATATGAAGTCTTCTAAAGCAGGAGATTTTATGATTCAGTGTCTGCTTTCTTCCCTTCTCTTTATTTTCTTCTAGTATTTTGAAGAATAAAAAATACAAGTAATATTTTACACTAGCCAGGGTCTTACAAGAGAAGGATATATATTAAGATAATTACTGTTAGGAAATGCTTACATACTTGTGGAAGCAGGCATGTAAATCAATCTGAAATCCATATAGAAAGACGATTATGACTCCAGGGCAGGAACTGATGCTGCTGTCCACAGATGGAATTTCTTCTTCCTCAGAAGCATGTAGCTCTGCTCTTACAGTCTTCAGACTGACAAGTCAGATCCACTCAGATTATATAGGATAGTGTACTTTTTTAGGATAAGTTGCTTAGAGTAAACTGACTTTAATCATAACCATAAAATACCTGCATAACAACCCCTAGACTCATATTTGAGTATTTGGAATTATAACTTAACCATGATGACACATAAAACCCACACAGGTCTATTTACAGATGACAGGTAAAATGGCCTTCATACTGTGTTGTCTTAATATCCTGTTTTCCCTAGATTGTAATATTCATTGCAACAGCTACACAGAGTTCACAGACAACATTCATGATGAACGTATTAAGGAAGTTAACAAGTTGTAATATCAGTGAAAAATGTTCAGGGTTGACTTGTTTATCAATATGGTACAAAGTTCTACCAAATCTGCTAATAAATGTCCAAAGGATATACCACTGAGCTATAAGCCTCAACCTGAAGGCATTCAGCTTAAACTCCATGGGTCAGCAAAGCCAGCTGCTTGAATGAAGTGCCCAGAGGCACCACACTCCAGTAAATCTCATCCGAAAGGTACTCTCCTCTTCTTCCCTGGGTCAGCACGTCCAACATGCCTGATTATCTAGCCAGATGACCCCACTCCATAAGCCAGCCTCCTACAAAAAAGCACTCAGCTTTACTTGCTCAGTAGCTTGGGAGGTCCATGCTCTCTTCCATGCTCTTGTTCCTGCTACTGCTCTGCTACTTTGATAATGTAGCTGGCATTTGGATCCAGGAAGTTTACCACACAGGAATTTCAGGCCCTGGCCATTGCTGGTAATGCAATTCACTCCTCCTCATCCTAAGGCTCCTTTTATGCAAAGTTGTCACTCAGGGGAATTCTGTTCACAGTTACTCATAGGAGAAGCCTATCAGTGTCTTCCTCCATCTTCTTAGCAAGCCCAGAAGAGAAAAGGTTGTTTGGAGGGAGTTAGAGACTTTAACCTTAAATAAATGACTTAAATAAATGACTGCCCCTGAGCATACAATAAAGATAAAGGATAAGTACAAAGAAATATAGGAGGAGGAGAGATAGGATGTACTAGAGAGTTAGCTTATTAAAATAAATTTCCAAATTGAAGTATTTCCTATTAGCTTATGGTAAGGCAGTCCATCTGATTATCATTTTATCTCTTTATTTCTGAATGCTTTAATATATATATATATGAGGGGGTAACAAAAAACAGCAAAAAAATAAAACGTGATGTCAGGGGGATAGTGCATTTGGAGTTCATTCCACCAGGTCAGACTATTAGTCAAGCTTTCAATTTAGAGGTTCTGAAAAGATTGCATAACTGTGTGTGACAAAAAAGGCCTGATTTGTGGCAGACGGGGGACTGGTTTTGCCAACATGGTAATGCTCCTGCTCACGCAGCCATCTCAGTGCACCAGTTTTGGGCAAAAAACAACATCCTTCTCTTGCCCTACGCTATAGTTTATTGTGCCAGCCTGGCCAATAAACACAAGTAGGATTAAATGAAGGGCAGAGGGATAAATGCCTCGGTGAGCCTCACCTTGGTTGTACTATGCCTCAGTTTAAAGGGGTACACTACCTGTGGGATGCCTAGCCTGTGGACTGTGTCGCTGTAAGTTGAGGTCCCTTTAAGCCCACACGATTGGAATGTTCATCTCTGGAGCTGGGGACTGACAGTTGATGACAGTTGGGGACCTGCCTTGCTGTTTGCTGCCTGGGTATATGTAGCCCAGCTCTCTCTACAGAAGGGCACTGGCACCTGGCAGCTCTCAAAACTTGAAGGACTGCTAGTGTCTCACTGCTTTATAATTTAACTGTTAATTTCTTGTACTATCTATCTGTATATTATTTAACGGTTTATTTCTTGAATTATATATCTATATTTATATATAATTACTAGCAATCTGGTTTGTCTCTCTAGAGAACCCTGTCCAATACACCCTACATACCTTACTCACTGGACCTCACTCTGTGCAACTTCTTTTTGTTTCTGTGAATTAAAAGGGACATGAAAGGTCAGCGATTTGACAACATAGAAGAGGTGAAGAATAATACTAGAGGTGCTGCCAGCTATCAAAACAGATGGGTTTGAAAAATGTCTCCAAGAATGGAATTGCAGATTTGACAAATGGATTAAGTGTAATGGAGAGTACTATGACGGTGATAGGGCTGTTTTGTAAAAAATTTTAAATACATAGCTTTGAAAAAATTCAGATTTTTTGTGAACCTCTTTGTACACTCATATACTGTTATATATAGAGGCATCACCAGACAACAATTGGAAAAGATTTTCATTCTAGTAAGCTGTATCTCAAGGCTAAAAAAAAAAAATGTATATTTAGGCAATACTCATATAGGCAACCAGAGTAATTTTGCCTTTGGGATTAATCATTGTAAATAACTTATAAATTATTAAGTGATCTTTGCTTTCCCTTAAGTATGGAAGGCTGTTCTTAAATCATAGGAAAGAAAGACTTTATATGTAGCTATTTATCTCTATTTTTCCGTGCATGCCAGGTAATTTATTTCATCATACAAGAGCCAGTTTGGCACTAAGCATGCTGTCTATTATCAGAATTTCCCTTAATAACTAATGTATCATTATGTTACCTATTAATATTACCATTTGTGAGAATTTTTGTTCTCTTTACATTGAGTTGCAATCCATGCTAAAGTTTTGCTTGGATTCACAATTAATGCTCATGGAAGCATCAACTAAGAGATCAGCGAAGATGCATTGTTTTGGGTAAATTTGCTGTGCAAGACCTCTTTAGTGAATTGAAAAGCAAGGGTGATAGTTTGAGGATTAAGGTGTGCCAAACTCAAGCCATGGTATTTTCAGTCATCTCATTTGCATGTGAAAGTTGGACATTAAATATAGAGGAGCAAAGGAGAATAGATGGATTTGAGTTGTGCTTCTGGTGAATAATACTGAAAGTACCATGAACTCCTTGGCCAATTGACTAGAAGCAATCCATATTTGTGCCCATTCCAAAAAAAAGTTGACTCCAGAGAATACTCAAACTATTGAACAATATCATTCATATCACATGAAAGTAAAATTTTGCTAAATATCAACAAGTTGCAGCATTACATTGACAGGGAACTGCCAGAAGTTCAGGCTACACTCAGAAGGGCGTGGAAAAAGGAATATCATTGCTGATATCAGATGGATCTTAGCTCAAAGAAGAAAATACCAGAAAGAGGTTTACTTGTGTTTCATTGACTATTCAAAGACATTCAACTTTGTGGGCCATAATAAACTGCGGATAGCCTTGAGAAGAATGGGAATTCCAGAACACTTCATTGTGCCCATTTGAAACTTGTACACGGATCAAGAAGCAGTTGTGTGAATAGGACAAGGGAATACTGCGTGGCTTATAATCAGGAAAGGTGTGTGGCAGAGTTGTATCCTCTCACCATCCTTGTTCAGTCTATAAGCTGAGGAAATCAGCAGAGAAGCCGGGTTACGTAAAGAAGAGCATCAGGACAGGAGGAAGGGTTCTCAACAATCTGTGGTATGCAGATCACACAACCTTGCTTACTGAAAGTGAAGAAGACTAAACATTTGCTGAGGAAGATCGAATATTGAGGCCTTCAGTATGGATTACAGTTCAATGTAAGAAGACCAAAATCCTCACAACTAAGCCATTAGGTAAAATAATAAATAGTAGAAGTTCTCAAGGATTTTATCTTACTTGGTCAATACTCATAGAAGCAGCAGTCAAGAGATCAAAAAACGTATTGGATTAGAAAAATCTGCAGCACTAGACCTCTTTAAAGTATTGAAGAGCAAGGATATTACTTTGAGGACTAAGGTGTGTCTGACCCAACCCAATTGTGGCAGTTACATACTCTCCGGTCAACTTGAATGAAGGAGTGGAGTCTAGCCTGTCAATCAGGTTGCAGACTGATTACCTCATTTGGAGGCATGATAGAGAAAAATAGTTCACTGGAGGCCAGACCCACTCTCTCTGCCTTCTTTTTTCTGCTGTGGAGACACTCAGAGAGCTGGAGGAGACACATGGAGGCATGCATAGACCCGTGCCAACATTGAGATGCTTCCACTGCCACTGGACCCACAAGACCTTCTCCCACTGTCCTGTGATCTTCCTGCATTCGGCATCCTTGTATGTGCTGCAGGAGTCTAACGAGAAATTTATGAACCAGTATTGGACATATATGCTAATATCAACTTATGGACTTGATCTGAACTGGGCTTGGATGTTTTCTCAATATATAATTACTCATTGATATAATTCTTTCCTATACATATATGAATTTCACTGGATTTGTTTCTCTAGTCTACTCAGACTAACTACCATTGCACTATATGGCTGTGAAAGTCAGACCTTGAATAAGGAAGACTGAAGAATTCATGGATTTGAATTGTGGTGCTGGAAAAGAATATTGAAAGTACCATTGACTGCAAAAATGACAACACAACCTGTATCAGAAAAAGTAGTGCCAGAATGCTCCTTAGTGGCAAGGATGGTGTGATGCGTTTTCTGTGCCAACCTGTACCTGTAAGGAGAGATGGGTGGTGCAGCTTGGGGGTGCAACCAAGAAATATAGCTCTCTGAAGGCTAGCCGCACTCACTTTTCTCTCTGGGTTGACCTTCCTGCTTGCTGACCCCTGAGAGCTGCTGGAGCTCTGCTGTGTTTCCACCAGCCTTGGATCCACATGACTGTACGCACTGGCCTGTCATCTTCCTGTATTCTGCATCATTATGTGTGACTGTGTGAGACTGAAGAGGGATTTAGGGACTAGTTTCGAATTTATGGGTTGAGTTGGACTGGGCTGGAATGTTTTCCTGATATAAAATTACTTCTTGATATAAAGCTCTTCCTTACACATATATAAGTGTTACTGAATTTGTTTCTCTAGTCAACCCAGTCGAACACAGGCGGCAAGACTTTATTTACACACTTAGGACATATTGTCGTGAAAGATCAGTCCCTGAAGCAGGGCATCATGTTAGGTAAAGTGAAAGGGCAATGTAAAAGCGGAAAGTCCTCAAGGAGATGGATTGATATGGTAGCTGCATTACTGGACTCAGGCGTAGATACAATTGTGAGGGTAGTACGGGAGTGTGCAGTGTTTCCTTCTGTTACGGATAGGGCTGTTATGGGTCAGAAGTTACTTAATGGCACCTAACAACAACAACATGCACTACCAAAAGAACCTCAAATCTGACTGAGAAGTACAGCCAAAATGTTCCTTAGAAGTAAGGCTGTTGGGACTTTGTTTCGCTTCCTTTGGACATGTTATCAGGAGAGACCAATGCCTGGAAAAGGGGGTCATGCTTGAGAAAGTAGAGGGGTGATGAAAAAAAGGACCCTGAACAATGAGCTCAGACATAAGAATAATTGTGAGCAGGACCAAGCAGTGTTTCCTTCCTTGCGCACACATATGCATATGTATGCATTTACATACAAATAACTAGGAGAGAAGATTACTTCTGACATGTCAAGATTTTCCTAATAATGACATTAGGAATAATTTGCTCTCTTTCTTTAAAAACAGGAACCAGGTCTCACTTGTTAAGTGTGATATCCATTTATTGCTTCATCGTGAAAAAGCAATACAATCTTAAAGTCTCCATACTAGAAGTTACTGACTTTAGTAATGAGGATGAAAAGCTTTCAGGATCTGAAAGAGTAAAATAAGACAGTAGCCAAATGGATCAGAATAATTTATCACGTTCGTTCTCTCTAGAACTAAGAAGCTATTCATGACCATTTCCTAGGTTTAAAATTCAAAGATTTTTTATGTTGAGAGGGCATGGGGACAAGGGAGCAGAGCTAAAGGCCTGAGGCAAAAGTAAGCCAACATAATGAGGATCAAAGAAAGTTTTTTTTTTTTTATATCTAGCCACTAAGTTCTGGTATATGTAAAATATTTATACAACATCCCAATTCAGTTGTCAATATAGAAAGTTCCCAGGAACTAACTGTAGACTCTTTTTTTGTGAAGAATAACACTGAGAAAGCTGGAATGATTGCTCCAGTAAAGGCAAAAATTCCAAGCTCAAATTTTCTTTCTCTAGAGTCTTTTAAAAACAAAAGCATAGATGCTGCAAAAACACACAACTCACAATATAGTACATATAATAGAAAAGTAATGTTTTGGTTGTTAAATGGGCCAGATAACATGTTGAGTTCATGATGCTTCAGACTTCTATAGCTTTCCATTAGTACCATTTCAGAACTGAAACTTGTTTAGAATTCAATAGTCTGACAAATAAAGGACAAATACATGTTTTAATAGAACCATAAACATTCAGCATTTGAAGGAACCTTTAAGACCAGTTATCCAAACACCTTTATTTGGAAACTAAGGCTCAGAGAGGCAGAAGTAGGTACAGAGTGATATTTATCAAAGAGCTGACTCATGTTCCACTGAATTCACACATGTAACTTTTAAACTATGCAGAATAGTCCATCAACTGTTTCCATCTCATCCAATTTGAAACCAAAACCAGATAAAACAAACTCACTGCCATGGAGTTGAGTCTGACTCATAGCAACCCTATAAGACAGGGTAGAGCTGCTCTTGTGGGTTTCTGAGACTACAATTCTTTATGGAGTAGAAAGCCCCATCTCCAAATTGAAATAGCCTTCTACAACTATTCTAATGAAACCTGTACAACAAAACTGAAAAGCATCATGAAATCAATGTCAACATTTCACTAGAATCAATGCAGTCAACAATATAACCATCAAAAAGGACAAATTCTAATATAGTTACTCACTTCTGGGGCACTGCTTTGGTACAAATTAAGTATGTGTATTTTAAAATACAATACAATGATCAAAAAACCCAGCTAAAAATATCAGCTAACAAACCAACCATTTGCCATTGAGTCAGTTCTAACTTATGGAGACCCTATGTGTATCACAGTAAAACTGTGTTTCATAGGGTTCACAGTGACTGATTTTTCAGAGGTACATTGCCAAACTTTTCTTCCAATGAACCTGTGGGTATATTCTAAGCTTTCTTTTAGCAACCAAGCATGTTAATCATTTGCAAACCATAGATACCTAACAGTTTGTGTGAATGCAAATATAAAAACTGGACAATCTCCATCCAATATATATATATTTACATTTATTACAAGTTTAACATATACAATGACATAAGTACATCAATTGATTCTCTCTTGAGCTCATCCCTCCACTCACTATGGTACCATGATTACTGAGGCTATTCTGTGCATTGTCTAATACAGTAGCTCCTAGCCACATAGGATCACTTAAACATGAACTTAAATTAATTAAATATTAAAATTTCATTTCCTCAGTCATAATAGCCACAATTCAAGTGATTAGCAGCTACAGTTAATAGTAGCAGTTACTGTATTTTAAAAAACCAAACAACTAGCTCCACTGCCACTGATTCAATTCCAAACCACAGAGAAAGGAGTAGCTTGTAGATTTGAACTGTTGACCTGGTACTTAGCAACCGACTGCATAACCCACTATGCCATCAGGGCTCCTTGGTTACTGTATAGGACAATAAAAATACAGAATATTCATATTATCACAAAACATTTCATTCAACTGCTCAAACACTATTGCTCGAACAAAGACTGTTGTAATTACCACCAACCTTAAATTACTCTCCTTTCACTTCCCAAATAATCTACATAATTTTATAACAGCCTCCGTCATAGCGCAACCAGTTCTCAGCTATGCAGCCCTTGCTATAGTTGAGGGATACAAAAAGATTTCTCCCAACCAAGTTGTCTCCCCAAATATATGCCAAATCTCTCTGCTTGCGACACATGGTAAATGGCTATATCCTTGGAGGTCAATGAAAGTAAGTCAGAGGGTTTTCAGTCATCTAGAGCAATCAGGTTGTATAGTCTGTCCCACCCTAAATAGAGCCCACTCCCTTCTGAGAAGGATAGTAGTAGATTGTTTCCTTGAAGGAGAACCCAGGGAGGTCAAGCTCACTCAAGGGTGGCCAAGGATAGGCCGCCATCATGAACCTAGGGTCTGCCTTTTGTATCACATGTATATCCCTAGTCCCTCCCCTTCCTATTACATGTGCACCCCTAATAGCTCATCTGCTTCCTGTTATGCTTATGCCTATTGTGCAACCCCTTCCTGTGATATATGTCTTTACCTGTAATTAGGAGGCATGCACACCCCCAAAGATATATAAACCTTGGTTAGCATTAAATCCGTCTCTCTCCTGCCCTCTCTGCTCACCCTGTGCGCAGACTTCGCTATTGAGATCATGGTCATCCAGGAGGTAAGCATTCTACTATGAAATGTGTCTGACTCTTTCATTTTGCTCTCTCTCCTATCTCTTATTCTCTATGACTTTACTAAAATCTCCTACCAAACCCACGATTAGTTGTTGGGGGCTGGAATCCCCCACATACAGTGTCGGTATTTTGCATTATATTCCATAGTGTGTTTATGCCTTCTTTTAGAGTCCTTAATTTTGTCCCTAGTTTTTCATTGATAGACTTAATAATTGTGTAATTTATATTTAGGTCTTTGATCCTTGGTGTGTTTGGCTTTGTACATGGTGTGTGGTAGAGGTCTTGTTTCATTCTTTTGTTGGTGAAGATGCAGTTTCCCACCACCATTTGTTGAAAAACCTTTCTCATGTACATTTAGTGTGTTTCAGTTCTTTATTTAAAAAATTAGGTGTCTACATTCTGTTTCATTTTGTTTATGCTTGTTCATAGTAGGGTGCATCTCAGAAGTAAGATGTTATAGGGGTTGTGGCAGTTACATAATATCCTGTCAACTTGCGCAAAGGGGTGGAGTCTAGCCTCGCAATCAAGTCATAGCCAATAATGCCTCTGTGTGGGCATGGCCTTCTGAGGATTCTGGGACTCCTGTCTTCCTCCCTGAAGGAGGGACACACACACTCTCTGCTACACATTCCTGTTGACAAGCCAGATGGAGCCAAGCCTAAGGCAGCCAGATCCTTGAAGTTGAGGAGCCAAGTGAAGATCAACAGCACCACTGAGATGCTTCCACCACCACTGGATCCACAATATTTTCCACCCATTCATGTGTGATCATCCTGAATTCCACACCATTGTATGTGTTGCAGGAGTCTGAAGAGGAATTTATAGACTGGTATCAAGCATATGGGCTAATATTAGACTTATGGGGTTGATCTGGTTTGGGATGTTTTCTTAATATACAATTACTCTTTGATATAAAATTTTTTCTTACACATATAAGAGTGTCTCATGGATTTGTTTCTCTAGTCAAACCAGACTAACATACAGCTCACCCTATGGATGTTGTTACTTGTTTTTTCTGTCTTTTGGTAAATTAAACCCAGAATTGATGTGTTTATAGAACCAGAAAAGAGAACAAGGGTATAGGGTGTTGTGGGGAGAACAGAGAGGGTTGGTAAAAGGGAGACAATATTAAGGATACCAGGAAAGAAAAGTATGGTAAGAAACTGACTACAGAAGCAATAGAGAAGATTGAATTACTGAATTATAGGACATATGTATTAACCACCATATAATAACAATTTAAAGGTTGGAAAAACAGATCTAGAAATGGGGTTTGGTCTCACACTAAATCCTAGCCCCAATTTAAGAACAATTAGTTCTTACATCGTGGCCTTGCTTGATACTCGCCCCCAGGAAGGAAATGTAGAAGACATGGGTGCTATAACAAAATGTGGCAAGGAATGTAGATAGTGCGGGGCTATCAGATAAAATAGCTTCTGAAGTCTAAAAGGCTTGTTTCTAAAAAAGCAGACATCTAAGTGAGATGTCAAGTAAGTCCACATGAAGAAGCACTCCACCATCAGTCATGGAAATATGGTAAGCCATGTGATTTGAAATCAAAGGAAGGACTAGTATCAGAGCCTAAATCACGAGAATCCGGTGTAAAGAAGACTACGGTTGGAAGTGGGAGCCCAAGCTTCATTTGTGGACCTACAGAGGAAATAAATCTTCAGAGAACTCCCTCTATCTACAACTGAGCAATGGGAGAAAAGTAGTTACTAAGCAAAGCTTTGGAGAGATGAATGTAGAAGATCAAAGGTATAAATCTGACTTGAGCAGTTAAAACTTTGTCAGTAGATACCCCCTATGATGCACGCTGGATTTGATCTGGTTTCCATTTTTTCCTGTATTTTTTGTTTGTATTGTTTTGTTTGTCCATTAGGGTGTATCTCAGAGGTCCCTTGGCATTGGAGATCACCTTCTAGAAGTTGTGTTATATGTTTTTCCATTTTTAAATGTGAAACCCCAGATTGATGAAACTATAGAGACAGCAAGTAGAATAAGGGTTTTGGGGAGAGGGGAGGGTGGAAAGTGGTAGAGGGGTGGCTAAGGGGCGACAATGTCAAGGAACCCATATAGAAAAATAATGTTCGGGAACTGATTGTGTTAGCAATTGTCTGATTCTGCTTGACATGCTTGAACTATGGAATGAAATGATATGTATTAAATTATTAATATTAAAAGGTAAAGCTAACTCCTAGGAAAAAATTAGGTGCCTGTATTGCACAGGGTACTCTAGAGAGACAAACCAGATTGCTAGTAATTATATATAAATATATTTATAAGGATAGATATATAATTCAAGAAATAAACCATTAAATAATATACAGATAGATAATACAAGAAATTAACAGTTAAATTATAAAACAGTGAGACACTAGCAGTCCTTCAAGTTTTGAGAGCTGCCAGGTGCCAGTGCCCTTCTGTAGAGAGAGCTGGGCTATATATACTCAGGCAGCAAACAGCAAGGCAGGTCCCCAACTGTCATCAACTGTCAGTCCCCTGCTCCAGAGATGAACATTCCAATCATGTGGGCTTAAAGGGACCTCAACTTACAGCGACACAGGCTAGGCATCCCACAGGTAGTGTACCCCTTTAAACTGAGGCACAGTACAACCAAGGTGAGGCTCACCGAGGCATTTATCCCTCTGCCCTTCAGTTAATCTTACTTGTGTTTATCGGCCAGGTTGGCACAATAAACTATAGCAATCCACCCCTTGCCAGCCTGGCACCTATACACAATTCTTTACCAATACATACTTATATAATTTCCAGATATTAATGAAATCACACTTATACTTATCATCAATCATCTATCATACATATAAATGAAAACACACTGAGTCAAATTATATCTGATATAACATACTTGAACAAAGGAAATATATGCAATAATCACATACAAAGAAAATACATTGACAATTATAAGCCTCGTTTTGCAATTGATCACGTGGTCATAATTGATAGGTAGGACTACCTTCTACTGCTACCCATTCTGTATTACCTTTGCCCTCAGCAAGCACGTCAGCTGGCTGTGGTTTTTGGCCTGGCGGGGTGACCCAGACCTTCATTCCTGAGGGTTCTGGGTCATTATAAGTCCTGTTAGGATTGGGTTGCTGCAACTTACCATTTACTTTAATAAAAGGGCACGGTAACACTAAGAGTCAGCCTATGGGATCTCCTGGATTCCAGACATTCTTCTTTACCTCCATTATGTAGTACCAGTCCAATTTCTCCATGGTAATCAGGATCAATCACACCACTTAGTACGGTGACACTCTTCCTGACCTGTTGATCCAAAGGCATGAGAAGTCCAAAGTGGCCAGGGGGCATTCTCAGCTGCCAGTTCAGTGGAATCCGTGCTGTGTTTCCAGGTGGGAGAGTTCCTTTCTTCGGGACCAGGACCTCCAGGCCTGAGAAACACAGGGTTGCTGGGACAGGAAGCAAAAATGCTGCAAGGGGATCACTAGGAGTAATAGTGAGTGGTGCCACTCCAGGATCCACCCCTTGGTTCCTGGACCCATGAATTCTGGCTATTGGAGACACAGCACCATATATTGGCCGCTGGTTTAGAGCGTATACAGCTTCCTGGAGAACATTGCCCCAGCCCCGCAAGTCCTTGCCACCTAGTTGGCGCCATAATTGTGTCTTTAGGAGCCCATTCCATCGTTCTATCAAGCCGACAGCTTCAGGATGATGAGGAACATGATACGACCAGTGGATTCCATGGGAATGGGCCCATTGCTGCACTGCATTTGCTGTAAAGTGAGTTCCTTGATCTGAAGCAATGCTATGTGGGATGCCATGCCGGTGGATGAGGCATTCTGTAAGTCCACGAATAGTAGTTTTGGCAGAAGCATCACATGCAGGGAAGGCAAATCCATATCCAGAGTAGGTGTCCATTCCAGTAAGAACAAAACGCTGTCCCCTCCATGATGGAAGTGGTCCTGTGTAATCAACCTTCCATCAAGTTGCCGGTTGATCTCCCCGAGGAATTGTCCCATATCTTGGACTTAATGTTGGTTTCTGTTGCTGGCAAATGGGACACTCAGCAGTGGCAGTGGCCAGGTCAGCCTTGGTGAGTGGAAGTCCATGTTGCTGTGCCCATGCATAAGCTCCATCCCTACCTCCATGTCCACTTTGTTCATGTGGCCATTGGGCGATTACAGGGGTGGAAGAGGAAAGAGGAGGACCAGTGTCCACAGCACGTGTCATCTTATCCACTTGATTATTAAAGTCCTCCCCTTCAGAGGCAATCCTTTGGTGAGCGTTCACGTGAGATACAATTAACTTTACTTTCTTGGCCCATTCAGAGAGGTCTGTCCACATACCTCTTCCCCACACCTACTTGTCACCAATTCTCCAATCATGGTCCTTCCAATTCCCTGACCATCCAGCCAAGCCATTAGCCACAGTCCATGAATCAGTATATAATCTCACATCTGGCCATATTTCCTTATATGCAAACTGAACGGCCAGGTGCACTGCTCGAAGTTCTGCCCATTGGGAAGATTTCCCTTCACCACTGTCCTTTAGGGAGATCCCAGAAAGGGACTGTAGTGCTGCTGCTGTCCACTTACGAGTGGCACCTGCATATCGTGCAGAGCCATCCGTAAACCAAGCATGACTTTTTTGGTCTTCACTTAAAGTATGGTAAGGAACTTCCCAGGAGGCCATAGGGACAGACTGGGAGAAAGGAGGCAATGTGACAGGAGTGGAGACTGTTGGCATTTGGGCCACTTCTTCATGCAGCTTACTTGTTCCTTCAGGTCCTGCTTTGACCCGATCTCGTATATACCACTTCCATTTAACAATGGAGTATTGCTGCGCACGTCCAACTTTATGATTACATGGGTCAGACAATACCCAGTTCATGATAGGTAATTCAGGCCTCATGGTGACTTGGTGGCCCATGGTGAGGCGTTCAGTCTCCACCAAGACCCAGTAACAGGCCAACAGCTCTTTTTCAACGGGGGAGTAGTTTGTAGAAGGTGGCAAAACTTTGCTCCAAAATCCCAATGGTCTACGCTGTGATTCACCAATAGAGGTCTACAAAGACTCCACACTGCACCTTTATCTACAACTGACACCTCTAGCACTTTTGGGTCAGCTGGATCATATGGTCCCAGTGGCAAAGCAGATGCACGGCAGCCCGAACTTGTTGAAGAGCCTTTTCTTGTTCTGGGCCCCACTCAAAAATGGAGGCTTTTCGTGTCACTTGATAAATAGGTCGAAGTAGAACACCCAAGTGAGGAATATGTTGCCTCCAAAATCCGAAGAGGCCCACTAGGCGTTGTGCCTCTTTTTTAGTCGTTGGGGGAGCTAAATGTAATAGCTTATCCTTCACTTTCGTAGGAATATCTCGACATGCCCCACACCACTGGACCCCTAGAAATTTTACTGATGTGGAGGGTACCTGAATCTTTGTTGGGTTAATTTCCCAACCCCTTGTACGAAGATATTGTACCAATGAATCTAGAGTCTTTGATACATCCTCCTTAGTGGGTCCAATCAGCATAATGTCATCAATATAATGGACCAGTGTGATATTTTGTGGAATAGACAGGTGGTCAAGGTTCCTTCGGACTAAATTATGGCACAGGGCAGAAGAGTTGATGTACCCCTGGGGGAGAGTTGTGAAAGTATATTGTTGCCCCTGCCAGGTGAAGGCAAACTGCTTCTGGTGGTCCTTTGAGACTGGTATGGAGAAGAAGGCATTAGCCAGATCAATAGCTGTATACCATGTACCAGGAGAAGTATTAATTTGCTCAAGCAATGTAATCACATCTGGGACAGCAGCTGCAATTGGAGTCACCACCTGGTTAAGTTTACAATAATCCACTGTCATTCACCAGGATCGATCTGTCTTCTTTACAGGCCAAATAGGTGAATTAAATGGGGATGTAGTAGGAATCACCACCCCTGCATCTTTCAAGTCTTTGATGGCGGCACTAATCTCTGCAATCCCTCCAGGAATGCGGTATTGCTTTTGGTTTACTATTTTTCTAGGTAATGGCAATTCTAATGGTGTCCACTTGGCCTTTCCTACCATGATAGCCCTTATTCCACATTTTAAGGATCTGATATGGGGGTTCTGCCAGTTACTAAGTATATCTATTCCAATGATGCATTCTGGAACTGGGGAAATAACCACAGGATGGGTCCAGGGGCCCACTGGACCCACAGTGAGACATACGTGAGCTAAAACTCCACTGATAACTTGACCTCCATAAGCCCCCACTCTGATTGGTGGGCCTTCGAAACATTTTGGGTCTCCTGGAATTAGTGACAGTTCTGAGCCGGTGTCTAGAAATCCCCCAAAAGTTTGATTATTTCCTTTCCCCCATTGAACAATCACTCTTGTGAAAGGCCGCAGGTCCCTTTGGGGAAGGCTAGAAGAAAGAGTAACAGTATAAACCTTCAGTGATATAACAGAATCCCCCTTACAAGGGACCCGGCCTCCCCTTCATTCAAGGGGTTGTGGGTCTGTAAACTGGCTCAGGTCTGGGAATTGATTGAGCGATCATGACTGTCTATTCTGCTGTTCACCTGATCTACCATTCTTTTGCCTGTACAGATCACGTAAATATTTAGTAGGCTTCCCATCTATTTCATTCCTAGGGACACCGTGGCTAAGTAGCCAATGCCATAATTCCACATGAGACAGGTTGCTTTGATTATTATTGAAAACTTGTTGTCTATTATAACCACGCCCACCCTGTCTCTGTTGATTCAGTGCTGACACCTGCCCTCTACCATCACGGGGACCAATCAGCCCCATTGTGGGCAAATGTCGGAGTTCGCTTAGGGCAGTACCCACTGTTAATCCCGGTGCACATAGAATAGCAATTACAGGAGTCTTAAGAGATGCTGGGGCCCACTTCACAAACTTGTTCCTTATGGTTGTGGTAAAGGGTATGTCTTCAGGACACCCCCTTTTTGGATCTATGGGAATATCTTGATAGATCCATTCTAACATACCAATTTCTCTAAGCTTTTGGATGCCTTCCTCTACAGTGTACCACGATAGGTCAGGTAGTTCAATTTGGTTTAATCTAGGCCATCTGGCAGTCCATGCTTCATTGAACCAACCAAATAAAGACTTAGATCCTTTTTTAGCCTGTCTCACAGAGACATTGAAAGAAGAGTCTGTGCTTAGGGGTCCCATATCCAGAAACTCAGACCGGTCTAATATTACATTTCGTGCACCAGTATCCCACACCCTTAGTAACCATTCCCAGGGGTATTCTCCAGGCTTTTGCTCGTACGTATTTGAGAACTTGAGCAGGTCTTTATGTGTGTAGCGCACTTCTTCTTGGATAATCCTCTCAACCTCACCTTTAGGAGGTTTCTGAGACTTAATTTTAGTGACAGGTCTAGCGGAAATAATGGGTGGTGAGGGTGTTTCCTGGGTGCTCTCAGCAATATCTTGTGAGGCATCTTCCTCAGGTAATGCTACTGATGCAGCCCCACCTGGCATATCAACTTGAATAGTTTGGCTAATCTGCTCAGGTGTTTCTAAGGGCTCAATATCCTCTTCTTCTGGATCATCAGCCCATATTTTCCCATCCCATGTTTCAGGGTCCCAAGTTTTCCCAATTAATGCCCTTACTTTGGTTTCAGACACTACACTAGATCTGCAATTCAGCTGCCGTTGTAATTCAGCCACTCGTATGAGACTCTGGACCTGGTTCTCAGCAATGTCAGCTCTTTTACTAGAGGAGAGAAGGCTCTCCTTTGTAGCACAGATGGAAGTTTTCAAATTTGTTAGTATGCACGTGAGGCGTGCTTTTGAGGCTCTGAGATCATCCCGCTCCTTAATAACACTTTCCATTGTACGAAGGACCAGCCAACCAGCTTCCCTATACTTGTCATTATCACAAAACTCCTGGAAATATCAAATATGCGATTGCCTAGCGCATCTCCTTTATCCAGCACGTCATCTACTTTAGGTGCTACTTTAGGTTTTATCTTTGCTATTTCACACCATGGATTAGTACGGGTAGTAGACGTATCCCCGTCAAGACTAAATAGTTGGAAAACCAATTTAAGAAATCCATATTTATAGTTTATTTCTCTAGAAGCACTCCTGGTACCAAAATGTATTGGACAGGGTTCTCTAGAGAGACAAACCAGATTGCTAGTAATTATATATAAATATAGATATATAATTCAAGAAATAAACAGTTACATAATATACAGATAGATAGTACAAGAAATTAACAGTTAAATTATAAAGCAGTGAGACACTAGCAGTCCTTCAAGTTTTGAGAGCTGCCAAGTGCAAGTCCACTTCTGTAGAGAGAGCTGGGCTATATATACCCAGGCAGCAAACAGCAAGGCAGGTCCCCAACTGTCATCAACTGTCAGTCCCCAGCTCCAGAGATGAACATTCCAATCTTGTGGGCTTAAAGGGACCTCAACTTACAGCGACACAGTCCACAGGCTAGGCATCCCACAGGTAGTGTACCCCTTTAAACTGAGGCACAGAACAACCAAGGTGAGGCTCACTGAGCCATTTATCCCTCTGCCCTTCAGTTAATCCTACTTGTGTTTATTGGCCAGGCTGGCACAATAAACTATACCAGTGCCTATAGGTACTTCGTCACCACCTGGTTAAGTTTACGATAACCCACTGTCATTCTCCAGGATCCATCTGTCTTCTTTACAGGTCAAATAAGTGAATTAAATGGGGATGTAGTAGGAATCACCACCCCTGCATCTTTCAAGTCTTTGATGGTGGCACGTATCTCTGCAATCCCTCCAGTAATGCGGTACTGCTTTTGGTTTACTATTTTCCTAGGTAATGGCAATTCTAATGGTGTCCACTTGGCCTTTCCTACCATGATAGCCCTTATTCCACATTTTAGGGATCCAATATGGGGGTTCTGCCAGTTACTAAGTATGATGCATTCTGGAACTGGGGAAATAACCACAGGATGGGTTCAGGGGCCCACTGGATCCCCAGTGAGGCGTACTTGAGCTAAAACTCCATTGATAACTTGGCATCCATAAGCCCCCACTCTGATTGGTGGGCCTTCGAAACATTTTCAATTCTGGTATTGTCTGTCTGGTTTATGTATCAAAGTTATAGTTGCTTCATAAAAAGAGTTTGTTAGTATATTTTCTATTTGTATACTGTGGAATAGTTTATATAAAATTGATATTAAGTCTTCTTTAAATGTTTGATAGAATTCTCCAGTGAAATCATCTGATCCCAGACTTTCTGATGTTTGGAGATTTTTTTATAACTAGATCTATTTATGCTTGTGTAGGTGAGATTTTCTGTGGTAAATTACATAAATAATGCATTCTGTGGTAAGTTACATAAATAATGCATTTCTTCTACAGTCTCAAATTTGTTGGAATGCAATTTTCACAGTAATATGTGATTATATTTTTATCTCATTTGTTTCCTTGTAATATCTGTTTCATTTCTCATTCATAGAATTTACTGTTTTTCATTCTTTTCTTCTGTTACGTTTGCAACTTCTTATCTTAATTGATTTTAATACATTTAAAATTTTTTCTGATTCATTTATTTCTTCACTTATCTTTATTATTTCCTTCCTTCTAGTATCTGATGGCATGTTTTGCTGCATTTTTTCCAACTGTTGTAGTTGATGTGTGAAGGTGTTTAATTCATTCTGCCTTATTGATGTGTGTTATAGATATTGCTTTAAGCTGCCCGTTGAGTACTGCTTTTGTCCCAAAGATTTTGATATTTTTGTTCTCATTGGTTTCAAGAGATCATTTGGTTGTATTCTTTATTTCTTCAATTACCCAGTGGCTCTTGAGTAAACTGCTACAATTACCCAGTGGTTTTGAGTAAAGTGTCAATCATTTTCCATATATTTGGTTGATTATAGTTGATCATTCTATGGTTGATTTCTAATTTTACACAGTTTTATGATCTGAAAAGATTATTTGTATTTTCTCGGTGTATTTTTAGTTTATTGATGCTTGGATTATGAGCTAATTCATGGTTTATTCTAGAACTGTTTCTTGGGCACTAGAGAAGAATTTATTAAGCAAATTTTTACATGTGTTGTGATCATCATTTTCAAAACATTTTCCTTTTGCTTGAGCCCTTGGTGTCAGCTCCTCTTTTTTCCCTCTTTCCCCTACCCACCCTATCCTCCCACCCTCATGACCCCTTTCATAAATTATAAATTATTATTATTTTCATATCTTACACTGTCCACTGTCGCCCTTCACCCTGATTCTGTTGTTCATCCCCCTCAGGGGCGGTGGTGAGTTATACGTCAATCATTGTGATTGGTTCTCCTTTCTTTCCCTTTCCCCCTACTTTCCCCTACCCTCATGGTATCACTACTCCGTTATTATTCCTGAGGGGTTTACCTGTTCTGGATTCCATGTGCCAGGATCTCTTACCTGTACCAGTGCACATGCTCCGGTTTAGTCATACTTGTAAGGTACAACTGGGGTCATGATAGTGGTAGGGAGGAAGCACTAAAAACTAGTGGGAATCTTGTGTGTTTTGTCAGTGCTATACTGCACCCTGGCTGGTTCATCCCTTCCTTGTGCTCCTTCTGTGAGGTGATGTCCAACTGTCTACAAATGAGCTCTGGGTCTCCACTCCAATACCCCTCATTCACATCAATATGATTGTTTGTTTGGGGTTTTCAGAGGATCCAGAAAGGGGGAGGTAGGGGAGGGAGAACTGATAGCAATGATGACTATATAACCCCACATGAGGGGAATGAATTACATAATGGTAGGTGAATAGAAAATTGGATGGTGTAAGATATGGCATAATATGTATATGTATACACACACACACACACACACATACACACACAAGGTTTCCTGCGTGGTAAGGTGGGGTAGGGAGGGGATCAAGGGGAGCTGATATCAAAGAGTTCAAGAAGAAAGACAATGTTTTGAAACTGATGGTTACAGCAATTGTGCAATTTTGCTTGATCTAATTGAACTAGGAGTTGTTATAATATTAGTAAGAGCTCCCAATTAAATGGGAAAAAAACTTGCTGTATATAGGAGTCCTGCTTGGCAATTATTTTCTTTAGTATTTTGAATATACCTTTCCATTGCTTTCTTGCCTAAGTGGTTTCAGTGGAAAAATCTGAATTTATCCTGTATGTAATTGTTCTTTTTTTGCCATACAGGTCTTGGGATTACTTCCTTATCATTAATATTACAAAGTTTTATTATTATAGGCTGGGGTGATTTCCTTTTAGAGTCAATTCTGTTTGGCTTTCTATGAACTTCCTACATAGTTACTTTATGTTCTGACATGATGTTAGGGAATTTCCTTTAATAGAATATTTTCTTAGTAGTTGTTATTTCTTCTTTCTGTTTTAGGACATCAGACGTTGTTGTTCCTTTTGATTGTTTCCCACAGTATTCTCAGATTATCTTCAGTTTTATTGGTTGTTTTTATAACCTCGTCTTCTTGTATTTTGTTCAGGACAGATTAATCTTCAAGATCATTGATTCTCTATTCCTATCTCCTTTTTTTGTTCTTATACAATGTTGTTGAGTTCTAATATTATGATGTTTACCTTCTACATTTTGGTTTGGAGTTGTATTATTTCTAATTTTTCATTCATTTTGTCAGCATGATCTTTCAAGGCACATCTGAGTCCTTAAATGATGGCATATGTCTCCTCTCTATCTGTATGTAATTTTTCTTCCAGTTGCATAAAGTACCGTATATACTCATGTATAAGCTGAGTTTTTCAGCACAAATGTGCTGAAAAACTGGGGTTTGGCTTATACACAGGTCAGTGATACCCCAGCAAGGTGTAACATTTCGCAGGTGATTGCTGTTCCTCTACTGTTCATTCAAAGCCCCGCTGACACTGCAGGGCTTTGAATGTTTGTTTACTCACATCTAACCAATCAGAGCCGTCCTATGACGTGGATGGCTCCAATTCGCAGAAGCACGAGTACTGATTCACTTACGCTGGCAGCTGAACTGGTAAGGATGTGTCTGTGGCTGCGCTCCATCTCTCCCCTCTGGTCTCTGTGTTAATTCACATCCTGCATTTCCCATCATAGGTTTATACTTGAGTCAATCCGTTTTTGTGGTTTCCCAGGTAATAATTAAGTACCTCGGCTTATACTTGGGTTGGCTTATATTCGAGTATATACGGTAATTGTAGACCATTGCTGTAATTTTTATCTTGGGAGAATTGGTAGACCTCTCCTCCTCCAGGAACTCCTCAGGATCCACATCTCTCTGTGTGTGTGGTGTAATTACTTAAGTTGTTTTCTTTCTTTCTTTCTAAACATTTTATTAGGGACTTATACAACTCTTATCATAATCCATACATATACATCAATCGTATAAAGCATATCTGTACATTCTTTGCCCTAATCATTTTCAAAGCATTTGCTCTCCACTTAAGCCCTTTGCATCAGGTCCTCTTTTTTCCCCTTCCTCCCTGCCCCCCCTCATGAGCCCTTGATAATTTATAGATTATTATTTTGACATATCTTGCCCTATCCGGCGTCTCCCTTCACCCCCTTCTCTGTTGTCCATCCCCCAGGGAGGAGGTCACAGGTAGGTCCTTGTAATCAGTTCCCCCTTTCCAACCCACTCACCCTCTACTCTCCCAGTATCTCCCCTCACACCCCTGGTCCTGAAGGTATCATCCACCCTGGATTCCTTGTGCAACCAGCTCCTATATGCACCAGTGTACAACCTCTGCCCTATCCAGACTTGCAAGGTAGAATTCGGATCATGGTAGCTGGGTGGGGAGGAAGCATCCAGGATCTCAGGGAAAGCTGTATTCTTCATCGGTGCTACATCGCACCCTGACTGACTCATCTCCTCCCCTAAGGCCCTCTATGAGGGGATCTCCAGTGGCTTGTTTCTGCAAATGTGGATATCAACTGGTGTCTCTCTCTCTCTCTCTCTTTCTCTCTCTCTCCCTCTCTCTCTCTCTCTCTCTCTCTATCTATCTATATATATATATAATTAAGATATATATAATATTAAGATATATAATATTAAGAGTGCAACACAGGGATATGTACACCTATGTTTATTGCAGAAATTTGTACAATAGCAAAATCATGGAAACAACCAATAACCACAACTATAGAGGAATGGATAAACAAGGTCTGGTACATTTATACTATGGAATTTTGTACATCAATTAAAAAACAATAACTCTCTTATATACTACAAAACATGCACAAAATTACAGAACATTATGTTTAGCAAACTCATTCAATCTTACGAAAATACTTAATAGCCCCAGTGATGTAAGAAAAAAAAAGTATGATTTATACACCAATACACAAGGCTACCAGGAGGCCAAGCATTGGGGTAGGAATTGGGTGGTCTGGGGCAGGGGTGGGGGTGGGGCAAAAATATGAATGGCTTAACAGGAAAAAATTTTCTATAATAAATAAGTTTTAAAACATTCCTTACCCCTCATATGTAAATATAGGCCTGTGTGGCTCAAATAGGAGGAAAAGTAGAACTGAAGTGGGCTTGGAGTCTTTTTTTGTGTGAAGGTTTTAATTTTTATTATAATTTGGTTGGAAGTTTACAGAGCAACTTGTCTATTCACAATTTCCATGCATTTTGTTTTGTAACATTGCTTGCAATTCCCAGTGTTAAGAGCATTCGTTTCACGTTGCCCCTATGCTTACCGTTTCCATTTCTCTTTCTTTCCTTTCCCTGCCCTCTGAGTTTTATCCCTGGGCAAATGCTGCCCTTTGACCATGTGTGGTTGATTACTCTAAGGCTGGGTGTCAAACTCAATTAAAACGCGGGCCATTTGGTACAACAGGCAAGATTCACGATGGCCCCGTCACATTGACAAGTTTTGTTAAGTTTCTATTTTGAAGTGAGGATTCAGGAATATGGCTAGGATAATGAAAACACCATATAATTGCTTTTATTTAAACATCTATTTTATCTAATGAATTTATAAAACTAAAATTATTGTTTTTTACCCAAAACTTGCCAGAGTCTTTCCTCCTACTAGTTTTCATTTACCAATTATGTTGTGACCAGAAAATATGACAAAGTAGCTAATAAAAAACACAAAATGTTGGACAGCTGACAAATGTGATGCACAATCGTAATGGCTTCCCTCTAAAAATGTTCACTAGCGCTGCCGCTAGGTATGATTCATAACAGCAACGCCCAAAGTGCTCCTTTTCGCTATTTCTCTCTCTCTCTTTTTCTTACCTGACCCTCTGAAATTTGTCATTGGGCAAATGCTGCTCTAGACAATACCGTACACACACTTCCCTTGTTAATCCTGCTGAAGATGAGTCTACACATGGCCCAGTGCCTTTCCTGGGGGCCTGTGGACATGTCTAAACGCACTGACTCAGTTCCAATGAAATTTGGAAGCAATATGTCTGTCACTCTCAGTGTCACATAATGTAAACAGTTCCCAATAGCAAAAGGTTAAAAAGAGCACTCCCGCGGGCCGCCAGTTTGACACCCCCACCCCCCCCACCCCCCCACCCCACCCCCACCCCCCGGCTCTAAGGCACGCATTCCTCATTAGTTTAAGTTGTGGTTTGTGCTTGCTGTTCGGTTGAACATTGAGCTATGGGCGTGTGCTCAGTTCCAGCTTGAAAGGTACGGAAAGGGTTGTAGTCTGGCAAATTCCACCAGTAAACCTGGCCGTTTTCATGAATTTGACCTTTGTTGCATATCCAGAACTTCAGAGTTGTCGAGGCAGGGCCTCATGTGGTCCAGTAGGCCTTTGAACTATAATTATTTGGGGGCAGTAGGCTTTTACTAACCAATGTAATTTCCAAAATGGACATAGAGCGCTTCAGATTTTCTTCAGTGTCAAGTTTGGTAAGCTGTATTTCCAAAGAAATGTGTCCATTCTATCTAAGATGTAAACGTTGTTGGCAGAAAGCAGTTCACAATCCTCTCTTATTCTTTTAATGTCTGGTAGGATGGATGGTGCTAACACCGGCTTTCATTCTGGACGTTGGTGACGTCCATTCTCTTTTATCTTTCCTCGTTTTTCTTTATCTAACTCATGGTTTGTCAATTTGGCTAATTTCAAAGTGTGTTGATTTCTGTGGTTATCTTTATTATTTTCTTTCCTCTTACTTTAGACCTACTTTGTTCTTCTAGCACATGCTGAACCTGCTTCTCTCTGCAGGACCAGAACAAAACTCCTGGGTTTTTTTTCTTGGAGATGCCCAAGTTCTCTCTGCTGTCACTTCAGGGCCAGAGTCTCAGACAGGTTCCTCTGTAAGCAGCCATGACATGACTTGTTACCTCATCTGCTTTTCAGAAAACCTCTCAGTCATGACTTCTGGAGCCAGGTCCAATCAGAGAGAGGACTTGGAGTCTTTAGCAACATGCAAATTCATTTCAAACATATGAAAAAGAAAGAAAAGCCGTTAATCTGCTAGGGTGGTTTACTTATCCTTAATGTCAGAATAATAATTCTTTCCCTCTTAGGTACACATTTTGTTGTGAGGCCAAAATGAAAATACAACTGTTCAAGTACAAAATATTATTCCTATAGCCCTTTTCCTTTTATTTTCTAGAAAATCAAACAAACAAATTCACTGCCATCATGAGTATTCCAACTCATAATGATGCTTAGGAAAGGGTAGAACTGCCTCTCTGGTTGTCTGAAGTTAGAAATCTGTTAGAAATTTTTTCTCCGCAGACTGGCTGGTATGTTTGAACTGCTGACCTTGTGGCTAGCAGCCCAAAATGTAACCCACTAAGCAGCATGGGATATTTTTAACTTCTTTGTTAATAAAAATTTGAAATCAATAAGATGACTTGGGGAAGATAAAGACCTTAATAAGAACACTGGAGCTAATGAATCTACCAACTTGGATGCATCATTTTTTTTTTTCTCCCTAAGGTAAGGGACTGACCTTATATGTTACAGAATAACTCATCATAAAATAAGTAATAGGCTCCAGTATATCTAACCATAAAGAATATGTCAGTAACTATGGTTATTTCTTTGAGTGAGAGTAAAATTATTCCATGGTAAACTTGTGAATCATTATAATAACTGAAGTAATAATGGTTAACATTTATTGAATGTGACTAGCCATTTTATTACATGCTTCATATACTTACTATCTCACTATATTTTCACAACAAACATATTAAATAAGTGCCATTATTTGTCCAATTTTGTATATTAGGAGTCTAAAACTCAGAGTCTTAAGAAATTTACCAAAGATCACAAAGAAAGTGAGGAGCATAAATTATGCTGGATGTTTTTACTTTTAAAATGTTTCATGAAAATCTACAGACATACAGCAACATTGGACCAATTTCCACTTATATATTTAAGACATAATAATTCTAGTTGAGTCACATACCCATTAATATTTCATATTGCTTTTCTTAATTTTAATATTCTGATAGAAATATAGTCATATTCATTATCATTTTAATTTACATTTCCTTGATTACTAATGACATTGACCTTCTTTTCATATTTATTTACCATCTGGAGATCCTCAGCTGATATGCCTGCTAATTGGTCTATTTTTATATTCGATTGCCTGCTTTTTGCCTGGATATGAAACAACACCTTACAAGCCATTTGTCATATATACAATTGTAACACATCTTCCTCACTCTTCTTAGCACCAAGAACCAGACTTCAAGCAAGTGGACAGATAGTTGATTTCTCTCACTTTCTGCTTCCTTCTCTAGGCATATGTCTCAAATGATCAACATGAAGGGGGAAAGTGTTATTTTAAAGTAGGAAAAGAAGGAATAAGTTTGTAGAAAAATTTTGAAACATAGCTGGTCCATTAAAAGTGGAGTTGTTGTTTTATTTTGTTTGAACCCAACAATACTAGCAATTTTATTCTTTTTTTAATGATTTTTTTAAATTGTTGGTAAAGTGGTTTTTTATTTTGTTTTGTTTGGATCTGACATTTCCTTTTAGAGAGTGAGAATTCGTGTTTATATGTGTGATGCTATCTATTACTGCAGTATTACCTTTGGAATATTGGCTTTAGCCATTTAGTTTTCTCACCTCTCTTTTTAACTACTTCGTATCCTACCTTCAAGGCATCTTGATGGCAGAGTGGGTTACTCATTGAGTTGCTAACTGCAAGGTCACTGGTTTGAAGACAGCAATCACTCCAAGGGAGAACGATGAGGCTATCTGCTTTCAGAAAAATTCAGTCTCAGAAACCAAAGAGTTAGTTCTACTCTGTCCTATATATAGAGTCACTATGAGTCAGCATCAACTTGTCAGTGAGTTTTATTTTAACTTATGGTCTGATTTCCTTGTCTTCCTTCAATAACTACAGAATTAGAATATGTCCATTTTCTGTATCTAACAGGATATCTTGAACCATATGCCCTCATGTTGATTATATGCTCATAATTTATTAAAGTTCTCTTCCCATTGTATATATGAAAAACCCAGGATGGTGATTTATTATTAATCATTTTTATATTGCGGTTATTTGGGGGGGGTTGTGTGTGTCAACATGGTACCTATAAGAATATATGGATGGAGAAAAAAAAAGAAGATATGGGTTAAGTCTAGCCCATCAATTAGGTTGCAGTCTGGTGATACCTCTTTGGAGACGTGGCCTTGCTGTAAGAAGACCGTGTGGAGGCCTTCCTTTGCTCTTCTCTTCTTGCTAGGACCATTGTGCTGCCAGAGCCACTCACTTCAACTGGCTGCATTGCATCATCACCCTGCGCCACCTGCTGGGAAACCAACTGTGACTTACTTCACCACACCACACTACTGGCCTGTGCTTCACCATACATTGTTCTCCTACCTCCTGCTTCTTTGGTCTCTGGGTCGGACAGTCTGACTGAGCTCTCTCTTTCTGCTGTTGTGTGGGTGGTTTTCCTGTTATAAATCCCTTTCACAATATAAGCTTCTCTACTTATATACATTCATAAGTGTCCTGGTTTTGTTTCTCTGGAGAACTCAGCCTAAAACAGGTATCAACAAGCAAACATTCCAGGAGGTAACAAAAATAACACATTTTATCAATGAGCTTTGGGAAATTTCTACTAGATCACCATGGACTTTCCCTTGATTTTCTCTGTGATCTGAAAAGTTAGCAGTTCAAAATCACAGCTCTTCAGAGGGAGAAAAGTGGGCTTTCTACTCTCATAAAGTGTTACAGGCTTGGAAACTTACCGGGGCAATCCTACCTGACCTATAGGATCTCTAGGAGTCAGCATCCACTCGATGGCAGTGAGACGAAGCACATTATTGTGGGAGGTAGGAAAAGAAGAGGAGGCTAAACATAATTTACAGTTTTTCTGCTGTTGTTAGATGGTGTTGAGTCTGTTCTAATCCACAACAACCCTTTGCACAACAGAATGAATACTTCCTGTTCATGTGTCATCATCAAAATTGTACCTATGTTTGCGTTCATAGTTGTAGCCACTTTGCCAATCTATGCCATCAAGGTTCTGCCCCACTACCTTACCAAGCATGAAATCTTTTCCAGGGACATGTTTCTCTCGATAGCATGTCCAAAGGAAGCGAGAAAAAGTTTTGCTATGCTTCCTTCTAAGGAGCATTCTGGTTGGACGTCTTCCAAGAAAGATTGGTTAGATGTTTTTGGTAGTCTTTGGTATTTTCAATATTCTTTTCTAGCACCACAATTCAAATGCGTCCATTCTTCTTTGCTCATTCTGTAGGTAGGTTTATTGTGCCAACCAAGCCAATAGGAACAGTTGGGATCAAGGTTACAGTTTGATTGGAGGTCAAGGAGATAAATGGCTTGGCAAACCCTGCCTCTCTCTCTCTTTCTCTCTGATGATCAGACCAGCATGTGGTTGTGTTAGCTAGTTCTCTGCCTCAGCTTGGGGATCCTGTCACTAGAGGTTGAGGTGCCTTTGAGACCTACTTCACCATGCTGCTGGTGTATACGTTGCTTGAGCATGGGAATGTCGGATCCTGTTGTCTGGCTGACTGTTAGTGACCTGCCCTGCTATTTGCTGCCTATGGCCAACTGCCTGCATTGCTCTGTGGAAGACTCAGCTGTCTGCTTCCTTGACCTTGGGCCCAGCAGCCCTCGTGAGTTGAAGGACTTCCAGTATATTAACTGTTCCATGGAAGTGAGCTGAACTGAGCCCTCTGTATTGCTGTGTGACCTAATTAATTATTATATTCATTTGTGCTCTATCTATCTAAAATCATAGGTGTCCTGGTTTTTGTTTCTCTAGTACAATGGTTCTGAACCTGTGGGACATGGCCCCTTTGGAGGTCGAATGGCCCTTTCACAGAGGTCGCCCAATTCATAACAGTAACAAAATTACAGTTATGAAGTAGCAACGAAAATAATTTTATGGTTGGGGTCACCACAACACAAGGAACTGTATTAAAAGGTCATGGCATAAGGAAGGTTGAGAACCGTTGCTCTAGATAACCCTAACACAATTGATACCAGGAGTGGGGTAACAGGTTACAAAATAGGTATGTCTTTCTTTGATCCTTGGCAGCAGTCACATGATCTCTTGTCATCTGCCTAGTTCTATGGAACAGGAAGTCCCCTGCTTTGTCTTAAGATCTAGAATAGCTCCTCTGCTCTGTCTCATGGTCTCTCATAGTGCTGTCGTCATCTGGTTCCTCTGCTGCTTCCATCACTTCAGACAGGAATTTCACACATGCTCTGCTGGTGGCTCTTTCCTGATGGTCTTTCTTGGATTCTTGTTTTCCTACTTCTGAGATGACTTGCTTATATAACCAGTGGAATGGCAAAACTGACCAATCACCTCTTTATTAGTGTCTCATACACCCTTTTGGCATGGACCCACCAAATCATTTGGTGGAGTTACAGAGACATTGGTAGAAGAGTCATACCATGATATACACATGACTACATGCTAGGTTTCTGGAAGAAGCACTAACACACTTATTCAGTGTCCAACTTTCACATGCATATGAAACCACTGAAAATACCATGACTTGGGTCTGGTGTACCCTGGACCTCAAAGTAATGTCTTTGATTTGAGCCAAAAGAGGCCTTGTGTGGTAGATTTACCCAATTTAACGCATCATTTGATCTCTTGAGAGTTGCTTCCATAAGTATTGATTGTACATCCAAGCAAAATGAATCCTTGACTACTTCAGTCTTTTCTCCATTTATCATGATGGTTCAGGTATTAGGATTTTTGTTTTCTTTACATTGAAAGCTGCAAACCATGATCTTCATCAGCAAGTACTTCAAGTCCTCACTTTCAGCAAGCAAGTTGTACCATCTGCATATCGCAGGATGTGAATAAGCCTTCCTCTCCTGGTGTTGCATTTTTCCCATATCATCTAGCTTCTCTGATATTTGCTCAGCATACAGAGTGAATAATTATGGTGAGCGGATAAAACCCTGCCATGCATCTTTTCTGATTTTAAACCATTCAGTATATTCTTTTTTTGTTTGCACAACTGCCTCTTGATCCATGTACAAGTTCTGCATGAGCACAATTAAGCCTTCTGGATTTCCTGGTAAAGAGCCTTCGTAGTGTAGTGCTTACACATTGGGCTGCTAACCTCAAGGTTAGCAGTTTGAAACCACCAGCTGCTCCCAGGGAGGACAATGGGACGCCCCCCACAACAGTTTTATTGGCACCCAATTTACCTATATTACAATTAAGTACTTCAACTGTTCAGTAAAATCAAGTAGAATTGTACATCCTTATAACATCCCTTCCCCCATGGTTAAATCTCCTTTAAAAGGAGTTGTGCAATAACAATTGGTTCTAGTGTTTCCTCACCTCTCCCACCTACATTATTCCTGAAATGTCCTTTCCTCAATATCACCCACCCCGACCCCTGCATTCCCTATAAACCCTGGTATCAGTTATTATCACTATGCTTCCATTCCTCCTATGGTTCAAAAACTGGGAATCACAACAGAAACTATAAAAAACAAAATAAAAATAGGTGATATGGATAAAGTAATAATACTGTAAAGACAAAAATACAAATAATGAGTAAGAAAGAAAAGAGCCCCTCAACATTCAAAAAGCCAGGGAACAAATTTCTGTCATGGAACAAGTAAGAGATACTTCCACTCAGAACAAATTGAGGTCGGGTCTATTGGAAGGTCAAGTGGACAGATATCCAATCTGATCCAGTGTCATCAAGATTACAGTGGTCCCTGCCTGATAGTAAGGCTGCTCGAGACTCTTGCCTGGGGCTAGAGCAGATCTGCCAGTGGCTCAGTCTGACTAGATACTCTGCAGATTTGTTTTGGGCTCCCACTGTCCTCTATTGCCTTTTACACATTGGGTGTTCATAATTTTAGCTGTCATTTTTTTTTCCTTTTGCCATATTTGAATTTTTTAATTGTCATCTTTGGATGACAAGCTGGTGTGCTTCTTCCATGTGGACTTAGTTGACTCCTTGCTTGGATGGCTGCTTGTTTGAATTCAAGCCTTAAAGACCCCAGACACTATTCCAATTGATAGCCGGGCACCTACTTTCTTCATTACACTTGGCTGTAGCATCCTTCTCTTCAATGTTTCTTTCATGGTGGTGAGTATTGAGCAGGGCCATCTTATCAGAACTACTGATCTTGAATTGGAACTAGAGTTAAGTAGGAGCCCAGACTTCATCTGCTTAACCATGGGGTTTGTACTTCATCTGCTTGACCACAGGGTTTGCACATCTCAGGTTTACTTTGGCAGTCATAATGTGACAAAATCAAAACTCTAGAAGAACAACTGCTATTATGAATCAATAACAGCCATGAGCCAAGCAGCAACCAAACAAACAGGACACACATCCACCCAAAAGAAAGAGGGAAAAGAAAAAAAAATTTAAAGCAAGATACAAGCAGGAAAGCAAAACCTCATATAAAAAAAGAAGTACAGCATAGTCAATCACACCCCTCCCCCGAGGTATATGTCTATTTATTGCCCTATTATCCTGATCAATTTCCCCAATGACGCAGCACTCCAGACACTGTCCATATGAGGTGTCTATGTGAGTATAATTCTACCTTTAGCCGCAACCCTCAAGTGTTTGTCCTACACAGTTTGCGCTCTCATTCGACTGGGCTTTTTAGACCCTAAGCCTTGGGATTGATGCCAGGGGGACCTTCCTGGATCAATCTGCATTTTTCACTTCCAAGTGCAGATCCCTGCTCAACAGATGACAACCTGTCATGCCACTGAAAAGTGGGCATTGAGGTACTACATGCATGGTGATCCTGGGTCCCTTTCCATTGGACACCACCAAGCCAGCGTTACCCCAAAGGTCTGATGACTGTCACTTCAATGTTCCTGAGGTGGCAACTCTCTGCTTCCTCTTCCATTCGAGTACCCCAGTCTTCAGTCCAAGAGTGCAGGCAGCTTTGAGGCAGGGTTCAGTTCATACAGTGGGACCTCTATGTTAAGTCCTTCTGGTATAGCCCCTGCATTATGCCATGCTGCCTTCAAGGTCAGCTTCTGTGATCTTTTGCTTAGTGTATGGTGTGGTTCACTGAAGGTTGAGTAGAAACAAATTTGTATTGTATAACGTGGAACTTGAAATCTAGCCCATTGTCCCCTGCAGGTTCCCTACACTTGTTGAGCATCCCTTTCCACTATGTGGTTAATTCTCCCCAGTCACCTACCATACTCACCAACAGAACTATCAGTGCCTCCTCCACAATGTAGATGGCCCCCCCGGTCTAGGCTAGAATTTCCAGAAAGCTCATCCTTGCATTCCTGTGGGGAGCCCATTGATATACCCAAGCCTTGGTTCAGTGTTATATAACATCAAGTGGGTGGTCATTTCCCAATTCCCCTGCCCCTTGAAGAAGTGATCCCAGGCAATGTGGGCTCTATTCTTCACAACAGCTCTCGTGGAGTGCACAAAAGGGAGATTATGTATGGTTTATGGCCAGTAGATAGCCTTTGTTCAGGAATTGGTTCCTAAGATTTGTTTAATTGGTGTTTCTTCTTATATTAGTGGACTCATATAATATTTGTCCTTTTGTGATGGACTTACTTCACACCAGCATAATGCTTTCTGGATCCTTCCATGCCATGCAGTGTTTCATGCTTTCATCGCTGTTTTTCAGGGATGCATAGTATTCCATAGTGTGTATGTACCAAAGATTCTTTATCCACTCTCCCACAGTTGGGTATTTGGGTTGCTTCCAGTTTCTCACTGTGTTGGACAGGGTTCTCCAGAGAAATAAAACTAGGACACTAGTGATTTTAGATAGATAGATACAACATAAGAAATAAACAACTAATTAGTCCATAGAGCAGTACAAATGGCTCAGTGCAACTCAGTTCTGTGAGACAATTAATACACTGGAAGTTCTTAAACTCACGAGGGCTGTTGGATGCAAGTCAAGGAAGTAGACAGCTGAGACTTTTATAGAGCAATACAGACAATCCTGCCACAGGCAGCAAACAGCAAGTCAGGTCACCGACAGTCAGCCAGATGACAGGGTCCGACAGTCCCCAGCTCAAGTGACGTATACACCAGCAGCATGGAGAAGCAAATCTTGAAGGAACCTCAAACGATAACGATACAGTCCATGGGTTGAGTGTCCCACAGATAGTGTAGCTCACAAGTTGAGGCAGTGAACTAACGTAGCTGCACAGTGGTCCAACCATCAGAGAGCAAGAAACAGAAAGGAGAGGCTCACTGAGTCATTTATCTACCTGCCCCTGAATTAAACTGAAACTTTATTAACCCCACATGTGTTTATTGGCCAGGTTGGCACAATAACCATATCTATCACAATCCACTCCTTGCCAACTTGCCACCTGCACACAATTCTTTAGCCATATATAATTTCCAGACATTAATGAAATCACACACCTAACATAATATATCTGTCATACATATAAATGAAAACACACTGAATCTAATTGTATCTGGTATATTGTACATGAACAAAGGAAAGATTCAATACGAGCATATAAAGAAGAAATACTGACAACCACAAACTCGCTTTTTCAATTGATCAAGTGGTCATAACTTATAGGTAGAACTACCTTCTTCTACTACCCATTCTGTATTTCCTTTGCCCTCAGCAAGCACCTCAGCTGGCTGTGGTTTTTTGCCTGGTGGGGTGGCAAAGATCTTCATTCCTGAGGGGTTTGAGTCACTAGATGTCCTGTGAGGATTGGGTTGCTGTAATTTACCATTTACTTTAATCACAGGGCATGGTAGTACTAAGAGATGGCCTATAGGATCTCCTGGATTCCAGACATATTCTCCTTTACCTCCATTATGTAGCACCAGTCAAATTTCTCCTTGGTAATCAGGATCAATCACACCACTCAATACAGTGACACCCTTCTGACCTGTTCATCCAAAGGCATGAGAAACCCCAAATGGCCAGGGGACATTCTCAGCTGCCAGTACAGTGGAATCCATGCTATGTTTCCAGATGGGAGAGTTCCTTCTTTCAGGATCAGGACCTCCAGGCCTGAAGCACATAGGGTTGCTGGGACAGGAATCAAAAATGCTGCAAGTAGATCACTAGGAGTAATAGTGAGTTTTGCCGTGCCAGCTTCCACTCCTTGGTTCCTGGACCCTTGAATCCTGGGTAGTGAAGGCATAGCACCACGTATTGACTGTTGGTTTAGAGCGTATACAACCTCCTGGAGAACACTGTCCCAGCCCTGCAAGTTGTTGCCACTGAGCTGGAGCCGTAGCTGTGTCTTTAGGAGCCCATTCAATCATTCTATCAAGCCAGCTGCTCCAGGATGATGAGGAACATGTCACGACCAGTGGATTCCATGCGCATGGCCTTATTCCCGCCTTTCATTTGCTGTGAAGTGAGTTCCTTGATCTGAAGCAATGCTGTGTGAGATATCATGGCGGTGGATGAGGCATTCTGTAAGTCCATGAGTGGAAGTTTCAGCAGAAGCATTGCATGCAGGGAAGGCAAGTCCATATTCAGAGTAGGTGTCTATTCCAGTAAGGCAGCCACACACTGATCCGACCATCAGAGAGCAAAAGACAGAAAGGCGAGGCTGACCGAGACAGTTATCTACCTGCCATTCAATTAAACTGCAACCTTATTAATGCCACATGTGTTTATTGGCCAGGCTAGCACAATAAACCTACTATCACACTAACTATTGTGAATTGTTCTGCTATGAACATGGAAGAGCACACTTCCACTTGTGTTGTGTCTTTTATTTATTTAGGGTACATGCCTAATAGTGGTATTGCTGGATCACATGGGATCTCAATTTCCAGTTGCTTTTAGTATCTCCATATTGTTTTCCACAGTCGCTGTGTATATTTACACCAGCAGTGTACACCAGCAGTGTACACAAGTTCCAATCTCTCCACATCTTACCCAGCATTTGTTTTCATTTGTTTGTTTGTTTGGGGGGGAGGGGGCTATCATTCTGGATGTAAAGTGATATCTTGTGGTTTTAATTTGCATCTCCCTGATGACTAGTGATCATGAGCATTTTTTCATATGTTTGTTAGTCATTTGTACTTAATTTTTGGTGAACTCTCTGTTCATGTCTTTTTCCCAGGGCTTAATCGGGTCTCTTCTTATTTTCTTATTGAGCTGTTTTAGAGTTCTGTATATTTCGGTAATCATCTCTTTGTCTGATTTGACATTGGTAACAGTTGTTTCCCAATCTGTGGGCTCTCTTTTCACTCCTCTCCTGCTAAAGTCTTGGCGTGCCTAAGTGATATAATCTCAGCAGGTCCCAGCCATCTCTCATGTCTTCTGCTGTGTGTGCCTCCTCCATATTCCGTGGTAGTCTATGTATGTCCTGCAGTAGATCCCTTAAGTTCGTCCCAGCCTTCTCATTGATGGTACTAAGAGCTTTGGGGTTTACATTTAGGTCTTTAATCCATCCCGAGTTTGCTTTTGTACATGGGGAAAAGTATGGGTCTTGTTTCATTCTTCTGCATATGGAAAGGCAGTTTGTCCAACACCATTTGTTTAAGAGGCTGTCTTTCCCCCGTTGGATATTTCTAGGTCCTCTGTCAAAGATTAGATGCCTGTAGGCTTTTCTATTGTATCACTTTTTCTCTCAGACTCTTCCTTCCACTGTCGCATGAGTGCCGTCATCATTCTTTCGAATTCTTTTTCTGGTACATCCATAGCCTGTTCAATTCCAGGCATTATATTTATGTCTGGTTAGCATTCAGTTATTTGTTTGTTTCTCTTGATTTGTTTTATTTTTTTCTTTCTCGCTCTTGTGTGTGCGCACTAATATCTGATGTCTTCTGCTGTTTCCTTCATATCTTGGAGTCGCTATTAGGGGTGTTAGGTGGTGTTATTGGCTGGGGTTAACTCTGGTAGGTAGTACAGTGGAGGGATGACAGGCAGTTTGTATTTAGTATCTGGGGGAGAGTGTTAAATTCGATATTAGGCTTAGGGGTGTGTTCTGAGAGTGGGGGGGCTGGTAGTAAAAGGAGCAGTAGGTAAGATTTTTTTTAAAAAGGAAGGAGTGGGTAGTTTTATTTGGTAGGTTAAAGAAGGGCTCATAAGTCCAAAAAGTGCCTACTTGCAGCAATGAAGGAATAAGTACTACTACTTGATAGACAAAAAGATTTGTTTTACTGTAGGATTAGTGTGAGCGGTTGGTTTTATGGGGATGAGAAGGAGAGCACAGGTTTGACAGTAAGAAAAGTGAAACTGTTAGGGCGCCAGAGCAGGGTTGTCGCCCCAGGGCCTGCATAGGCCACAACAAAGGGGTTGGAAAGAAATCAGGCACACTAATCAGACGCCTGTGGAAACATCCAAACTGAGCATGCGCACACTAGGGCTCACCTCCAAGCACTGGCGAAGCTAACCTTGGCCACAACCTAAACCCATGACATAACCCAGGTGCGCTTACACTCAGCCAATAATATCAGCCAATACCTTCACCATGCCTCCCCAGCCGGAGGAGATAAAAGCCTGCCACCGGAAGGAAGGCCGTGTTTCTTTTACTCCTCTCTTTCAGGCATGCCTGGCAGGCAGAGGATGGGAATCTCTCCGCATGTGGGCACACACGCAGCTTGGACCCTGGGGCCTGAGCTGCCTTTAGGCCACTCTCTTAGCATGGTTTTGTGCTCCTCTGCCTGTATTCTCTCCATGTGATTTTTCCCCGGAGCAGTTCCCGCAGAGCCCTGGACGCTTTCCTGAAACAGCACGTCCTTTTTGGGAACGTAATACTTGAATCTTCCCTTCTCCTCATAAAAGCCACTGGGATTACAGACGTACTTCTGCCACATGAATTCTTTGTGTGCTGAAAAGCAAGAACCGAGGTACCCCAATCCAGAAACCTAACAAAACCAAAAGATAGTATACTAGTGTTATGAAGCAAAACTTCAGATCTTTAAAGAAAAGGACATTAGAGCAGAGGGCAAAAGATGACAATTTAAAGACTACTAATGGGAAAAACCATACTAGTTTAAGACGCAAGAGAATTGTTAATGTAATGTTTGGGCTCTAAGCTTTGCCCAGGAGCTTAGTCTCTATTGTGGTAGATGGTCTGTTAGGGAAACTAGAAAGTAAAAAAGTTAATTTAAAAGGCAAAATGTAATGTGATATCTCTGTATATGTAGTTCTCCTTTTCCATACATATACGGACAAATGGGTAAGTACTGATTGAGAATGACTTTTAAGACTACTACACAACTTTGTAAAGATGGGGGGGGCATATAGTTGTGTTAGAACACAGAGCAACAACAATGTCAGGACAAAGAGCCACTGATCCCCACCCCTTGTTCTGGGAAGGAGGCGGCAGGACTGCTTGGTGCAGAGGTCTCTTGTGAGTTGGGGGACAGTGTTTTATGGTATCTTGTTTTACGACATTGTGATCTTGTAGAGTGTCAGAGTAGTGCTGAGATTCAGGGCTGGGTAGATGATTTTGGTGTCAGGTATGACTGGGAGACCTGTATTCTTGTGATTTAAGTTAATTATCTTGAGAGAATGTACCTCTGGTGAATCAGGTCAGAGGAGATGAGATTTGCTCTTTGGGGATGGTGGAGGTGGCTAAGTGGGGGTGGGGGGATGGGTCTATTCCTGACACCTACCTAGGTAGCCTAGGAGGACGGAATAAAGCATTGGCTTACTCAGAAGGCCACAGTGTTTTATATGAGAGGCTTAGTGTTTTGACTAGCTATATATGTGGGCTGTGAGCAGCCTCTGGGTCCCTGGGACTTTGTCCGGTCTAAACTCATAAAACTGCTTTTAGTAGAGGCTTTGCTTGTAAAACCTGGTGGTTTTCCCTGGCTTGGTTATGTTAAAATCAGGAAAGGGTAACAGGCTTCAGAAGACCCCAAACCCATCTGTCCACAATGGCATATCCCCTCACAGAACAGTCACAGCTAAAGGATGAGTCAATCGGAGTGCAGTAAAGCACCAATGAAATACACAATACTCCTCTGGTTCCTTGAGGCTTCCTCACCCGCCACTATCATGACCGGAATACTGTCTTTCAGTGTGGGCGAGAGCAGAGCATGTGCATGGGTACAGCTAAGAGATAAGAGCCCACGACACACGGAATCCAGGAACAGGAATGGGAGTAGTGATACTAGATGGGAAGAGGGTAGGTGGGGAGAGGAAGGGGGAACCAATCAAGAAGATCACCACATAACCATGCACAACCCCCTCCAGGGGTAAGAACATCAGAATCTGCGGAGGGAGGGAGAGAACAGTCAGTGTAAAATATGAAAATAATACTTTATAATTTATCAAGGGGCCACGAGGGTGAAGGTGAGGAGAGAGGGCAAAGAGAGGAGCTGATACCAAGGGCTCAATAGAAAGCAAATGCCTAGAAAATAATGGTAGAAAAATAGTACAAATGTGCTTGATACAATTGATGTATGGATTGTTATAAGAGCTGTAAGAGCCCTCAATAAAATGACCTTTAAATAAAAAAAACTAATAACAATAGCACAACCCTCAGTTCATGAACCAGGTGTGTAATGGCAGCAGCCCAGGGGAGTTTAAGAAGCAAACAAAGGAAAGCCCCAGAGTGGCTGCGTTTTGTAAGGTCTTTGGGGTGTTCTGGTATGGGGGACTGTACCACACTGTACCCTAGGAAAGGGAGCTTAGATTTGCCTAGTGGAGCCGGAGCTTACTAGGCCTATGTTCTCCATTTACTCCTGCTCTTGATTGCCCTGTGGACTCTCCCCAGCACGACTCCGTAGGCTGTGGTGTCTGAGCTATTGGGGATCTAGGTCTCTGTGGTCTCCACCCGGGTTCTTCTAGTCTGGGCAGAGGGCCAAAGCTACTTCTGTCTATATCTGCCTGGGGCTGATCCTTAAAAATATATCCCTATCACTACTCCTCCCCTCCCCTCCAGGTAACTCCTCTTCATGGGCTGGCCAGGTAATCTGGGCTTTGCAGGCCAAATGCCGCAGCGAAATGACCCAGGGGATTCCAATAGGCAGTCATCGCTGCTCTGTAGTTTTAGTATTTGTGTCGTCTATTTGTCATTTATTACACCATCCTGTCAGGCTGCAGAACTAGGGTGAAGGGTTGGGAGGGTGGGGTCTAGTCCTGGCAGGGGTGGGGTAAAGCCCATGAATGGGCACACAGAGAGGGAAGCACAAAGTGAGTTCTCTAGGCTAGCTCTCAGTGTAGGTGGGGGAGAGGCAGCTCTCCTTGGGGCGTGGGATTGTGGCCCACTCTGGGTGGTCGGCTGTCTGGGGATATTACACCGTGCTAGTGGGTCGCAGATCTAGGGCTGAGTGGGGGGTGGTAGATGCTGTCCCTCTGGTCCTGGTGGGGGAAGGGGAAAGCCCGCCAGGCAAGTGCTGTGAAGTTCAAGTGCCATCACTCTGCGGGCAAAAATCAGAAGGGGATGGCCAAACCACAAACCTTATAATACTAGGATTTTAGGTCTGCCACCTGGTTTCTCGAGGTTGGCCTCTTCACCTCTTGATTTTCTGGTTTCACAACAGAAGCACAAAGCAGGCGATTCTACATGGGAGCCATCTTCCTGTAAGTCTCAGGGCTTTCTATTCATTAAAGAGGTACAATTTCCGAAACCCAAAAGGGCAGTTCTCCCTTATCCTACAGGGTCACCATGAGTCATAATTGACTTCATGTCATTGAATGTGGGTTTTGTTTGTTCGTTTGGATTTCCCATTTTTCAAGATTATCCATAGTTGTTATGATTCACACAGTCAAATGCGTCGACATAGTCAATAAAACACAAGTAAACATCTCTGCTTTTGCCCAAGAGACACCTGACACCAGCATTCTGTCCCTGTCTTATGCCCTCTTCTGAATCCAGCCTAAATTTCTGGCAACTCACCGTCAATGTGCTGCTGCAACCTTTGTTATAGGATATTCAGCCAAGTTTTACTTGCATGTGATATTCATGACAGTGTTCTATAGTTTTCACCTTTCTTTCCAGTGGGTTTAGATACAATCTCTTCAGTTGGGCCAGGTAGCTATCTTGGCATAAATAGAGATGGGTGTCGAAGAAGATAAATTGTCATGAGCTGAATTGTGACTGTCAAAAAATATGCATATCCTAGGACCTGGGATATGTAAATGTTAGCTTATTTGTGGAAAACTTTTTGTAGGTGTGATTACCATATAAACTCGAGTATAAGCCACCCCAAATATCAGCCAAGGCACCTAATTTTACCACAAAAACTGCATTAAAAATGTGCTGAAAAACTAGGCTTATATATGAGGATATACAGTAAATGGAGAATCCTGACATGAGATCATCTTGTATGATAGGGTGGACTGTAAGTGCAATGATCCACACGCAGAAGAGATAGAAGAGAAAGGAATGTGAAGATGGGGGGAGAAATTGGAGTGATGTGACCTTAAGCCAAGGAAACAGCAACTATCAGAAAATAGAGGTGACATGGGAAAAATTACTTCCTAGAACTTGTCCTCTAGAACTTCGAAAGAATAAATTTAGGTTGTCTTAAGCCACTTACTTTGAGGCTGTTACAGCAGCCACCAGAAAATAATATAATCACCAAGCAGTTGCTCACTAACAATCCACACCTCCTCACACAGCAAATGATAAATAAATTATGGCCACGGAGTTGATAACGAGTTGAGTGTAGAACCCTATCCAAGCACCAAAGGATCTATAACCTTTGTTCTTTAATGTGTTACTGTTCTTATCAAATAAAAGAAATTTTGTATTCATGATTCCTTTTGTTGTGAGGAGTTAATTACAGAAAATATCATTGCTTGGTTACCTGTTTGGCCTGGTTTCTTTAAAAATTAGTTTGGGAGGGGAGGGATTGAAAACTAAAAAAACAAATAAACATAAAAGAGAGTAATTAAAAGTTTACACAGCTGCAGTTTCTACTTTTAAAAAAATCACAGAATTTTTATTTAGAAGAAAACATGATAATAAGTGAAAGTTTTTCTGTACTCTGTGATTTGAAACAAGCTATATCATCCCTTCTGACCCACTCATCTACATTGGTCACCTCTTTATTACTGAATAATTGAAGGTTTGCCTAACATTTGTACATTTATCCCATTGCCTTCTCATACATTCTTAATATTGTAGTGCTAATAAGTTGATACTGCATCCCCTTTTGTTAGAAATAAATAATTAATCAAAGGTTTTAAACTCAGGAAATAAGGACGGCCAGTCTTCCTTTCCTCCCTAAATATCTATTTTATTACTTGGATGCCTTGGGGCAGTGGACTGAACGGCTGTGGTGACTTTACATCTTCAGTTGAACATTGACTAAGCATTCGGAGCTAGGTCTCACTGGGAATACAGTGGAAAGTGGCATAGACAAGTTTACAGATGTGTTTAAAATTCTTGTTGAGATTTATGCCCAACACATAGTTATTGCTGAGAATTATGCGAGGAGTTCTCAGGCTTTGTGTATAGCTTGTATCATTATCATTAAACAGAGTGGCATTTATTCATTCTGTGAGTATCATAATATTTACTGAACACCTGCTGTAAGATGCTATATTTTATATTATATTCTCTAGAAACAAAATCCAAGATAAAGGTTCTTATTGAAATAATTAATTTGGGGAAAAATAGTCTGAGAAAAAAAAGAGGCTCATTGGTTCAGTGATGTAAGCTTTGGGTTGCTGGTGCAAGGTGGCTAATTCAAACCCACCAACTATTCCAAGGGTGAAAATGAAACGACTGCTTCAATAAATAAATACAGCCTGGAAACTGTATGGCGTGGTTCTACTCTGTCCTATATGGTCACTGTGAGTTGGCTGTCAGAATTGGCTCAATGGTAGGGGGCTTGGTTTGGGTTTGCTTTTGACTTTGAGAAGAAAGGGAATGAGGGAAGCAGGGTAATTCCAGTAAAAACCTCAAGATGTATCCTCCATGGGGAACTGGCTTCAGTCTGGCCCAATGGAAAACTCTGCAGAGCAGATTTTACCATTGCCTTACCCTTTGGGAGGGACTCAGACATTTGTACCGTATATCAGTCAGTTACTTTGGACAGTAATGCTCCTGGGTGTGGCTGTTGCAGTCCCGAGGCAGAATGAGCTGTTAATGTCAACTACTCATATCAGCTATCTGCCAATTTGTCATACTGTCATGGCTTATGTGTTGCTATGATGACTGAACCTTTGCTATTGGCATTTCAAATGCCACCAGAGTCACCCATGGAGGACAGGCTCCATCAGAACTTCCAGAATATGACAAAGCATTTAGAAAGATCTGGAAATCTAGAAAATTAGCCAAGAGAGACCACAGTAAAATAAAACATATGGATCACAACAGAAATTATATGATAAGCATACCAATGATGGTGAAAATGCTGTAGGTTTGGGGAAGGTTTTGTTCTGTTTAGCTGAGGTCCCATGAGTCAGAGATGTTTTGAAAACGACTTATATCAGATAGAACTTAGGCACTATTAGATGCATCACAACTTAATAAATTCTTAGAGGTATAAAGTACCTCTTCGAAATCATGTATGAAATCTCTGCTCATTATCCATTAACGAAAACTGAGATTCAAATGAGCAGGCACAAACGTGTCCAATTTGGCACAACTTTGATTAAAGTCAAATCTGACTTTCAGATACGTGTAATATTTATTATCCTGTAATTCCAATTTGCTTTGGAGAACTAGTATATAAGTAGTAGAAATCTTTACTGGGTTTTTTTCAAAGAACTAAAGAACCTGTTAGCACATTTTGGAACTAAAGAAGTTTTGTGATGTGTGAGCCTTGACTGCTCAGTAACTGGACTTGCTATTTTTTGCAGTAAAATTAAGAAGAAGAATATAATACTAAAATTTAGGCGAGAATGCAAAGAAAAAAAGAAGGGGAAAAACAGTTCCTAAGTGGAAATTGGGATCAATATTTTTTCCTATCACATGTGACAAGGCAGAAAAACTCTGGACTGAAATAAAACCTAGAAAGAGAGCTGGAAGGGAGAGCTCATCACAAGATTAAAAAACAAAACAAACCAAAGAACTAAATATTTTAACCGCAGTTTGTGAGGAAGAAACTTGACAGAAGCTGAGAGTGAGGATTCTACTTTCAAATAGTCAGAACTGGCAGAGGCAAAATCCAGAATTTTCCTTTTCAGTGAAAATGTCTTACTTTTGCATGTGTGCTTATGCTCTCTTTAGACATTCTTTAGTTATACCAAATTCTAAAAATGTGAGAGCCACAAAATTGTCTTAATTTAGTTATCTCCGTAGATCAGGGGTTTTCTAGTTGCAGTCCTTGAAGACCCAAAGAGCACATGAAAAAAGGTCAAAAAGGTCCATGAACTTGAAAGGGTTAAACACTCATAGCTTTCTTTTCATTAGCATCTACTGAAAATTATAAATGCTTTCAAACACTAACTTGAAAAACTAATTTTGGCTCTGTTATTAATAGAAACCAGTTGTTTTAATATTAGAGTATCTGTTACAAATATGTGAAAATATCATTTATCATCATCATTTCCTACAAAACACTATAGTACACCTCAGTCTTCCTGCCCACAGACAATCATGCATCGGGAGTGACTGACTAGAAGGCAACTCTGGACCTCCAAATAGTCCTCATAATATAAATTGGACTCAAACACCTTTAAAAAATCTTGGTGGTAAGCCCTGAGGACGATATTCCTACTCAGAACAGCCAATGCAGAGAAGACAATAGGGCCAGCCCAACTACAAGACACGACATCCCTCACTGACCCATAGCACTATGGGGGACAACACTGGAGAATTATGTGGGAATTGTGCCTGATCAGACCCCACCACATCAAGCGAAGCACTAAGTGGGTACTACAGAACAGCAAGGGGAGCAGAGTAACAAAGTCCCCAGGGAATACCAAAAATAGGCCTTTAGGGCCAGGGCATAACACCCTATCAGACTCAATCAGAAAACACTCCTAAAGCTCAACAAACAGACCTGAAACTATTTATAGGCTTTTCTTTTTGTTGTTGTTTTGTTGCTTTGTTTTACTCTGTGTTATTGTTGTGAATATTATTATGTCTGCAGGTCTATCTAGATAAGATAGGTGGGATAAACAATCTGGAGGCGAAAACACCAGGACCAATGGTTCCGGGGGAGGTGGGTGAATGGAAGAGGGGGAAGTGGGGGAAAGGAAGTAGGTATTAACAAACCCAGGGAAAAGGGAAAAAAAGATCCAAAATCAATGGCAAGGAGGGTGTAGGAGGCCTGGTAGGGCTTGATCAAGGGCAATGGAACAGAGGAATTCCTGAAACCCAAATGAAGGCTGAACATGATAGCAGGACAAGAGGGAAGTAAAAGGAAATAGAGGAAAGAACTGGGAGGCACAGGGCATTTATAGGCATGTATATATGTAAATATATTTATATGTGGCGATGGGGAAAAAGACTATGTGTATATGTTTATAGGCTTAGTATTAAGGTAGCAGACGGACATTGGGTCTCTACTCAAGTACTCCACCAATTCACAGACACTTTTTTCTATTAAACTGGCATTCTATGATGCTCACCTTCCTGACACGATCGCTGAAGACAAAGTAGGTACACACGCATATGTGGTGAAAAAAGCTGATGTTGCCCGGCTATCAAAAGATATAGCGTCTGGGGTCTTAAACAAGCAGTCATCTAGCTCGGAAGCAACAAAGCCCACATGGAAGAAGCACATAGGCCTGTGTGATCATGAGGTCGATGGGATCAGGGATCAGGCATCAAAGAACAAAATATCATATCTTTGTGAATGAGGGGAAGTGTGGAATGGAGACCCAAAGCCCATCTGTAGGCAACTGGACATCGCCTTACAGAAGGGTCATGGGGAGGAAACGTCACCTTTCGTTCTTTAATGCTTCTTCCCCTGCTCCCCCCCACCCAACTATCATGACCCAAATTCTACCTTACAAATCTGGCTAGACAAAAGCATGTACACAGGTACAGAGAAGAGCTGGAAACAGGGAATCCAGGACAGATAAACCCCTCAGGATCAAAATTGAGAGTAGCCGTAACAGGGGAAGGTTGGGAGAGGTAGAGGGAACCAATTGCAATGAGCTACATATAGCCCCCTCCCTCACTGAGGAATGGACAACAGAAATGTTGGTGAAGGGAGACCAGTCAGTGTAAGACACACAAAAAATTAATAATTCATAAATTATCAAGGGTTCATGAGGGAGGGAAGGTGGGGGAGAGGGGGTAAATGAAAAGCTGATACCAAAGGCTCAAGTAGAAAGAAAATGTTTTGAAAATGATGATGGCAGCAAATGTACAAATGTGCTTGACACAATGGATGGATGTATGGATTGTGGTAAGAGTTGTATGAGCCCCCAGTAAAATTATTTTTAAAAAGTCTTGTTGCTTGAGGAAAGCCCACCCATTTCTTGTTAGACAAGCTCTTAAAAAATCTTAATTACATTTAAATATTTTGACAATGGGTTTGATCAAATATTGTAACCAACTCTTACTGTTAAGTATTGGGTCAGCTTGCCTGGGTCAGAATTATCGTATTGTGGCGGTTGGGACTTCCCCTATGATATGGCTTAATATAATGAATGAAAACAACTCCACGATGGAATCTGCTGTAAGCAAGCAAAAAGAAAACCTCATGGCCACCATGCCAATTCTGACTCATGGACACCCTAACTGGCAAGGAAGAACTATCCTTGTTGGTCTCTGAGATAGCAATTCTTTAAAGGAGGAGAAAACTTCCTCTTTCACCCATGGAGCAGCTGGTGCTTCAGAACTCTTGACATTGAGGTTAGCAAGCTAGGACATAACCACGGTCTCTCCAAGGCTCCTGTGAGCAGCAAAGCGTTGTAAATGGATTAGGAAGGAGTGCAGCCTCAGGTCACCTTCCTGCTGAAATTGAAGTTTTCTTGGGTAGGTGGCCTAATATTGTTTAAGCAGCCTCTATAAGAAGGCTTTTCTCTCTTCTTCTTGGTCTAGATTCTGCATTTCACTCAGAGATCCATAGCCTGCCTACCTGGGAGCTATCTGCATGCCATTTTACCTGCCTAACCTGGATTTGTTTGACTCTGCAACCACAGCCTGACTTGCTGCCTGGATCCTCTCTACCTGCTTCCTGGTTCATCAGCCTTGGCTGGTATATGAGTCAGATAAAGGTACCAGCCTGGATTCATTGGGCTCTACCAGTCTGTGGTCTTTAACCCACGGATTTGAACCAGCCTGGACTTAATCACTTCTAAAACTGTGAGCCACTTTTTTGCTATAAAATTATATGTATATGACTTTGCTAAAGAATCTGGCCTAACAGTCCAGCAAGATAAAAATTCTAAGGAACAACATTGGTACTTATTGAGACAATATGATTTAGCTTTGATTTTACTATACTTTAAATGTGTTGCTTGCTATTTAACATATTTTAAAGCATAGATATTGCTATCTCAGAAGAATATAATATTTTATAATTGTGTTTGTTAATACATATAGGGGGCAACCACCCCCAAATGGATTTTTTTCAAAGCTATGTATTTAAATTTTTTTTTTTTTTTAGTACCAGGGACAATTTTATAGGCTATTGTGTAATATCACAGGGCCCCTTTCTTAGAAGTTTATTACATCTGGTTTATTGTTTTGCTGTAACTGGCTTGGCATTCCTAATAATGAAGAATGCCATAAAGCTTCTTATTTTCATTCTTTTTTTTTTAACAATTTATTGGGGCTGATACAATTCTTTTCACAGTTCATACATATACATACATCAATTGTATAAAGCACATCTGTACAGTCTTTGCCCTAATCATTTTTTTTCTCTTTTCTTCTTTTACATTTTATTAGGGACTCATACAACTCTTACCACAATCCATACATATACATACATCAATTGTATAAAGCACATCCATACATTCCCTGCCCCAATCATTCTCAAGGCATTTGCTCTCCACTTAAGCCCCTTGCATCGGGTCCTCTTTTTTTTCCCCCTCCCTCCCCTTTCCCCCCTCCCTCATATGCCCTTGGTAATTTATACATCGTTATTTTGTCATATCTTGCCCTACCCGGGGGCTCCCTTCCCCCCTTCTCTGCTGTCCCTCTCCCAGGGAAGAGGTCACATGTGGATCCTTGTAATCAGTTCCCCCTTTCCAACCCACTCACCCTCCACTCTCCCAGCATCGCCCCTCACACCCTTGGTCCTGAAGGTATCATCCACCCTGGATTCCCTGTACCTCCAACCCTCATATGTACCAGTGTACAGCCTCTGTCCTATCCAGCCCTGCAAGGTAGAATTCGGATCATGGTAGTTGGGGGGAGGAAGCATCCAGGATCTGGGGGAAAGCTGTGTTCTTCATCGATACTACCTCACACCCTAATTAACCCATCTCCTCTCCTAAACCCCTCTATGAGGGGATCTCCATTGGTCGACACTTGGGCCTTGGGTCTCCACTCTGCACTTCCCCCTTCATTTAATATGATATATATATACATATATACACATACATATATACATATACACATATATACACATACATACACACACTTATATCTATTTTTTTTTGCATGATGCCTTATACCTGGTCCCTTGGGCACCTCGTGATCGCACTGGCCTGTGTGCTTCTTCCATGTGGGCTTATTTGCTTCTGAGCTAGATGGTCGCTTGTTCACCTTCAAGCCTTTAAGACCCCAGACACTATCTCTTTTAATAGCCGGACACCCTCAGCTTTCTTCACCACATTTGCTTATGCACCCACTTGTCTTCAGCGATCCTATCATGGAGGTGTGCAGTCAATGATATGATTTTTTGTTCTTTGATGCCTGGTAACTGATCCCCCTGGGACCACTCGATCACACAGGCTGGTGTGTTCTTCCATGTGGACTTTGTTGCTTCTGAGCTAGATGGCCGCTTGTTTATCTTCAAGCCTTTAAGACCCCAGTCACTATCTCTTTTGATAGCCGGGCACCATCAGCTCTCTTCACCACATTTACTTGTTCACCCACTTTGGCTCCAGCCGTTGTGTCGGGAGAGTGAGCATCATGGAGTTCCAATTTAATAAAAGAAGGTATTCATGCATTGAGGGAGTGTTTGAGTAGAGGCCCAAGGTCTCCCTCTGCCACCTTAATACTTGACCTATAAATATAGACACATAGATCTATTTCTCCATCCTCCTATATATATTTGCATGTACATGTCTTTGTCTAGATCTCCATGAATGCCCTTTGACTCCTAGCTCTTTCCTCCATCTCCCTTGACTTTCCTCCTGCCCTACTACCATGCTTCATCGCCACCTGGGCTAGAGTATACCTCTTCTCCAAGCCATCTTACCCTTGATCACCTCCCACCAGGCCTGTTACTCCCCCCTCTCTACCACTTGGGGTCCCATGCTTTTCCCTTGTCCCTGGGCTTGTTAACACCACTTCCTTACCCCCCCTACCCCCCCACCCCAAGTCCCCCCAGAACTGTCGGTCCCGTTGTTTTTCCTCCAGATAGTTCATCCAGCCTGTCCTATTCAGACAGACCTGTGGAGTCACTAACATGCACGAAAACTAGACAGAGGAAAACAAAGCAACAGTGTACAACCAGACAACAAAACAACAAAAACAAACCACTGACAAAGAACAGAACAAAACAGTTCACAAGAGAAAAGCTTGTAGTTAGTTCAGGAATCGTTTGCTGGCCCTTAGGAGCGTTTTTCAGTCCAGTCTGTTGGGGCACCACGCCCCGGCCCCAAAGTCCACTTTCAGCATTCCCTGGGGACCTTGCCACTCCATTCCCCCCGCTGTTCCGCCGCACTCCCCCAGTGACTTGCCTCGGTGTGGTGGGATCGGGTCAGGTGCAATTCCCACACTGTGTCTCCGGCGCTGTCCCCTGTATTGCCCTTAGTCACTGAGGGGCATCATGTCTCATAGTGGGGCCAGCCATGTTGTTCTCTCTGTGGACTGGCTGCTCTACTCAGGAACATCATCATCACGGCCTGGTGGGCCAGGCTGTGCTCCACTCTCTCTTCCTGCTCCTTCATCTGCTCCCATGTGCTCTGATCAAATATGTCCATCTCCCAGAGCGTATTTAAATTTTTTTTTACAAAAGAACCTTATCATATACAAAGTACTCTCTATTACAATGAATACATTTGTCAAATCTGTGATTCCATTCTTGGAAATATTTTTCAAACTCATCTGTTTGGATGGCTGACAGCACCTCCCTAGTTTTTTTCTGCACCTCTTCTACATTGTCAAATCACTGTCCTTTCATGTCCCTCTTCATTCATGAAAACAAAAAGAAGTCACAGGGAGTGAGGTTAGGTGCATTGTGGTGGTGGCAAAACCAGTCCCCAGTCTGCCACACTCAGGCCTTCTTTGTCACACAGTTTTGCAATCTTTTCAGAACCTCTAAACAGAAAGTTTAATTAACAGTCTGACCTGATGGAATGAACTCCAAATGCACTATCCCCCTCACAGAAGGAAAAAAAACCCAAATGAGCATCATCTTTATCTTTGACTTCACTTGAAGAGATTTTTTTTGGGGGGGCAAGGTAACAATGGCATTTTCCACTGGCTTGACTGAGGTTTGCTTTCGGGGTCCTAAAAATAGCACCACGTCTCCTCATCAGTAATGAGCTTGGGGGAAAGTCTGGGTGGCTTTGGACCTGTTCTTTCAAAGCACAGCATGTGTCCACTGGACGCCCTTTTTCCTGGTCAGTCAGAACCGAAGTCACAAATTTCACAGTGATCCTTCTCATTCCTAAATCTTCCATTAAAATTTGCTGAACCAAGCTCCAAGATACTCCAGATAACTACCCTATCTTTTCACTGGCATGTCATCAGTCTTTGAGCACAAGTTCAGGAATTTCGTTGACATTTTTGTCCATTTGGAAAGTTCTGGATGCCCAGAACGATGTTTGTCATCAATGGGCATTTCACCTTCTTGAAATGAGAAAGCCATTTGTACACTTGGGTTTTCCATAGCACTGTCCTTGTGAATCACAACAGTTTCTGCGGCATTTTTACCAAACAGGAAACAATACTCACAGTCACATGCTGTTCTCTTAAATCAGCCATCACAAAAAGTGAAGTTCAAGTAAACTGCTTTTACGGAAAAATTCACTGTGACCAGAATCTTCTCAGGAGACAACACTGGGTGCACTAACTCAGAGGGAACTGCTCAATGCTAGCCTAGTGGGAAAAATGCATTCTACAAAAGCTCCACCAGGTGGAGCTTTTCTCTCTTTTTTTGTCGGTGTGGGAGGGGTACTGTGTTAATCCTGGTAGGTTAGAGAAACAAATTCATAAACAAACATATGTATATAAGAAAGAGCTTTATATACAAGAGTAATTGAATATTGAGAAAACATCCCAGCCCAGTCCAGATCAAGTCCATAAGTCTGATATTAGTCCATATGTCCAATATCAATCTATAAAGTCCTCTTCAGACTCATGAAACGCATGCAATGATGCCGAATGCAGGAAGATCACAGGCAAGTGCCTGGGTGGGAAGTCCTGTGAATCCAGTGGCATTGTAAGCATCTCAGCTCTGGCAGGGGTCTCCACAGGGTTCCTTTAGCTCCAAGGCTCTGATTGCCATCAGCCTGTCTCCATATGGCTTGTCAACAAGAATGTTGGTCTGGGAGTGAGGCAGTGTCCTGACTGTAGTGAGCTATTTATCTCCTTAGTGCCTCCAAATGACATCATCAAACTGTGACCTGATTGACAGGTAAACTCTACCACTTCACTGGTAAATCTCAAATTGACAACAGATTATGTAACTACCACAGGTATCCCCTCATATTTTGTCTTAAGAATCACTATTCTATCTGGGACCTTAAAAGTTTGTCTTAAAACAAGTAGCTATCTAAATGAGGCATCAACTAAGTCCACACAGAAGAAGCACACCAGCCTGTGTGATACAGGGATTATGAATAATAAAATCCAATCCAGAAGAGAGAATATATCAGAACTTAAAATTCTGAACACCTAGTTTGCAGAAGGTTATGGATGACAGTGAAAACTCAAAATCCATTTGCAGGGCCCCACCTGGATTAACCCTCCAGTGAACCACCTCTGGTTACAGTCGAGGGCTGTGAGTAGCCTTACTTATCGGCTGTTGTAAAGTTGATTATGGTAGCTGCAGTTAGGTTAAAGTGTACCACCGTATCATTTGATTTCCCTTTTGACCCCTTTTTAAGTTGTTTCCATTTTTAATATTTTCTGATTTCTTTTAGATTGATGTTTTTCTATGTTTTAGTGAATCATGATTTTGTTTGCTGGTTTGTTTATTGTATGATTAAATCCAAGATAGGTAAATCTAGTGGCAGTACTTGGATTAATAATTACCTAGAGGGTTGAAAGGGTAGATTGGAGGGGTGGTTAATAAATAACTAACAACAATGAGTACAAGAAAAAAGAAAATGTTCTGAAATTGACTGGTGATGATGGCACAACTCTTCACAATGTGATTGAACTAGTATATGTGAATTACAAGCCAATAAACTATATAGATGTAACATCTATCTATAAAGATCATCAATGAAAAAAATAGGAACAGACTTGGAGGCCCTAAAAATGACATAAACCTATTATCAAACATAATGGAGAATGCGCACAAGAAAACATAATAGATGTCTGGAACTTCCTAAAGACAAAATACTTAATGTACATCAAAAGGCTTCACTAATTACTTTAAAAATCACATAGACTAGGAAAAAGATCTTTGTCTATGACATATTGTGCAAGGGATTAATTAATCTCTAATTAAAGGATAATTATGTCTTTAAAGTGGAGCAGGGACACATATAAGCCATAGATACATACGTGGATTTTAAACTCACACTTAATCAGAGCCCTAATCAGAGGATAATTAGTTCCCATGACATGGTCCTACTAGATATCACCCTCAGGAAGAGAGCACTGAAGATAAGGGTGCTATCACAATGTGTGGTGAAGAAATTAGATGATGTCCAGCTTTCAGAAAGAATAGCATCTGGATCTGAAAGGCTTATTTTAAAACAACCAACCATCTAAGTGAGGTGACAGCTCAGTCCATACAGAAGAAGCACTCCAGCTTGTGTGATCCAAAGGCTATTAATAAAAGCCAAGACCAGAGGATGGTATTAGAGCTTAAATACTGAGCACCCAGTTTGTAGAAGTGTAAGGATGATAGTGGACGTTCAAAATCCTTTCCCAGGGTCCCAGCTTGAGTTACGTCCCTAGTGAATCCCTCTGACCATTGACTAGCCATGTGAATAGTCTTGCTATCAGACTGAGCGCATTGGAAAGTGGACTAACACAGATGTAGTGAGGCTAATATTTAACACCTTATCATTTGTTCTCACTTTTGAACAATTTAAAATTTGTTCTACTTTTTAATATTTTCTATTATCATTCCAATTGGGTTTTTCTTTGTTTTATTTTGTTATTGTTGTTGGGCTTTTTGTTTCCTTGTGTTTGTTTGTTTTAACTTCTTTTTGAAATTAATAATACGTATTTCATTCTGTAGTTTAGTCATTTCAAGCAGAAATATACAATTGCTACCACAGTGAGTTTCCAGGCATTCTTTTTCTTCCTGGACTTCTTCACATCATCTCTCTCTTACCCCACCACCACTGCTGAACAAACCCCCCCCCAAAAAAAAAAATCTTACTCTACTTGCTGTTACTATAGGTTCATCAATCCTGAGTTTTGTATGCTGAGACACAGAAAAACGGATAACACAACTTCAGAAGGATGGCTTGCAATGACATAACTAACCTCTGAGATCCACACTAATATGAACAAACAAAAACAACACAATCCAGCTAGACCAGAGGATGTTCACTGGTACAGATAGGAACCACAAACACAGCAAATCCAGGACGGATGATTACTTCAGTACCAGTGGTCGATATCAGAGGGTGGAGGGAAGGTGGGGTAGAAAAGGGAAACCGATCATAAGGATCTACCTATAACCTCCTCTCTGGGAACAGACAACAGAAGAGTGGGAGAAGGGAGATGTAGAACAGTTAAGACATGACAAAATAGTAATTTATAAATTATCAAGGGTTCATGAGGGAGGGGGAGAAGGGAGGGAGAGGGAAAATGAGGAGCTGATACCAAGGGCTTAAGTGGAGAGGAAATATTTTGAGAGTGACGAGGGCAACATATGTACAAATGTGCTTGACATAATGGATGGATGTATGGGTTGTAATAAGAGTTGTATGAGCCCCCAATAAAATGATTTTAAAAATATATAGAATATGTTGAAAAACAAACCAGGTTTTCATCATGCATTAGAGGAGAGATCAACTGACAAGGTTTTAACGTTCAAGTCAGAGTTATGCTTTTGATCTTCTATAGTCATCTCTCTAATGCCCTCGGTTTAGTAAGCACTATCTTCCCATCCCTAACTGTGGATAGAGGGAGGTCAAAGGAGGCTTCTGTGCTAGCCTGGGTACATTAGAGAAACAAATCCACAGAAACTCATATGTATAAGGGAGAGTTTTCTATAAAGGGTAAGTGCACATCAAGAAAACATCCCAACTCAGTGCAGCCCAAGCCCACAAGTCCAACATTAGCCCATATGCCCGGCACCAATCCACAAAGTCCTCCTCCATCTCACAAAACAAACTCAATGATGCCAACTACAGGAGGAAAGCCACAGCAGTGAACGTGTAAGCATCTCAGCGCTGGCAGGGGTCTCCACACGGCTGCTCCAGCCCAGGACTGCATCAGGGTAGGTCCATGTGGCTTCTTCTCAGGTATATTTTGCAGGAAGTGAGCCTTGAAAGCTGAAGCAGGGAACTGGCTCAGGCAGTTGCACCCTGGTCCAACCATCAGAAAGCAAGGGACCTGAGAACAAGAAAGGCGAGGCTCACCTAGCTATTTATCTCTCTACCCTTCAATTAACCCCACATGTGTTTATCAGTCAGGTTGACACAATAATCTTTAACTATCTCAGATTATTTCCTGTGTAGTTCCCACAAATGGATATAGGACTCCCACTGTCATCCCCAGCCTTCCGCAAACTGGATTCTCACAGTTTAGGCTCTGATACTAATACCTCTTTTGACTTCAGATTATATGATTTACAATCCTTCAGTGACTAATGATGGTGTGCTTCTTCCACGTGGACCAGGTTGACACCTTACGTTGATGGCTAATTGTTTGTTAACCTATATGAAAACCAGGATGGGCAAATCTACATATACTGTAACTGGATTGGTAGTTTCTTGATGTCATGGTAGAGAAGGTTGGGAAAAAATAGGGAGGTAATAATAACAAATAAAAGAAAGAAGAAAATATTCTAAAATTGATTGTAGTGATAATTGCACAACTCCTTTCAATATGTTTAAACTATTGAACTTTATGATATGAATTATATCTATGTATATAACTAAATTATATCAATAGTCAATAAAGGTATTAAAATATCACACTTGAAATAGTCCTTAATGAAAAGAAAGTTTAAAATACTTGGTTTATTAAGAAAGAGCATGATGACATTCACACATTTAATGCATATAACTGCTAACTGAAAGATCCAAGATTTGAATCTACTGAAAGGCACCTTGGAAGAAAGACTTAGTGATTTATTTCTGAAAAATCAACCATTGAAAACCATAGCACAATTCTTTTCTGTAAAACATGGTTTCTACATAAGTCAGGATTGACTTAATGGCAACTAATCATTGTCAACAAGTTAATTCTCACTCCATAGGGCTGAAAATGCTCCACCCATAGGATTTCCAAGGAAGTAATCTTACAGAAGTACACTGCCACATCTTTCTCCCAAGCATGGATAATGGACCTGAATCACTGACACTTCAATTCACAGATGAATGGATTAACTCTTGTACCACCAGGGCTATTTTGATGGCAACTCGTTGTTGGTTAAATTAAGACATTGGATACTCATTTTCAATAGCCTGTGCTTTTCTCTCTTGAGTCATTTTGACAACTATGCTGGGATTATATAAGAACAAGTCTTTGGTTTATAAAATGTTTACTGGATTTTTTTTCTTTTTTCTTTCCCCCCCCCCAACCCTATGTATACACTGGATTTTATAATGGTCAGATCTATCTGCAACTTTGCAACTTAATCTTAAAATGGTTCCAAAGTGTGTGTGTGTGTGTGTGTGTGTGTGTGTGTGTGTGTGTGTAGAAACAGAGAGAAAATAAAGAGCAAAGCAAGAATAGTATGTTAACATTTGGAGTATCTAGGTAGTCTGTTCTTTATACTATTCTTGAAATAGCTATAAATATGAAGTGATGCTAAATGGACAAAAATTGATTTCTCATATTTAGTGTACACACCCTCAAAGCAAATATTGAAAGTCCTCAGGCTTCAATTTACACAATGCCTTGGATAAATCTGCTACACAAAACCTCTTTAAAAAGTTGAAAAGCAAGGATGTCACTTTGAGGATTCAAGTGTTTGTGACCTAAGTCATGCTTAGGTCATTTGTCTCACATGCATATGAAAGTTAGACAATAAATATGGAAGATTGTAAAAGAATAGATGCATCTGAATTAAGGTACTTGTGAAGAATATTGAAAACCATGGAATGCCAAAAGAAAGAACACATTTGTCTTAAAAATACAACTACAAAAAAATTCAAAAACAAAAAAAAATACAACAACAGTGTTCATTAGAAGGGAAGGGTTGGAACTTTATCTCGTGTTATTAGGAAAGAGAAAGAGAAAGCCCCTCAATGAGATGGATTAATAACTGTTTCTGCAGAAAGGTGCTCAAACAGTATAACTGAGGATGGTATAGGATTGGGCAATAGTCTTCCTGCTCTACATAGGCATGATATGCATCAGAACCAACTCACTGGCACACTCCCCCCAGGATAGAAAACATGAATAAAAGTATAGCTTTAGAGGAAGATTTTTATAGGAAAATGGTAATTTTATAAAAATCTGAGCCTCAAAGAGAGAAAGATTTGCTAGAACAATAACTGTGCAAGATCTTGAAGAAGTAGGTAAATATCTAACTCCTCAAATAATTTAGACCAAAACAGCTTTGCCAGAAGTTAATCAGCCCTTTCAGGATCATATGGTCCTATCGCTGTATAATATGTTCCAGAGCACGAAAAATTAGAAAAACTCCTAAATTCATTTTATTAAGTGAATAAACATTGATACCAAACTAGAGATGGACAAAAAACTATGTTCTGGACTAGTTGAGAATAGCAAGCAAAAACATCTGGATCACAAGTAAAATATTAAAAAGTAAATATGACCATTTGGTATATAGATATATAGACAGATAAAAAGATGTAAATACACACACATACATATACCTATGTACATATACATTTTTATATATATCCCAATAATATTTAATATTAAAATGAGTGTATTAATACAAATTAATCTATAAATATGAGGGGAATTCTAAAAGCTCATGAAAAAATTCTATTATCTTTTCATTCCATTTTTTATTAATGGCTTTTGGAAGCCATTCATACAAATTAATGTAAGTAATTATATATTAGTATATAGAAATAAGTAGACTCATATGCATATGAAATCATTCATCTCATATGCATATGAAAGCTGGACAATTAATAAGGAAGATTGGAGATGAATAGATTTATTTGAGTTAAGGTATTCATAGAATCTTGAATCACAGAATCTCTATTAATGCTGAAAAGACATTTGGCAAAATTCAACAAATGCTCTTAATAAAAAAATTAAATATACTGAATATATCTATCAATGAAATAGAAATCTATCTTTCCTTACCATAAAAAGTACATACCGGGAACAGCAAGTGCTGTAAACTTGATAGGGAGGAGGGCATAGGATGGCTGGTAGGGCTTCATCAAGGGGATTGTAATCTGAGAGGAGCTACTGAAACCTGAATGAAGGCCAAACATGATAGTGGGACAAGAGAAAAGAAAAAGTCAATAAAAGAACGAACTAGGAGGCAAAGGGCATTCATAGAGGTCTAACTAAAGACATGTACCTATGTAAATATATATATATATAAGGGTAGGAAAATACATATATGTACATATATATATATGTTAAGTATTAAGGTAGCAGACAGACATTGGGCTTCTACTCAAGTACTCCCTCAACTCAAGAACACTTTGTTCTAATAACTTGGCATTCCATGATGCTTATCTCCCAACATGATTGCTGAAGATAAAATGGGTGCATAAACAAATGTGGAGAAGAAAACTGATGGTCCTTGGCTCTCAAAAGATATAGTCTGGGGTCTTAAAGGCTTGAAGATAAACGAGCAGCCATGTAGCTCCGAAGCAACAAAATCCACATGGAGGAAGCACACCGATCATGAGGTGTTGATGAGATCAGGTTATCAGGTATCAAAGACCCAGAACAAAAACTCATATCAATCTGAATGAGGGGGACTGTAGAGTGGAGAGTCAAAGCCCATCTGTAGATGATGGGATATCCCCTTACAGACGGGTCACAAGGAAGAGAGCCAGTCAGGGTGCAGTATAGCACCGATGAAACATACAACTTTCTTCTAGTTCTTTAATGCTTCTTCCCCCTGAGCCCCTTTATTATGAATTCAATTTGACCTTACACATCCAGCTAGACCAAAGCATTTACACAGGTACAGATAAGAGCTGACACCACAGGGAATCCAGGACAGATAAGCCCCTCAGGACCAATAATGCGCGTACCAATACCAGGAAGGCAAGGGGAAGGTTGGGGGAGAATGGGAGAACTGATCACGATAATCTACATATAACCCCCTTCCAAGGGAACGGACAACAGGAAAGTGGTGAGGAGTCATTGGTCAGTGTAAGACATGAAAAAATTAATAATAATTTATAAATTATCGGGGGTTCATGAAGGAGGGAGTGTGGGAGAGGGAGGGGAAAATGAAGAGCTGATACCAAGGGCTTAAGTAGAAAGAAAATGTTTTGAAAATGATGATAGTAACATATGTACAAATGTGCTTGAAACAATGTATGTATGTATGTATGGATTGAGATAAGAGTTGTATGTCTCCAATAAAATGATTTTATATATATGTATATATATATAATCAGTCAAAAAGTCAGCACCATATGTAAGATTACATTTTAGAAACAATTTTACTAAAGCCAGAAAAAAAGATGAGTCAGAAAACTCTCACCACAATAAGTTGTTGTTGTAATAAAGCTACTAGCAAATATATATGTGTGCAAATGAAAGAAATATGAGGTATATAAATTGAAAAGATAAAAGTAAAGCCATTATTAGTACCAAGAAAACCCAACATTTAAAAAAATGGGAAAACTGCTCATAAAGATAAAAGTTAAGTAGGGCAGTATGGTAGATATATGATAAATGAAATTTTTCTTATTTTCACACCCTGTACCAATTCATATCATCAAAAGTCTTCCTCTTTTTTATTGACTCTCTACTTTAGCATGATGTCCTTTTCCAGGGATGGGATACACTAAAAAAAAATCAAACTTCGAATAGAACCCAAAAAGATAAAACTAAAAAATAAATATGTAAAATTTATACATAACTCCAACAAAAAACCCCACTGCCATCAAGTCAATTCCATCTCATAGCAACCTATATAAGTTTTCTATGCCTATAAATCTTTACAGGAACAAACAGCCTATCTTTCTACTACAGACCGGTTATTGCGTTAGTAGGACTGGCCTGGAAGTTAGAAGCCGAATGCTTCACACCACAGGGCTCCTTAAAATGTATACATAGACAACTGCAAATCATTCTTAAAATACATGAAAGAAAAAACAAACAAAATAAGACCCAGTGATATATAACAGGAGTTCTGGTAGTGTAGAGGTTAACATGTTAGGCTGCTAAACACATGGTCAGCAGTTTGAAACCAACAGCACCTTAGGATGAGAAAAAAGGAGTCTCTCTCCTCCCATAAAGAATTACAGTCTCATCAACCTGACAGTGTTTGGAGTGTGGGTCATTGGGAAAATTGATGATGATAACAATGCAATTGACATATAACCCGGGGTGGGGGGCGGTGTTTGACAATGCTGTACTTCTTTGTTTATATGGGTTTTTGCTTTCCTGCTTGCAGTTTGCTTTTTTGTCCTTTTTATTTTGGTTTTTCTGTATGTTCTTTTTGGTGTGGGTGTTCTAGTTGCTGATTGGCATATGGCTGCTAATGATACAGTTGATATTATAGGATTGTGATTTTGTCATATTATGATTGCCAACATATACCTGAAATGTGCAAACCCCATGGGAAAGCAGATGGAGTCTGGGCTTCTACTTAACTTTAGCTCCAATTTAAGAACACCTACTTCTGATAACATGGCCCTGTTTGATAGTCACCTTCATGAAAGGATCATTGAAGAGAGGGTGCTACATCAAAGAGTGGTGAAGAAAGTAGATGGTGCCAAGCTATCCATCAGAATAGTGTCTAGGTCTTAAAGACTTGTATTCAAACAAGCAGCCATCTAAGCGAGGGGTCAACCGTCTACATGGAAGAAGCACATCAAAGATGTGTGATCCAAAGATGACAATGAAATAATTCAAATATTTAGTTATGTGAAGGGAAAAATAACAGAGCAAAAATTTTGAAAACCAATTTGTAGAAGACTATAGAGGACAGTGGGAGACCAAAACCCACCTGCAGAGTTTCCAGTCAGACTGAGCCACTGGAAGATCTGCTCTGGCCACAGGCCAGAGTCTTGAACAGCCTTGTTGTTAGGCAGAGACCATTGCAACCTTGAATATGCTGAATTTAACTCAGTACGTTGACAGATGACCTCCCTATAGACCTGGCCTGAGTTGGTTCTAGGTGAAAGTATCTCTTACTTGTTCCATGACAGAAATTTCTTCCGTTTTTGGAATGCTGATCAGGGTCTTTTCTTTCTCACTCATTATTTGTATTTTGGTGTTTATATTATTATTATTTTATCTTTGCCATCTTTTTCGAATTTTGTTTTTATTGTTTCTGTTGGATTTCCCAGTTTTTGACCCACAGGAGGAGTGGATGCATAGTGATAATAATGGATACAGGGGTTTACAGGGGATGCAGGGAGGGAGGGGGTGATGGGGAGCGGAGGGGAATCTCAGGAGTGGAAAATGAAGGGAGCAGGGAGGGAGCACTGGAACTGACTGTGATTGCACAATTCATTTTAAAAGTGATTTAACCCTGTGAGAGGGGGTGTTCTAAAATGGATATGATAATGATTGTATTCTTCTTGATAATGATTGAACTGTAGATGCATGTGCTTTGTAAATTATGTGCCAATTAAACTGTTTTTAATATAAAATTTTTTAAAGAGCTACACTCTCAGAAACCCACGGGGGCTGTTCTACCCTGCCCTATAGGGTTAGTATGAGTAGGAAATGACTTGGTAGCAGTCACTTCAAATCATTATGTCATCAATATACCGTATATAGTCAAATATAAGCCAACCCAAATATCAGCCGAGGCACCTAATTTTACCACATAAGCTGCATTAAAAATGTGCTGAAAAACTCGGCTTATACATGAGTATATACTGTATATATACATTTGGCTTGCTGGAATCTATAATCAATTCTCATGGAAGCAATAGTCAAGAGATTCAAAGACAAATTGCATTTGGTAAATCTGCTGCACAAGAGCTTTATAGATGATTGAAAAGCAAGGATGTTACTTTAAGAACTAAGGTATGCCTGACCCAAGTCATGCTATTTTCTATTGCTTCAAATGCTTGTGGAAGTTGAACACTGAATAAAGACGACCAAAGATTTGATGCATCTTAATTGTGGTGCTGGACAAATCTATCTTGGAAAAAGTACCACCAGAGTGTTCCTTGGAGGAAAGGAAGGCAAGGCTTTGTTTTACATACTTTGGACATTGTCAAGAGAGACCTGGAGGAGGATTTCATGCTCAGTAAAGTGGAGAGGTAGTGAAAAGGGAAGGTCCTTAAGGAGATGGAGCGGCACAGTGGTTGCAACCAGGGGCTCAGCCATAGAAACAACTGTGAGGGTGGCACAAGACCATGCAGTGTTTTTTCTGTCATGTCTATCACTGTGTGTCAGAATCGACTGGATGTTACCTAACAACAACATATCTTGGAAACATTTTTCAAATTCACCTGTTTGGATAATTGACAGTACCTCCCTTGTTTTTGGCTGTTTATTTGTTTGTTACTTCACCAGTTCTATATCAAATAGCTGGCCTTTCATGTCCCTCATCATTTGTGGAAACAAAAGAGAAGTCACATGGAATGAGGTCAGGTGAGTAAGGTGCGTGGGGAAGAGAGGCATGCTGTTTTATGCCCCAAACTGGTGACTGAGATGGCTGCATGTGCAGGTGCATTGGCATGGTGGCAAAACCAGTCCCGTCTGGCACAAAGCAGGCTTCTTTTGTCACACAGTGTTACACAATCTTTTCAGAACCTCTAAATAGAAAGTTTGTTTAAAAGTCTGATCTGGTGGAACAAACTCCAAATGTACTATCTCCCGCACATTAAAAAAAAGTGCATCATCTTTATTTCACTTGAGGAGCTTTTGGGGGGTAAGGAGACAATGGTGTCTTCCACTGGCTTAATTGATGTTTTCTTTCATGGTCATCAGAATAGCACCATGTTGTCACCAGTAATGATCTTGGGGAAATATGTCTGGGTTGCTCCAGAGCTGTTCTTTCGATGCACGGCGTGTTTCCACTTGACTTTCTTTTTCCTGGTCAGTCAGAACCCAAGGCACAGATCTCACAGTGACCCTTTGCATTCCCCAATCTTGGGCTAAAATCCACTGAACTGAGCTCCAAGATAGTCCAGGTAACTTCCCCATTTCTTTAATGGTCTGTCGTCTGTTTTGTTTTTATTTAGAGCAAGTGCATGAATTTTGTCAACATTTTCATCCATACGAGAAGTTGACAGATGTCCAAAGTGAGGTTTGTCATCAATCAACATTTCACCTTTTCTGAACCAAGAAAACCACTCACGCACTTGAGTTTTCCCCACAGTGTTGTCCTTGTAAGCTGTGTTCAACATCACAACAGTTTCTGTGGCACTTTTTCCTGAGCAGGAAACAAAAAATTTCACAGCCACCCTCTGTTTTCTTAAATTGACCATCACAAAAAACAAGGTCCGAGTAAAACTGTTATCATGAAAAAAATTCACTGTAACTCTAGAGATCCTTCCCAGGGATTACAGTGGGTGCACTAACTCAGAGCGAATTGCTCAATGCTCACATAGCGGGGAAAATGCATACTGCAAAAGCTCTGCTCTGCCCAACACAATTCTGGGTTATACCTATAAAGACATAATTTTTGTCTACTAAACCAGTGGTTCTCAACCTTCCTAATACCATGACCCTTTAATACAGTTCCTTATGTTGTGGTGAATCCCAACCATAAATTATTTTTGTTGCTACTTCAAACTGTAATTTTGCTACTGTTATGAATTGGGTGACCCCTGTGAAAGGGTCACTTGACCCCCAAAGTGGTCCCAACTCATAGGTTGAGAACCACTGTATTAGACAGATAGCATTTAAAGTTTGCTAATACGCTTTCTTGGTAAACAATCTTGGAAAGGATAGGCTTTTAAAAAATCATTTTATTGGAGGCTCATACAACTCTTACCACAATCCATACATCCATCCATCATGTCAAACGCATTTGTACACTTCTTGCTATCATCATTTTCAAAACATTTTCCTTCTACTTGAGCCCTTAGTATCAGCTCATTTTTCCCTCCCTCCCCAGCCTTCCTTCCTCCTGAACTCTTGATAATTTTCAAATTATTATTATTATTTTCATGTCTTACACTAAGTGGTTTCTCCCTTCACCCACTTTTCTGTTGTTCGTACCCCCAGGAAGGGATTATATGTAGATCATTGTGATTGGTTCCCCTGGAAAGGATAGGTTTATTGGTCCTGAGAGAGGATAAATCGGTACAGCCCTTATGGAAGGTAATTTGGCACTATCTATCAATTTTACTAATTCTATGTTCTTTCACCAAGGAGCCCGGGTGGCATAATGGTTATGTGTTGGGCTGCTAACCACAAGATTTTGCTGACAACTTCGCTGATCTCCTCTTGGGCGCCTCCTTCCCCGTCCCTTCTGTGGAGCTGACCTTCCTTTTGGCATCTTGGCTGTGGAGAGGGTGCCTGTGGACCTCAGGGCCCAAGAGCTTCCTCAAAGATGGGTTGTACATTCCACCTGACCTGCTAGAACCTGTGGTGGGGGTGGTCTCACCCGATATGTTTTAATATCTCTGTGTGTGCAGAGGATGACAACATGTTTAGAAACATGTATTTTATAAATATTCATTGTATTACATTGCTATATGTTATCATGTTTGTGATTATAGTTGGAAGAGTTCCATGTTAGGTTAGTTCACTTTATCAGAACCTGAAATCTTAATAAAAATCTGTAATTAGAAATAAAGACTATTGGAAAAATAAATGGAAATTATATAATTCTAATGAGCATTTATAACTAAAGTACATGATACAATTATATTCCAATTTAAAATTATTTTTTAAAATACATAATTTTTCAGCATCCAGGAATCTTTGAAGAGAGAAAAAAAAATTTTTTTTTTCAGTAAACTAAAAAGCAGAGCAACAGGAAAGTTTGAGCTCCCTCTGCTGGTTCTGGAGTACTTTATCAACATTGATTGGTTTTATTAGGAAACAAACTTGCATATGGTTAATGCTATTAATTTATTTTCCAATATTAAAGAGAATAGTTTCAAGTTCTGCATTTTACAAAACCTTGTAAATGGTATTGTACGCTAATATAAATGTTAAAAAATTTTTAAATAGGTGTCTGAACCATTTGGCACATCTCTATATAGCACCATCTAAATTTGTTTTAAAGAGATTGTATAAGAACCATAATACATATATGTGGTTTTCAGGCTTGGGTATTTTTTGTTCAGTTTTTTAACTTTTTATAACTTTCAAATTGCAGTCCAAGTAAAACTTTGAAATAGTATATAATAATAAGTTAATATTGATTTGATTAAAATTACTATAGGTGTATGTTGAAATGGCATGTTGAAAACATATTTTGAAAAAAAAGAAAGAAAATGAATGTTGTAAATGACATCTTGTGTAATCTCCTATAACTTCACAGAGGGGTAAGAGAATCCAACTCCTTGTCATCCAAGAGTGAGTCTTAGGAGGCTTGCTGCCACCCTCCAGCCCTCTTCACCAACTTTTTTGTTTTTTTTAAATAAATCATTTTATTGGGGATTCTTACAGCTCTTATAACAATCCATTCATCAATTGTATCAAGCATATTTGTAGATATGTTGCTATCAGCATCTTCAAAACATTTTCTTTCTGTTTGAGCCCCTGGTAGCTCCTCATTTTTCCTTCTTTCCCTACCCGACCTCCCTCATGGACCCTTGATAAATTATAAATTGTTATTATTTTCATATCTTACGGTGGATCATTATAGTCAGTTCCACATTTCTCCCCCTTCTCCCCCACCTTCCCCCTACCCTCATGGTATAACTACTCCTTCCTATTTCCAATAGCTATTGTATTCCCTGTGCCAAAGTTCTTAGGTTTGTCCCAATTCCCTCATTAATGACCCTAATGGTTTGTGGTTTTTCCTCGAGGTCTGTGATCCTCCTGGAGTTTAATCTTGTGCATGGTGTGAGATAAGGGTCTTGCTTCCAGTTTTGCCTGCATCACTTGTTGAAGTGCGAACTCACTTCCCATTTGATATTTTTGGGGTTCTTATGAAAGATCAGTTGTCTGTGTGCTGATGATTTCATTTCTAGGTTTTCAGTTCTTTTCCACTGGTCTGAATATCTGTAATTATACCAGCACCACGTTGTTTTCACCACTGTGGCTGTATAGAAGGTGCTAAAGTCAGGTAAAGCAAGCCTTCCCACGGTGTCCTTCTTCTTGAAGAGTTCTCTACTAATTCTGGGCTGCTTCTCTCTCCATATGAGGTTGGTAGCCAGTTTTTCCAATTCTTTGTTGGTATTGTATCAGGATAGCATGAAACTTTTTAGTGCCTTGGGCAGGATTGACATCATTACTATAGTAAGTCTTCCGACCCATGAGCATGGGATATCCTTCCATTTGTGGAGGTCACTTTTGGTTTCTTGTAATAGTCTTCTGTAGTCCTCCTTGTTCAAATCTTTTGTTTTTTTTGGGGGGGGTGGGGTGGTTAGCTATATCCCTATTTAAATTTGTGCTGGGTTATTGTCTTCACCAACTCTTATACCAACTGTGTTTCAGTCTCTACTTCTTTGGCCAGTTCAGAAATTCATTGCAGCGGTCACACACAATTCACAGATCATATTCACAATAATGTCATTCATTAAGGGAGTCAACAGGTTACTCTATACCTCTAATCAAAATCAGAAATGCTCAGGACATAGTTTTTTCAGTCAGGACAGTCTCATTTCAGTCATGCCCACAGGCAGGCCACTTTCTGGTCCTTGGCTTCTCAGCCACACTGCCCCTTAATTTCTACCTTGTTCAGGTAGTATTACAGAACTCTTTTAGCACTCTGTAATATTCTTCATACTGAAGGCACTGTTGCTATTTTTAGGTGCCATCAAGTCAGTTCTGACCCAGCTCCACATTATGCACAACAGAAGGAAACACTGCCCAGTACTGTGCCAGCCTCACAGTGGTTCCTATGCTTGAGCACACTGTTGCAGCCATGGTAGCAATCCATCTTCCAAAAGGCCTTCCTTTCCGCAGCCCCTCTACTTTACCAAACATGATGTCCTGCTTTGGGGACTGGCCTTGCCTGACAATATGTCCAAAGTATGTAAATCAAACCCTTGCCATCCTTGCCTCTGAGGAGCACTCTGGTGGTACTTCTTCCAAGAAAGATCAGTTTTTCCTTTTAGCAGTCTGTTCACTATGCACTCATCTTCTCCATTCGGATTCAGTATTCAAGTCCACTGGGAATTAATTGATGGGTCGTGACTCTACTGCGGTGATTTAAGTTGAACTGCTCTTCATCTGATCTATCATTCTTCTGCCTGTATATATCACATAAATACTTATGAGGTTTCCCATGTATTTCACTATCAGAGACCCTGGGGCTAAGTAGCCAATGCCATAATTCCACACAAGAGAGGTTGCTCTTATTACTACGGAAAACTTGCTGTCCATGATGATAAACATGCCCACCCTGTCTCTGCTGATTCAGTGCTGACACCTGCCCCCTACCACCACGGGCCCCAATCATCCACATGTAGGCAAATGTCGGAGCTCATTTAGGGCACTTCCCTCTGTTAATCCTGGTGTGCATAAAATAGCAATTACAGGAGTCTTCAGAGATGCTGGGGCCAACTTCACAAACTTGTTCCTATGGTTGTGATGAAAGATATGTCCTTGGGGCACTACTTTTGGGGGTCTATGGGATGATTCTGAAAGAATCATTTGAACATATCAATGTCCCTAAGCTTTTGTATGGCTTCTTCTACAGTGTACCAAGGTAGGTCAGATACTTCAAGTTGGTCTAATCTAGGCCATCTAGCAGCACATGCTTCAGTGAACCAACCAAATAAGGTATTAGATCCTCTCTTAATTGATCTTTTTTAGATATTGAAAGAAAAATCTGTGCTTAGTGGGGGGGGGACTATATCAAGGAACTCAGACTGGTGTAGTTTTACATTTCTTGCACCAGTATCCTACACCACTAGTAACCATTTCCATGGATATTTCGAGACATGAGCCAGTTCATAGACCCACAACCCCTTTAGTGAGGGAGGGGAAGGCCAGGTCCTTTTTTTTAAAAAAAAATCATTTTATTGGGGGCTCGTACAATTCTTATCACTATCCATCCATCCATCCATTGTGTCAAGCGCATATGTACATTTGTTGCCATCAGCCTCAAAACATTTGCCTTCTACTTGTACCCTTAATATCGACTGCTCTTTTCCCCCTCCCTCCCCACTTCCCCCTACCTCATGAACCTTTCATCATTCATAAATTATTATTATTTTGTAATATGTTACACTGTCCGATGTCTCCCCTCGCCCTCTTTTCTGCTGTCCATCCCCCAGGGAGAAGGCTATATGTAGAATCTTGTAAATCAGTTTCCCCTTTCTACCCCACATGCCCTCCACCCTCCAGGCATTGCCACTCTCACCACTGGTCCTGAAGGAGTCAACTGTCCTGGATTCCCTGTGTTTCCAGTTGCTATCTGCACCAATGTACATCCTCTGGTCTAGCCGGATTTGTAAGGTAGAATTGGGATCATGCTAGTGGGGGGGAGGAACTATTTAAGAACTAGAGGAAAGTTATATGTTTCATCGTTGCTACCCTGAACCCTGACTGGCTCATCTCCTCCCCACAACCCTTCATTAAGGGGGGTGTCTGGTTGGCTACCAATGGGTTTTAAGTCTCCACTCTGCACTCAACCACATTTACAATAATATGGTTTTTTGTTCCTTGATGCTTGATACTTGATCCCTTCAACAGCTTGTGGTCACACAGGCTGGTGTGTTTCTTCCATGTGGGCTTTACTGCTTCCGAATTAGATGGCCACTTGTTTATCTTCCAGCCTTTAAGACCCCAGACGCTATATTTTTTGATAGCCAGGCACCATCAGCTTTCTTCACCACATTTGCTTATGTACATGTTTGTCTTCATTGATCATATCAGGAAGGTACCTACTGATATGATTTTTAGTTCTTTGATGTCTGATAACTGGTCCCTTCTACACCTCGTAGTCAGACAGGCTGGTGTGCTTCTTCCATATGGGCTTTGATGCTTCTCAGCTAGATGGCCGCTTGTTTATCTTCAAGCCTTTAAGACCCCAGACGCTATATCTTTTGATAGCCGGGCACCGTCAGCTTTCTTCACCACACTTGCTTATGCATGCATTTTTCTTCAGCAATCATGTCGGGAAGGTGTGCATGGCCAGGTCCTTTTGAAGAAGGAGCTTGCTACTTCACCAAAGGTTTAAATTGTTAGTGTTTCTTCTAGCCTTCCCCAAAGGGACCCGTGGCCCTTCACAAGAGTGGCATTCATTGGGGGAAAGGACATAATTAAACATTTTGGGAATTATTGGATAGTGGCTCTGAACTAACACTAATGGCAAGAGAATCAAAATGTTTTGAAGGCTCGCCAGTCAGAGTGAGGGCTTATGGAGGTCAAGTTATCAATGGAGTTTTAACTCAGGTATGCCTCACTGTGGGTCCAGTGGGCCCCTAAAACCATCCTGTCTTTATTTTCCCAGTTCCAGAATGCATCATTGAAATAGACATACTTTGTAACTGGCAGAACCCCCATATTGGATCCCTGAAATGTGGAATAAGGGCAATCATGGTAGGAAAGGCCAAGTGGACACCATTACAACTTCCATTGCCTAAGACTACAGTAAACTAAAAGCAATCACATTCCTGGAGGGATTGCAGAGATTAGTGCCAAGATCAAAGACTTGAAGGATGCATGGGTGGTGATTCCTACCACATCCCCATTTAACTCTCCTATTTGGTCTGTTTAAAAAAAAAAGACAGAGCTTAGAGAATGACAGTGGATTATCATAAACTTAGCCAGATGGTGACTCCAATTGCAGCTGCCGATTCAAATGTGATTTCATTGTTTGAGCAAATTAATACTTCTCTCGGTACTTGGTATGCATCTGTTGATCTGGCCAATCCCTTCTTCTCAATACCAGTCTCGAAGGACCACCAGAAGCAGTTTACCGTCAGCTGGCAGGAGAAACAATACGCTTTCACAAATAACCTGCAGGGGTACATCCACTCTTCTGCACTGTGCTATAATTTAGTCCAAAGAGATCTTGATCACCCATCTCTTCCAGAAAATGTCACACTAGTCCACTCTATTGATGACCTTATGCTGATTGGACCCATTTGGAAGATGTATCAAAGACTCTAGATTCACTGGTACAACATCTGGGTGCAAGAGGATGGAGAATCAACCCAACAAAAATGAAGGACTTCCACCTCAGTAAAATTTCTAGGAATCCAATGGTGTGCGGCATGCTGAGACATTCCTATGAAGTGAAGGATAAGTTATTGCATCTCCCCCCAAAATAAACTAAGCAGTTGTGTGCTTCTTTGAATTTTGGAGGCAACAATCCCTCATTTAGGGGTGCTACTCCAATTTATTTATCAAGAGAAATTAAAGACTTTCAATTTTGAGTGGTGCCAGAACAAGAAAAGGCTCTGCAACAGGTTCAGGTTACTGTACAAGTTGCTTTGCCACTGGAACCACATGATCCAACTATGCTCGTCTGAGTAGACTAGAGAAACATGTTTACAGATACTCATGTGTATAAGAAAGAGCTTTATATACAAAAGCAGTTGAATATTGAGAAAACATCCCAGCCCAGTCCAGATCAAGTCCATGAGTCCGATATTAGCTCATATGCTCAATGCCAATCTATAACGTCCTCTTCAGACTCATGAAGCACATGCAATGACACTGACTGCAGGAAGATCAAAGGCCAGTGGGTGGGTGGTCTTGTGGATCCAGTGGCATTGTAAGCATCTCAGCGCTGGCAGGGGTCTCCATGTGTCTTCTCCAGCTTCAAAGGTCTGGCTCCATCAGCCTCTCTCCATGTGTCTTCTCCACAGGGATGATTGCAGGAAGTGAACCTTGTCAGTAGACAGTCTCCAGGGGAGTGAGCATGTGTCCCAACTCAAGCGAGCTATTTATCTCCTTAGCGATTCCAAATGAGATCATCAAGCTGCTACCTGATTGACAGGCTACACTTTACCCCTTCACTCTGAATCCTCAAATTGGCACCAGATTATGTAACTACCACACCAGCTGAACTAACAGCGCTAGAGGCGTCCATCATAAAGAGAGATACAGTGTAGAGTCTCTGGCACACCACTATTGGTGATCACAACGTAGACCCTTGGGATTTTGGAATAAAGTCCTGACAACTTCTGCAGACAACTACTCTCCCTTTAAAAAACAGCTGTTGACCTGTTACTGGACTTTAGTGGAGACTGAGGCCATGGGCCACCAAGTCACCATGAGGTCTGACCTGCCCATCATGAACTGGGTACTGTCTGACCCACAGAGTCTCAGAGAGTTGGACATACAAAGAAACACTCCATTGTTAAATGGAAGTGGTATATATCAGATAGAGTTAGATCAAGACCTGAAGGTACAAGTAAACTGTACGAAAAAGTGATGCAAATGCCCACAGTTTCCACTCCTGTCACAGTACCTTCCTTCTCCATTTGCATCGATAGCCTCCGGGGAAAATGCACATATCCAGAATACCAAATGATAGTGGCAACATCACACAGAATCAAGTAAAATAAAAAAGATATAAACCGATGAATATCAGTAACGGTAAATAGTGTTGATTTATATGACCTTATTCTAGTGGAGGTGATAAAAGATCACAAAAAAGACTGTAATCCAAAGCATTTCAAAATTTAGATGAAATGTATCAATTTCTAGAAACTTATTACTTACCTAAGTTAAAACAGACAGATGTAGAAAATCTTAACAGACACATAACAAATGAAATAGATCTTTTAAAAATTCTCCAAAAAGACTGCCATGTTGCCTCCCTCAGATGCTTGGATGACTGTCCAGAGACCACCTCTGGCTCACACATACATCCCCCCCACCCCCGCCCCATCCCATGCTGCTTGGACACTGTGACTGGAGTCTGTTGCTCCAGCCCAGGGTCTCAAAGGGAATGTCAGAGGCTCACGTCTACTGCCCTAAGTTCTCTTAGTTGCTGCAAACTCCATCCACCAGAGAGACTTCCTTTGGCCCCAGCATGATCAGTAAATAGAAGCATTGTGTTTTATTTATGAAGGAGATGAAGTTTCTGGGTATCATGTCCAGTTTGATTTCAATACAGGGTAGGAGAAAATGTGACACAAAGGCCTTCTTAATTGACATTTCTTGGACAGAAACATATCCAGAAACAGCTCCAACAACATCCATGAATGCTTTTTTGTTTTTTTTTAAACACCACCACGTCAGCAGCTGTAAAACACAGCATATTAGCCAAGTTAGAGGAAGTAGTTGAAGTTAAACTTGGAACTGCTGTGACCTGCCCATTATCTGAATGTGCCAAGAACAATAAGGAACAGGCTCATTCTATGACATCAGTAAGCAATATCATTTAAGTTGAAATTCTAATAAAGTCCCATCAAGTAAGACAAAAGACAAAAAAATGACAAGTTCCAAAACTCCAGAAATGTAAACTGGGAGATAAAACATATCACAGAGGAGAACTTCCTCAAGGCCAGAACTAGGTTGATCTGGTTAAGCAATTAAGCAAAACTGGTTCTAAAAATGCTGGAAAACACTTGGAGTTTGAGAAAAGAAGAGGACTTTAAAAAAAAGTAGAGTCTAGTGGGACTTAATCAAGGGCACTGTAGCAGTGAGGAATTACTAAACCTGAATAAAGAGGAAAGAACCAGGAGGCATAGGGCATTTATAAAGGCCTAAATATAGGCATGTATATATATTGAGAGGAGAATAGAACTATGCATTCATATCTATATGTTAAAAATTAAGGTTGCAGATGAACATTGGGCCTCGATTCAAGCACTCTCTTAACACAAGAACACCTTGTTCTAACAATCCGGCATTCTGTGGTACTTACTGTCCCAACACGATTACTGAAGACATAATGGGTGCGTAAGCAAATGTGATGAAGAAAGCTGATGGTGCCCAGCTATCAAAAGATATAGCATCTGAGGTCTTAAAGGCTTGAAGATAAACGAGTGGCCATCTAGCTCAGAAACAATAAAGCCCACATGGAAGAAGAACACCAGCCTGTGTGATCATGAGGTGTACATGGGATTGGGTATCAGGCATCTAAGACCCAGAACAAAATCATACCCAAGGTGAATGGGGGTGGGGAGGCATGGAGTGGAGACCCAATGCCCATCTGTAGACAATTGGACATTCCCTCACAGAGGAGTCCTAGGGAAGAGATGAGCTGGTCAGGGTGCAGTATGGCACCAATGAAACACACAACTTTCCTCTAGTTCTTTGGTGCTTCCTTCCCCCCACATCATGACCTCAATTCTTCCCTACAAATCGGATTAGTCCAGAACATGCACACTGCTACAGATAAGAGCCCTCAAAACAGGGAATCAAGGATAGATAAACCCCTCAGGGTCAACAATGAGAGTAGTGATACCAGCATTATTAGGGGAGGGTGGTGGAGGTACAAAGGGGAAATCGATCACAAGAGTCAATCTATAACCCCCTCCCTGGGGGAAGAATAATGGGAAAGTGGGTGAGGGACGATGGAGGATGATGTAATATATGAAAATAATAATCTATAGCTTATCAAAGGCTCATGAGGTTAGGACGGGTGGGGGAGGAAGGGGGAAGAAATGGGGAGCTGATATCAGGGACTCAAGTGGGAAGAGAATGTTTTGAAAATGGACAACGGCCTTTCACAAGAGTGACTGTTCAATAGGGGAAAGGAAATAATCAAAATTTTGGGGAATTACTGGACACTGGCTCTGAACTGAAACTAATTCCAGGAGACCCAAAGTATTTCGAAGGGCTTATGGAGGTCAATTTATCAATGGATTTTTAGCTCAGGTATGCCTTACTATGGGTCCAGTAGCCCCCCAAACGCATCCTGTGTTTATTTCCCCAGTACCAGAATGCATCATTGTAATGCATCATACTTAGTAACTGGAAGAACCCCCATATTGGATCCCTGAAACGTGGAATAAGGGCTATCAGGTAGGAAAGACCAGTGGACACCATTAGAACTACCATTGTCTAGGAAAATAGTAAACCAAAAGCAGTACTGCATTCCTGGAGGGATTGCAGAGATCAGTGCCACCATCAAAGACTTGAACGATGCAAGAATGGTGATTCCTACTACATCTCCATTTAACCCACCTATTTGGCCTGTAAAGAAGACAGATGGATCCTGGAGAATGATAGTGGATTACCATAAACTTAACCAGGTGGTGACTCCAATAGAAGCTGTCGTTCCAGATGTGATTACATTGCTTGAACAAATTAGTACTTCTCCTGGTACTTGGTATGCAGCTATAGATCTGGCCAATGCCTTATTCTCAATACCAGTCTTGGAGGACCACCAGAAGCAATTTGCCTTCAGCTGGCAGGGCCAACAATACACTTTCACAACTCTCCCCCAGGGGTACATCAACTCTTCTTCCCTGTGCCATAATTTAGTCTAAAGGGACCTTGATCACCTGGCTAATCCAGAAAATGTCACATTAGTCCACTATATTGATGACATTATGTTGATTGGCCCCACTAAGAGTATGTATCAAAGACTCTAGATTCATTGGTACAACATCTGCATACAAGAGGTTGGGAAATTAACCCAATGAAGATTCAAGCACCCTCTACTTCAGTAAAATTTCTAGGGATCCAGTGGTGTGGGACATATTGAGATATTCCTACTAAAGTGAAAAATAAGCTATTGCATCTGCCCCCCTCCCCCCACCCCCCGAACAACTAAACAGGAGGCATAATGCTTAGTGGGCCTCTTCGGATTTGGGAGGCAACATATCCCTCACTTGGGTGTTCTACTTTGACCTATTTATCAAGTGACACAAAAGGCCTCCAATTTTGAGTGGGGCCCAGAACAAGAAAAGGCTCTTCAACAGGTTCAGGCGGCCGTGCAAGCTGCTTTGTCACTGGGACCATATGATCCAGCTGACCCAATGGTGCTAGAGGTGTCAGTTGTAGATAAAGATGCAGTGTGGAGTCTTTGGTAGACCCCTATAGGTGAATCACAGTATAGTCCATTTGGATTTTGGAGTAAATTCCTGCCATCCTCTGCAAACAACTACTCCCCCTTTGAAAAACAGCTGTTGGCCGGCTACTGGGCCTTGGTGGAGACTGAATGCCTCACCATGGGCCACCAAGTCACCATGAGGCCTGAACTACCTATCATGAACTGGGTATTGTCTGACCCACAGAGTTATAAAGTTGGACGTGCGCAGCAACACTCCATTGCTAAATGGAAGTGGTATATACGAGATCGGGCCAAAGAAGTCCCTGAAAGGACAAGTAAGCTGCATGAAGAAGTGGCCCAAATGCCCAGTCTCCACTCCTGTCACATTGCCTCCTTTCTCTCAGTCTGCACCTATGGCCTCCTGGTGTGTTCCTTATTATACTTTAACTGACGACCAAAAATGTCATGCTTGGTTTATGGATGGCTCTGCACGATATGCAGGTGCCACTCGTAAGTGGACAGCAGCAGCACTACAGCCCCTTTCTGGGATCTCCCTAAAGGACAGTGGTGAAGGGAAATCTTCCCAATGGGCAGAACTTTGAGCAGTGCACCTGGCCATTCAGTTTGCCTACAAAGAAAAATGGCCAGATGTGAGACTGTATACTGATTCATGGTCTGTGGCTAATAGCTTGGCTGGATGGTCATGGAATCAAAAGGCACATGATTGGAAAATTAGTGACAAGGATGTGTGGGGAAGAGGTATTTGGATGGGCCTCTCGGAATGGGCCAAGAAAGTAATCGTGTCTCATGAATATTCACAAAAGAATTACCTCTGAAGAGGAGAACTTTCACAATGAAGTGGATAAGATGACACGCACTGTGGAGACTGGTCCTCCTCTTTCCTCTGCCACTCCTGTTATTGCCAAATGGGCACATGAGCAAAGTAGACATGGTAGCAGGGATGGATGTTATGGATGGGCACAGCAACATGGACTTCCGCTCACCGAGGCTGACTTGAATACTGTGAGGCTGAACTTGGCTACTGCCATTTGCCAGCAGTAGGAACCAACATTAAGTCCAAGATATGGGACCATTCCTCAGCGAGATCAACTGGCAACTAGATGGAAGGTTGATTACATAGGACCACTTCCATCATGGAGGGGACAGCGTTTTGTTCTTACTGGAATAGACACCTACTCTGGGTATGGATTTGCCTTCCCTGCAAGCAATGTTTCTGCCAAAACTACCATCCATGAACTTACAGAATGCCTCATCTACCAGTATGACATCTGCTATAGTTTATTGTGCCAGCCTGGCCGATAAACACAAGTATGATTAACTGAAGGGCAGAGGGATAAATGGCTCAGTGAGCCTCACCTTGGTTGTTCTGTACCTCAGTTTAAAGGGGTACACTACCTGTGGGATGCCTAGCCTGTGGACTGTGTCGCTGTAAGTTGAGGTCCCTTTAAGCCCACATGATTGGAATGTTCATCTCTGGAGCTGGGGACTGACAGTTGATGACAGTTGGGGACCTGCCTTGCTGTTTGCTGCCTGGGTATATATAGCCCAGCTCTCTCTACAGAAGGGCACCGGCACCTGGCAGCTCTCAAAACTTGAAGGACTGCTAGTGTCTCACTGCTTTATAATTTAACTGTTAATTTCTTGTACTATCTATCTGTATATTATTTAACGGTTTATTTCTTGAATTATATATCTATATTTATATATAATTACTAGCAATCTGGTTTGTCTCTCTAGAGAACCCTGTCCAATACAGCATCCCACATAGCATTGCTTCAGATAAAGGAACTCACTTCACTGCAAATGCAATGAGTCCATTCCCATGGAATCCACTGGTTGTATCATGTTCCTCATCATCCTGAATTAGCTGGCTGGATAGAACGATGGAATGGGCTCCTAAAGACACAATTATGGCACCAAGTAGGTGGCAACAACTTGCGGGGCTGGGGCAATGTTCTCCAAGAAGCTGTATATGCTCTAAACCAGCGGTCAATATATGGTGCTGTGTCTTCAATAGCCAGAATTCATGGGTCCAGGAACCAAGGGGTGGAAGCTGGAGTGGCACCACTCACTATTACTCCTAGTGATCCCCTTGCAGCATTTTTGCTTCCTGTCCCAGCAACCCTGTGTTTCTCAGGCCTGGAGGTCCTGGTCCCGAAGAAAGGAACTCTTCCACCTGGAAACACAGCACGGATTCCACTGAACTGGCAGCTGAGAATGCCCCCTGGGCACTTTGGGCTTCTCATGCCTTTGGATCAAAAGTTCAGGAAGGGTGACACTGTACTGAGAGGTGTGATTAATTCTGGTTACCAAGGAGAAATTGGCTGGCGTTACATAATGGAGTTAAAGAAGAATATGTCTGGAATCCAGGAGATCCCATAGGCTGTCTCTTGGTACTAACATGCCCTGTGATTAAAGTAAATGGTAAGGCACAGTAGCTCAATCCTGACAGGATGTCTAATGACCTAGACCCCTCAGGAATGAAGGTCTGGTTCATTCTGCCAGGCAAAAAAAGTCACAGCCAGCTGAGGTGCTTGCTGAGGACAAAGGTAATGCAGATTGGGTAATAGAAGAAAGTAGTTCTACCTATCAGTTATGACCATGTTTGATCAATTGCAAAAGTGAGATTTGTGATTCTTAGTGTATTTTATTTATATGTGCTTATTGAATATCTTTTCTTTGTTCATGTATATCAGATACAAATGGACTGTGTGTTTTCACTTATATGTATGATAGATGTTTGATGTTAAGTTTAGGTGTGATTTCATTAATGTCTGGAAATTATAAATGGTTAACGATTTGTGTACAGGTGCCAAGTTGGCAAAGGATGGATTGTGATAGGTAGGTTTGTTGTGTCAACATGGCCAATGAAAACGTGAGATTATTTGTAGGGTGGAGAGATAAATGGCTCTGCAAGCCTCGCTTCCTTCTCTTGCTCTTTGATCATTGGACCAGTTTATGGCTGCCTTGCTTGTTTGTGCCTCAATTTGCAAGTTACACTACCTGTGGGACACCTAACCCATGGACTGTTGTCACTGTAACTTGAGGTTCCTTCAAGATCTGCTTTGCCATGCTACTGGAAGGTACATCTCTTGAGCAGGGGCCAGTCGGATCCTGTTGTCTGGATGACTGTTGGTGACCTGCTTGCTGTCTGCTGCCTGTAGCCGGAAAGCCTGAATTGCTCCACAGAGGACAACCCAGCGGCCCTCAAGACTTGAAGGACTGCCAGTGTACTAGCTGTCTCACGGAAGTGAGTTGCACTGAGCCATTTGTACTGCTCTATAGATTAATTAACTTTATTTCTTATGTTATCTATCTAAATATATATAAAATTATTAGTGTCCTGGTTTTGTTTCTCTAGAGAACCTTGTCTAACATAGCGGCACATGTGCAAATGTGTATGACACAATGGATGAATGTATGGATTATGATAAGAGATGTAAAAGCTCCCAATAAAAGTAAGGGGAAAAAAACCTAGTGTTCAGAATCATCCAATACACTTCTGGTAGTGAAGTGGCTTTGGATAGAAAATAATTTTTGTATGTTTCTTACATTAAAATATAAGCTAAACTTTGGTTGTTATTAAATTATCTTCATAAACTTTCCTTAATAAAAGGTGAAAATATTACTGTTTATTATACTGTATAAAAAGCCTACCTTACATTATAAATGGACTAATATTAGGAATTATATAATCACTATTAATTTACATGATCTTATTCTTGTGGATGTGATAAAAGAATATAAAACACACTAAATCCTAGCTCTGACTTAACAGCAATTAGTTCTTACATCATGGCCCTGCATGATACTTGACCTCAGGAAGGAAACACAGAAGATATTGTTGCAAAGTGTGGTGAGGAAAGTAGATGGTGCTCAGCTATCACATAAAATGGTGTTTGGCATCTTAGAGGCTTGTCTCCAAACAAGCAGTCATCTAAGTGAGATGTCAACTAAGTCTACATGGAAGAACTACTCCATCATCAGATACGGAAGGATTGTAAATCATATAATCCAAAGTCAAAGGAGGGAATAGTATCAGAGACTAAATTGTGAGATTCTAGTTCGCAGAAAGCTATAGATGACAGTGGAAGCCCAAGACACATTTGTGAGAGGTACACAGGAAATTAACCTCCAGTTACATCCCTCCATCCATAATGGAGGGGCGGGAATAAACTGGTTACGAAATAAGAGTACATTGGAGAGATGAATAGGTGAACAAAATGATAAACCAGACTTCAATGGTTAAAACTGTGTCATGTGGTTCCTGACCCCCTCCATCCCGGATTGACGTACCTGTAGAAAAAGCAAGTATAGTAAGGGTTCCTAGGTGGACAGTGGAGGAGGGGAAGGTAATGGGGAGCAGATAGCTAGGAATTCAAAAAGGAAGAGAGTGTTTTGAAACGGATTTTGGTAGCAATTGTTCAATACTGTTTGATGTGATTGAACTATGGAATGATGTGATATCTGTATTAGCTGCCAATACGATGTTTTGAGGAGAAAAAAGAATGTGAAACAGTTCTCAAACCCTCATCCCAGTGGAGCGAAATACTGAGTGAACTATTACTTGGCAGCATGTACCATATTAATAGGCTTCTCATCTTTAAAGCCTTTTTCCTTTTAGTGAAGTATAAATTGCTTCAAAGAAATTTAAATACCAGTATTTGGACTTCATACATAATACTTTTTGTAGTTCCTTTTTATTTTTCAAAGGAGAACTGCTTCTTTTTTTTGAATTGCTTCTTTTAACAAATGTGTACCTGTTTATACTTTTCTCATGATGTTTAATCTGTCAAGATGTTTAATCATGAAAGTTTACAATGGTAGGAGGAATGGAATATATTTTTTTAACCTGTCAACTATGAAATTCTGCTTCTTTTTGCTGCATAGACCACAATGGAGTAAAAAGTCTGAATATTTACTTTTCTTATTTGGGAAAACAATACTTGTAATAAATTCCTATTTATCTGATAATGTTTGTTTTTAGTTGTTTGATAATTGAGACCTTCTCTATGGCTTAACCTAAAATACATTTGAGTTTTGTTTCTTTTCAAAGAGTCTTTTCAAGTATTCAAACAATTTCTCAACCTGAGGGTCTTTGTCAGAATAGAACTAAAAGTTTGGTAATATCGGTATAGCAAAAAGCAGCGCCGGCCACCGGCGCCGGCCGAACTGGGCCACGATGGGGAAAATCGCGCTGCAGTTCAGAGCCATGCTGGAGAACCTCACCGGCCTGTGGCCTGTGGGCGAGGACTTCCGGTGGTACCTGAAGATGAAATGTGGAAATTGTGGTGAGGTCTCAGAGAAGTGGCAATACATCCAGCTCATGGACAGCGTGGCACTTAAAGGAGGCCGTGGCAGTGCTTCCATGGTCCAGAAGTGCAAGCTGTGTGCCTGGGAAAACTCTATTGACATTTTAAGGAGCACCATCAAGTCTTACAACACTGAGGACAGCGAGAAATTCAAGACAATCGTGGAGTTTGAGTGCCGGGGTCTCAAACCAGTGGATTTCCAGTCGCAGGCTGGGTTTGCTGCCGAGGGAGTGGAGTCAGGGACAAGCTTCAGTGACATTAACCTGCAGGAGAAGGACTGGACTATGATGAGAAGGCTCAGGAGTCGGTGGGAATCTACGAGGTCACACACCAGTTTGTGAAGTGCTGAGCCCTCTCACCGGAGGAACTCAAGTGGACAGAGTGCCCCAGGCAGCCGGCCATTAAGACTGGTCCCCTCGCAGCTGTCCCAAGTATGCAGGCGCGTCTAAAGGCTTGGCAGCATGGCCTTGTGGGACAGAGCTGTCAGCCCAGCAGCCTGGGCACAGGATCCAGGATCCATTATGTAGTGTCACTTCAGAACCCAGTCTTGGCATGAACCGGCTCTGCAGCATTCCAGCCGGACTGTCACCTGGTCTCTGCTCACCAGCTGAGATGGACACCTGGCCCCGCATCCAGAGCCAGGGTGAAAGTCCTCCTGATGCACAGCCAGGCCCTGTGCTCCCCTTTGCTCCTGCTGGGCGTGCCTTAGCCTCCTGTGGCCACACTTAACGTTTAATTTGTCGGTGTTTTTATTGTCAGCTTATCGGTAAATGGTGCTGGGGCAGTTATTTAATGCTGTGGAATAAAAGATGGTGTTCCTTCTTGAAAAAAAATATTGGTATAGCTTTGACAGTAAAAGTTACGTGCAATTTACTGGGAATCTGTATTACTGCTCAGCTTTAGAAATACTAAGAATTACTGCTGTGGTATCAGCAAAGGTGAAAATGTTAGTTCCTCCAGTTATTCCTGTGATGTTTGGGTCTGACTTTGAAAAGAATAATTAACCTGTAGTGGCTTTCCCATAGCATAACTGCACCATGTATTTGCCTCTTTCATGTTTTCTTTCCTGTTTATGACATGTCTTAGTTTTGCAAACAAATAGTCTTATCCTTTGTTTGCGTCTCATTGCTTACTTATGTGTTCTGCCATTTAAGTTTTGAATCAGTATAGGTGAACTTTCATATATTTTAACCTAAGACTTTATAGGCATTTTAGAGTCTATAACACTGGCTAATTTGCTCTTAAAATGCCAATATCCCATAGAGGTTGTTTACATTATTTCTCAAGCTGATAATGCTGTCTCTAAAGTGGACCATAAATATATGTATACCTTAGATGTGTGAATGAATCTTGAATTCATACTTGGTCTAAGCCATAACATAAGAACAGTTTATAATGTGGCCCTGCTCAATATTCATTCCCTCATGCATCAATCACTAAAAATATAGAGGGCATGGAAAGTGTGGCAAATAAATCAGTTGGTGCCTATCAGAAAGAATAGCATTTGAGTTCTTAAAGACCTGTCCAAAGACAAGCAGCAATCTAAGTGAAGTGTAAGGTAAGTCCACACATAAGAAGCACATCACCCTATGTAGTAAAATAATTATTTATAGTATAATCCATAACCAGAGAGAAGAATTGTATTTGAGCTTAAATTCTCTGTACTTTAAAAGGCTAAGACAGTGGGACACAGCTGCATTGCCAAATTCTCGCATAAATTGAGTCCCTACTTGAGTTCCCTCTGATCAACAATGTATATTTCCATCCTAAAAAGATCTCAGAGATATGAGATAATTTAAATAAGAATGGAGGGGGTGTTAAGGAGGGGATTTTAAGAGTCTAGCTGTGTTATTTTTTATGGGAATATAAACTAGTTTAAAAGGATCTTAGTTAAGAGAATCATATAGTTTGTCAACCTTCCACAGTTGGGATCCTCAGCTGAACCCCTTTAACTTGCCTCACAGAGTATCCTGTGATTGTGCCCCGGCACCAATTCTCAAGGATACTAGCTAAGTCAAAGACTCAATTATTATGGGTGTTATAAATCTTTCTCTACCTGTATCCCTGGTGCCTATCTTGTTTAGATTTAGGGTCCTTAGTAATGGATGCTCTGTAACATATCTTTGTTGAAACTTTCCCAGTTTGTGCCTGATTTTCCAAGATTTTGTCTAAGAAAAGTGTTTCATAGTGTGTGTTTGTGTGTGTGTACATCCTATGAGAACAAACAAGAGGAATGGTATTTGGAGGATCACTCCCACCCCCACATTCTATTTTTCCATGCCTGTGAAAATAAAACTTAGAAGCTTTTGAATCCACCTGGTTTTTGTAACCTGGCACGTTACCAGGCAATATGAGCCCCTTTTGTGCCGATCCTGCAACATTACATTTACCCAATGTTCCAACATCTGTATGGTTTGTTCCCTTTCCAGTACTTTGATTTCCTCGACCCTTTATCTTCTCATCCCGTCCTTGCCTTTGCTGCTTCCCCTTGGCCCAATCACAACTATGCCTTTAAACAGGAGCACCCAGAAGGCTGTAAGAAAGTGCTGGTGTTTGAAGAGATCTTGTCCCCAGTCCTAACCTTTCTTATTTGGACTTCTTATACGGACAAGAACTTAAGTCCATTTCTTCCTGACTGGCTGTGTCTTCTATCTTGTTGACCTGGTGATGTGCTTCTTCCCACCCTGAATTTCCACTTCTGCAGTTGTCTCTCAAGTTCTGAGTCTCCCCTCACTGCGGCTAGTCCCAAGCCACCTCTTTGAAGAATCCAGAGGTCTGTAAGGCCTCCCTGCTGCCATTTGAGTCAAGGCAGGGCAGTCCACCATCAGATAAGGTCATATTTCTTCAGAGAGCCTCACTTCCACCTCTATACCATAAAGACCAATGCCTTGGTAGCAGACTCCTCTTGGCCTCTCTGAGGTGGGGTGTGATTGAGGAGCCCTTCCATCTCAGCCTTTGAGTATTTTCATTTACCATGCCAAATCCCTGGGGCCTCTTTCTGATGGACAGTGACCCTTTTATTAGCAGCCAGACAGCTCGCAACTCACACTTGCCCCCTCCCTCACATGGTAGAACCCCCCCCCCAAAGTCTTGAGTGTCCATTCTTAGATGTGACTCCAAAGGATTGTGCATGAGCCCCTTGTCCTTATCATAGGGCAAACTGGCTTTGACAAAAGGCTAGGGGATGGCCGCAGACCACCCTTCCTTCTCCTCCAGATGACAGATGCCCTGCCCTCTGCCATGGCTCTTTCTCATTGGAGGTGTTGACCAAAGCAGCTCGAAAGGGTCCTGGTACTTGCCAAGTGGTATTTTCCTCCTGCCTGAACGTTGCCTTAAGCAACAGCGAGAGCCTGAAGAAGAGGGAGAGGGAGTGGGAAACAGGGAGAACTGGTGTTCCACTTGCCCCATGTCTAGTTAGGATTAGAAAAATGCCAATTTTTCTTATATTGTGAGAGACACGGTTTTCTCCTAAAGACACTAAGTTTTAAAATTAGATTACTTAAGTAAAGGCTTTTATATTTCGATTCCATTTGTTTATAGAAAGAGAAAAAAAGTCATCTATTTAGTTAGTCCTGTTGTCTTCACCCTCTATAGAGAATACAGGCACTCAAAAGACTTTTCCTTAATCTCAGAAGTGAATGAAGTAGTGATTTTTGGTGGAAAATGTTATCCTCTGTAGTTGAGGAGACTCACTGGTAGAATGCGCCCTCCACAAACGCTGCTCACCCAGCTCTTCTCCTTTGGTGTGTCTTTTTTTCTTTTCTTTATGCTGCTGAAAAAGGAAGCTTTATTGTTTCTATTTGGTACACAGCTTGGGAGAGGAACTCCAGGGAGGTGGCAATGCAGTTGGAGGGGCAGGTTCAGGTAGAGGGTCAAGGGCCGGCAAGGGGGAGCTTCTGGAAGATACTCTCCTAGCCTGGCCTGGGGTTGGCCAGCCTGCAAAGGTTGGTCAGATGGCCGCCCATCTTCTTGAGTTCCACCTCCTCGTCCAGGAAATGATTCTTCATAAAGTCACAGATATGGAGGTCTGTGTAAGTAGACCCTGTGGCATTCGGGTCCAGAAGGGCCTGGTTGAGATTTTTCTCAAGGGCCAGGGCAGCTTCCATGGCATCCAGGGTTCTACCTCACTCCTCGTGATCAATTTGGAAGTAACCACACACAAAATAAAAGTTTTAGCTGATCACAATAAGAGGGCGTGGCCAAGAAGATGGTCCCAGAGTATCGCCAGAAATTGGAGAGCGGCCTCAGGTTGGAGGAAGAGTCTGTTCCATTCAAACAATGTTGAAGAAAGACACAGATCCACGGGCTCGCCAGGCAAGCTTAGCTCCCTTAGTTTATCTTTTGGTGCATAGAAGATATTGCTGGAGCACCTCCCATTCCCCCTGCCTTCATAATGCCTCTCACCCCAAAACTACAGCTGTTCTCTGATGTATAATGATGTGTCCCTTAGCCCTTCAGACACACAACTTTTGTTTGGTGTTCTTTGTTGTATAAGTGATTTACAACATTGGCCTCAATCACTACAAGAATTAGGCTTCTCATTTGAATGTTTTCTGATGACTGATGAGATCTGATGTCTAGCTGAGGCCCAAACCTCAGGCACACTCATTCAAGCACAGGATTTCTCCTGAGCATGCCCTCTGATGCACATGGAAGCATCATTTCCATTTAAAGCCTTGCCCGCACTGCCCACATAAAGCTTCTCCCCTGAAAGTGTTCTTCTTGTGCACAAGAGGCCAAAGGCACTATTTTTTAATAGTTTGAAATGATTGTATTTTCCATACTACGGAGCTTACATATGATCCTGTGTTTAGAGCTGTGATTTGCAGATCTTGCAAAATAAATAAATCATATTCTCAGCAAAAGGAGGGAGAGAGGGGTAGAGGGAAGGAGGAAGGGAGAAAGAGATACAGATGAAGACAGAAAAGACTTTAGGCCAGGAATGGGAACAATTTTTAGGATGTTGATTTGCAAGTTTGACATATAATTTTCCCCATTTGGTGTAGAGTCTGCTCTAAATGAGAATTCAAAGGAAGAAAATCTCATTCTTAGGAATGAGATTAGGAAAAATCCAAAAGTTTCGGGTGGGTTATGTTCTAGGGTTCACAAGAGACCCCAATCTCAAGATTTAATTTAAGGAGAGCATTTATTAAATCTCAAACAGGAAAAGACAAACAATACATATCAGCATGAATAAGATTATTAGCAAGGTATCATAATGGCATCCAAGGGTTTTCAGGGGTTCTGAGACATAAAGATATGGGAGAGCAAATGAAACTCACAAAAACAGATTAGTGGAATATCAAATCACAGTGAAATGTGGGACAGTAGTGGTGGGAACGGAACCTTGATGGGACAAGTACATCATGAGTACAGAAAGGCTTACAAGACTGGTTCAGAGGCCTCCAACCAAGGCATTGAGAATGTGACTCATGGCTGTGGACCACAGTATCCCAAATTCCACGAAGGGCGCACTTTGCTTCTCCTAGGGGACTGACAGTGGTGAGGGTAAGGCTATTCACTGTGCGGGTTTAACAGTAGAAAGAATTCAATGGAAGCTACTTACACGGCAACTCATAAATGGGTTGTGGATTTACAGTGTACATTTTACACGGTAAATCCCTACCTTTCTGCAAACTCAGTGCTCAGAAGTTTAACCTCAAAACGGTTGCCACTGGCTGTCTCACCTTCCTAGTGTGCGACGCATCGCCAGGTCTTTCGTGCTCTCAAGTGCAGTAGCTTCGGATAAGTTAGTGTTAGTCACGAATTCTCTGGAGAGCTCAGTGGGTTATATCAGGCTAGCCCGAGCTTCCCAGTCTCACATCGCAGGCCACACAGAGGAGGGTCCACGGAGGCGGCCGCACCGCGCAGCACACAGGTTGTGGACGGTCTCAAGGCAGGGAAGTGCGTACTCGCAGACCCATAACGACCATTGTTACGAAGACCCGCGCGGGGCTTCCGCACGCATCCGTTCCACGGAAAGGGAATCGGGGGAAGCCTTTATTCAGTAAGAGAGCCAGAGGATATTTTCGTAGAAATCTGCGAGCCACGCCACTAAGAGAGGACAGAACGACTACACGGCGTCTCGCGCTCTCCCACCTCTTACGTCTCTTCCCAGCAGGCTCCGGAGTTACCGCGAGACCACACGAATTCTCGCGAGAGTTTACGGCAGCCATCTTCTGGGGGGTGCTAGGAACCGGGAAGATCCTGCGAATCGTTCCCATAGAGCCGCCCGCCGCCTTCTCTTTCTTCACTCTTTCCTTTCCTGCGTTATCAACAAGCACCTAGTCTCGAGACCCAGTGAAAGCCCGGGTGTAGGCGCGCGTCGCGCTCCTGGTCTGAGATTTGCCGGGCTGCAGGGAAGGGGGAGGGCCCGGACAACCGTCGCCCGAGTTGGGGTCTGGGGAGGTGGAGGAGCTGGTGCCCTGTGGACTCGTGGCCTGCGGCAGCCCCCGCGGAGCTGTGGCGGAGCGGGCGCGCCGCGACCTGCCACCGGCACCTCCCACCGCGGCCCACGCGGGCAGCGCGCGGAGGAGGGGGCGGGGGCGGCGGCGGCCGGAGCGGCCGCGACCCGGGCGGGAGGGAGGGCGGGCGGCCGGGCGGAGGAGCGTGACGGGCCGCGGGGCCGCCGCGGATGGTTTCTAAAATGATCATTGAAAACTTCGAGGCACTCAAGTCCTGGCTCAGCAAGACTCTGGAGCCCATGTGAGTACCCGAGTGATAGCTCGTAGACATGGCTGTGGGACATGGGCAGACACATCTTTGCTGTTGGCCCAAGTGACTTCGGGGGAGGCCGGAGCGCCAAACGGAGATCCTGTGCTTCCAGGTTCAGGGTATTCTGCAGGGTCTGAGCTGACCTTTGTTTTTTTTCTTTTTATACCGTCCAGCAGATACTTGAACCGGTGGCTCTCCCTCTTGTTTTCCCCGTTATCTGTCGCCCGACCCAATAACTAAACACATGGATGATCGCATAGGGCCCTAAAGTGGGTTTCTTTTCTATTTGAGACTACGAGCCTTGGCTTATGTTCACAGGCGATGTTTACTCTTTTATAGGAAGTGGACGACCCTTTTTAGAGATTAGGATAGTTCGAGTGGATATCACTGAAGTGTGAACCGTCCCTAAATAATCTGAAGAAAAAAAAAAGGGCCACATCTTCCATGTGCTTTCTGGCCCATTGGTATATCTCTTAAGGTGATTGAAGACGTAACAGGTGCTAAGGTACTCAGTAAAATGGCCTTTTCCCGCCTATACGTTCTTTACGTCCATATGAAACAGTTAACCTTTTCAAATGGGATATTATGCATGGTCCGTGGGAAAGTTTGAGACTGTAGAAACGTACCAGATTGGAAAATTTAAGCATTGTTTTAAGATGCTATTAGGACAAATGAACTGTGTCATGGACCAGGTCCTTTATCAGAAATGGTTACTATATAGTAACAAGATGTGCATTCATTTAAAACGTAACTGAGTAATTACCTTGTACTATTATTAGAGACCAAAGTGGATCAGGCCCTGGTCTGCTAACTGAAATGATCGCAGTTCAAACCCGCCAGCTGCTCCTCTGGAGAAAGATCAGGCTATCTACCTCGGTTATACGTTAAAACACCACCAAACTGCCCTCCAGTTGCTTCAGACGTACAGCGACCCCTATTGGACAGGCTACAACTGCGTCTGTGGGTCTCCAGGACTGTGTTTAGAAGTGGAGAAAACTACACCAGTAATGTTCTCCAGCCCTGGAATCCCTTTGGAGAAGTTCTACTCTGTCCAATAGGGGTCGCTATGAATTGGAAACGACTCTCTGTGGCTTGGTTTTGGTGAGGATGGGGAGGGGAGGCTTTAGGAAGATAAGATTTTTCCAACACAGGCAAGACATAAGCAAATATAATTTCAGATAATAATGAGAGCTATTTAGAAGAGTCTAATAATGGAGGGTCATGTAAAAGAATGCTTAGAGTAGGGCCTACTTTACAGGGGTTGACCAGGGAAAGCTTCTCTTAGAAGGTGAAATTTGAGCAACACTTCACGAAGTGAAGGAACTATCCATGTAAGCCCGGTAAAACAATGTCCTTTGCAGAAGGAGCAGTAAGTGCAAAGACTAAACTAGAGATCAATGCATTATGTTCCAGAAAGAGAAAGGCCATTGTGTTTACAAGGAGTCTCCTGTTGGAGAAAAGTATGGAGAGTTGGAGAAATAGTAGAGGCTAAGTCTTGTAGGATCTTCTAGATCATAGACAAAACTTTGGCTTTTATTTAAGGTATATAGTGGGAGGACCAAGGCTGATCTGATTTTAACTGTGCCCACTTTGAAGAGAGTACGAATCAGTGGAAGGAAAGAGACCACTCTGAAAGGCAGAGATGATGGTACCTGGTTTTGGAATGATAGTGGAGACAGACCCAAATACATTTCATAAGTATACTTGACAGATTGGTTTCGGGAGATGAGGGGCAAAGGATAGCAAGAGTTCTGATGCCTCAGATTTTGGCCTAAGTAAATGGACTGGTAGTTGTGACATGGAGGATACAAATTGAGAGGGAAGGCGAAGGGCAGTGCATTGGTTGGAAGGATGAGGTGTTAAATATAATACAAGTAGTAATTCAGGGTCAAATTTAGGTAAGTGGTTCTTAGATTTTGCAGAGTAGTTCTCCTAGAGTGGAGTAGTGCCAATGGAAGCCGATTTGAGAGAAAAGGCAGTGGAGTAGTTGAGAAGGGAAAGCTCTGAAGACAATTGAACTAGGATAGAACTCTGGTTTTGCTGTGTAATTTTGAGTAAGCTGCATAACTCAGTGACTCATTGCCTTTGCATGTAAAATGGGGGAAAGAATCAACATATATTAAGAAAATTTTGGAATACTCCAGGGATGAGGAACATTTGGCCCCCAGGCCATAAAAGGACTGTGACATCATCAGTATCAGCTAACATCATTCATACACCTTGACAAATAGAAGCCGTTCCAGCCATTACATTAAAAAACAAACTCACTGCCATCAAGTGGATACCAACTCATAGCCATCACATCTCTCTTACTGCCGTCCAGTCATTGCTGACTCATAGCAACCCCCTATTGGTTTCCAAGACTGTAAATGTCTGTGTGAGTAGAAAGTCCAGCCTTTCTTCTGAGGAGCTGCTGGTGGATTTGAACTACTGACCATGCTCATCGCAGCCCAGTGTGTAACCACTGCAGCATCAGGGCTTCTATGCCATCCCATTAGGGCTGAGTTAATTGATCACTTTGGCCTGAGAATGTTATAGTATCCAAATGGCACTTAGTAGAAAAAAAGGTTCCCCGCCCCTGGAATACTAACTGGTATCATAAGTACTCCTTAAGTTTTTAGTGAATAGCTTTCAGTTTTCAAATGATCAATTTTGTTAATACTCCCCCCCCCCCTCCCTTTTTGTAGCTTAAAAGCTTAGAGGGTTACATGTTGAACTGCCTGCAGGAGAAAAATGAGGTTGTCTGCTCTTTTAAGAATGTCAGTGGGCAGCCTAAAAGTAAATGAGGTTATTTGTAGCTACTTACTTGCTGTCTATACTTGTTATTTTTCTTTGGTTTTAATGATTGCATATTCTAGGTTTGTATAGGCTATTCAGGTGGCTGTAGTACTGTGGTTGGGCTAAATAAGGCACCACTAGTAAAGCAGTGATAGGACATTTTGCTGTTGCTGTACTGTAAAACTAATTTTCTAACAGCATTTCCTCGAGGAAGGAAAACTGGAAGGACCTAGGTAGGCTAAGGTGTAACTTAAAAGTTGTATAGCAACATTTTAGCTATTATGTGCTTCTAAAGCAGCTCATGATTTTGGACTTGTCCCACATTTTAAACATATTTAACAAATTTCTATTGAGTATATAACATGCTAGCTAATGGGAAAATAGTAGGAAATCACATGAAATTACTGTCACAAGGAACAATGAGACTATTGTTTTATATTTATCAGGGAAGACGTATTAAACAAATGCTGATAGGTATACTGAATGCTGTCAGTATATATTTGGGGGATCAGACAAGTTTCCCTGGTATATGGTAACATGCTATTTGAGCCTAAAGTTTGAAAAGCAACTTGTCTGGAGTAAAGCATCCAGACAGTGATCTATAAGAGCAGTGATTCTCAACCTTCCTAATTCTGCGACCCTTTAGTACAGTTCCTCGTGTGTGGTGACCCCCAGCCATTAAATTATTTTCGTTGCTACTTTATAACTAATTTTGCTACTGTTTTGAATCATCATGTAAATATCTGATAGGCAGGATGTATTTTCACTGTTACAAATTGAACATAATTAAAGCATAGTGATTAATCACAAAAACAATATGTAATTATATATTGTGAAATATTTATTTCTAATGACAAATAAATGAAATTTTGTCTTGAAGCATGGTGTAACCACCAGGTACTCCCATGTGGGCATATCTGCATATGAGTGGAGACCTGCCTGGAGACAGAGGAGCAGTGTCTTAGTTGCTAAGACCATCGGAAATGTGTTTTCTGATGGTCTTAGGCAACCCCTGTGATGAAAGGGTCATTTAACCTCCAAAGGGGTTGTTAGCCACAGGTTGAGAACCACTGTGTAAGAGCATTCTACGTTTCAGAGGTCAAATTGTATGAAGATTCTAAAATGAAAGGGAAAACACATACCTTTGAGGAACTGAAAGAAGTAGAAAAATCATGGGAGTGGATAACTGCAAAGGACAGTGGGGTTTTTATATTCATGTTAAAGCCAACAAAATCTAGCTCGTTTCAATATAAAAGTCTCATTTTGTATTAGAAGGTCTGTAAACATATAGTTCTGAGTTTTTCCCTGTAAGTTGTTGAAAATGTAGGCACTGAAATCATCTAGACATATTTAAGATTGGTGTTTTGTTCTGTCAAATAAGTCTTGCTAATAATAATTTTTCCTCCTGGAAAAAACTAAATTCTCACTGCTTTTGTTTTTCAAGGGCAAAAACATTTTTTTGCTGTACTTTAAAGTGTTTTATTTAAATGAGTTCACACATCACAAACTGATAGTTTAGTGAGTAGGGAAATCACATGATCTAATCCAGCTACTCAGTTTTCACAAAATAGATTGAGAGGCAAATAGACTTGACACACCCACATTTGTGAGTTAAACAGTAAGGACCCAAATACGTAGTCCCCCCTGTGTATTGCTGTGGAGGTAGTGTGTGTAAAGACAACTTGCTTTCAGTTCACATAGTTTTTGCTAGTCGCTCTCTACTGGCAACTTGTGACCCCCATAAGCGGTGTTCATATCTCAGCCACTTATTAGCCAAGTGATTAGGTAATTGATAGAATAGGTAATGGACAGAATAGTGTCTTTCTATAGTTCAGGGTTGCTGTGAACTAGTATCTGATGGCAGTGGAGTTGCTGTGTTTTGTGCTCTGATGTTGAGGCATTTGAAAACCCATCCTTTCCTTCCTGCCTTAAATATTCGTTGATTAAAATGAAAGAGGTTGCATTATAATAGCTACTGTTGCGATAGTCACCGTTACTGCTACCAGTGCCATCTAACATTTTGTATGCATTGTTTTAAATCAGCGGTTCTCAATCTGGGTTGCAACCCTTTAGTGGGTGGAACAAGCTTTTCAGAAGGGTCACCTGATTCATAACAGTTGCAAAATTAGTTATGAAGCAGCAACAAAAATGTTATGGTTGGGAGTCACCACACCCGAGGAACTGTATTAAAGGGTTCAGGGCATTAGAAAGGTTGAGACCCACTGCTTGAAATGTATTGTCAGAAGTTCTATGAGATAAGCATGGTCTTTGATTTACTGTGGAGACACTGAGCTGCACAGCTTTCACATATGATTCAGTGATCTCAACTTGTTTTCTGTCTTTAAAGCCCATGTTCCTAATTAACTGCTGTTGTGTAATACAACTTGCTTAGCGTTCTCTATTACTGTTGACTAATTTTCACTATTACATTTTCATAGTACCACTGCCAGCGTTGCAAAGGGAAGCTCAGGTTTCACGCATCTTAGATAACAAAATATATGAAAGATCTTTTCCTTTGATTAGGTTGTTTTTTCCCCACTAATCTTACTTGCTAGTCCACCTTTCTCACCAGTTGAAATTTATTTCTGCCTTGTAGGAAGAACTGGGTTTGCCTTTGCAAGATAATCTCTATGCTTGAAATTTTGATCCCATGTCCTTTTAGTTTTCCATTTCTAGTGACTTTATTGGGATAGAGTGTTGGAATTTCTTAAGGTAGGAAAACAAATTCAGCAGTCAAACTCAGTTTTCCTTGGATCAGACTCACAGTGTCAGCGTAGAACACTTCCTGTGGGTTTCTGGGAGCTTTGAACTGTAGGCCTTGTCATTAGCAGGCGTAACTCACTATGTCACCTGTGGTTAGGTGCCCTTGAATCTTTCCTGACTCATATTGACCCTTATTACAACAGAACACAACACAGTTGTCAAAATTGTTTTTTTTTTAAACGTTTTATTAGGGGCTCATACAACTCTTATCACAGTCCATACATATACATACATTGTCAAAATTGTTTTTGAACCCATTGTTGCACTTATCACTCCGTTCCATCTCATTGAGGGTCTTCCGCTTTTACTGTCCTTTTACTTTACCAACCATGTCATTTCCCAGGGGTCGATCTCTTATAACTGTGCCACCAAAACCCAACACCGAACTCACTGCCCTTGAGTCATTTCTGACTCATGGTGATCCTGTTACACTGGAGCTTCTTAATGCAGCAACAACAGTAATATCAAAAACAAAAATGAACGCCCCCTAGCTGAGAAGAGCAAGCAGCTTTTTGCTTACTTTGTAATGTCAAAAGTAATTTCTTATTTTCAATCAAAATTGCTTTAATGTTACCAATGGATTTACGCTTATTAGATATAAATATGTATTTTATATATTTTGATCTTATGTGTATAAATTGAACATTGTTGGTGACACGTTTTCTTTTAATCTTCTTATGTGTTTTGAGTCCTTGGTTCTCTCTTTCCCAAATCAGAACTCTCCCTACTAGTCCTTCCCCGTGCTTTCTAATTGTACTTTTACAAATTCTCTTCTGATCTGTTTTCTCCCATCTTTCTCTCTCAAAACCATTCAAACTACTGACATTCATTCCCAAGGATGGTTTCCATTGTAATTAATGCCAGTGGTTCTTAAAAATAAAAACAAGTGGTTTTGTCTATCTGTTGTAGAGCCTCTGAGATTTGGAATAAGAACTCCCTTCCCTGGAAAATGTTTCCTAATAGAGGGGGTACTCCCCAAAGATAATATATTTAAATTTTTTTATAAAACAACCTTAATACCTTCAAAGTACTCTCCATTACACTTAATACACATGCCAAGTGTGCGGTTCCATTCTTGGAAACATTTTTTAAACTTGTCTGTTTGGATAGCTGCCAGCACTTCCCTCGTTTTTCTTCACCTCTTCTGCATCATCAAATTACTGTCCTTTCCTGCCCCTCTTCCTTCTGGGAAGCAAAAAGAAGTTACATGGAGTGAGGTCTGGTGAGTAAGTTGCATGGGGCAAAAGAGGCATGCTGTTTTTTGCCAAAAACTGGCACACTGAGATGGCTGTGTAAGCAGTTGCATTGTCGTGGTTGCAAAACCGGTCCCCTGTCAGCCACAAATCAGGCCTTTTTTTGTCCCACACTGTTCAGAACCTCTAAATAGAAAGCTTGATTAACAGTCTGACCTGGTGGAACTCACTTCAAGTTGACATTTTCGTAGGTTTGGAAGTTGATGGATGTCCAGATGGGATTTGTCATCAGTTGACATTTAGCCTTTTTTGAAATGAGAAAACCACTCATACACTTGAGTTTTTCCCCCATAGTACTGTCCTTGTAAGCTGTGTCCAACATCACAATAGTTTATGTGGCATTTTTGCCAAGCAGGAAACAAAATTTCACAGCTTTGCACTGTTCTCTTAAATTGGCCATCACAAAATAATGAGGTTCAAGCAAAACTGCTTTCACTTATAAATACCCAAAAGCATTTTTTAAAAAGTTGAGTAACAAAGTTTTAATCCTTATTTTATGTAACATTGAATTATGTTATTTCCATATCATTAAATATTCTTCAGTATTTCACAATAGTTCCATTCCATAAATTATTTCCAAGCTTCTCTGTAGTTAAAAGTTTTTTCTACTCTACTGACTATTACTGCACATATATCAAACTGGGTATTTGCTTAATTTTTTATTTGGGGTAAATTTCCTACAAATGAACAGAGCGTTGATCTTTTTAAGGTTCAGTTTTCTTTCTCTTTAAAATAGTAAAAACCTACATTACCGTCAACAGTGTTTGAAAGTACCCATTTCAACAAATCTCTAAATACCTTGGGTAATAAAACTTTAGAACAAAGAAACAGACCATTGGTAATCTGATTCAGTAAAAAATGGTTTGTGTTTTTTAATGCTTTATTAGGGAGGCAGAAGTAGTTCAGTGCTCAATGTGGTTGACTGCTTAAATCCAAAAGGTTTTCTGGATAGTGCTGGTCTGCCTTTATAGAGACTGCAGCTGTGGAAATGCTTTGGGGCAGTTCTGTTTTGCCCTGTAGGAATTTGTAGTTCTTTTAGTGAGGTTTCTTTTTTTTTTTTTAGTGAGGTTTCTTAAGTGGATTTCTTAGGGGATAGTTTCTCTTTTTAAAAAACATTTTATTAGGGGCTCATACAACTCTTATCACAATCCATACATACATCAGTTGTGCCAAGCACATTTGTACATATGTTGCCATTATCATTCTCAAAACATTTGCTTTCTACTTGAGCCCTTGGTATCAGCTCCCCATTTTCCCCCTCCCTTCCCCCTCCCTCATGAACCCTTGATAATTCATAAATTATTATTATTTTGTCATCTTACACCAACCGACATCTGCCTTCACCCACGTCTCCGCTGTCTGTCCCCAAGGGAGAAGGTTTTATTGGATCCTGCAATCTGTTCCTCCTTTCTCCCTTACCTTACCTCTACCCTCCCATTATAGCCACTCTCACCACTGGTCTTAGGGCTTCATCTGTCCTGGATTCCCTGTATTTCCAGTTTGTGTCTGTGCCAGTATACCTCCTCTGGTCCAGCCAGAATTGTAAGGTAAAATTGGTATCATGATAGTGGTGGGGTGGGGTGGGGGGAGGAAGCATTCAAGCACTAGAAGAAACTTGTATATTTCATCATTGCTACACTGTACCCTGACTGGCTCATCTCCTCCCCACAGCCCTTCTGCAAGGAGATGTCCAATTTCCCACAGATGGGCCCTGGGTCTCCACTCCGTACTCCCCCTCATTCATAATACTATGATTTTTTTTGTCTTTGATGCCTGATACCTGATCCCTTAACTGAACTGTAGTCATAAAGAATATGTCTGAATATATACATGGTTCAATATATACTTAGATAAATTTAAATACATGTATTTGGGGGGGGACTTTCTTGTTTTTCTCACTATGTAATTTATATACTTGGAGAAATATTTAAATTACAAAGTATATAAAACATAGGACAACAGTGATACTGATCATATATCAAAACAACTCAGTACCATTGAGTTAATTTTAATTCATAATTGACAGTAGAACCACTTCTGTAACTCTTTAGGGGAGTAGACAACCTGGTCTTTCTCCTTTGAAGTGACTGGTGGTTTTAAACTGCTGATTTTGCAGTTAGCAGCTCAACGCATAACCACTACACCACTAGTGCATGAGTGGTTTTCTTGTTTTCAAAAAAGGTGAAATGTTGATTGGTGACAAGCCTCATTCTGGTATTCCGTCAACTTCCCGAATGAACGAAAATGTTTGGAGTTCAGTCCTCCAGGGTCAAACTGTTAATCAAGCTTTCTATTTAGAGGTTTTGAACAGATTGCATAACAGTGAATCAAAAAAGGCCTGATTTGTGGCAGACAGGACTGGTTTTGCCACCATGACAATGCACATGCTCAGCTGGTTCTCTCAGTGTGCCAGTTTTTGGCAAACAACAGCATGCCTCTCTTGCCCAGGCACCTTACTCACCTGATCTGGCTCTATGCAACCTCTGACTTCTACGAATGAAGAGGGAAGTGAAAGGACAATGATTTGACGAAGTGGAAGAGGTGAAGAAAACAATGAGGGAGGTGCTGTCAGCCATCCAAACAGATGAGTTTGAAAAATGTTTCCAAGAATGGAATTGCAGATTTGACAATATGTTAAGTGTAATGGAGAGTACTTTGAAGGTGATAAGGTGGTTTGGTAAAAAAAATTTTTTTAATTGGGGATTCCGGGTTTTTTTTGGGGAGGGATACTCCCTCGTATAAATCAAACTAGCTGTCATCAAGTGGATGCCAACTCATAGTGATTATAATTTATAGGACAGGATAGAACGGCCTCTGATTTTCTTAGACACTGATGTTTTACAGAAATAGAAAGCCCTGTATCTCTTCTTAGGAGTGGCTGGTAATTTCAAACTACTGACAGTGTATAGTATGAATGGTGTTAGCATTATACCATCAAGGCTCATTCATTATTTGTGTAGAACTATAAAATTCCACCCTGCTTTACCTTGATTTTGTTTTAAAGATGCAAAGATGTAGCAATTTTAAGATCAACTGTTATCTGGGTCTGTTTATCTTTATTGTTGTTACTGTTTATTTTTGTTTTTTTAAATAAGTTTAGTTCTGGTTTTACTCATTTTTGAGGAGAAATGATAAACCTCAATACTAATATTTATTCATGAAAGTAAATTTGGATGTGGCTGTGTGCACATTTGAAGGAGCCCTGCTAGCACATTGGTTACCCATTGGAGTGCTAACCGCAAGATCAGCAGTTTGAAACTGCCAGCAATTCTGCTAGAGAAACACTTGGCTTTTTTTGCTTTTTAAAAGAATCATTTTATTATGGTCTCATACAACTCTTATCACAATCCATACATGCATCAGTTGTGTAAAGCATATTTGTACATTCATTGCCCTCATCATTCTCAAAACATTTCCTCTCCACTTAAGCCCCTGGCATCAGGTCCTCATTTTTTCTCCTCCCTCTCTCTTTCCCCCTCCCTCATGAACCCTTCATAATTTATAAATTATTATTTTGTCATATCTTGCCAGGTTTGATGTCTCCCTTCACCCACTTTTCTATTGTCTGTTCCCCAGGGAGGAGGTCACATGTAGATCCTTAAAATTGGTTACCCCTTTCCAGCCCACACTTCCTATGCATGCCCAGCATCGCCACTCACACCACTGGTCCTGAGGGGATCATCTGCCTTGGATTCCCTGTGTTTCCAGGTCCCATCTGTATCAGTGTACATCCTCTGGTCTAGTCAGACTTGCAAGGTAGGATTTGGATCATGTTAGGAGGTGGGGGGAGGAAACATTGAGGAACTAGAGGAAAGTTGTATGCTTCATCGTTGCTACATCGCACCCTGACTGGCTCGTCTCCTCCCCAAGACCCTTCTGTAAGGGATGTTCAGTGGCCTACAAATGGGCTTTGGGTTTCCACTCCACACAACTCCCCCCACCCCCGCCCCCCGCCCCCCACATTCACTGTGGTAAGATTTTTTGCTCTGATGATGCCTGATACCTGATCGCTTCGACACCTTGTGATCGCACAGGCTGGTGTGCTTCTTCCATGTGGGCTTTCTTGCTTCTGAGCCAGATGGCCACTTGTTTACCTTCAAGCCTTTTAAGACCCCAGACGCTATATCTTTTGATAGCCGGGCACCATCAGCTTTCTTCACCACATTTTCACCCTCTCTGTCTTCAGTGGTTGTGTCTGGAAGGTGAGCATTATAGAATGCCAATATAATAGAAGAGAATATTCTTGCATTGAGGGAGTACTTGAGGTCTGGGGGGCCAGCCCCAATCCCAACTAAGTGGACACCTGCCCCTCTCCTCAGAAGAATTTATTTCAAAGGACGGCACTGAATCTGCCACTCCGGGAGAGGGACATATCTGATCGGAGCACACAGGAACAGATGATGAAGGGGAAGGAGGAGAGAGTGGAGCACATCCTGGCCCACAAGGCTGTGAGGACGATGTTCCTAATTAGAGCAGCCAGTTGACAGGACCACATGGTCGGCCCCACTATGAGACATGAGGCCCCTCACTGACCCATAGCCCTATAGGGGACAATACCAGAGACACAGTGTGGAAATTGCACCCGATCTGATCCTGCCACACCAAGGCAAAACATTAAGGGCCTGCAACAGAACAGCTAGGGAATGGAGCAGTGAGGTTCCCAGTGAATGCTGAAGGTGGACTTTGGGGCCAGGGCGTGGTGCCCCAACAGACTGGACTGGAAAACACTCCTAAAGGCCAACAAACAATCCTTGAACTAACTACAAGCTTCTCTTTCTTGTGTCTTTTTTTTTTGTCATTGGTTTGTTGTTGTTTTGTTGTATATTGTTGCTTGGTTTTGCTCTGTCTTGTTTTTGTGCATGTTATTATCTCTACAGGTCTGTCTAAATAAGATAGTCTGGATGAACAACAGGAGGAGAAAACAACGGGACTGACAGTTCCCGTTGTGGAGAGAGGTAGTGGTGTTAATAACTCCAGGGACAAGGGAACAACAAGTGATTTAAATCGGTGGTGAGGAGGGTGTGAGAGGCCTGGTTGGGCATGATCAAGGACAATGTAACCAAGAGGAATTGCTGAAACCCTGGTGGGGACTGAACATGATAGTGGAACAGGAGGAAAGTCAAAGGAAATAGAGGAAAGAGCTGGGAGGCAAAGGGCATTTCTACAAGTCTAGATAAAGACATGTACATATGCAAATATATATGTGAGGATGGGGAAATAGATCTATGCATATATTTATAGGTTTAGTATTGGGGTAGCAGGGGGACATTGGGCTTTCTATTCTTATAAGGAGTTGCAGTCTCAGAAACCCACAAGGGCAGTTCTTACTGTCTTGTAGGGTTTCTGTGAGACAGACTGACTCAATGGCAGTGAGTTATGTGCAGACCTCCATGGAGTTGCACACACCAAAAAATTCAAAAAGGCAATCTAATCTGTTAGAGTTTACTTTTGTGGAAGAGTTACTATTATATACAGATTTTGACTAAATGTTGTTCTTTACCCTCTTCACGTCCTTTATTTTGATGAGTGGATTCTTCAGTACATTACAGTCTTCAGTAATGATGAGTGGGTTATTCTTTGTATTTCACTTGAATCTGTTGTGATGTTATCACCTTTTTCATCTCTATTTCTAGGTATTTGCATTTTTTGTTAATCTTTCCAAAGAGCCAATTTCCTCTCTTGAGTTTTCCCAGTTCCTTTTTTCCTTTGACCTTTTTGATTTCCCTTGTGGAGTGAGACTTTATTTTGTTGCCCTTGTTCTAGTTGTTGTTATGATACAGTGTTTTTAAAAAATTTCTCTTTTTTTCATGTGTGTTGGTTGCTATAAATTGCCCTCTGATAACTGCTTTTGATGTGTACCAAAGATTTTTTTATGTTGTGTTATTGTGGATTTCCAGGTTTATACTGTTGTGATCTGAGGAAATAGATTTTATGATCTTAATGTTTTGGAATTTAATAAGGCTTGCTTTGTTGCCTAACATTTGGTCTATCTCATAGTATGTACTATTTGTGATGGGGAAGAATGTATTGTACTATTATCAGGTGGAGTGTTCTGTACAATGTCTAGCAAGTCGAGCTGATTGTGCTTTGGTTTCTTTATTTTTCCTGCTGTCTTTCCTTCAGAGTTGTACTTCAAGCTATATAAATTCTGTGAGGGTTTGGTTGATGTATTTTAAGGGTCTTTTCCTTAGCTGCCCTAGTGGTGTAGTGTTTATGCTCTGGGCTTCTAACCCTAATGTTGGCTGTCCAGAACCACTAGTCGTGGCGATAAGAGTGTTTTAGGAGAAAGATGAGACTTTCTACTCCTGTTAAGAGTTATCATCTTGGAAGCCCACAAGGGCATTTCTACTCTGTCCTTTTGATTCTCTGAGTTGGAATTGACTTCATGTTGATATGTTTGTTTTTTTGTGGGTGTGTTTTGAATTTATTTCCATTGTATCTGTTATGATTATTGTTTCCATTCTTGTCTTTCAATATGTTATTTGTATTGACGTTTATCACAGATCAGTATTGCCAGTCCTACTTTTTTCTGGAGGTCATTGACTTGATAAGTTTTAATCCTTCCATTGACTTTTAGTCTTTTTTGGTGTGTTGTGAATTCAAGATGTTTCTCTTGTATGCAGCCTATAGATGGATTGTATTTTCTAATAGTCTGCTTCTCTTTGTCTCTTGATTGGTTTGATTAATCTGTTGACATTGTTGATAATGCAGGTTTGTAGCTTTCATTTTACTCTGTGCTTTTTTCTTTTCTTTATTTGCTCATTTTATTGGTACTTTGTTGCCCTAGCTTGGTGCTGCTATCATTCTGTGGATTTCTGAGTGGTGTTTGTTGCCCTGAATGTTGCTCTCAGGTTTGTTGCCTGTTGTGTCTCTATCCATGTTGATCCTGTTAACATGTTTTTTGTAATGCTTGTCTTTTTATAAATTAAAATTTTTTTCCATGTCTGGAAGTCTCTTAATTTCTCCCTTGTATTTGGGGTATAATTTTGCTGGATATAGGAGTTTTAGTACATTTTTCTGTCAACAGTTAATATATGTTTTTGTTATTTTCTTTTCTGCACTACATTTCTTGCCTTCTTGCTGAGAAGTTTAAACTTATCCTTACTGAGTTTCTGTTGTAAGTGACTTTTTGGGTTTCTTTCCCCCTAATTGCACTCAGAATTCTCTTTTCTTTGAACTTGGAGAGTTTCACTAAAATATGTTGCAATGTTTTTCTTTTTGAATTTATCCTGTTTGGAGTTCTGTCAGCTGCCTGAATAGTTATTTTCACTTTCTTAGTGATGGAGGACAAATTTTCTTCCATGCTTTCTCATAATATTTTCACTGTACATGTTTTGTTATTTCTTGCTTTGGGATCTCAATGAGACAGATATAAGTTGTTTCTCTTAATTGTCCCACATCATTCTCAGGCTGTCTTTATCTTCCTTTGTTATTTTTGCTATTGATTTTTTCACTCTCATTGGTTTTATTCAGAGTAACTAACTTTGAATTCATTGATTTACCTTTCTTCCATTTACTTACTCATGTCATTTGCTGTGTTGTCTGATTCTGTTATTTTATTGTTATCTTTGGGTATTCATTTTGGTATAGGGCTTCAAGTTTTTCAGTTTCTTCACTTTTCATGAGTGTTACGTCTCTTGAAGACACCTAAGCACCATTCTTTTAAATATTATTTCTGATAGTTCCAGAGCCTCTTTTTCAGAGTACTCCATTGAGTTTCTGAGTTTGCTAATATTCTCTAGTTTTCTCTATGTCTGTGGTGTTGAGAAATGTCACTGTTTTTTATTGATTCATAAAATTCAGTTGTATGTACTAGAGCTTCTTCATTCCTCCATAGGTGTACATATATATGTCTTTTCCTCTTGTATTCTTGACTTCTTTAAGGCGTATACTCAGTAGAGAGATTGCTGGATTATACGGGTCTTGCATTTGCTTAAGGAAGTGCCATACTGATTTCCATTGTGGTGGCACAGTGCTGCAGTCCCACCAGCAGTATAAAAGCATTCCAGCCACTCCATGCGCTCTTCAGCATTATTTTGTTTCATTGAATTTTGCCAAAAGTATCAGTGTGAGTTGGTATCTCATTGATTTAGTTTATGTTTCTCTTATTGCTAATAATCTCAAACATTTCTTCATATGCTTGTTGGCTGCCTATATGTTGTCATTGGTAAATTAATCTATTCATGTCTTGTTCCAGTTTTTTACTGAATTATTTGTATTCTTGTTGAGATGTAATTTTCTATAGATTTTGGAGATTAACCTTTTAGCTGATGTAGTACTGAATATTTTTTTTTCCTAATCTGTGGATTTTCTGTTGACTCTTTTGATGAAGTCTTTTGTTGTGGATAAATATTGTATTTTTAGTAGGTCCCAGTTCTATAATTTATTTTCTATAGTGTGGTTAGTTTTCTTTATGTTCAGTAGTGTGTTTATGTGTTGTATACAAGGTATAATAACCATACTACTGAACATAATGGAAAATATGTTTTTATTTTTGTCCTTAAGTTTGCCACTTTTTTTTCCATTGGTGGGTTTAATTGTGTAAATTATATTTAGGCCTTTGATTTATTTTGAATTTGTTTCTGTGCGTGGTGTGATGTACAGGTATAGTTTCATTCATTTGCAAACGAAAATTCAGTTTTTCCAGTACCAATTGTTGAAAAAACTATATTTTTCCCACTTACTGTGTTTTAGTTCCTTATGAAAAATTAAGTGTCTATAGGTCCTTTGTTGTATTTCTGAGTTCTATATTCTAATTCATTAGCCTTCATATCTATTGTTGTACCAGTATTTATTTATTTATCCACAATGGGTTTATTAGAATGGCTTCCCACTCATCTCGACTCAGGGTCTTTCAGTGCTGCTTCCGTCTGAAGGAGCCTTCTCCTCCTGTAGGCTGACAGAGGGCAGTAGAGCAGCCAGCACACAGAACTAGTGTTTGTGCAGGGCTGAAGACCGTGGTGATTTTATAGCAGCCTGGGCATTTGACATTCACGAAGTAGGAATTGGGGCTCTGCACCAGGCGCTTCTTGTGTTTTCTCTTCTCCTCTTTGGGAGAGGGGTGAAGGAGATCCTTTGTGAGAGGCATGATCACCTAGCGTCATCAGCGCTGGAAAAGCTATTTTTTAATAGTGTATTATTTATCATAGGTTTTTTTCCTTTTCATACAGAGTTGGTGATTTCTTTGAAAATTTGTGGAATTTGGATCAGAATTGCATTGGATATATAGTGTTATTTTGGTAATATTGAAATTTTAGCAATATTTAATTTGCTTTCCCAGGAACATGATAACTTGCTCTACTTGTATAAGTTTCTTGAAAGAGTATTTTGTAGCTTTCTCTGTACATCACTTTTATTTTCTCTGGTAGATTTATTCTTGAATGTTTATCCTTTGTGTGCGATGGCTACTTAAAGCAACTCTGTGTTGGACTAAAATCTTGCAAGTATAGCTCTAAATGGGAGGGATATGTTAATAAAAAGTTTCATATTTTGATACTTCTGTTTAATATGTTTCTATGATTTTGTAGCAATACAGTTTTAGTTTTATGTTTATAACAATGACCTCTTGAACTGAAAGTAAGTAGTTAGCAGTCTTTGCCTAGGAGAGCAGCACTCTTTTTCCCTCTAGTTCTCATTTTCAATTTTCTTAACTTCTTCATGATCTGATTTCCCCCTCGTCTATGTAGTGAATACTTAAGCCCGGGCACTGCTGTTTTGAGGCGAGACCATCTGCTCGTACTAAGTAATATACACAGCCTCATACACCCTAAGAGATTGTTATGAGTCAGGACATACTCCATGACAGTAGACTTTGGGTGGTTTTTGTTTTGTTTTAATACTTGAGTTGGTTCCCCTCTTTTCTACAAATGCTGCTGATAAGTCTTGTTGTATGGGTTCCTTATTCTGCTATTTCTGGTCATCCTTGTTTTTGTTTGTGCTCGCCCCACTCCTACTTCCTCACTTCCCAAACTACACACCAGGATGATTGGCTTTAATTTGAGCACTCTTGTGGTCAGAATCATGCTTTATTGGAAGTTTATGATTATTTCTGTTCTAAGAAGTATGTTGGGAACTTAAAATCAGTGGAATCGCACCAGTTTTCTAAGGTAGAAAGGAAGTGATTTATTCTTTCAGTACTATTTTTTGGTTCTTAAACATTTTAGAAACTTCAGAGACCCCCTTTTAGATCTGTTAGAATATATCCTCAACTTTCCCCCTACACTTTTATAGGATATTTTTGATAAAACATGAAAGTTTATTAATATATTAAAAGCCATTCTATTTGTATTTAAAAATAAATGTTAAAGTAATTAGAAAATCTAAGTAATTTTTTAGTTTTGTATGATATTTTCTCTTTAAAATTCTAGCAGTTTTATAGATATATAATTCATGTATAATTCAGTAGTTTAAGCATATTAAAAAGATTTATGCAGCCATCACCACAGTTTTAAAATAAACGCATTTAAAAAAAATCTCATGTGCCACTAAAATTCATTTTATCCCCTTTGCTTTTAGTTTAAGTTGTAATTCACCTTGAATCTTTGTAAATAAATGAAAATACATTTATGAAAAAGTTGATTTATGATTACTGGGTAGAAAATTACCCTGAAACTTACCTTCATATTGCTTTGTTTCTTTAGGCTAGGAATTTGGGAGCAGCGTAGCTGGATGTTTTAGGATCTTTCATGATACTTTTGTCAAACTGTTGGACAATCCATCAGTTTTGGCCAGTTATGCTGTTGACCAAAATCTTCAATTTTCTGAAGATTCAGCTGAGACTGTAGAATCCTCTTGCTAGTCACTCATTTGTCCTTCCCTGGCTTCATTGGCTGTACCCCTTATATCATCTGCACATGATTCTTTCCAGTAGGCTGCTTTAGTGTCTTCATCATGGAGCACCTGATGACCTGTCTCAGAATCAGACACTGTTCAATTCTGCCATCTCTGCTTGTTAGAAGCAACCACTGAGTCCTACCCATATTCTAGGAGTGACTGCAGATTTCAAATGCAGAATTTGCATTTGAAAAGGGGATGCAGAATTTGAGTTCTTAATTTAAAGATTAGTTGACACAGTGGCTGCAACCATAAGGATGGTGTTTCCTTCTGTTGTATGAAGGGTTTTTATGAGTTGGAAACTACTCAACAACACTTAACATATATTGTTTATTATAACTTCCCCTTTTAACAATAAATAGTGCTGAATTTTAAATATGCACATAGCAGGTTTTTGGAAGGATGCTGATAAGTACATGTACTCTGCAAAGTATATTAGTGTGAAAGAGAAGAACTTCTGTTTCTTGAGTGCCTTTCATGAGCTTTTCCCATATATGAACTCATTTAATTATCATACCAACTAAGTTTGTGATTGGGCTTTGTAGCATATGTAGTCTTTTATGGCTCCATTTTCTTCAACATTCCTTTTTTCTTCAGCTGTGATGCAGATCCATCAGCCCTAGCAAAATATGTTCTGGCTTTGGTAAAGAAAGACAAAAGCGAGAAAGAGTTAAAGGCACTGTGTATTGATCAGCTAGATGTATTTCTTCAGAAAGGTAAGATTATTGCTATTTGATGATAAGATTATCCACAAGGAACTCTTTATGACACAGAATCTTCATGTAACAAATATTTTAATTATTGTGTACTAGTATTATTCTAAACTTTGTTAGTAATTACTGATTATCTCCATAACACATTTTTAAATGAAAGCTTGTTGTTGCTTTAACATTCTTTGACTCTTAAAACTTACTGATAGTTTTTTCTTCCCAAACCAAACTCATTGCCATTTGTTGGTGCCGATGCAAAAATTATTAGTAGCATGTTGAGTACATGTAGGATTGCTTAGGAAATTAGAATGCTGTTTAGTTTAATGTTTCTCAACCTTTTTTGACTTTCTGGTCTTTAAGGTATTATTAAAAAGAGTCCTGATATCTTAATGGGTTACGTATTGACCTTAAGGTCAGTACTTTGACCCTATCAGCAGCTCTATGGTAGAAAGATGAGGCTGTCTTCCTCTGGAAAGATTTACAGCCTCTGAGGGAGGGGAGAGCCGGGAAGGAAGGGAAAAAAAGAGGACTTGATGCAAAGGGCTTAAGTGGAGAGCAAATGCTTTGAAAATGATTAGGACAAAGAATGTACAGATGTGCTTTATACAATTGATGTATGTATATGTATGGATTGTGATAAGAGTTGTATGAGTCCCTAATAAAATGTTTAAAAAAAAAGATTTACAGCCTCAGAAACATAGGGAACAGTTTTATTCTGTAGTGTAGGATGACTGTGAGTTAAAATCAGCTCAATAGCAGTGGGCAGAGACTAGTAATATTTGTGTGAGGCACACTGGGTAGTATTGATGAAGCAGCTAGCGCATAGGCTGCGGCCATTCTGGGGCCTACCCCCTGAAACTAATGATTTGGAAGCTATTTGTCTTAGTATAATTTATACATTTAAAAGTTACAGGTATATTTTATCATATTAGAGATCTGTTATATAGAGGTAGAGAATAATATCCTAGAAAATGTCTTATAATCTATGTTTTGAATTTTTAGAGACACAGATATTTGTAGAAAAACTTTTTGATGCTGTGAATACGAAGAGTTATCTACCTCCTCCAGAGCAGCCATCATCAGGAAGCTTAAAGGTAGAATTTTTTCAACACCAAGAAAAAGATATAAAAAAAGAAGAGGTAAGGGTTTTGTTCTATGCTAGATGTTCTTTAAACATGTATCGAGAATGATTAAACTGAATTTTATTTTCTAGGCTGTGTTGGGATTCTTGAGACCACCCCAAGGTGGTAGTGATTATTCACTAGAGGATTCAGGCATAGGAATGGTAGGAACCCACCAAAATAAGAATAGCAGTCTCAGACTTATTGCTAATTACTTTTCGCATTACCTTTCAGGCTTTGAATTGTACCATCAGTAGTCTATTAAAATGTCTAAAGAGTGGCCTATTTATGACTAAGCTACACCAGTTTATTAGGGGTCTGCTTTTTTGATAATCAAATACTTTACAGGCAATAGAAGTGACTTCACATTTTAGAATATTTTTGAAGATCGTGTCTGTAAGAAGGCTTCATAAAGTTTATCGGCAAATTTCTTTATTTTTCAGTTCCATTTTTTCCTATGAACTTTCCAAAGCCACCCCATATTTTGAGTCCTTGTAACTTATTTAGTAATCATAATTTAGATAATGCTTGGCAGGTAAGCTAATCTATTTCCATATTTCTCCTAACATTAGGTTCAAACAAATCTTTGTTAAAGTTTTGACTTTATAACTCTTAGAATATTACTTTTCTCCTGTTCGTTTTCAGCATTTTTGCGTGAAGTAGATGAAGGGGTGGGTACAGAGCAAATGAATTTTTTCATTCAGCGATTCACATCACTGATTGCATTTCTGTGGTGCAGTCCTTCACTTCCCTATAGTTTCCACACTAACTTTCCCTTGCTAATGCTTCTGCACTTTTGTAGCCATTTTGATATCAAATGGTTTATTATTTTAAAGAGGACACTCCTCCCTGGTATTACTGTTTCTCTTATAGACCTGTGCATTATTTGGATGAAATCTGAGCCACAGGGTTGATGAGTTCTGTCTAGACCTGAAGGATGACTAAGGATCCTAGTCTTGGGGGTTTCACCAGTCTCTTTGTGACCAATAAACCTTCTTATCTCTGATTATTTTGAGTTTATCCTGTGTTTTCCTTTCAAGGCTTTTTAATGTACTCCCTTTCAGAGCAGTTAATATTGGTAGCTGGCACCATCTACGTCTTGTCTCAGTGTTGTTTGATCTTTGATGTTTGCATGGTTCATTAATTGGTTGTATAAATTGTTTCCAGAAATGTTTGATTTTCTTCACTTTTTTTGCTCTTATTAGGAAGAGACCAGTACTTTCAAGAATATTATTTTTCTGAATCTCAGTCATTGTGAAACAGAAACACGACTTGACAACTCCGAGGAACATGTAAAATAGCTTAGTGTGTGACTTGTGGAAGGTTCTACTGTTAGTGTTGAGAAATTGTGTGGTAGGAGCTGTGATGGTGACTTTCTTTTTTCCTCTCATACTTTGTGTGCTTTCCCTAGATTATATTATTAATATGTAGTGAGACTGTAGTATGTTTGTTGCTACTAGATGTTATCAAGTAGGTTCTGACTCATATCAGCCCTATGTACAACAGAATGAAACATTGCTAGTCTCACATTTGCTCCAGCCTACTTTTGTAGCCATAGTATCAATCTATTTTATCAATGGTCTTCCTCTTTTTGACTGCCCCTCCATTTTACCAAGCATGGCGCACTTCTCCAGGAACGGATCTGTCCGGACAACATGTCCAAAGTAGGTAAGACAAAGTCTTTCCTTCTTTGCTTCTAAGGAGCATTTTGGCCTTCTTCCAACACATGTTGGTCTATCCTTTTAGCAGTCCATGGTTTGTTCAGTATTTTACAATACAATTTAAATACATCATTTCTTCAATATACCTTATTCATTATCCAACTTTCACATGTATATGAGGCAATTGAAAATGCCATGGCATGAGTCAGGCACACCTTAGTTTTCAAAGGAAAATCCTTGCTTTTCAATACTTTCAAGAGACCTTGTACAGCAGATTTACCTAGTGTAACTTGTCTTTTGATCTCTTGACTTTTGCTTCTATGAACATTGATTGTAGATCCAAGCAGGATGAACTCTTTGACAACTTCAACTTTTTCTCCATTTATCATGGTGTTACCTATTGGTCTGAGTGTGAGAATTTTGGTCTTATTTATATTGAATTGTAACCCCTACTGAGGCTGCAGTCCTTTATCTTCCTCAGCAAGTGCTTCAAGTCCTTCACACTTTCCTCAAGCAAGGTTGTGCCATCTGCATTTTGCAGTTGGTTAATGACCCTCTAATCCTGATAATGAGTCTTCTTCATATAATCCAGTTTCTCTGATGATTTGCTCAGCCTACAAATTATAAGTATGGTAAAGAGGATGCAGCACCTTTCCTGCTCTTGAACTGTGTTGTATGGTTTAAAATATTGATACTTTTAAAGTATATTTTTATGTGTCTGTGCAGCTTAGCATATTTGCTTAAATGTATGAGGAAACCTCAAAAAGTTTATGGAAAATTTCCATTATCAGTTCAACTTTTCCCTGAACCTCCTCAAATATGGATGTGTGTGTATTTACATATATGTAAAGACATCCCTTGTGAATACTCTAGAGTCATATATATGTAGAGATTCATGTTTTTCTACACTTAGAATGTCTTTTCACTAACTGGAATTATCCTGAATAGTGTGATTTATTTTCTTATATTCTACCTTTTTTATAGAAGCTACAATATTTATATATGATTTTAAATTTTATAGTTTTATTATGGAGTATATTACAAGTAAAGTCAGTTACATATAACAACTTAAAATAGTAAAATAATGCAGTCTAAATTCTGTTTTATATTTAAAAATGTTCTGAGTTGAACTAACATAAAATATAGCTCTAAGTCCTAAAGGATCCATTAGTGAAGGCTTGATTTTAGATTTTTAAATCACAAATTATATTTTAATTTTTAAAATCTTTAGGAAATCTTGGCTCTTTTGTTGTAGGATCAGGCTTTTAAATAAGTTATTGGTGAGACTTTAGTTTGATATCTACTGGTTTAATACTGTTTCACCAATTTTGAAAAATTATTATGTTGTTTGGTGCCATCTATTTTGTTCTGACCCATAGCGACAACAGAGGGAAGCACTGCATGGTCCTGTGCCCTCCTCACAATTGTTCTTATGTCTGAACCCATTGTTGTAGCCAATGTATCCATGTTGTTGAAGGACTTCCTGTTTACCACCCATGGCATCCTGATAATATGTTCGCTCCTGATAATATGTCGCTCCTGATGATATGTTCAAAGTACCATATATACTCGAGTATAAGCCAACCCGAATATCAAACTGCATTAAAAATGTGCTGAAAAACTCAGCTTATACATAAGTAGCGACGGTATTTAAATTGAAGTCTTGTCAACTTTGCCTGTAAGGAGCACTTTGGTCCTATCTCTTCCAAGACAGTGGTCTGTCCTTTTAGAATTCATAGTACTTTGTCTGAGACACAATTATACTTTGCCAGCGCTACAATTCAAGCATCAATTCTTTTTTCGTCTCCCTTATTCAGTATCCAACTTTCACATGCATATGAGACAATTGAGAGTACCATGATTTGGGTCCAGTGCACCTTAGTTTTCAAAGTACCATATTTTTCAATAATCCAAAGAGGTTTTATGTAGCAGAATTTCCTACTATATCACTTTGCACCTGTTGACTGCTGCTTCTATAAGCGTTGATTATGGATCTAAGTAAGACCAAATCCTTGACAAATTCAGCATTTTCTCCCATTTTTGGTTACCTATTGGTCTGATTGTGAGAATTTTGATCTTTGTTGCATTGAATTATAATCCGTACTGAAGGCTGCAATCATTGATCCTCATCAGGAAGTGCTTCAAGCCTTCCAAAAAGTACATGGCGACTTCCTGGTAGTCTCTGCTTCTAGTTAAGATCCATGTGACATAAACTTGTCATATATCCTTTGTTCCACGTCCTCTTGAATCTGGCCTGAACCTCTGGCAGCACCCTGTCAATCAACTGCAGCCATTGTTGAATGATCTTCAGCAAAAAATTTTCCTTGCATGTGTTATCAGTGATGACATTCTATGATTTATTGTGTCACCTTTCTTATAAATGAGTATAATACGTATCTCCCTCAGTTAACCGGCCAAGTAGCTGTCTTCCAAATTTCCTTACATAAACTGTTATGTGCTTCATCAGCATTTTGAAACATTTCATTTGGTATTCCATTAATACCTGGAGACTTGTGTTTTGGCTGAAGATTTCAGCACAGCTTGAACTTCTTTCATTTGCATTGGTTCTTGCTCATATGCTACCTCCTGAAATGGTAGAATATCGACTAGTTTTTCTTTTCTTTTTTTGTACAATGACATGTGTATTCTTTCCCTCTTCTTGATTCTTCCTGCATCATTCAATATGTTGCCCTTAGAATCTTTCAGTATTACAACTTAAGACTTGACTTTTTTCTACAGTTCTTTCATTTTCATATATGCTGAGCATGTTCTTCATTTTTGGTTTTCTGTGATTAAGAACAAGTTTCAGAGTCTATTTTGAGATCCACTTTGATCTTTCCTTCTTCCTTGTCTTTAATGACATTTTGCTTTCTTCATGAATGATGTTCTTGCTGTCCTCCCACAGCTCATTGGGTCTCTGTCATTAGTGTTCAGTGGGTCAAATCTGTTACTGAGATTTTCTCAAAATTCAAGTGGTTGTATTTTGGCTCTAATGGAGTTGTTCTACTTTTCTCCAGCTGTATCCTGAATTTACATGTGAGCAATTGATAGTCAGGTTCACAGTCAACCCCTGTCCTGGTTTTAGCTACTGATACTTGTTTTTTGACAAATGGTAGTCAATATGATTTTTTGTGTATTGTATCTGGAGAAGTTCATGTGTATAGTTTCCTTTCGTGTTATTGAAAAAACATTTGTTATGAAAGTAGTTGGTTTTGGAAAATTCTATCATGTGTTCTCCAGTTTCATTTCTATCACATTTTCCATCTCTTTTTCCCCAACTTTTGAATCTAGTCACCAATAATTTTCAGTGCCTCGAGTGCATGTTTGATCAATTTCTGATGGAAGTTGTTGGTAAAATTCTTCAGTTTGTTTTTGGTGCATAAATTTGAAGAATAGTTTTAATAGATGAGATTTCCTTGAAGATAGATATAATCCGATCACACACAGCCTTGTACTTTAAGATTGATTTTTCAAAATCCCTTTTTAGCATGCAGTTCCTCTTGATTGTGTTGTTCCTGGCATAGTAAGTGAAAAGATTTTCTGGTTCAAAATGGCCAACACCACTCCAGTTCAGCTAAGAAATGCTTAGAATATCATTGTCCTTTTTACCACTCAGTTTTCTCAACATTATACTTCTCACATTCCTAATTCAGATCATTAGTAGATTTTTGCACCTGTTTCTCCTTAATTGAGTCCTGCCGACAAGCACATGAAGATCCTGCAGGTTCGACTCGCACAAGCTTTGTTCTATTCCTGGCACTGTGGTCAGTTTCACTCAGAGAAAGCTCACCTCCTCAGTCACATTTTGAGTGCCCCCAGACCTGAGGAGCCCTTGGCACTATCTCTCAGAATGGTCTGCTTCCACTCATTAGGCCTCCAATATTTGGCAGTGTTTTGAAGCTATGCGTAAGGTTTTCAGTGGCTCCTTCCTCTGAAGTATGGAGCCAAGTCCATCTTTGGTGCCTGTTCTTAATCTGGAAGCTCCATTGAAACCTGTTCACCTTGGGTGATACTGCTGGCATTTGAGATACCAGTGAGAGTCCAACATCACAGCAACATACAACCCAACACAGTACAACAAACATCACAGCACACTGACAGACAAATGATGATAACCAACTATGGAGGATATTTAAGGTTGGTGGCATGATAGGCATAGTGGATTATGTGTTGGACTGCTAGTCACAGAATCAGTAGGTAGAACCCACCAGCTGCTATTCTCTGGGAGACAGGTGAGGCTGTCTGCTCTCATAAAAATTTATAGTCTCGGGAACCCAAAATGGCAGTTCCACTCATATTTTAAAAGATGCTATGTGTTCATAGTCTACTCAGTGTCAATGTGTAAAAAAGAAAACCTACAGCCATTGAGTTGATTCCTACTTATAATAACTGTACCTACAGGGTTTCCTGGGCACTGTGAAATCTTTTTTGGGATCGAATAGCCTCATGTTTCTCCAAAAGAGCAGCTGGTGGGTTTGAAACATTGAGTTTCAGATTTGTAATTCAAGACCTCCTTGACAGCCTTACCAGGGCTTCTTGGTAGTGGTTCTAGAGAATATTTATCCTGAATCTTTAAGAATTCTCAAGATGTTAGATGATGGTCTCAGGTTTAAATGCTGTCGATATAATGAAAGTCTGTGGTTAAATTGAGTGATTATACTTAATATATTGACGTTATACTGAAATTCTTTTACAAGGCAGTTTATAACCCAGTCAAAAAGTAACATGAAAATTTATTATATACACTTTCCATGTTTCAGATCCCAAAGGAGGAAGAGCGAGAGAAGAAGTTTTCTAGAAGGCTAAATCATAGTCCTCCCCAGTCAAGCTCAAGATACAGAGAAAATAGGTGATCAGTTCATTTATTTATTAATGTTTTACCTAGTCATTGCCTTTGAGCCAGTTCTAACCTAGTTATTTATTAAAAAAACAAACAACAACAAAGTCTTTATTATGAAATGGGTTAAAGTTTACAGAGTTGATTAGTGGTCCATTCAACAGTTTTAATACACATTTGTTTCCCTACTTGCTCTCTGTTTTTCTAGTTTTTGTTCTTTCCTGCCAGGTACCATCTATGTTTTTTGGTTTTAGGGTTACGGAGTCTGAGATTTGTGTGCATTATTAGTCTTCATTAGTCCTTTTCATTCATTGTTTTCATGTATCTTTGACTCTTCACTCTTCATTGCTCTGGGTGAGAAGAGACCAGTATTTGCCCCTTAGATACCTGTTTACAAAAATTTAAGACCCTGGTCACTACTCATCAAAGAAGGATGTGTAGAACATTTTCTTTGTGGATTACTTTAAGCCAGTTATCTTTGATGTCCCATGAGATTATGGTCTTGAGTCTCCAGGACCAGCAACTCATTATCTCAAGGTTTGTTTGTGGTAAGAAGTTTTCATAATTTTGTCCCCTGTATGCTTCAATTAATGGTTATATTTCTAACATAACTATATATATATGTAGAAATACTCTCTCTCAAATCTGTACATATTTGAGGGGGGGGTTGGGTTTCCTTCCTACTCTTGTTCTGCTTGTGTGTTTTATCTATTTATAAACTCATAATTTGTTAAAACTGTTATTACAAGATTAGGTATACAAGTAAGAAAAGAAGTACTGCTACTAGGATGATAGTTCATATGTGCATGAGTCTGTTTCAGACAAACCATTTAAAGATGTCTGTCATCAGTGGATAACTGCAGACAGGTTTTCTTAGTATTACACTCATCTAGTCACATTAGGGTATCTTCACAAAGATCCCTTCAAAACAGTGACTTCTTAGGGAATCTGCTTAGTCAGTTAAATTCCGGGAAGAGAGTCTTCTAAATATTTTGGGGACAGTGTTTTTAAAAAATGTTGGATATCAAAGGGATAATCTTGATAGAGTCTCTCTAAGGACACTAGATGATCTCCAGGGTTTATTTGGGATAATTTTTAAGAAAATTGAAAATTGCCTTAGTGAGCAAAAGGTTGGGAAAGTTGAATTTAGGAATTTTTTTTCCTTCATGACAATGTACCTACTCATTCTTTGAGGGGAGCCAGGTTCGTCCTATGAGGAATTTCTTTGGAATTACCTTCTCTGCCCTACAATCCAAGTCTTGTCCCTTCAGATTTCTTTTTTTTTGGTTCTACAAGCTCAAAGAACATTTAAAAGGATCCTAGATAAATTTCTTCAAGAATGCCCAAACTACCAATTAAATGTTGAAATTGAATAGCAAAAAATTCTTTGGGGAAGGATGAGAGAGATGGAAATACAGCCTTTACTACTGTATATACCTACATGCTGAAAATATCCAGAAATAATAGATTTATAGTTTAATAATTTTGCTTAGTAATTTATATACTTTTGTTTAATATCACTTTTAAAATTACCTCCATTGCCTTTAACTCAGTTCTGTTCTAGTTGAATCTTAATTTGAGGCATTCCTTTTTGTTTGCCTGGAGAAAGCTTCTGTGAATAAATGTTTTTTCCCATGAAAGTTTTAAATCATTTAAGAGTATAATGTATGTGATACATGCCTGTATATGAGAGACCACAAGCTTATGACATTGTGTACTATAAAACATAGATATAGATAGATGCTTAAATGTATAGATGTTTGAATGTATTATAGATAAGAATATGCGTAAGACTAAGGGTTAAAACACAGTTTTGTTATAAGTGGGTTTTGGGGTACTTAAACAGATCATAATGAGGTGTGAATCCCCCCACCCCCAATTAGAGTTAACTCCCATTATTAGTTAGTTTTTTTAAACAGCTATCATTAGCAAAACTGTAAAAGGGTCTTTCAAAAGATTTGTGGAGGTATGGAAACAAACATAACGGCATTTTCCCGCGAATTTTTTTCTCTCTGTGCAGCTCCTCTTCCTCCCTTTTAAATGAATTAATAAACAGTGAAATATATGCAAAACACAGTTGCACATCTCATCAGAACAGTGATAGTATCCCAATTAACCACCCATATATGTGGCCACGCCCCCTCCCCTCATTATTCGTTTAATGGTAGTGCATCAGATAATTATGATATTAAAAGAATTGTTTTAAAGCTTTGTGTATAATTTGGGGATTTTTTTTGCGTATGCTTAAAAATCATTTATGTAAAAGTCATATTTTTCTTCAGGAGTCGTGATGAGAGGAAGAAAGATGATCGTTCTCGTAAAAGAGATTATGATAGAAACCCTCCTCGAAGAGATTCATACAGAGACAGATACAACAGAAGACGAGGAAGGAGTCGCAGTTACAGCAGGAGTCGGAGTCGGAGCTGGAGTAAAGAGAGACTGCGAGACAGAGACAGAGATAGGAGCAGGACTAGAAGCAGAAGCAGAACACGAAGCAGAGGTATGTAATGCAAATGTTACGTGTATTTTAGCTATCATTCTTATTGTGTGTGTGTGTGTGTAGGGGAGTACTTATTTGCATGCTTAAAATGTTTTCTTTTTTAGTTTTGCTATTGTTGCCTTCATATTTGTAACTTGATGGGTTATCCAAGTGAATATTTTCTCAAAGTTTCATTGAGAAATTGTATATCTCAGTAATTCCTCTTGGATACATTTCAATTGAAAAAGCATAAAATATGGGCGAACATGATAGGGAGGGGGAAAGGAAAAGAGGAAAGAACAAGATAGTAAAAATTATATCTATATAGGTATAAATATAGATATGTATACATGTAAATATATAAAGATAGGTATATTTGTCTATGTATATATATGAGGGGGTATCTCCCCAACCCCCAAATGGAATGTTTACAAATCTTTGTGTTTAAATTTTTTTACAAAACAATTATCACTTTCAAAGTACTCTCCATTACACATAATACATTTGTCAAATCTGTGATTCCATTCTTGGAAATATTTTTCGAACTCATCTGTTGGGATGGCTGGCAGCACCTCCCTCATTTTTTTCTTCACCTCTTCTCCGTTGTAAAATCGCTGTCCTTTCATGTCTCTCTTCATTTGTTGGAAACAAAAAGAAGTCTTATGGAGTGATGTCGTATGAGTAAGGTACATGGGGCAAAAGAGCCAGGCTGTTTTTTTTCTTTTGTGCCAAAAACTGGCACACTGAGATGGCTGCGTGAGCAGGTGCATTGTCATAGTGGCAAAACCAGTCCCCTGCCTGTTACAAATCAGGCCTTTTTTGTCACACAGTGTTACACAATCTTTGCAGAACCTCTAAATAGAAAGCTTTGATCAACAGTCTGACTTGGTGGAACGAACTCCAAATGCACCTACGAGTCAAAATTTTTGACCATTGGGGAAATTGATGGATGTCCAGAATGAAGTCAGTCAACATTTCACTTTTTTAAAACCAGAAAACTACTTGTACACTTGAGTTTTCCCGAGGTGTTATCTTTGTAAGCTGTGTTCAACATCACAACAATTTCTGTGTCATTTTTCTTAAGCAGAAAACAAAATTTCACAGTCGCATGCTGTTCTCTTCTATTGGCCATCATGAAAAAGGAGGTTTTAATGAAACTGCTTTTGTGAAAAAATTCAATGTGAAAAGAGAGAACCTTCCCAGGTTCTGCAACTGGGTGCACTAAATCAGAACAAGTTGCTTGATGCTCTTGTAGCGGGGGAAGCAAGAAAGCCCACGTGGAAGAAGCACACCAGCCTGTGTGACATGAGGTGTTGAGGTGAATAGGTATCAGAAGTTCAAAAACAGGCAATCAAATTGATGTGAAGGAGGTTAGACAAAGTGAAGACCCAAACCCACCTGTAAGATAATTGGACAGTCCCTCATAGAAGGGATGATATATACAGGGTGCAGTATAGCACTGATGAAACTTAACTATCTTCTAGTTCTTTAATATTTCCTCCCCCTACTATTATGATCTTATTTTTACCTCATTAATTTTGTTAGACCTACGTATTTTCATTTATATAATTAAGATAGTTTGATGCATGAAATCCAAGATAGAGAATCTAGGGTCCGCCCATCTTGTCACATGTATGCATGTATGTTCCTAGACCACCCCTTCTGATTACTGTATTACCTACAGTACAGCCCCTTCCTGTGACGTATGTCCTGACCTGTAATTAGGGGGCTTCCATGTCCCCAGAGAAGATAAAAAGCCTGGGCTAGCATTAAATCTCTCTCTCTCCCTCCACGTGGACCATCAGGCGGGGCAGAGCTTCCTAGTGATACTTGAATGTCCAGCTCCTCTCATAGACCGAGACCTGCTGTCCAAGCTGCACACCTGCAGTTATCGGGCCTGATCCAGGTCCCTCTACAGCTTCCAGTTGTTCCTCACAGTGTAGGAGCCTCAGATTCCCCCACAGGAAGCGTGGGAGCAGACGAATACTCCTGTGAGCCAATGGACAGTCTGAGGATGATAGTTCATCGCTACCCCAGGACAGTTCTCAGGTTACAAAGGCCTATAAACCAAGTGTGCCAGCTCCAGGACCACTGCCTGCCTCCTAAACCCACCTCGACCTTATTTATCTATCCTGGGCACTTAATGGACAACCCCTTCTAACAGAGTAGGAAGGGTTTGGATCCAAAACCCCACTATGCCCCTTTGTCAGCAGGAAGTAGCTAGAGAAGTCGTCGTCCAGTACCCCAAAGATTTGGGTCCATATCTCTTCAGGGGGGAATGTTAGGCAGCTTAGCCTAGGGAATTGGGAAGTCCATTTACGCATGCCCAGGAGAGCCAGCATAGGAAAGCTGGATTTTCCCGCCAGTGGGCTCGGATGGGCGTTACACCTGGAGCAGCCCACCTGGGCCAGGTGATTGCAATTCAGCCAATGGGATCGGCCTAGGGTCATTCACCACACCTCCCCCGGGAACCCTTGAAAAGGGAGGGACCAGAAGGGAGAGTGGCTGGGCTTGTCTGGTCGTCTTCATGGGAGGAGAGAGATCCTTGCGTGACCTGGGGCAGTCTCTGCCAGGCCGCATGGTCAAAGGAATCCTATGGGTGCTGCGTAAAACCTGAAACTTCTTTTAACTCTCATTAAATTCACTTGGATCACGAAAAAAAAAAAAAGAAATCCAAGATAGATAAACACTTCAGAAATGGTAATGGAAGTAATGATTCCCTGTGGGTATATGGTAAGAGAGTGGGGCAGAAGGGGGGATAAGGGGGAACTGTTAGCAATGATGATGTATAACCCCACGTGAGGGGTATGAATAGCAGAATTGTAGGTGAACGGATACATTGAATGGCAAAATAATAATAAAGAATATATAATAATAAGGACTCCTTGGGAGTAGGATGGGGAAGGGAGGGGATAATGAGGAGCTGATAGCAAAGAGTTCAAGAAGAGGGAAAATGTTTTGAAAAGCTGATGTTGGCAGCAATTATGCTTGATTTAATTGAATTATGGATTGTTCTGTAAGGGTTCTCAATAAAATGATTATAAACAAAACTAATAAAACAACAAAAAAGAAATGATATTTAATTTAAAACCATAAAGAATTATTACCATCAGATGATTAAAATCAGAAGGGCTTGACAGTTCCAAGTATTAATCAAGATATTAGATGAGCCGAAATTTTGAGAAAACAGTTTGGTAGTACTTAAAAATGTTAAATGTACACATCTATTGTGACCCAGCTATTCCATTCTTAGATACTCATCTAGGAGGAATGAAATAGTTTGTGTACACCAGGACATTCACACCAGGGTTTGGCAGCTTAGCAATAATAAGCAACCCATTACTGATAATGTGCAATGTAGATGACGCAGAGTATGTTGACTAAAAGAACTAAGACGAAGCAGTATAAATACATAAACATTTTTGGACATAGAAGCTAATTTACAGTGGTAAAAAGTCAATTTGTAGTTGCTTGAAGATGGAATAAAAGAGAGTTGGATTATGGAAGGGTGCAAGAGTTTTTTTGTGAGTAAAAAATATATTTGTTATCTTGATTGTGATGATGAATTCACAGATACATATACACAAATTGCACAACTTAGATATGTGCCCTGGTGGAACTGATAACCTTAAAGTTACCAGTTCAAAGTCACCAGCCACTTGATGAGGAAAAGACATAGATTTGTATTCTCATCAAGAGAGTAATAATGCATAGAAGCAATAGTCCTGTGGAGTTGTACTATGGGTCAGAATGGACTCGATGGCAGTGATTTTTTTCCAAAAATACATGCAGACTATTATGTATCGGTTACAGCGAAAAACATTAAGAGTTAAAAAGGGTCTTTCAGATGTGAGTATTCATAAGCAAATGTCATTTCTATCATGTATAACTTTTCCTTGCAGCAAACACATATTTGATATAGAACGACTTTACTGAAAATGCTACTGAAACCTTATTGTACCGTTACACATGTAGTCTTTTGAAAATAGTATTTAGGTCTTCAATTGAAGCCCTGTACTTCTCTTAGAGTTTTTGTTGTTATTTTCCTGTGATTTACATTTGATAGACTTCTCCACACTCTGCTTCATGTGACTAATTTTCATACTTTTCTCCTTTCATGGAAGCATATACAGCTTAATTAGTTTCTTTGTATATGTTTAATATGAACATTTTTCTTTTCCTCTTCTCGAAGGCTGTTCATTTCCTTCAATAAGTATGAGTGACATACAAAAATTGGTGAAACAATGACACCTTTAATCCAGTTTTTCTGCAAACTTTTTGAAGGCCTCATTTTGTTCAGTGTCAAAAGTTGTACTCGAATCTTTAGATGATCGACAACTAAATGTTCGTCACAGGAAGAATACCGTAGTTACACTTGGATACTTTGTTTTGTGGGTTGATGTTATGCATATTGCAATTAAGAAAGTAAAAGACCTCTTTTTTTTCTTTTACCAAGAAATCTCGATACAAAAATACCATATATACTCAAGTATAAGCTGACCCGAATATCAGCCAAGGCACTTAATTTGACCACAAAAACTGCATTTAAGATGTGCTGAAAGACTCGGTTTAAAAGTATTTTTCCTATCTTGCTCAATTATCACTACTTTTTAGAGCTGGAACTTTTTTTTTATTTTTGCAGAAGTAGTTTTCAATCGTTTATATTTTGTTGCAGACAGAGACCTGGTAAAACCTAAATACGACTTGGATAGAACAGATCCACTAGAGAATAATTATACTCCAGTCTCTTCAGTACCTAACATTTCATCTGGCCACTACCCTGTACCTACTTTGAGCAGCACTATCACAGTAATTGCTCCTACTCATCATGGTAACAATACTACTGAAAGTTGGTCTGAATTTCATGAAGATCAGGTGGACCACAATTCATATGTAAGACCGCCTATGCCAAAGAAAAGGTGTAGAGACTATGATGGTAAGTCTTTTAATTGTTCCATGAAATAATTGAGTTAGTATTTCCAGTGGAGGAAAATTTGTAAATTTAGGTGGTGTAGTTATTTAAAACTTTGACCTGATCATAGTAAAATTGTGAAAAATTGGTTTTAATGCTTAATAAATTCCTTAGTATTATTGAAACTTTCATAACTATTGACCATTGAATATCAGTTTGAAAAGAGCCTTTTATTTGCCTGGCAGTCTTAATTATTATTGGCGTTTGCCAAACAAAGTAAATACCTACTAATTAACTTAATTTGGTTATCTATGTATATTTTTAGTGTGTATGTTAGACATACTCTTACTAATACGAAACCACTGTCATCCGGCTGATTCTGATGCATAGTGGAGGGGTTCTGAAGGTGTAAACTTCATGAGAGCAGACAGCCTCATCTTCCTACTACATAGTGACTACTGAGTTAGCCAGTGACCTTGTTGTTAGCAGGCTAGCAGTTAACTGACAGTGTAACCAGGGCTTATTTTTGGTATGGTAATAACAAGATAGTAATTATTTATATTTCTGATATTATCAGGTAGCTCTATTGAAATAGTTATTTGTACTTCCATTTGAAATGATTACATTTATAAATACCTTATTGACTTACAGAAAATTAATATGTGCAGTGCTTTTTACCTTTTCCCCTAATTGTCTACAGAAAAGGGTTTTTGTATGAGAGGAGACATGTGCCCTTTTGATCATGGAAGTGACCCGGTAGTTGTAGAAGATGTGAATCTGCCGGGTATGCTGCCTTTCCCAGCACAGCCTCCTGTTGTCGAAGGACCACCTCCTCCTGGGCTCCCTCCACCTCCACCAATTCTTACACCCCCACCTGTGAATCTTAGACCCCCAGTGCCACCTCCAGGTCCATTACCACCTAGTCTTCCACCTGTCACAGGTAAGTAAATATGCTTTCCTATATTTAGTGTGCTTAATCATAGTCTTTTTATGAATGGGTACCCAGAAAAGGCTAGATTTTTTATTTTTCAAAGCTGTGCATTAAAAAAAATTGTTTTTAAACAACTTTTATCACCTTCAAAGTACTCTCCATTATACTTAATACATTTGGAAATCTGTGATTTCATTCTTGGAATCATTTTTCAAACTTATCTGTTTGCATGGCTGAGAGCACCGCCCTCGTTTTTTTCGTCGCTGCTTCTAAACATTGTCAAATTGCCGTCCTTTCATGTCTCTCTTAATTCGAAGAAAGAAAGAAGTCGCATGGAGTGAGGTCATGTGAGTAAGGTGTGTGGGGCAAGAGACCCATGCTATTTTTTTGCCAAAAACTGATGCACTGAGGTGGATGTGTGAGTAGGTGCATTGTCGTGGTGGCAAAACCAGTCCCCTGCCTGCTACAAATCAGGCCTTTTTTGTCACATGCTGTTACTCAGTCTTTTCAGAACCTCTGAATAGAAAGCTTGATTAACAGTCTGACATGGTGGAATGAACTAATGCACTCCCTCACATCAAAAAAACAACTGAGCATCGGCTTCATGTTTGAGTTCATTGGGTGAGGTGCTGATGGTGTCTTCCAGTGGCTTCACTGATGTTTGCTTTCGGGTCTTAAACACCATGTCTTATACAGACACGACCTTGGGCAAAAAGTCTGGGTTGCTTCCGAGGTGTTCTTTCTTTTTTTATTTTTTCGGAGGTGTTCTTTCTAAGCGCAGCTTGTTTCTAGTCAATGTTCTTTTTGCTGGTCAGTCAGAACCCAAGCCTCAGACTTCACAGTGATCCTTATCATTCCCAAATCTTCCATTAAAATTTGCTGAACCGAGCCCAAGATAGTCCAGATAGCCCATCACTTCAATGGTCTGTCTTCGAGGAAAAGTACATGAATTTTGTCGACATTTTCATCCATCTGGGAAGTTGACAGATGTCCATAAGAAGGTTTGTCATCAATCAACATCACCTGTTTTGAAATGAGAAAACCACTCTTAACCCTTGAGTTTTCCCAGAGCGCTGTCCTTGTAAGCTGTGTTCAACATCGTAGGAGTTTTCATGTCACTTTCCTCAAGCAGGAAACAAAATTTCATAGCCGCATGCTGTTCTCTTAAACCAACCATCACAAAAATAGCATGTGAAAAAATTGACTGTGACCAGTGAGAACCTTCCCAGGCGATACCTCTGGGCACACTAACTCAGACGGAGTTCCTCATTGCTAGCCTAATGGGAAACATGCAAACTCCACCCAGCAGAGCTTTTTTCCCTTTTTTTGGGGGGGGGGGGGGCGGCAAGCAGGGGTACCCCCTAGTTAGCAAGTTTAATGTTTCCTTTTGTTTTAAAAGTACCTAAAGTAGTCTTTTAGATGCTTTTTAGAAACTACGCTTTCTAGAAACTAAGAGTAAGACATCCCATTCAGAATACCATAATTAAGCTGGTTTTGTAAGTAAGTTACTGCAGTTTATACTGGCTCTGTATGCTTCAGAATCTTGACAAACCCAATGCCTGCAGACTTTTGTAACTAAAAGTTCACCTGTTGTGGACTATATTAAAAGGATACCTTACCTAGAAAAATAATTTATCTGAAAGAGTTTGGTGCTTCTGGATATTATTGATTGATAAATGAAAATACCATATTTGAATGTACAATAACATATTTTATTTGTTTGCTTTCAGATGATATTTCTTATTCTTTGGTTTTGACAGGACCACCCCCTCCACTTCCTCCTCTGCAGCCATCTGGCATGGATGCTCCCCCAAACTCTGTGACTAGTTCTGTTCCGACTGTAGTAACAACGGGCATTCATCACCAGCCTCCTCCTGCTCCACCTTCTCTTTTTACTGCAGGTGCATGTTCTGCCTGTTGCTATTAATGTTGTGATACACTTTTAAAACAATTTTAGTTCAGGAATTTTTAAATGTCTGGAGAGTGAGTAATTATATCAGTATTTTCAATAGAATTATTTAGAAAAAACTGTAGATGTGGTGTATGTACATTAAATTTAAGTCCATAATTGGATTAAAAATAGTTTTCTTTGTGGTTCCAATTTCCTTTTGTTATGTGCTATGTGTTAGTAGTAATATGTTAGATAATTTTTTTCTATTAAGAATACCATTAAAATTACTACAGTTTTATAATTGTTTTTTAATTATAGTTTTTGTTTTACCAGATACATATGACACAGATGGCTACAATCCTGAAGCCCCAAGTATAACAAACACTTCCAGACCTATGTATAGACACAGAGTGCATGCACAAAGACCTAACTTGATAGGACTAACATCAGGGGACATGGACTTGCCACCCAGAGGTACTATGATTAATCTTTTATGATTAATTTTTTTTATAATACTAAGTGGCAAAATTTTTCTTAAGAACAGTCCTGTACTTTTGCTAAATAACAAATGCTGATTGTTTACTTCCTGGATCCTTTGGTTTCCCATGTGAGAAAAGGTAGTGTATGATTGGTGGCACTTTATTTTACCATCCAAAAGGAAAATAATTTCTCAAAAATGAAGAATTTTGCAGGGTTTTTTTTTTTTTTAATGGGTAGAGGTGTTATCTGTAGTCTTAATTGGTAGTTTAATTCCTTAAAATAGACTTTTCTAGTTTGTTTAATGAAATAATGTGTACAGCATGTTTGATACACATGAGTAATTTAAAAAATATTGGTATTAGGGACTCCAGCTCATACATGCACAGGTTTAGTCCAACAAAACATATATATACATGCCCCTTTGATCATTGTATAGTTGCAGACATGTTCTCTGAGTAGTAAATTTGTCTTAGACTAGTTAGGATATCATTAAAAAAAAACCAAAACATAAGTTTTATACCATGGAAGAAAATTGATTTTGAGGTTAGAGCTATTTTAAAAAACAATCATTTTATTGGGGGCTCATACAACTCTTATCACAATCCATGCATACATCCATTTTGTCAAGCACATTTGTACATTTGTTGCCCTCATTCTCAAAGCAATTGCTTTCTACTTGAGCCCTTGATATCAGCTCCTCCTCGCACCCCCCATGAACCCTTGATAATTTATAAATTATTATTATCTTGTCATGTCATACACCACCCACTCACTTTTCTGTTGTCCATCCCCCAGGGAGGGGATTATATGTAGATCCTTGTAATCAGTTCACTCTTTCTACCCCACCTTCCCTCCATCCTCCTGGTATCACCACTCTCACCACTAGTCCTGAAGGGATCATCCGTGCGGGATTCCCTGTGTTTCCAGTTCCTATCTGTACCAGTGTACATCCTGTGGTCTAGCCAGATTTGTAAGTTAGAATTGGGATCATGATAGTGGGGGGGCGGGTAGAGCTAAATTTTTAATTAAACTCAACTGGACAGCTTTTCAAATTATTGAAGCTTTTTGTCAAGTTTAATAGAATACACATAAGACGATTTTTCAGATGGATGGAGTGTTTTAAGGAAGTTTGGGAAGAATTGCGAGAGGAGCCAAAAGAGGGAAGATTCACATTAATATGAATGAAAGAGACTGCTCAAGACACCAGAAACTGGTAGAAAGAAGACTGTTGAATTTTCACTGTTGTAATAGCTACTGATGGTGGGATCCCACATGGCTGGTTCAGTTAACAATTTTAAGCTTTTGACTGCATGGGTGCCAGAAGTGTTGCAAGATTAGCTGCTTCAAACTGCCGAGCTTCCTGTCAGTTTTCTAAGTAAGATAGAAACTAATGAAGATTTCTTTTAAGTATAACCAGGCAAAAGACTTGAATTTTCTAATATGATTCTATGAACACAAGCCCTTGAGAACAGGAGCTCTCAAGATAGCCGTCAGATAAATGCAGGCAGAGATTAGTTTAAGAGGTTACACTGGCTGTTTTGGAAAGTACCAAAAGGGGTACTCCTGAAAGACCTTGTTGAAGGACATAGGATGGTAATGGAGCCTTTTGTGAAGTTTTGAGAAAATGGAGAAGTGTGCAGATGAGAAAGAGGCCAGGAAGCTGTGTAAGGAATTTTTTCTGTAGTACAGATGTGCACATGCTCATTCAAAGAGTAACAAGGAGTAGCTTCTGAGAATTTTGTTGTGAACTGTTCCCCCACCCATTCCACAGTTCTAGTTTTGTTTCTTGAGTCTTCTTTTTGTTACCTAAACTCAACATTGATAAGAAACCCGAGTCTCCTGAGGATGCAAAAGTTGCCGTTTTGATCTCTAAATTGAAGCATGTGAGAAGAGTTAGATAGAAATCACTGGGTACAGAAGGGTAAGCCTAGAAGCAATAGCTTGGCAGTTTGATAGCTTTGTTTATTAAAAATTTCTGTGAATTTGGTGGCAATATTTTTTATTAACCTTTGTATTTTGTTCATTTTTAACATTAAAATTTGATATTGCTTCACTTATATATATGTATTTAATCATTTTATTGGGGTTCATACAAATATTATCACAATCATGCATACATCAATTGTATAAAGCACATTGGTAAAATCGTTACCCTAATCATTCTGAAAACATTTGCTCTCCACTTAAGTCCCTGGCATCACTTCCTCATTTCCCCCCTCCCTTCCTGCTCCCCCTCCCTCATGAACCCTTGATATTTTATAAATTATTATTATTTTGACGTATATTACATTATCTGATGTCTCCCTTCATCCACCTTTCTGTTGTCTGTCCCCCAGGGAGGAGGTTGTATATAGATCTCTGTAATCTGTTACCCATTTCTACCCTGCCCTCCCTCCACTCTGCCAATATCGCCACTCTTACAACTGGTCATGAAGGGATCATCTGTTCTGGATTCCCCGTGTTTCCAGTTCTTGTCTGTACCAGTGTACATCTTGTGCTCTAGCCAGATTTGTAAGGTAGAATTGGGATGGTGATAGTGGAGGGCAGGGCGAGGAAGCATTTAGAAACTAGAGGAAAGTTGTATGTTTCATCGTTGCTATACTGCACCCTGACTGGCTGGTTCATCTGCTCCTCGTGGCCCCTCTGTCCAGTTGCCTACAGATGGGCATTGGGTCCCCACTCTGCACTCCCCCTCATTTACAAAGATAAGATCTTTTGTTCTTTGATACCTGATACCTCATCCCTTCAACACCTTGTGATCACACAGGGCTGGTGTGCTTCCTCCATGTGGGCTTTGTTGCTTGTGAGCTAGATGGCCGCATGTTTACCTTTAAGACCCCAGACACTATACCTTTTGATAGCCGGGCACCATCAGCTTTCTTCACCACATTTGCTTATATATATTCTGTGTCTTCAGCGATACTGTATCAGGAATGTGAGCATCATGGAATGCCAGTTAAATAGAACAAAGTATTCTTGTGTTGAGGGAGTAATTGAGTGGAGGCCCTATGTCCATCTGCTACCTTAATACTAGACCTGTAAATATATGCAAATAGATCTTTTTCCCCATCCTCATATATAAATATATTTACATATGTACATGTCTTTATATTAAATGCCCCTTTCCTCCTAGCTCTTTCATCTATTTCCTTTTTCATTCCTCTTTTCCGCTATCATGCTCAGCCTTCATTTGGGTTTCACTAATTCCTCTTGGTTATATTACCCTTGATCATGCCCTACCAGGTCTCCTACACCCTCCTCATCACAGATTTGGATCATTTGTTGTTCCCTTGTCCCTGGGTTTGTTAACACCACTACCTTCCCCCCACCTCCTCCTCTCCCATGTCCCCCCGGAACCGTCGGTCTCGTTGTTTTCTCCTACAGATTCTTCATCCAGCCTATCTTATTTATACAGACCTACGGAGATAATAACATGCACAAAAACAACACAAAGCAAAACCAAGCAGCAAAAGGAAAATTAAAACAACAACAAACAACCAATGACAAAAACAAATGAAAACAAAATAATACAACAACCAAAACGAAAAGTTTATCGTTTGTTTAAGGACTGTTTGTAAACGAGTCTGATGGGGTGCCAAGACCTGGCCCCAAAGTCCACTTTTGGTATTCCCTCTGGACTTTGTTACTCTGGTCCCCTTGCTGTTCTGTTGCACGCCCTTAGTGTTTCGCTTCGGTGTGGTGGGATCAGATCGATGCAGTTCCCACACTGTGTCTCCAGTGCTGTCCCTTGTAGAGGTATGGGTCAGTGAGGGATGTCGTGTCTCATATTGGTGCCGGACCTATGGTCTTCTCTGTGAATTGGCTGCTCTGAGCAGGAATATCGTCAAGGCTTGGTGGGCCAGGATGTGCACCACTCTGTCTTTCTCCTTCATTTGCTCCTGTGTGCTCTGAGCAAGACATGTCCCTCTCCCAGAGCTGCAGCTTAAGTACTGTCCTCTGAAGGAAATTCTTCTGCTAGGAGAGGAAGGTGTCCACATTGTTGGGATTGGGGCTGGCCCCTCAGACCTCTCCACTGGTTCCCTACTCCATGTCTGCATGTTGCATACACATTTTGGAGCACTGGGTTGAAGTCTTATCCCTCTCTCCCTGTGGCGATACAAACAAAACCCTCACCTTGGGTGCGTTAGTGCCCTGTTCCCCCGCTACCCATTTCTTGTTTTTTCCTTTCTTCCCTCCTTTTTAGTTGATTATTATATGCGTCCCTGGATTTGGTCTGGCCCCTACCATACTACCTTGTGCTCACCCCTGGAATATTTGTATAAAGTAGCTTTTTCCCTAGCCCCTTTTGTATTTTTTTGTAAGGTTACCTCAGCGGACTAATGTTGTACTTGTCCTTTTGTACTTCACTTAGCACAGTTTCCTCCAATTTTTAGCAATGTGTAGTACTCCATTGTATGTATGTACCACAGTTTTTTAATCCACTTGTCAGTTGATGTAAATTTGGGTTGTTTTCAACTCCTTGCAATTGTGAACTGCCGTGATGAGCATTGGCGCACAGATGTCTGGCTGTGGTTTGTTTCTTGCCTGTTCTGGGTATATGTCCAGTAGTGGGATTGCTGGGTCCTATGGTAACTCGATTTCCGTCTGTGCCTCTTCCATGCGAATTTAGTAGATACCTCACCATACTTTGCTATAGCACTCATATCTTCAGTGATCTATTCATGAGGGCAAGTATCCATGAGCGCCACGTCATAAAAAATCTTTTTTGTGTGTGAGTGACTGAGTGAGTGAGTCAGTGAGTGACTGATTGACTGAGATAGTGAGTGACTGAGAGAGTGAGTGACAGAGAGTGAGTGAGTGACAGTGAGTGAGTGAGTGACAGAGAGTGAGTGAGTGACTGACTGAGTTCCATAATATATCTTTATTCTTTGATTAAGAACTCAAAATCTGTTCATTTTTATAAAATTTATATATGCCCCTGGTCCACTTTAGAGACACTTTTAGCAATTTATAGGGGGACGCTATGTCATCTTCATGTGTGTGTCGTGTCATTAGTTTAGCCAGTTGTTTAGAATTTAAAATATTGCTGAGAAAAGGAAAGTACTTGTATAGGGCAGCTCTTTAGAGTAAAATATATGTATCGACTAAAAAATTTACATGACTGGACACTACACAAATATTGAGAGTTGGAGATAAGGCAAAATTTTCAATAATACTCATTCACAAAGAATGAGTCCTGTTGGACTAAGACAGGTTTTAAAATGCAAACCGAACAATAAGCAAAACCACTGCCATTGTATCGATGCTAACTCATAGGACCCTATAGGACAGGTAGAACTGCTCCTGTGAGTTTTTGCAACTGTAACTCTGTAAAGGAGTAGAAAGCCTGGTCTTTCTCCCAAGGTGCTGCTGATAGTTTTGATCTGCTGACTTTAAGGGCTCCTTAAAATGCAAAAAGAATATGAACACATGGTTGTCTTTAAGTTGCTGCTTCTTGGAAACCCTCAAATTAAGAGATTTGAACCAAAGGTCAATGAATTCCCAGTCCATAACATTGAGGTAACCATATACTGCTTCTCACAATGGGGCATTTTAACTTTAAATCCAAGGGAGTATTTTAAGGAGTATTTTAATTTCTTTAATCTGCTATAGTGTATTTACATTAAAGCTTGGTTTACTTAGTGGGGTTTCCAAACCCGATCCTCTGTGTGACCCCTGAAGGAGGTTGTATACTTGGGAAGAATAGGGTGTAAAGTCCCGTTAGCAATAGTATGTGTCTTGGGTCACCAAAGGTTTCATAGTAATTAGATCAAAGTGCCTGATTAAGAACATAATATTAGGTGTATTCTTTTGGGGGGCGTCTGTGTGAGTAACGCTAAACATTTTTCCCCAGTGGGATGGTACTTAACGAGGTTTACCCACCAACAGGAGTGAAACCACCTTCTCTCAGACAGACATGTTGTCATATGTGTGACTTGTGTGCAAGTCCTCCCTCTCCATAACCCCCTCTCTCACTTGAATTTCCTTTAGGCGTCACTGATGGTCCTGTGTCTGTTGCTTTGTAATGACTGCAGCGCGCGATTGCAGGAACGGAGTCACTCTTCGTGGTGGCTTGTCTAGTCAGGGGTTAAAAAGTCTCACCACCCATAAATAACATTCCATTTAATTTTTAGCATTTATTTAAACATGTTAGTGCATAGTAATATTGCGAATACTTACTTTTCATTTAGCCCTTAGAAATGATCTATTAGATACTCTTGAGTGAGTGGTCAGGAACTTTGTGTTGGAAGTGTGAAGACATTTTAATTCTTGGTGGAGGTCATACTGAACCCCTCCCTCCTGGGTTTTTCATTTTTCCTGATAAATTACAATAACTACCAACAACAGCAGACAAAAAAGACTCAGCAGTTTCTAAGTCATATACAAATTTCTTGTATTTGAAAAGTAGCCACTTGAGGTTGTGGTTGTTCATTGTGAGTGTTGTTATTAGGTGCTGTCAAGTTGGTTCCACCTCATTGTGACCCTATTTACAACCCGGTCTTGTATCATCTGCACTGCTGTTGCTACAGTTGAGTCCATTGTTGTAGCCACTGTGCTGTTCCATTATGTTGATGATCAGCTGTTTTGCTTACTTTCCTAGCAAGCATGATGTCTTTATCCAGGGGCTGGTCCTTTGTGAAAATAGCATGGCCAAAATATGTGAGACAAAGCCTAGCCATTCTTACTTCCAAGGACCTTCCTAACAGCATTTGTTTATAAGATGGACTGTTCATTCTTAGGGCTGTGTACTTAGGATTTTTTGCTAACGGTATAATTTAAGGACATCAGGGTTTTTTTGGTCTTTGTTATTCGTTGTCCAGTTTCACATGTTCGAGTCAACTGAAAATACCATGGGTTGAGTCAAGTGCTCCTCAGCTTGCAAAGTGCCATCTTTGTTATTTTTTTTAACACTTTAAACACAGATCTTTTATAGCAGGTTTACTTTGATACACTATGTAATTAATTTTTTTGGGGGGGGCTACTGTTTCTGTGGGCATTTATTGATAATGTATCCAAGGGAAAATAAATTCCTGACCACTCAAAATTTTCTTCATGATATTGCTTATTGATCCAGTTGTTAAGGTTTTTGTTTTCTTTATATTGAATTGTAATCCGTACTGAAGGCTGTAGTCTTTGATTTTCATTAGTAAATATGCAGTTCCGCTTATAGCAAATAAGTGTGTGTTACCTGCTTGCAGGGGTTGATTATGTATTTTCCTTTATTCTTTATGCCAAGCTCTTCTTGAACTATTTGTTCAGCATATATACGGAATAGTATCATGAGAGAATATAATACAGGCACACAATTTATTTTATTTTAAACCACATAATAACTATCCTTTTACTCTGTTTGAATGACAGCCTCTTAGTTTATGCATAGTTTTTGTATAAGCACAACGAAGTCTTCTGGAATTCCTATTCTTTGCAATGCTATCCATGATTTATGTCATCATTGAAACCCAGGCAAATATCTTTCTGTTATCGTTAGCATTTTGCCATGATCCATCTACCATCAGCAGAAATAATCGTTCCAAGCCCTCTTTTGATTCTGGCTTGATTCGCTGCTAGTTACCTGTTGATGAGCTGATTAATTTGTTTTGTATAATTATAGTCAGGAAGATGTTGCTTACTTGTAACATTAATGACGCTTCAACAATTTTTACTTTCTGTTAGTTCACCTTTCTTTGGAATAGGCACAAATAAGATCGCTTTCTGTTGCTTGGCCAAGTCTTTCAGATTTCTTGGCATACATAAGTAAGCACTTTCCAAGTGTTGGCATTAGTTTGTTGAAACTTCTCAGTTACTTTAGCCTCAATTCCTGGAGCCTTGTTTTTGACGAGTGCTTCATTATAGCTTGGATTTCTTCCTTTAATACCATGGGCTCTTGAACATAACTTACCTCCTGAAAACTTTGAATGCCTATTGTTTTGAGTAGTAATTGTGTATTTGGTATCTCCTTTAATTGCTTCCTGCATTGTTCAATATGTTGTCCATAGAATTCTTATATATTGCAACTTGAGGCCTGCAATATTTTCTCCATTTCTTTAATTTGGAACTTGCCGAATATGTTTTTCCCTTTTGGTTTTTATGACTCTCGGTCTTTGGGCCCTTCAGGGTAATACTTTGTTCTCAAGCTGCTCTTTGAAATATTTTGTTTAGATTTTTTGCCTCATTCTTCTTTCACATTAGCTAACTGTGCTGAAACAAAAAGCATGTTTAAGTCTCTTCTGACATTCATTTTGGACTTTTCTTCGTTTTATTTTTAATGACATTTTGTATTTCCATGTCATCCCATAGACTTATCGTTGATCCTTTGTGTTTTGTGCATCGAATCTGCTTTTTAGATGGTGACTCAATTCATATAAGGAACCATCAAGGTTGTGCTTTAGTTCTTGTATATTCATTTTTGGTTAAAATTGAGCAAAATTTTATTTTCATATGCTATTAATAATACTGCTGGATAATTTGCACATTCTGTTGGGTTACCTTTCTTTGGTGACTTTTCTGGTCAATTCTTCCAAATTTCTCTCTTTTTTTCCTTCCAAATTTGTTGACATAAATGAATAAGTGCTTCCAAGGCTTCATCAGTTTGTTGAAACATTTCAATTGTTATTTCATCAATTCCTGGAGCCTTGTTTTTGGCTAATGTTAAAAAAAACTATTAACAACTGGACCAATAGGTAACATGATAAATGGGGATAGATCAAAGTTGTCAAGGATTTCATCTTGGTTGGATCCATAAAGCAGCAGCCAAGAGATCAAACAACACACTGTATTGGGCCATTCTGCTGCACAAGACCTCTTTAAAGTGTTGAAAAACAGGATGTTATTTAAGAACTAAGGTATACCTGAACCAAGCCATAGTATCTCTAGTTGCCTTAAATGCATGTGAAAGTTGGACATTGAATAAGGGAGAATGAAGAAGAGTTGATGAGTTTGAATTGTGCTGGCAAACAATCTTGAGAAGTTACTGTGGACTGCCAAAAGATCCAACAAATTGGCTTAGAAGAAATATAGCCAGAATGCTCCTCAGAAGTAAGGATAGTGAGACTTTCTTTGTTTTAAGTACTTTGGACATGTTAGCAGAAGAAAAGGATATAAAGTAGAGGGCCTTCGAAAAAGAGGAAGATTTACACAATGGCTTCAATAGTGGACTCGAACACTCCACTATTTATGAAGATGGCACAGCACCAGGTAGTGTTATATTCTGTTTACATAGGATTGCTTGAGTTGCAGCTGATTCCATGGCCCACAACAGCAAGTACTAAGGTAGTATTCTCTGTTTTCCTTCTCAACTCTTGAGTTCAATGAATGAATGATAAGGGTCTTTCATTGGGTTCAGAGATAACTATTCTTGTTCAGTTGTCTCATTAATCATTATGCAATGTCCTTCTTTATCTCTTATGTGGAATTTTTTCCTTGTGTATTTTAGCAGAGATTAAATTGCTAATTCAATTGGAATTCCATATGAGCAATTGAAATCTGTTCTGTGTTTGAACACTGGCCTGGTGCTAAATGATGTTTAGCTTCTCCATCATCTCCTTTTACAGATGTAGTCAATTTGATTCCTATATATTCTGCATTTGAGGTCCCCATGTATGTTGTTGTAAAAGATATTTTCAATGAGTAGGTCATGATGTTTACCCATTTACAAAACCTCTCCAAAGAAGTAGCTTTTGCTTTTAGTTCATTACGTAACACTTGTTTGTGTAAATCACTAGGATACTTCTTGTACCTGTTGGAACCTCCTCCTTCTTACCTTGATTCTTGGGAAGGGCATGAATATATGTCAGTGCAGCCTAGTATGTATTAGATTTATTTCAGTGCCAGTCTGATTTCTGGTTTTACTTGAGGGACGACGTGAAAAATCCTTACATACATATTTTACCATGTGTAGTTTTAAGTTACACGAATTTCAATACTACAAGTCTATAGCTAGAAATTACAGGCAGAGGTCATAAATGTCTAGCATGACTAGTAGAAATTTGGATAACTTTTATCACAGAATCATCTATGTATTTATTATTTAGATGCATCATGAATCGTTTTGGTAAGCACCCTCTGGCATCAATCCTCCATTTATAAAATGATTTCTGCGTACCATGCAACTGATTTTGCAACTCATGTAAGAAAATTGCATTTACTTAGGGATATTTCAAAAAGTTTGTGGAAAAATGGAATTAAAAGATCAGATTATTTTCCCTGTGAGAATTTTGAAGTTTTCTCTTATTTCCCTATCCATATAATCTCCTTTATTCCTCATGTATATTGAGTTTTACTACCTTGGCACCCGACATATTCTCAATTTTGTAATAGTGTAATTTTTTAAGATTAATATTAATGTACTATTGTTTTAAAAGACAGTGTTCTACAGAGTTTTATTATGGTTAGAATCCTGATGATTAGAACCCTCCTTATTATATAATTATTTTAAATTGCTAATGATCTGTAAAGCTTATTGCTGGCAAGTTGATTCAGAATGGAACTGCCCTATACAGGGTTTTCACTGTGTGGTAATATTTCTTTTGGAAGAATTAATACCAAGCTAGTCCCAAGGGATTGAAGATTAAAAATGTCTCAAATGTCCAGCTCTTCTAACATGTTATTATCCCTTTAAAACCTATAAGTGGGATTAATTTGACATAGAGTATTATGTGATAATTCTGCTTTTCTTAACATTTTAAATATTGATGGAAGTTATTACTTTGAAAAAATTTAAGTCCTTCACTGCCTTGGTATTACTATTATAAAAAGTGACCCATTTTCTGATGTTATTTCTTCCAGATTTCTAAAGAGGTAGCGAGCTTGCTAGACGCTTCCATGATTGGATCTAGGTAGGAGAAAGAGTGAAATAGGTTCTCTTTGTTGTGTGGAGTGGAGTTGATGCTGACTCACGGTGGCATGAGGAGACGGTGTTGAGCTATTCCGTTTGGTTGCCTAGGCTGTCGGTTTTATAGAGCAGACCACCAGGTCTTTCTCTGGAAGAGCAGTTGGTGGTTTTAAACCACTGACTTTGTTTAACCATTGTGCTACCAGGGTTCCCTGGCTTTTCATTAGCACTGAACAAAAGTCACTTTCAGCAGTAAAATAACCTATTAAAAGGATATTGGCATACAGTTAGACATATTGGATCATTGATAAAATTTTTCTGTTCTTTTTATACCCCTCATTTAAATAAATAACAATAAAGAGAAACTGTGATGGAAAACATACAAGTTGAAAACTTATCGCAAATACTGGAGCAAAACAGGTGATCCCCCTTTTTAGTTGACCTTACAAAGAATTTTTGGTTTTTCTTTTTTATGGAAAAGAATATTGGATGTCTCATACACACTCCGAAATGATCAGTGAACCAGAGTTGGGCAGCTGCATAAGCCAGGGAATATCAAAAATCCAGTTGTATACTTTGGTATAGCAGACTTTGTATAGACTGCTAACTCTAAGAGCAGCACTCCAACCCCCAAGCTGCTTCTCAGGAGAACGCTGAGATAGTCTGCTCCTGCAAAGATCTGAAGTCTTGGAAACCCAAAGAGGCAGTTCTCCTCAATACTAAAAGCGCACTAATGGGTCGCAATCAACTTGGTGATGGTTACTGAGTTGAGCAGGTACCACTGAGCAAATAAACTACGGCATGAATATGAACAGAGCTAGTAGACAAAGGAAGCTTTTATCCATTCTACCTAGAGATGTAGCATAAGTCTGAATTAATCTAATCAACCCATGTGCCAACTTTGTGGCACAAAGGGCGTAAGAATGAGGAAGGGTTAAGAGGCCACTGACATTTGAGGATTTGTAGAAAAAGACATGTTAATATCTGGACCATGATAATAATAGTGGGAAATGAAAAGACAAACTGATGATACTAATTTATTTGATTGTGGGGCTTAAGAATGGGGGTATAAAGGAGAGGTTGGAATTAAAAGATAATTGGTACCTGATTTGAATTGTTAGTGAGATATTGGTGAGGGTTTTTGGTTTTTTGTTTAGAAGGACAAATTTGATAGGAAGATAAATTTCCTTTTGGAAGTTCTTATTTGTTGTGTTCATAGGACATTAGAATAACAATGCCCAAGGAAACATGAGATATGACAATCCTAGGCCCACTGCAATTATTCGCAAGTAGGCCTGTGGTTCTTAATTTTCTCTTTTCCTCCTTGAATCTGTTAGTAATAGAAATAACGGAAGGTAGAAGGAGGTATAATAAAATTGTTAACCCTGGCTTATATAGGTTCCCAAACCTTTTCTCATGAGTAAGATATGTTCCCTCTTGCCCTCCATCTGCCTTGAGAATCAACTGAAAACTGTGGCAATAGATTCTTTAAGACAGTGGTTCTCATCCTGTGGGTCCCGACCCCTTTAGGGTTGAACGACCCTTTCACAGGGGTGGTCCGATTCATAACAGTAGCAAAATGACAGTTGTGAAGTAGCAACAAAAACAATTTTATGCTTGGGAGGGTCACCACAACACGAGGAACTGTATGAAAGGGTTATGCCATTAAGAAGGTTGAGAACCACTGCTTTAAGAGATTATGTAGAATAAGCGGAAAAAACCCTACTAAATGACTTGTCTGTTTGGTAGAGAAAAGAGCACTTACATAGAGTTTTATGGAAATAAAGCCAAAAGAAGTAGAATTTTGAAAACTGAGGCAAGAAAAAGGGTAAAGTGATACGCATTGTTACTTGCTTCTGAAGGATCAAGGAAGTATACGAGAAGTCTTACAAAGTACATACGTAAGTGATCGTGAGAAGAGAATTTTAAGTGCACCAATAGCACTGGCCAGTTTACAGGTGGTTAGAGGGGCATGTGTGTGGGTGCCAAAGAAGCAGGGGTAGCAAGGAAATGGTTTCCTGCCTTCCTTTGCCATGGGAGTATGAGTAAGGTGAGAATGCTGTAACTGAAGGGAAGAGTAGTGTAGTTGTATCAGACTTCCTTTTCTCTTTTTCCTGGTGTAGATGCTGCTGGGATGTTCCAGTGTAGGGAGGGAGGAGGAAGCAGTAGAACAGGTCCTAGAATATTTAACTTGCTATCTCTGTATAAAGAAGAATTAATGGCATGCAAATCTAGAAAACAATAGAAGTCCAATTAGGATAGTCGAGGTGAAAAGTAATACAAGGTGTATATTAATGCTTTATCAGCAAGATATGAGGAAACTTTGTAAGACAAATGGAAAAGATGTGGGAAAGGACAGGAATCAAGTTGGACGTTGAGAAAATGGCAGGTTTGTTTTACTAGAAATGGTAGGAAAGAAGATTCTATGAAGGTGATTCTGTGTTGAGCTTTTCTCTTTCAAAAGATGTTTGCCTGTGCTTTGAGGTTTTCCAACCTTTCATTGTGAATTAGTTGGGAGTTTACATATAATCAGATCATCCTTTGTACTTTCAAAAACTTAAAACAGTTCATCAAACCTCCCAATAACTTGCTCCCCACCCTTTACCCCATCTCCTTCTTGTAGTATATTATCTTCCCTTTTATCTAAGTTAGCACCTGTCTACCCTCACGCCTGTTGTTTTCCATTTCCCTCCTACCCCTAGTATCAAAAGTTGATTCTTTTTGGTATGAAAATATTTTCTTGGTTTAAAAAAATGTTTATAACAGTAATACAATATTTGCCCTTTTGTATGTGACTAATTCATGGAACCTAATGTCCTGCAGATCCATTGCTGTTAAGGAGGTGTTTCACAGTTTCATCATTTTTCTTTAGTGATAGGTAATATACCATTGAGTGTATGTACCAACATTTATTCTTTCTTCCTGTCAATGGGCACTTCAGGTTGTTTCATCTTCTTGTGTTAGAAGTGCTCTCATGCACATGGGTATGCATATATGAGTTTGTGCTGTCCTCCTTTTATGTAGGGTATATCGCAAGTAGAGGGATTTCTGGGTCATGTTATTTCTATTGCTAGCAGCCCACCATACTACTTTCCTCAGTGGTTGTGCTGTTTGGCAGTCACACTGGGAGTGTGTGAGGTTTCCCATATCTCAGCCCCTTCTCTTAGCATTTGTTTCTGAACTTTGCTGTTAGTTCTGAGGTGAGGTGGTATCTAACCATTGTTTGGATGGCTAGTTATTGTAAACATTTCTTCATTTGCTGGTTGGCTACCTGTCTTTCCTTAACTGTCTATGTCTTCTATTAATTTTTAATTGAACTATTCATCTTTTTTCTTGTTAAGGGGTTAAGTTTTCTATAGATTTTAGAGATGAATTCCTTGTCAGGTATACATCAATTCTACCCTCACCCTACCCTCAATCCATTCGTTCTCCTTTTAGAACTATATTTTATGTCTGTATTTTTTCTTTTGTTGTGTGGCAGGGTGTGTGTTTTTCATTATGTTTGATTGTATATTTATGCCATTTATTAGGCTTCCTTAGATTGTCCTCATTTTTCCATTAGTGAGCTTTTCAGTTTTAGGATTTACATTTCATTCTTTAATCCATCTTTGGTTTTCTTTTTTAATGGAGTGAGGTTAACGGTTCTGTGGCATTCTTTTGCAGATGATAATCCAATTTTGCCAGAACCATTGGTTGAAAGATGATCTCTTCCCCCATGTGATGTGTTTTTGTCCTTTATCCAAAATAAGTTGTCTGTAGGTAAATGAATTTCTTTCTGTATTCTCCCCCCATTGGTCTGTGTATCTCTACCAGGCTGTTTTGACTATTGGAGGTGTGTAGTAGGTTTTGAAATCTGGGACTGAGAAACCTCTTGGTTTGTTCTCTTTAGCAATTCTTTGCTTATCTTGTGTTATTTAATTTCCTTATAATGTTGGTCATTGGTTTTTCCATATTTTTTAACAATGAAAAGGGATCTAAGTTGGAATTGTTTTATAGGTATAGATAGCATTGGGTAGTGTTAACAATGTTATTACTGTTGACAATAGTCTTTACAATGTTAATCCTATTTTTGAACATGGTATGTTCCTCCATTTATGTGAAACTCTTGTATTAAAGTTTTACAGATATTTTTGGTACAAGTTACCTGTTTCTCTAGTTAGATTTATTCATAAGTATTTTATCTTTGGATGGCTATTGTAAGTGGTTATTGTTTTCTTGATTTCCTTACCAGAGCTTTCTTTGTTAGTATACAGGAATTCAATTGATTTTTGCATGTACTTATATCCTGTCACTTTGCTGAATCTTCGATGAGTTCCAACAAACTTCTTCTTGAGTTTTTGATTTTATATGTGTAGAATCATATCACCTACAAATAAAATGTGTACTCCCACAGGCTACCCCTGTATGGTCATGCCCAAGTGGAACTCTTGAGTGTGTGTGCCCTGTTGCTCTTCAGGTTTCAAAATAGCCTTACTCTGGTTTGATGAGGTGCAGGACACAAGCAAGCTTCACTAGTTTCACAACTGCTGAGCATGCCATTAGGGGCCTGGAAACCCTCTGTACCAGGGAACCTGATGTTCAGCTCCCTTAGCAATTTTTTCCTCAGTGATTCAGGCTTCTAGGTTTTTCTTCCATTCTCTTTTTCTAGGACTATGTTGAAGATGGCTCGTGTTGTGTACTTGTATAGGTAACTTTGTTCACTAGAAGTATCTGTATTTAGGTTTATGAGGTACCTGTATTTTCAGTAGAAATTTTGTTAGACAAAAGAATTTAGAAACTTAGGACTGATCTTCACAGCAGAACTCATACATTTTAGAGAGATTCTGGGGACCAGCATGGAAATTGTGCTTCATAGTTATAGTCATGGGAGAGACTTTTACGATAGCTCCTGAAGTTTTCATGAGCTATGAACTTAGAAATATGTAAAAATGTTTTTTATTAAATAAATGTATTCATCTTAAAGAAATTCAAATTCTCTGGTATAGATTAATGCTCAAGTGTTTTAAAAATCTGGTGTCATTTTAGAATATAATAGTTTAAATGTGCTAGGTTTATTGTACTTCATCTAGATGAATGTAAAGTGTTGAAAATAGCATGTATATAAAATGTTCCAATGACATTTATTGGGTCAATTTGAATATTTTTATTTTCTTTCTCAAGTAAGCATTAATTTAATAATTTTGATGACATTTAAATGACAAAATACCAACTTTCATTACAGTTGTATTACGTTTCCAAATTCTCCGGGGGAGGGGGTGTTTCATTGGATTGGTGTTGAATTTTGAATCTATAGGTTGTAGGTTTGGTTTTAAAACTTGCCTCTGGATTACTTAAGGACACTCCTTAAAAGACCTTTGAGAAACATAGGAAAGCGTCAAGATTATTTGCTATTTATTTTGTAGTAAGCGTGATAGCAAGGTGTTCTGGTGGCACAGTGTATTAAATATTAGGCTATTAATCACAAGATTGGTAGTTCAAACCCACCAGGCACTCCTCAGGAGAAAGATGAGATTGTCTGCTCTGTAAAGATTTACAGCATTAGAAACCTTGTATATAGATCACTTTGACTTGGAATCAACTTGGTGGCAGTGGGTTTGATTTCTTTTAACGGTCCTGGCAGATGAAATATTACAATGGACTCAACACAAAAATATATCCTTTAAAATATTTCATTTTATTTTTCCTTTAAAATATTTTAATTTGGCATGTGTTAACTATTAATTCTTCCATATAGTTTTTCTAGGTGGAAATGATTGTTTTAATACATTGAAATAGGTTAGAATTTCTCCAAGTATTATGTTTGAGTATACATTTAATTTTGTTTCTGTTCAAATGTATAGTTGAATGAATAATAAAGAAGTCATTACACCAAAAAAGCATTAATCTGTACTTTCTTGTTTTCTTTAATGTGTTCAAACAGAAAAGCCTCCTAATAAAAGCAGTATGAGGATAGTAGTGGATTCAGAATCAAGAAAAAGAACAATTGGTTCTGGGGAGCCTGGACTTCCTACAAAGAAGACTTGGTTTGATAAGTAAGCTGGCAGGGAAAATTGAGGACTTCCATTGTGCATTTATGATCATTGCTTATTATTGAGTATAGTATTCGATAAGAGTATAGAAATATTTTTCCAAAAACATTATCTTACTTTGTTATAAGTTCTGTAGGTAGTTCCCAACTATGTACATTTTTTGTTTTACGTTGTTTTTTAATGTGTAAGTTAGATGTCTGTTACTTGGAAAACATTTTCATAAAGGAATGGTATGGATACTTCCTTCATAGTCCTCTCACTCCATCTGTCCTCCACAAAACCCTTGTTTAAGAAAACACTGTTGGATATTAGCTATCTATAAAAAGAATACTCTTGAGTTCATTATTAAACCAAGGGATGGTAGATGGGGTCTGGAATGTGCTTTTAGCATTTGTAAAGTTCCTATTAAAAACTAGAAAACCTCTCCCCCGCATCCCCAGCCTTTAAAAACCAACAACAGCAACAACACAGGGACCTACATAGGCACTAGGGTGTCAAGGAAATGCTTTAAAGGAAACCCTGTATGAAATCAGAACAACCCTGCATTGAAAGTTTTTCTTTTGAAGAATTACATGTAATCTGCAATTCTATGTGATCTATAATTCCAACATATATCTATTTTGAAGCTGGAAAGAGATTGTGTCAGTGATTCTTTTTTAATCCAATGGAAAGTAGAATGTATTTTAGTAACCTAACTTTTGCAGAAATAACAAGAGCTTGTATGTGTAGGTTGACGAGAAGAGGGTAGTAGAAACTTTCCTCCTAAGAATTTCAAGTAATGTTGGGCAAAACTGTAAAATAACACTTGATATGGAAGGAACCCTCTTTTGGTTTCATGAAAGTAATACAACTTTGAATTTGGAAGTTTTATGGAAAATAATTTAAAGTTATCAAACCATTTTACTTCAATTTGGGGAATGGGGTGGGGGTGGAACTTGACATTCAGTTTACACTTGAAACTTTCATTTCTTTCTACTCAGCAGTGGCAGGAATTCTAAGTGTACTAATTAACTTCCTTTTTTTGCAGACCAAATTTTAATAGAACCAATAGTCCAGGCTTCCAGAAGAAGGTTCAGTTTGGAAACGAAAATACCAAACTTGAACTTAGAAAAGTTCCTTCTGAATTAAATAATATCAGCAAACTTAATGAACATTTTAGCCGCTTTGGAACCTTAGTTAATTTGCAGGTAAGTACTCTGAGATGATCCTCTTAACTCTCTGTTCTAATTATTTAGTGAATTTTCATTTTGATTGATATTATTACAAACTGAACTTAATCTTGCAGATCCTATAACAATCCTTAATTCAACTGTACTTCCTTTTTTTATCATTTCATTGGGGGCTAGTGCAACTTATCACAATCCATACATCCATCCATTGTGTCTAGCACATTTGTACATTTGTTGCCCTTATCATTCTCAAAACATTTGCTTTCTACTTGTGCCCTTGGTATCAGCTCCTCATTTTTCCCCTCCCTCCCCACTCTCCCTCCCTCCTTGATAATTTATAAATTATTATTTTGTCATGTCTTACACTGTCCAATGTGTCCCTTCACCCACTTTTCTGTTGTCTGTCCCCCAGGGAGGAGGTTGTATATAGATCTCTGTAATCTGTTACCCATTTCTACCCTGCCCTCCCTCCACTCTCCCAATATCGCCACTCTTACAACTGGTCATGAAGGGATCATCTGTTCTGGATTCCCCGTGTTTCCAGTTCTTGTCTGTACCAGTGTACATCTTGTGCTCTAGCCAGATTTGTAAGGTAGAATTGGGATGGTGATAGTGGAGGGCAGGGCGAGGAAGCATTTAGAAACTAGAGGAAAGTTGTATGTTTCATCGTTGCTATACTGCACCCTGACTGGCTGGTTCATCTGCTCCTCGTGGCCCCTCTGTCCAGTTGCCTACAGATGGGCATTGGGTCCCCACTCTGCACTCCCCCTCATTTACAAAGATAAGATCTTTTGTTCTTTGATACCTGATACCTCATCCCTTCAACACCTTGTGATCACACAGGGCTGGTGTGCTTCCTCCATGTGGGCTTTGTTGCTTGTGAGCTAGATGGCCGCATGTTTACCTTTAAGACCCCAGACACTATACCTTTTGATAGCCGGGCACCATCAGCTTTCTTCACCACATTTGCTTATATATATTCTGTGTCTTCAGCGATACTGTATCAGGAATGTGAGCATCATGGAATGCCAGTTAAATAGAACAAAGTATTCTTGTGTTGAGGGAGTAATTGAGTGGAGGCCCTATGTCCATCTGCTACCTTAATACTAGACCTGTAAATATATGCAAATAGATCTTTTTCCCCATCCTCATATATAAATATATTTACATATGTACATGTCTTTATATTAAATGCCCCTTTCCTCCTAGCTCTTTCATCTATTTCCTTTTTCATTCCTCTTTTCCGCTATCATGCTCAGCCTTCATTTGGGTTTCACTAATTCCTCTCGGTTATATTACCCTTGATCATGCCCTACCAGGTCTCCTACACCCTCCTCATCACAGATTTGGATCATTTGTTGTTCCCTTGTCCCTGGGTTTGTTAACACCACTACCTTCCCCCCACCTCCTCCTCTCCCATGTCCCCCCGAACCGTCGGTCTCGTTGTTTTCTCCTACAGATTCTTCATCCAGCCTATCTTATTTATACAGACCTACGGAGATAATAACATGCACAAAAACAACACAAAGCAAAACCAAGCAGCAAAAGGAAAATTAAAACAACAACAAACAACCAATGACAAAAACAAATGAAAACAAAATAATACAACAACCAAAACGAAAAGTTTATCGTTTGTTTAAGGACTGTTTGTAAACGAGTCTGATGGGGTGCCAAGACCTGGCCCCAAAGTCCACTTTTGGTATTCCCTCTGGACTTTGTTACTCTGGTCCCCTTGCTGTTCTGTTGCACGCCCTTAGTGTTTCGCTTCGGTGTGGTGGGATCAGATCGATGCAGTTCCCACACTGTGTCTCCAGTGCTGTCCCTTGTAGAGGTATGGGTCAGTGAGGGATGTCGTGTCTCATATTGGTGCCGGACCTATGGTCTTCTCTGTGAATTGGCTGCTCTGAGCAGGAATATCGTCAAGGCTTGGTGGGCCAGGATGTGCACCACTCTGTCTTTCTCCTTCATTTGCTCCTGTGTGCTCTGAGCAAGACATGTCCCTCTCCCAGAGCTGCAGCTTAAGTGCTGTCCTCTGAAGGAAATTCTACTGGGGGGAGGGGCAGCTGTCCATGTAGTTGTGATTGGGGCTGGTCCCTCAGACCTCTGATTCATGCCGGTATGTTGCATTCACATCTTGGGGCGCTGGGTTTAAATCTGGTTCCTCTTTCCCTGTAGAGATATAAACAATACCCTTCCTTTGGGTGGGTTAGTGACCTGGTTACCCCACTGCCCATTTTGGTAAAAGCTAATCGTAATAGAAATTTTTAGTTCCTCACTTTTTCAAAATCAGTTCATTGGTCTATATCAGTTAGATTTGGTTTTGGCACTACTAAGGGAGGGGTGCATTTAACAGATTCCCAGTATCATGCATATTACCCATAATTAGTTTGCCACTTTTCGATATCCTTTGCAAAATGTCAGTGTAATTTGTACTTGACTTCACTTAAAAATCATTGCAATATTTATTCAGTGTTATCTACAAGAAAATGTTGGTTGTATATAACTTCTGTATATAATCAATATCAATTTTTATTATGTTTTATGTTGAAAGTGTTAAAATAATGCCATTGGGTGGTCCTTCTCATTATGTGACATTTTAAAAATTTCAATTAAAAAAATTACCGTTCTGCCCCTCCCCCGAGAAGAATTTATTTCAAAGGACAACATTGATTCTGCAGCTCCAGGAGATGGGCATATCTGATCAGAGCACATGGGAGCAGATGAAGGGGCAGGAGGAGAGAGTGGAACACAGCCTGGTCCACCAGGCCGTGAGGATGATGTTCCTGAGTAGAGCAGGCAGTCCACAGAGAGAACAACATGGCTGGCCCCACTGTGAGAAATGTTGCCAATCAGTGACTATGGGCGAAATAGGGGACTGCACCGGAGACACAGTGTGAGAATTGCACCTGACCTGATCCCACCACACCGAGGCAAAGCACTGGGGGAGTGCAGCAGAACAGCAAGCAAATGGAGTGGCAAGGTCCCCAGGGAATGCTGAAAGTGGACTTTGGGGCTAGGACGTGGTGCCCCAACAGACAGGACTGGAAAACACTCCTAAGGGCCAACAAACGATCCTTGAACTAACTACAAGCTTTTCTTTTGTGAAGTGTTTTGTTTTGTTCTCTGTCAGTGGTTTGTTTTGTTGTCTGGTTATATACGGTTGCTTTATTTTCCTCTCTTGTTTTCGTGCGTGTTAGTGCCTCCACAGGTCTGTCTGAATAGGACAGGCTGGATGAACTATATGGAGGAAAAACAATGGGACCGACATTTCCGGGGGGACTTGGGGTGGGGGGAGGTAGAGGGGTAAGGAAGTGGTCTCAACAAACACAGGGACAAGGGAACAACATGGGACCCAAAATGGTAGTGAGGGGGGTGTGGCAGGCCTGGTGGGGAATGAGCAAGGGTAAGGTTGCGTAGAGGAGAGGGATAGCTGTAGCCCAGGTGGGGACGGAGCATGGCGGTAGGGCAGGAGGAAAGTCAAGGGAGATGGAGGAAAGAGCTAGGAGTCAAGGGGCATTTATGGAGGTCTAGACAAAGACATGTACATGGAAATATATATATGAGGATGGGGAAATAGATCTATGTGTCTCTATTTATAGGTTTAGTATTAAGGTGGTGGAAGGACCTTGGGCCTCTACGCAAACACTCCCTCAATGCATGAATACTTTCTTTAATTAAATTGGCACTCTACGATGCTCACCCTCCCAACACAACTACTGAAGCCAAAGCGGGTAAACAAGTAAATGTGAAGAAAGCTGATGGTGCCCGGCTATCAAAAGAGATAGTGTCTGGGGTCTTAAAGGCTTGAAGATAAACAAGCAGCCATCTAGTTCAGAAGCAACAAAGCCCACATGGAAGAACACACCAGCTTGTGTGATCGGGTGGTCCCAAAGGGATCAGTTATCAGGCATCAAAGAACAAAAAAATCACATCATTGGCTGCACAGCATCATGATATGATCACTGAAGACAAACAGATACATAAGCAAATGTGGCGAAGAAAGCTGATGGTACCCGGCTATTGAAAGAGATAGTGTCTGGAGTCTTAAAGGCTTGAAGGTGAACAAGCGGCCATCTAGCTCAGAAGCAACAAAGCCCACATGGTAGAAGCACACCAGCCTGTGCGATCACGAGGTCCCAAAGGGAGCAGGTATAAGGCATCATGCTAAAAAAATAAAAAGAATATGTGTATATATATGTGTGTGTGTATATATATGTGTGTGTGTGTATATATATATTGTGTGTATAAATATATATATATATATATGCCATAGTGAATGAAGGGGGAAGTGCAGAGTGGAGACCCAAGGCACAAGTGTCGGCCACTGGAGATCCCCTCATAGAGGGGTTTAGGAGAGGAGATGGGTCAGTCAGAGTGCGATGTAGTACCCATGAAGAACACAACTTTCCCCCAGATCTTGGATGCTTCCTCCCCCCAACTACCATGATCCGAATTCTACCTTGCAGGACTGATGGGGCAGAGGTTGTTCACTGGTGCATAGGGGAGCTGGAGGCAGGGAATCCAGGGTGGATGATACCTTCAGGACCAGGGGTGCGAGGGGTGAGGTTGGGAGAGTGGAGGGTGAGTGGGTTGGAAAGGGGGAACTGGTTACTGGGATCTACAGGTGACCTCCTCCCTGGGAGGTGGACAGCAGGGAAGGGAGGGAAGGGAGACTCCGGATAGGGCAAGGTATGGCAAAATAACAATCTAAATTATCAAGGGCTCGTGAGGGAGGGGGTAGCAGGGAGGGAGGGAAAAAAAAGAGCACTTGATGCAAAGGGCTTAAGTGGAGAACTAATGTTTGAGAATGATTGGGGCAGGGAATGTGCAGATGTGCTTTATACAATTGATGTATGTATATGTATGGATTGTGAAAAGAGTTGTATGAGCCCCTAATAAAATGTAAAAATTACCGTTCATAGTTACGATAAGAACACATTTTTGTGAGTACAGTTGTTTTGGAAATGATGTCTTCTATTAAAAAATACTATTTATAAAGCGAGAAGTCTGGGGGGCATAGTGGCTTAAGAGAATCTTCGCATTGGACTGCCAACCTCAAGCCCAGCAGTTCGAAAGCACTAGCTGCTCCATGGGAGGAAAATACAGCTTTTTACTCTGGTAAAGATATAGAGCCTGGGAAACCCAGAGGGGCAGTTCTACTCTGTCCTACAGTGTGCTGAGAGTCAGCATCTGTTCGATGTTAGTGAGTTAGGTTTATTATTAAAGTAGTAAGTAAAAAACTTTTGGGGGGGTAGGGTGGTGTGTGTGTGTGTGTGTGTGTGTGTGTGTGTGTGTGTGTGTGTGTAAAATATAAAGAAAATGTTTCCTTCAACGTTTTTTACACTTCCTTCCCAGTGTGTAGTTCTTAGTTTTTTGTTAAGTATTTCTCAGAGTAATACAATTATGCATGCATCTATTAATACACTAAAAAAAGATGGCCCACAGTATGAATTTTACTCTGTCATTATTACTTTATGTTGGATATAATTTTATATCTTTCTATTTGACTTACTGCATTTCACTTCTACCTAATGTATGTGGTGTTCTCACTTAACTACACCCATCAGGTGCAATCTTAAAACATTTTAAAATTGATGGTAAAACATAGAACCTCCCTATTTCAATTTGTAGTTCCTTAATTACCAGTGAGATTGATATAATCATTTTACTGGCCCCTTAGCTTTATTTGTGTTATTAGTGCATTATTTGAGAAATATATTTTTTTGTTTGTTCATTTAACAAATACCTTTATCCTAGGTAAAATGATTGGTAACATTTTCAGTGCTTTAAAGTTCTAATAAACATGAATGGAAAACTAGCCTATGACTTCCAAATCTGTAAATATTTTCAGGAATAGGAAGTCTCATCTTATTACAGTCAAACAGCTGATGTATTAGAACTATTGACCTTGTGGTTTGCAGTCCCATGTATAACCAACTATGCCACCCAGGTGTGGTTGGTAATAATCCAAATAATAAGGAAATACAAAACTAGAATCTTTCTTGGGAGAGTCGGTTTTTCATTTTTAGAAGTGCTGTATGAAGCAACAGATCTTTTGGAAATTTACCGTTCTTAATATTTTAAATCTTAGGTTGCTTATAATGGTGATCCTGAAGGTGCTCTTATCCAATTTGCAACATATGAAGAAGCAAAGAAAGCAATATCAAGTACAGAAGCAGTGCTGAACAATCGCTTTATTAAAGTTTATTGGCACAGGGAAGGAAACACCCAGCAATTACAAACGAATTCTCCAAAGGTAATCGAGAAGTGTACGCAAAATTAATGGTTTTCTTCATTCCTTAGCATAGTGTTAAAAAATATAGTCAGTGAAGCTTAAATTCAGATTCAGGCTTTACTATTATTCATCTGTACAGATTTGAGAGTTTTTAACCCTACCTTTTTTTTTTAATTAATTGTGGATTCAACTCTTAGTTTAGAGGATTATAAAGTATGTCTAAAACGCATAGAATTGCCACCCATCTAATTTTCCACCCTCTGCCAGTTTTTCAGCACATCAATTAATAAGCAAATTTGGAGTGCTTATAGATGAGTATTGGTGCAAATGGGTTTTCGCTTTACTCCTTTGAACAGATTGATGGATTTATTTTTGCTATGGAAATGTCTATCTGTGCTTGTAAAAAAATGGAAGAGGAGTCGGTTTTGATTAAGAATTACATTTTTAGTTACACAAGCTACTTGGTAATATTATAGAAGTTATTTTTCATGCTTATGAAAATTTCATTTTTTTTTTTGTTCTGAGGTAATACAGCCTTTAGTTCAGCAACCCATATTGCCTGTTGTGAAGCAGTCAGTCAAAGAGCGGTTGGGTCCAGTACCCTCAAGTAACATTGAACCTGCAGAAGCTCAAAGTGCCAGTTCAGACCTTTCTCAGGTAAATAACAGGTCGTATTATTGTGCTTGTCATATACTAGGACCGCAATAATTAGTTTCCTGTAGTGCTTTGAATTAATACCTAATTGTTTACACTTTATGTTGAAATATGACAGCCTTTATGTATTTAAACCTCACCTCTAAAATTTTAGACTTATTTTTAAATCAGTGCTTTAACATTTACACTGTCTCCACTTTTTCTATAGTACTTGCATCCTAAGTTCTCTTGTTAATAACTATGAGAACATTTTTTTCTATCATTTGGTAGAGGAGCCATATTTCACATTGCCACATGGAAAGTGATGTGTTACATTAATCATGTTTTTCTATCTTTTTACTTAATATAAATATTATTCTGCAGATCATTGTATACTAAATTGAAGGGTTTAGGCAAGTGAAGGCATAAGCCATCAGCTGATAGTGCACCTCAGAATTTACTGTTTCACTTTGCAGCTCAGAGGTTTGCAACACTTCCCCCTGACTCTAGTCTTCTCTCTTCCTTATATCCTTCCGTGACCATTCCCTTTTACACTTAATTGGCAGTTTTTTGCTTATACAGTGTCTATTTCAAAATTTATCTTTCCTTTGTTTCTAGATGTCTCACATTTGTTGTGTGAAGTAGTTAGAATGTTGTGTCCTGCCAATGGATACAATTTTTAGACTAGTCCCTAGAAAATTCCTGAAAAGATACTCAGTTAATATAAAAATATACAGAATGTAAATTGGTAGAATATTATTTGCTGAAAATGAGCCAGTTAATCCTAATATTCTGAATTATCAGCAAATTCAGCATACTGGGATATAATGCAAATAAACTAAATAAAAAAGGAAAGTGTTTTATTTTTTAGTTTGAGAAACAAGCCAATATTTTACTGAAATCTAAGTTTAAAATATTCAGACTTTTTATTTGCCGTCATGGATTCTAAGAATTTATGATTCTATATTAGTGGAGAAAAATGAGGCTTTCTAATCCTGTAAAGAGTTACAGTCTGAGAAACCCATAGGGACAGTTCCACCCTGGCCTGTAGGATTGCTATGAGTCAGAATTGACTTGATGACAGTGAGCTTGAGTATTAGTGAACAGAACTATTCTTGTTAGTCACCTGATTTAAGCCTCTTATTGTACATTGGAACTTTTAACAATTTGGTTAATATTGCATATTGTATTATTTTTGTTTTTCATGTATTTTCTTTTTTTTCTTTAAAAATTATAATGTTTTTGTGATCAGTATCAGTAAACTTGTAGACTTGGTACGTATTAATAAAATCAGAATATTCAAACCCCAACAGGCTTTTCTGTTTGGGCAAACACTGAATATGTCCATTTTAATTTTTTTAGAATGTAACTAAGCTATCTGTGAAGGACAGGTTGGGTTTTGTATCAAAGCCAACTGTTGCAGCAACTGAAAAGGTAAGCAGAATAGCATAATGTGTTTGTCTTGGCTTCACAAATGTTTTCAGGTGGCATTTTAATTTTTTAGTATTTTCTGTTCTAAACTTCTGCTTCTTAATAGTTTATTTACTGAAAACAGAAAGAAAGATTTGTCCTTATATTTTCTATTTTACTTTACACATCAGTGTTTTGATGTTTTCCTTTTACTGTATTTCCATGTGCTCCTCAGCCCCCTCCCACTCCCCGAGACATTATAAATTTTAATTTGACAGACTCGGCAGCCCTAATCAATTAGGGATTTTCCTGGGTTTAAGCCTTAAATAAATTCTTATGACTGCATGATGCTTGGGCATTCTCTGAGCTCTTGTACATCTTTTTCCCTTATTGACAAATTTCCTATTTGTCTTGTTCCCATGGTTTTGTGAGGATCAAATAAAATCACACACTAAAAGTATTTTTTAATTTGGAAAGGAAGGCTTACATGTAAGCTTTTATTTTTTATTAACTGCTGTTTGTGTAGTCTGACAATTAATTTAGTAATTTCTATTTTTAAGTGGCATGAGGATCAAACTGACTACATTAAGATTATTCTTGGGACTTGTCTGATTTTTGTAGGTGTGTTGTCTGCCTGTGTGTTAAGTGTGCTTGCGCATGTGCAAGAGAATGACCTGATCTTTTAGTCTTTTACTTTTGAGGTATATGAGATTACCAAATACTAGAATGACATATTTTTCTCATTCTTACAATTTTATTCTCAAGCTAAGGCACAAATTACTTTGAACTATGTACAATGAGTTACTAAGCTGTTCTAAAATCTGGCTGTCTTATGTTTAGTCCATGGCTCTTATGAAGTTTACAGTGGGCATTGAATGCACCATCCCATGGGATTCCTCAGTATGTTCTTCTTCTTATGTATTGTTTTTAACTGGTCACACTAGACATTTCACTCTGAGTCTGATTCTTTGTATTCAACCTTCCTCTTCAAGCATAACATGCCTACAATGATTAAATTGCATCCAATATTAATTACTGTCTCCTCATAGCCCTCAACTTTGAAAGTGACCTTGCCGTTTGCTAAGTTGTGCAATCTAAAAGCCTTGGGGGCATTTATTTCACTTTGGAGTCTCCTTGCTATTTTCCATCCCTTTAAAGTATCCCAGTCTCTGGATGCAGTATGCCTGCTGGCATCTTCCAGTTCCCTTCTTCCAGTTGACACTCTTGCCACACTGATTTGAATACTAATTCATTGTAGGTACTTGGCTTCTCACCTAATTTATTTGAATCACAGTTCATGATACCTTAAATTTCTGATCCTGTTATTTCTGTGCTCCTAAACACATTGTTTGGTGCACACACACACACCACGTTTTTTTGCTGCTGATTTTTCTTTGATTAATGGAATTCTCATCATCCTTTAAATATTCAGAAACTCTCTTGTTTCATAATATTTCATCATATTTGATGACCTACCCTGCTCCTTTTTGTTGCATTCCTGTACTACTTAGTTTATTCTTCTAAATTTAATTGTGGCCAAGTTTATCCTCGGTGATAACAAGTGACTTAGGAATAAAAGAACAATCTAAAGTATTTTATACTAATATACTACTGAGAATTTCATGGTCTTCTAAATATCTGACTAAATGTGTTTAGGATTTATGTCAAGATTTGAACACTGAAATTGCAATCTATAGTTAGCGTAACTTTTCTAAACTTTTAAAATATGTTCTAATACAGTTTTCAATTTGTTTCATGTGGTTTTTAGTAAATTGAGCACAAATTGGGAATGATGGCATAATTGTATTAATAAAATTTCACCTAAGAGAATTTGACAAATCACTAATGATGGGCTGTATTTTTGAGTGGGCTGGCGGGGGAAGTAGGGTGTGCTTCTCAGGAAATGTTGTAAAGACTCTTTTTAAGGAAAAAATGTATATTTTCAACTAAAACTTTCAAGTACCTACAGTGAACCTGTTTAGAGAACATCATCCAGTTTTTGCTTATTCTTGGTTGTTTCTCTTTCCCCAACTTGGGGTTTTTGCTACAAAATCCTAAGAGGACTGATTTAGAGAAGTCTGAAGAAGAATAGAAAAAAATGTTTCCCATCATCAGATCTAAATTTTTTTCCTTTTTAAAAATCATTTTATTGGGGCTCATACAACTCTTAGCACAAAGCATACATCCATCCATTATTGTGTTAAGGACATTTGTACATTTGTTACCATCCTCATTCTCAAAGCATTTTCTTTCTACTGGAGCCCTTGGTATCAGCTCCTCATTTTTTCCCTCCCTCCTTCCCTCCCTCCCTCCCTCCCTCCTTCCCTCTTTCTCTCCCTCCCTCCCTCACACTTGATAATTTATAATTTATTATTATTCATGTCTTACACTGTCTGATGTTTCTTTTCACCCACTTTTCTGTTGTCTGTCACCCAGAGAGGGGGTTATATGTAGACAGATCTAATTTATTTTTTTATTTGAAGGCAGGAGAAAGCTCAAAGTTGATATCTACATAGTTCCTGTGTTATTGTCAAAGAAAACAAGTATACAGTTGTAAGATTATAAAATTTTATCCCCTTTCTGTAAACAATAGCAAGTGTAGCATTTAGTAATTCTTATTAGATTTATAAACATTTCCTTTTTTGTGATAAGGGCTGGGAGAAAGGAAAATTCAAAACTAGTTATATTATTAAATATTAAAATATTGTAATATTATTAAGGGAATTAGTAGATTCTTGGAATGGTAGGATGAAAAACTAAGAGAATTTTTCCACTAACATTCTGAAGCCCCCTCCCATATTCAGGATGGTGGCGAGAGGGTGTTTGAGTACCTCTGCGTACCATAGAAGATAGGAAGGATAAAGGTGCCTCTACATACACTCTTGAAAGAATAAGTAGAATTTATACTATATTGTTAAAGTCTTAGAAGGCAAACTGGATAATCAGTTGATTATGTAATGCTCACATTTGTGATATTGGGATGTTGTTTTCTAGTATTCTGTGCATTCTAAAATATGTCTTGAGTCCTTGATGATAATGTTAACAGCTTTGCTGTGGTACTGTTAAAATGGGATGCATGGGACATAATTGAAAGGGTGTCATATGGGAACCGCAGCTCTTGTTTAGCAACTGTCATTCAGCATGATTGTGAATAGGTCGCTTTTGGTTTCCTTAAGTATAATTCAGCAATCATCCTAATAACTCATTGATGTTGTAATTTGAATTTATGTAAATTTGCTACTTAAAAGCATGTGGAGATTTGTGATAGTATTGTTTCTTTTTATAAATGATAATGACAGTTATTTTTTAGTAGCTTTGGCCTTTGTCAGCAGTAATTAGTGTGAAATACTTTTAAAGAAATACATAATTTATTTCAAATTATTTGCTGAAAGTTCTAGGAACCAAGCTATTTTAGGAAAAACTGAGTAATAGTATATATGCTTTTCTTTTGTGTTAAATATTCCTCTGTAAATTATCCTTTTTTCTCTTTTGAGTGACATGATTCATGAAAGGTATAAACTTTTAATTCCAAGAATATTTCAAATTCAACATTGAAGTGTTAGTAGTCTCACTCGAAATTCCAGAAAGTGAAGATTTGCTCTCTAGATGTGCTGCATTGTGAGAATAACATAAGAGAACATACACAGCTCATTGTGAGTGTGCGCATTAAGCATCGTGACTACATTTCTTTCTTAACAGTTTATTGATCATAGTATATTCACATATAATACAATAAAATAATTCAATTATAGTAATAAGAGTTTTACATTTATCACCATAAACAGTTGTATGTGACAATATTTCTTATCAAGTTGATTCCACCTTGGGAGTTTAATTGAAAAGTATTATTTGGATAACTTAATTTTATGTAATTTTCCCTTACATAATTTTTACAAAATCTTTTTCTCTCTTCTCTTTATCTAGAAGAAACAGCCATTTTTTCTGTACAAAGATTTATTGTACTTATAACCCAACCCAAAATAACCCTACTGCTATTGAGTCAATTTTGACTTATAGTGACCATATTACAGTGTTTCCAGGATTATCAGCAGATAGGCTCAATCTTCTTGAAGGAGTAGCTAGTGGATTTGAACCACTGATCTTGGAGTCAGCGGCCCATCACCTAACTGACAATGCCTCCAAGGCCTCTAGTCATTAATAGATGATAATATTTATATTTTTCTTTTGTCTTGAAGTCAAGAAATGCTAGTGCTAATACAATTTAAAAACACAGAACATGGTAAGTCATGTCTTTTCTGATGGTCCAATATAACTTTGATGTCAAAACTCGATTAAGTACATTACAAGAGGAAAGTTGCATACTGATACAGGTTATAAACATATACACAAAAATTCTAAACAAAATACTAGCAAAAATGATCCAGGGCAGATGATACCTTCAGTACCAGGGTTGTGAGGGGCGATACTGTCAGGGTAGAGGGAGAGTGGGTTGGAAAGAGGGAACCGATTACAAGGATCTACATGCGACCTCCTCCCCGGGGGGTGGACAACAGAAAAGGGGTGAAGGGAGACATCAGACAAAATAATAATTTATAAATTATCAAGGGCTTATGAAAGAGAGGGGAGCGGAGTGGGAGGGGAAAAAAAAGAGGACCTGATGCCAAGGGCTTAAGTGGAAAGCAAATGCTTTGAAAATGATGAGGGCAATGAATATACAGATGTGCTTGACACAATTGATGTATGTATGGATTGTGATAAGAGTTGTATGAGCCCTTAATAAAACGTTTAAAAAAATACTAGCCAAAATGTCAAGTGATATATACTAGGTAGGATTTAAACCAGAAATACATGGTTGGTTTAACATTTGAAAGTCAGTGTTAATTTACCATATTAACAAGAATAAGAAAGGGTTGGAGAGGGGGACAGAGGAGAAACCTATCATTATCTTGATGAAAAAGTATGCGATTAGTTCAATTTTCAATTACATAAAAGGATCTAAAAATTAGAATAGAAGGAAGCTTTCTTAATCTGACAGAAGATATCTACCTACCTGAAATTCTGTTTGTATATTTAATGGTAAGAAATGATGAGGGCAATGAATGTACACATATGCTTTACACAATTGATGTATGTATGGATTGTGATAGGAGTTGTATGAGCCCCTAATAAAATGATTTTTAAAAAGGACATACTTTTTCACCCAAATCAGGAATAAGACAAAGATGTTCCTTCCTATAGTGAGAACATTTAGTCTCTGTCAGCTCATAGCAATCTTATAGGACCTGGTAGAACTGCCCTGTGAGCTTACAGTCCTGTAACTCTTTACAAACTTTGAAAGCCCCATCTTTCTCCTTAGAAGCTGCTGGTGGTTTTGAATTACTCAGCTTGCAGTTAGCAGCCCAATATTTAACCATTATGGCATATATATATATATATATATATATATATATATATATATATATAAAACATAAGAATATTACAGTAAGATAAGAAAATGTTACACGGATTGGGAAGGCAGCATATACAGAGGGTGGGGCGTGTAGCAAATTCAGAAGTGTTCACAGTTAGAAAGTAGAAGAATTTAGTTAGGTCACCGGAAATAAAGTTAATGTATCAAGCTATAGTATGTACAGAAACTCGTGGAAAATAGAAAAGAGGATGAGGTTTGGAAAGGCTATAAGTTATGTTTTTACTGTTAGAAATCATGGACATCTTGTTGAATTTGTGATTCATCTACTGATTTAATTTTTAACAGATTTTCTCTTTTTATCACACACGATAAAAAAATTCATCGCCAGTCATTTTAAGAACATTTTAATCTTTCTTTTAGTTATTGTTAAACAATTGCCCTTCAAGATCATTGCCAAGTTTTTATATAATTATTAATCCAGTTACTGTCTTAAAAGATGTACCTATCCAGGATTTTATATACAGGAAAACATATAAAACAAAAACTAGAAACAAACAAACCTACTCAACAACAATGACAAAACAGAGAAAAAACTGAAATAAAAATGAAAGCAGAAAATATTAAAAATTGGAACAAATTTAAAATAGGCCAAAAGGCAATCATATGGTAACTTCATTTGTCATAACTGTAAGTGCTCTTTGTCTGATAACAAGGCTGTTTACAATCCTCAGCCATGCCTTAGAGAGGATTCTCTGGTGTCCTAATCTATATGAGGACCCGACAAATGGATTTTGGGCTTCCACTGCCATCCATGTCCTTCTGAAAACCAAGTATACAGAATTTAAGCTCTGACACAGTACCCCTCCAGATTTGGATTTTATTAATATCCATAGGTTATGTCCATATAAACACAGATTAGTGTGCTTCTTCCATGTGGACTTAGTTGAAGCCTCATTTCAGTGGCTGTGTGTTTTAATATAAGATTTTTATACCTCAGATGCTATTCTTTCTGATAGCCACACCCCCATCTTTTTTTTCTACCATATTCTCCCAAGAGGGCCAAGTAGCAAGTAGGACCTTGTCATACAAACTTATTGTTCTTAGATTACAGCAAAGATTAAGTGTCAGAGATTTATCTTCAACTTTTGAAATTAGCTATGTCTAAACTCTAAGACCAAAGAGATTCAAATAGTAGGAGATATTTGTAATGTAGCACTTTATTTCTAAGATGCTTTTTATTTTCACATTTTAACATGTCTGAAATCAGATCACATCTTACAAACTTTCTATGATTACAATTGACAACTTTTCTCCATTTGTAAATAGTACTTAGAATAATAGTGTATCTTAATAGTCAGTGATGTCTTAGGTGCAATGAAATGTGTTAGCTGATGCTCTACCAGAAGGAAATTCCTGGAGAAAGCAACGGAATGGTTGCATTCTGTCAGACACTTAATTCACTTTGAACCAGCACTCCTTTGTCTCATATCAAGGTATTGATAAGAGTGCTTTAAAAAGTAGTGTTCCTATTGGACCTCCACTCAAGCACTCCCTCAATGAAAGAACACTTTGTTATATTAAACTGGCATTCCATGATGCTCACATTCCTGGCACAATCACTGAAGATAAAGCAGGTGTAGAAGCAAATGTGGTGAAGAAAGCGGATGGTGCCCGGCTGTCAAAAGATATCGCGTCTGGGGTCTTACAGGCTTGAAGGTAAACAAGCGGCCATCTAACTCAGAAGCAACAAAGCCCACATGGAGGACGCACACCAGCCCGTGTGATCACAAGGTGTTGAAGGGGTGAGGTATCAGACATGAAAGAATAAAATATCATGTCATTGTGAATGAGGGGGAGTGCGGAGTGGGGTCTAAAAGCCCATCTGTAGGCAACTGGACATCCCTTTACAGAAGGGTCTCGGGGAGGAGATGAGCCAGTAAGGGTGCAGTGTAGCAATGATGAAACATACAACCTTCCTTTGGTTCTTAAATGCTTCCTCTCACCCCACTATCATAATCCCACTTCTACATTCCAAATCCGGCTAGACCAGAGGATGTACACTGGTACAGATAGGAACTGGAACCACAGATGAATCCCTTCAGGATCAGTGGTGAGAGTGGCGATACTGGGAGTGTGGAGGGAAGGAGGGGTAGAAAGGGAGAATCGATTACAAGGATCTACATATAACCTCCTCCCTGGGGGACAGACAGCAGAAAAGTGGGTGAAGGGACAATGTAAGACATGACAAAATAATAATAATTTATAAATCATCAAGGGTTCATGGGAGTGCTGGGGAGGGAGGGGATAAATGAGCTGATACCAAGGGCTCATGTAGAAAGCAAATGTTTTGAGAATGATGAGGACAACAAATGTACAAATGTGCTTGACACGATGGATGGATGGTTTGTAATGAGTTGTATGAGCCCCCAATAAAATGATTAAAAAATTTTTAAAAAGAAGTGTTCCTTAGGAGGAAAGTTGAAGAAATCCTGGATTAATTCAATGAGTGGTCTTCTAGGCTTCTCAAAGTTTTTATTATGATAGTGTTTTTTGAAGCTATAAAAGGTTATGATATTCATTGTTTCTTTAGTTAAGTCGCAAAATCTTTTTGCTCACAAATTGTCAACTTGTAAAGCAAAATCCTTAATAAAACAGCTTGGGTTTCAGCAGATTGTTTACCATCTCCCTTATGTGTTTGTTTCACCCTTATATAATCATACAGCTTGGCATTGGGTTATGTGGTAAGATTGGCTGGCAGTTTTTCTCGACATTCATATTGAATGTTGACTGAATTAGAGTATACATATTTTATTGGCTATAACTATTTCATATTTGTGATACCCAGATTTTTTCATTATTAAATTACCATGTATACTTGTGTATCAGCTGCATTTTTCCGCACATTTTTAATAGTTTTTATGGTAAAATTAGGTCCCTCGGCTGATAATCACGTAGCATTATACTCGAGTATATAGTCAGAAAATATCGAGTTAAATTTTGATGCATGTTCAGTTGTCATAAAGAGCCTTAAACATGATGTTGTACACAATCACTTTAGTTGTAGTATTCCTGGTGTTGATTTAATTTAGAGATCAAATTCTTGAATGCATAAATAGTAGCAAGTTGTCCAGTACAGCTTTCAGTGTTTACAATGACTTAGATTTGTAATATGCCTTAGTTTTATTCATGTTGAAAAGTGGAAAATGATCTTCAGAGTGTTAATTCTCAGATATTAGTATTTCAATGGCTAAAAAGTAAAACCCTTGGTCTCCTTGATATTATTTTGTTCTGTCCTACTGGTATTTAATAGTTCCCTTGACCTTTTTTAAGTTGTGGAATTCCTTTAAACGTTTGGAAGTTAGGCTGCCCCTCTGGAAAATTATAGTGTTTATACACAAGCTTTCGTGTTCTTTTATGGGACTCAAAGATTTTCCCTGAAGGGATCCTCCCGAGACTCCTTTTTTAAGTTAAGAAGCACTAACCATTTCCCAGGGGAACTTATAAGTGGCTTGTTTTTGAAGGATATAAAAGGCAACCTATAAATATTTTTACTTTCTTGAATTGACCTTGTATATGAAAAGTTTACCACTCCTAACCTACAAACCTTTACTTTGTCAGGGACTGTTTACCTGCTACATATCCAAGAGTGGGCCAAAACTCTTCTCTTCTCACTCCTAAAACAAAACAAAAATAAAAACTACCCACATTTTGCATTCAGAAGGACATTAGACCAAATCTGGTTAAATTTCTTTCATTTGTTACATGAGCACACTGATACACAGAACTTACATAAGGTCTTAGTTGGTAGCAGAAGGTAGGTACTAGAAGAAGCTAAAACACCATCCCTGTTTAAGATCATTACTGTGTAAATAAGGAAGCAAGACACAAAGTGTTAAAATAAATAAAGGAATAATATTTTATTAGGAGGACCTGCATAAAAAGAAGTAATTAGGGTTTGTGAGAGTCTTTGTTTTCTGCTGATCCTGATTTGTATTTAAAGGAGTAGATGACTTCAAGTAAAATGAGCAATACTAGGAAAAGGAATGGAGAAAGGATCAAGAAGGCAGTAAGATTTACTTCAGAATTGCAATTGATCAGATTAAATTGTTTGAGGAAAGATGTCCAGGTTTCTACCATACCAGTTTTCTCCTGTGTGCAGTTTGATTTAGTCACATTAAGCATTAGTAAATGTTTAATTAATATCGTCTCACTAATAGAGTTAAGGCAGTACTTAATTTTTTTTGAAATTTAAGTATGTGGTGCTGAAAAATTTTCATTTGAGAATGATCTAACCCTCACTTAAGTATTACTTACCCTTTTTAACTCATAAAATATATTGAGTTACTCTAAGTGTATAATGCATATAGTTGAAAATGCTAAATTTGTTAGAGGAAGTTAAGTTTTGTAGAAAATAAGACTTAGGAAACTATGAATGGCTGAAAAATTATTTAAGAAATTGAATTTTATTGGTAGGTGTTGTCTACATCTACTGGCCTAACAAAAACAGTGTATAACCCAGCTGCTTTGAAGGCTGCACAAAAATCCTTACTTGTTTCCACCTCTGCAGTGGATAATAGTGAAGCACAGAAAAAGAAGCAGGTAAGTAAAATGAGTAAAATATGTACATAATTGGTATGAAATAAATCTTCTCTCCCGTATCTTAGTTTTTCTTCAGGGTTTGTCACAACCTAGAAATTAAGGAAATGTGCTGCTGCAGCTTTATCTTTCAAAGTGTGGGATAAAATATTACATTTCTATCTTGGGATATGAGATTTTTGAAAGTTATGTGCTTACTTGTAACTTTTGTTTAAAAACTGCACTTACCGATCACAGTGATCTACATATATCCCAACAGAAAAGTGGGTGAAGGGGAGGCAGTAGTTGGTGTAAGACATGGGGAGAAAATTAAAAAAATATATATCAAGGGTTCATGAGGTGAGGGGGAAAATGAGTAGCTGATATCAAGGGCTCAAGTAGAAAGAAAATGTTTTGAGAACGAAGATGGCAGCATATGTACAAATGTACTTGACACAATAGCCTTTTTTAATCCTCTTTAACAAATGTTTCTCAAAAAAGTAAACATATTAATATATTCTGGTTTTTTTAACCTTTATTCTAGGAGGCGCTGAAACTTCAGCAGGATGTAAGGAAAAGGAAACAAGAAATTTTAGAAAAACATATTGAAACACAGAAGGTAAAATGTCAGGGATAGATTTGACAAAGTACATTTACAAAGGAAAGTTTTGAGTGAATTTTATCTTAAACTATATGTGCTGAGAAACATTTTATTAATGTTGAGACTGAAATATGTATTAATGATCATGTATCTGGAACGAAGGTTTATATATTAAATGTCAGGAGAAGGTTAAATGGATCTGTGCCTATAAAGTTGAGATGAAAATATAAAGTAGTATTTACCTTTCTGTATTTCTGCACAGTAGTCTGTTCAGATAGCAAAGTGGAACTTGTTCACAAGAGACGTGGATTTATTTTTATTATTGACTTGGGAGTCTTTCTAACCAGGTATTGTCTAACATGGTAGCTATTAAAGACCACAAGTGTTGAGTACTTAAAAATTATCTAGTCTTACTTGAGATGTTTTGAAAGTATAAGTACATGCCACATTTTGAAGACTTAATACAAAAAAGGGTAAACTATTTAAATGTTTAGTACTGATTACTGTTAGCATTTGTTCAAATTTACAACCTTTCAGTGAACAAATTTGCTTTTTTCTGATAATGTGTTTTAAATGTAAGAGACTCAAGCAGTAATTCAATTCTTCACAAAGTAAACTATTATTGGGGCTAGAACTGAAATAATTTGCCTTCACCAAATCTATTTGTGGTTGTTCCCCAGGTTGTCACGCACTGAAAGTAGTTACTTACTTTTACATTTACATTGTTTTGTTTTTCTTAAAACTGGCAGATGCTAATTTTAAAACTGGAGAAAAATAAAACAATGAAATCTGAAGACAAAGCAGAAATCATGAGAACTTTAGAGGTTTTGACAAAAAATATCACAAAGTTAAAAGATGAGGTCAAAGCTGCTTCTCCTGGACGCTGTCTTCCAAGAACTATAAAAACCAAGACTCAGGTATGGATAAAGTTTTTAACTTCTGTGACTTAGGTGAAGGTTTAGAGAAGATGTCATCAGTTTTACATTCAGTGCACAGCTTGTTTCAGCTTAATCATTGCAATCCCACACTGTGTCCCAGCACTTATGCCGCTTCTCTGTTTCCAGTGTCCTTTTTCCTTCAGTAAGTGATCCCTTTTGATCTTAACACGGTTGATCTTGAGTATTCTGATACAGGAATGAGTTCAGTTCTAGAACTTAGAGGTGATTCAGGGCTACAATCTTCGGGGTTCCACCCTTCTCTGGCCAATAAGCCTAGTTATGATTTTAATTTTAGTTTACATTTTCCTCCTGCTTAATGCAGGACTTTTGAGCACTTGATAGTGGTAGCTGGGCACTATCTAGTTCTCCTGATCTTAAGCTTGTGAAGACTGATGTGTGTGTGGTTCATTAATCCACTACACTAAACGTTTCCTTATCTTTTTCCATTTCACTTTCACTTTCCTCCAGAGAGGGAAGGACCAGTAGTTTAAATTGCTTCATAAAGGCTTTTAAGACCCAGTGGCTACTCCCCAGAGTAAGATGTAGAACATTAACATTGTCCTTGTGAACTGTTAATGCCAATTGACTTTGGGGTCTCCTGAGGACTAAGGAATTTTAAGTATTGTTCTTCAAATTGCTACTACTACATTAGGCAATATCTTTGGCTCAAAATCTGATTAATATCATCGATCTTTGATTTATCCTAAAATATGTTTTTATAGCTATTAATAAATGCTATACCCACACAGGACCTCTGCTAGCATAGTTGGGCTGACCTCCTGGTCAGCAGTTCAAGCACATCAGCCACTCCACAGGCAAAAGATGAGCCTTTCTGTTGTAGAGATTTATGGACTCAGACACGGATAGGGTGGGCATTGCTACTCTGACCGCTAAATCAGAACCATGGCACTGACAGTAAGTTGCACAAATGAGCTAACAGGCACAGGAATGTTAAGGCACATGTGTTAGGATACACACACGTGTAATACACACACGCACATAAATACACACAAAACACATAGACACGTGTGTGCAATTATTTATTATTAATTCCTGTATTATTTGTTTGCACCTTGTTTGGTTTATAAGTTATTTTCCAAATATTTTCCCATATCACTTAGGTGTCGTATAAGTCTCACTTGGGTCTTGTAAGGAGAATGAATTACAGGGAAATCAGTGGCAGTAGCAACAAATGAGAAAGCTATTGCAGTCGTATGCACTAGACATAATGGTTTGGATTTGAGTGATAATACTAAAGATAAAAGAAATGTTTGGATAATGGAGACAAACGTTTTTGGTTTTTTGCTAGGGGAAACATTTTTGTTTAAGTATTAAATATTGTAACTTAAAGTATTAATTACTGCTTTTTTAGATGCAGAAAGAATTGCTTGACACAGAACTGGATTTATATAAAAAGATGCAGGCTGGAGAGGAAGTCACTGACCTTAGGAGAAAATACACCGAATTACAGCTGGAAGTATGTTTCATTCAACTGTACAATGCACTGAAAAGTGTTGTAGTTAATATGGAAATATAACCCCTTCACTTGTTTCATTAATGGTTGGCAGTCTCGACATGCTTACTGATATGTTGGTAAAGGCAACCGTGTGTAAGCCTAACACCTTTTCAGAGCTAGTAGAGAAGATAGTTAACCTGGGGTAGTAACAGTCATCCTGGGCACCCACGCCTCTCTACTTGTAGTTCATGTTTTACTTCCGTCTTCTCCATGGATAAAACCCAATAATTATTAAAAACTCCTTGGATGTCCTTATTGGGTACTCTGTTCATCTATAGGTGTACTTGTTGAGGGTTTCAAAATGTCTGTAAAAAATTACCATATATTTTAATTCCATTTTCCACATACTGTGGAAGCATCCTTATATTGAGCTGCTTAGGACCAGACCTTAGTGCAGGGATCCTCAAACTACGGCCCACGGGCCACATGCGGCCCGCCGAGGACATTTATCCAGCCCGCCGGGTGTTTTTGCCTGTTTTGTTTTTTTACTTCAAAATAAGGTATTTGCGATGGGGTCGGTGCACTCGGAGTGTGAGAGCGGGGCGGGAACCTGGTAGCACTGTGTCTTTCCGGCGGCTTCTCCGGGGCAAAGTTTTCCAGAATCTCTTTGAACCTGCTGTCTACGCGTGTGCCAAGTGCGGCTACGAGCTGCTCTCCAGCCCCTCCACGTCTGAGCACTGTCGCCGAGGCCAGCCTTTGCGGAGACCGGCCACGAGGATAGCTGATAGCGTGGCAGAGCGGCCCGAGCGCAAACACAAACTGCCGATGCCTTTAAGGTGTCCTGCGGTCAATGCGGCCATGGGCTTAGCCGAGGGCTTGGCCATGAGTTCCTCAATAATGGCCCCAAGGGGGGCAGTCCTGCTTCTGAATATTCAGCAACTCCCTGAAGTTCATCCCTAAAGGCAACAAATCTGCCTCCCAGGGAAAAGCGGGCAGCCCAACCCCAAGCAGCTACAGGCATTGATCACCCTTTAGAACTACAGCCTACTGACCTGACCTTCAGGCAGGGAGGGCTGGATAGGGGCGGAGGGGGGGGGGGAGAGTATTTCCTGATGACCCTACCCCCTGTGCCAGAATGGGGCTGAGGGCTGGTTCATCTTGGCCTCCGAGGCTGGGACTCTGGTCGTAGGGTGTCTGTGTCTTGAAAGATGTAACGCCCTTGACTTCTCTCCTCAAATGGCGGCTCCTCCCTGCCTGTCTTGTCTCACCCCTATGAGCCCCAATTCCCAAAGGGGCTCCAGCCCTCACCAGGGTCCGTGCAGACCCCCTAAGTTTTGTGAGCAGATGCAACCACTACAAGGCCATGTCCCAGTCTGGGGATCCAGCCCGGTCACTGCATGAATCGCTCTGGTCAAATCCTTCCAGGCTCACCAGGGCACTGATGGTCTGTGACCTGCTGGGGCATGCAAGCCCATGGCACAACCCCTGAGTCCCCGGTCTCCATCTGTGTGGGAGAACAGCCACTGGTCCATGGTCTTCCTACCAGTCCCCAGTGGGGCCTGAGAGGTCTAGTCCCACAGTCTGTACCTGCCAAGCCTGCCCCAGGGGAGTCCGTCCAGAGCTCCTGGTGGTGGCCTCACCCTCTCCCGCCTCACCCTCTCCAACTTTCTGAACTGATTGACTGCAAACTAATAAAGCAAGGAGGCAGGCTGCTGTGTGCATGACAGGGTCTGTCTCCACCCTAAAAAAAAAGCGCAGTGTGCATAGGAATTTGTTCATAGTTTTTTTTTTTAAAAAAAAACAACTATGGTCTGGCCCTCCAGCGGTCTGAGGGACAGTGAACTGGCCCCCTGTTTAAAAAGTTTGAGGACACCTGCTTTAGTGGTAGTAGAACTATATTGAAGAACCTGCTTACCTAAGTTTTGCCTATAGATGGTGCTGTGGGTGTTTATAAGAGAAAATAAACCATTTGCTTATAATTTATTATATGATTACTTATATAAGAAACAAACTTATAGTCAAGTTGATTCCTATTACATGGCAAATTTTTACATTTCACCAAAGTTGGACCTACATTTTGAAATAGTACCTATGTTTCTTACTGTGTGCAATAGAATTTTAATCCTTATTTTCAAATTTATTAATACTTTGATGATTTCTTTTGGGAATATTAGAAATCTATGCTGAGTTCTGGCATATAAATAATAAGATCTTAACATTCAGCTGCAACTAGAGCAACTAGCTTTTATCTTCTCTAAAAATCAAAGGAAGCTATAGGCTGTCCTAAAACTACTACATACATTTACAGTCTCTGGAAACATGACCTGTTTGCATGTAGGTATAACAGTTTTTATTTTAAAGATAATATATTTTAATGTAGAAATTGTTCTTCTCTTATTTTGAAGATGGCATTGCTGATACTTTTTTTTACATGTTGGTTCATAATTGTAGGAACTAAATAATTATAATTATAGGAAGTAAAAACTCACTGCCATGGAGTCAATTCTGACTCGTAGTGACCCTTGATGGCAGGGTAAAACGGGCCCTGTGTATTTTTGAGACTGTATCTCTACGGTAGTAGAAAGCTTCATCTTTCTCGCACAGAGCTAATAATGGTTTCAAACTGCTGATCTTAAGGTTAGAAGCTACCATGCTACTAGGACTCCAAAACTCACCGCAATTAATCACCTCTGACGCATAACAACTGTGTAGAGCAGGGTACAACATCTACTATGGTTTTCTAAGACTAAGTCTTTACAGGAGTAGAAACCCTCATCTTTCTCCCACAGACCAACTGATAGTTTTGAACTGCTGAACTTGTGATTATTAGCCCAATGCATAACCTGCTACAACCTCAGGGCTATAAGTAAATAATAGCTTTAACAAAATTATTAGTTTATAACGTTTCCCCTGATCTTGCTAAACATTGGCACTTTGTTGTTCGTGTTTTTCTTTTATAATGACTAAGGTTCAGTTTCTAGAAATCAGTAGAGAGTAATGAAGCATTTCTCAGTGCATGTTTCTTCACAGCAGTTGCATTGTTAGTGGATGTTAGTGAAAAAGGTTCAGAGGGGATATAAATTTGGAAACGTCTTTATTAAACAGAATTCTTGACTATGGAATTTCTCAGAGACTTTAAATTTGTGATTCTCAAAAAATACTTATTAGCACTCAGTAATACACAAACTTATTTGTCCGAGACCCCCCTTTCAAGGAGCAGTTTTAGACATTAGTGTTTCTTAAAACATGCCCTTTTGCTGGAGCCCTGGTGGCATAGTGGTTACTGGTTGATCTGTGATCCACAAGGCCAGGAGTTCAAAACCGCCAGCCACTCCACAGGAAAAAGACTGGGTTTTAAAAAAACAAAAGAAACCATGCCCTTTGGAAGAGGAAGGTGGGGGAGAAAGGGAGAACCGATCAGAATAATCTATAAACCCCTCCCTGGGGGATGGACAACGGAAAAGTGGGTAAAGGGAGGCATAGGACAGTGTAAGACATGAAAAAATAATACTTATAAATTATCACGGGCTCGTGAGGGAAGGAGGGGGGAGGGGACAAATGAGCTGATACCAAGGGCTCAAGTAGAAAATGTTTTGAGAATGACGATGGCAGCAAATGTACAAATGTGCTTGACACAATGGATGCATGTATGGATTGTGATGAGTTGTGCGAGCCCCCAGTAAAGTGATTTTTTTTAAGTGTTAAGGTGACCTATCTTGAGATAAATAAGCTGAGCATACTGATACTAGTGAAAACTTGACAGTGGTGCTGGCATGACATGTTCACATGTTTTATATCCTCAATCCAGTAAGTTTAAGTGCTTATCTTTTACCCTAAATCTGATTCTATCAAATCAGATGTCTATCTAATTACCCAAACAACAGAGCTAGAGTTTTTAATTGCTTCTTCCTTTTCCTTCGATATTCATATCCAGTTAACTACCAAGTATTAGAAATCTTATTCCCAAACATACGTTAAATGCTACCGCTGTAGTCTGAATTTCCATCTTTAATTGCTAGGACTACTGCAGTGACCTTCTGACTGATATTCCTGGTTTGCTTTCTCTTACCTTCTACTCTACCTTATTTTTGTAAAAAAGAATATTCTAAAGACTCTAACCACAGTAACATTTAAACACCAATTTGGTTACATTACTTCCTTAACCTCCCTAGCGGTCTAATTATGTGAGTAATTTTTTACCCAAAGCGGTACATAGTTTTGCATAAAATTTGTTGTTTTATATTGTAGGCCTGTAATTCTTAAGAAATTACTCATTTTAATCTCTCTAGTAGACATTCCAGGTATGATAAACTTGAATACACAGTTGACATTTACCCTGAGCCACACTCGGGACTACCGCCAGGGAGGTTGAAATATTTTAATTAATTTTTATGACTGCTGGTATCAAAATAAAAATATTTTAAAAATATAATTATTTTTATTAAAAACAAATTTCCCATGTAGTTATTTAACATTGTATCATCATTACTGTTAATAAAAAGTCTAAAGCATATATTGATTATGTAAATTGAAGCTAGACCATCACAAAAAGTCTGTGCATTATGAACATTTGGTCAACATTACAACAATAAGTTTGGTGAACTGTGGAAGGGTGAATCCTTCAGCTCTGTCAATGACATTTAATACAATATGTTATTTCAGATATTACCTGCTAAGGCAACATATTACCTGAGAAGGTAATAATATAAATCACCACAACTTCTGTGTAACATTTCCTCCATAAAACCCTTCATCAAAGGCTTCATCTCCAGTTATGGTGAATGAAGCACATCAAATGTTCTATAAAAGCAATTTATGAAAATAGTCAATGGACTTGTATTGCACTTTAAACCTTGTAACAGAAGACAGTTCTACTGGATATTGCTGAGAAAGTAAAGAATTTTCTTTCAAATCAAAAGAAAGGAAACTAAAAACTTTTAGCCTTTAAATTTTGGCCTCATCTCACGGCTTATCTCTTTAAAGCCTCACCAGCCATAAATACTCCTTGTTTCCAGCTACACTGATATGGTTTATTTGTTTGTTTGTTTCAATAAAGGTTTACACAACAGCTTAAGTTACTCTGGAAGAGTTTCTTCACACGTTCTTCTATTGGTTACGTGCTCATGGAATTTCATTTGTGTTTTGAAGGACCATGTTACTTTTAAGTCTTGGGATCTTTTGTTCATGTTACAACCCCCATTGAACCAATCTTGACTCATTCTTTAATTCGTTCAGTTAATAAACAAATATTAAGTGTCTACTTCTCTGCCTGCTACTGTTGAAGGTATCGGGGATAGAACAGAACAACAACAAAAATTCTCTTATCCTAGTAGTTCATTTCACTATCTTGGAAGTTCTCTTTAGACCTTTAAGTAAAGCATTTTTCTAACTTCTTGAGTCACTTTTCATAAATATAATTATAAAATTTAATTGTTTCATTTTTTTAAAACAATTTATTGGGGCTCATACAATTCTTATCACAGTTCATACATATACATACATCAATTATATAAAGCACATCTGTATAGTCTTTGCCCTAATCATTTTTTTCTCCTCTTTTCTTTTATTACATTTTATTAGGGACTCATACAACTCTTTTCACAATCCATACATATACATACATCAATTGTATAAAGCACATCCATACATTCCCTGCCCCAATCTTTCTCAAGGCATTTGCTCTCCACTTAAGCCCCTTGCATCAGGTCCTCTTTTTTTTTCCCTCCCTCCCCTTTCCCCCCTCCGTCATGTGCCCTTGGTAATTTATACATCGTTATTTTGTCATATCTCGCCCTATCCGGAGTCTCCCTTCCCCCCTTCTCTGCTGTCCCTCTCCCAGGGAAGAGGTCACATGTGGATCCTTGTGATCAGTTCCCCCTTTCCAACCCACTCACCCTCCACTCTCCCAGCATCGTCCCTCATTTTTTAAAAGTCTTTAAGAAATAAATTTCTTGGGGATGGAGAAGTACTCAATAAATGCTTGTAGAAGGAAGAAATGATATGCTATTTGTATAGAATGATGTGAAGTATTACATAAATTAGTATGCTACATTCTATAATGATGTTAGTGTTAAATAATCAGATTGATCAAGTTCTGATAACTGCACTGAAGTTAAGGACCCTTAATGGCATAGTGATCACACATTGGCCTGCTAACTGCAAGATCAGCAGTTCGAAACCACCAGACAGGCCTTTGTACTCCTGTAAAGAATTACAGTCCTAGGCACTTAACTGGGGCAGGACTGCCCGCCCCATTTTGTAGGGTTGCTACAAGTCTTCATCGACTCATTGTCAGTGAAGTCAACAGACAAAAAATAGTGCATGTGAAATGTTAAAACTAGAAAATTGCACTTAATGTGTGTATAGGATTTATGAACTTATGTATTAAATTAACTTCTGAAATAGAATGTATCACTCAGTTTTGTGGAAATCCAGATGAACTGGCTTTACTCTAGTATATTCTAATGTCTTTGGAGTTGCAGAATTTTATTAGAAAAAGCTACATTTAGTCACTTGATTCAAGGAATGTTACTTAATTTTCTACATTTGTAAATTCCCTCAGCTCTCACGTTTAAAACTAATCTGTTTATAAGGTATAATTTGAATATTATGTTAAATTATATGCACATCTGAGTAATCTACCAGAGTTTTAACACATTTGGGCAATACTTATAGTTGTAGCAGTATTTAATCTGTGTATCTGATCTCTTCTAGGCTGCAAAACGAGGTATTCTGTCTCCTGGTCGGGGTAGAGGAATTCATTCAAGAGGTCGAGGTACCGCTCATGGCAGAGGCAGGGGTAGAGGTCGAGGCCGAGGTGTTCCTGGTCATGCTGTGGTGGACCATCGTCCTAGAGCCTTGGAGATTTCTGCATTTACCGAGAGTGATAGAGAAGATCTACTTCCTCATTTTGCGGTACTTCCTAATTGTCCAGCCAAATTCTAATAATTATGTAAAGGTTATGGATGTAATTAAAGGAAAATTTATAGAAGTAATGACCTATCTTAACCCATTAACCCAAGAGTAAGTTTTGATTGTAACAGTGCTTTATTATTTGGAAAATCGAAATATAAAGTCTTTTACAACAATTTGATACCTGGGTAAAAATATACAAATTTGGTCAATCATCTTAAAGTTGCCTTACTCGATGCCTGGATACAGTGAGCACATGGGAAAAAGAATGGTGTTCTAGTTCTGCTAATTAATTATTTCATTTCGCCTCTGGGATTCAGTGGGCTCACGTCCAAATAGAGAATAGGGAAAACCCGCAGCGTGATGATTAAAGGATGGCTACTGACTGAAAGGTTGACAATTCAAAACCACCAGCCTCTCTTACTGACGAGGAAAAGACCTGGCAGTTTGCTCTCATAAAGGAAATGCTATGGAGCAGATACAGTAGAATGAAAGATTTCATTTGTCTTGTAAGGACTCTAAGCTGAAATCGGCCAATAACATACAACATGTCTACTTTGGGTGGTACAAAGAGTTAACTGTTTTGGTTACTAACTCAAAGGCTGGACATTAAATTTCATCTAGAAGCACCATGTACCTAAAAATATCAGCCATTAAAAACCCGGTGGAGCATAGTACTATTCTCACATAAGTGGGCTTCCCATAAGTCAGAATCATTTTGATGGGAAACTGCTATATGTGTTGATTTTTGTTGTAAAAAATGGTCCCTTCCACTTAATATGTTAAGATTTTTAGTGATAATATCTAAAGTTAGATAAACATAAATCTTGTCCTCAGGAATAAATTTCTCTGGAAAATATTAAATAACAAAGCAGTTCTTTACCTTCTAAGAGTTAATTTTTAGACATAGTAGTTTAAGAAAAACCAGTTGAGGTAAACTGTAAAAATAATGTATAAGCAAGTTAAATTTTTAAAAAACCAAATACTTCAATAATTTAGGAGTATTTTTCATGTAATCAAGTGAAAGGAAAAGAACAGAGGAAAATTCCATGTGGAAATAAAAAGTAAACTTGTAGTGAGATACATAAATAGATGAACTTATTGAAAATTTAAGTGCTTTATATTGATGTTCTAGGCTTAAGTAGTAGTTACGGAGTTGAAATTATACGTACTCAAGACATAGATTATCATTGACCAAGCTGGTTTATGTTTCAGAATCATAGTGATGAATAAGCAGGCCTGTGGCCCGGTGGCTCAGGGCTCGGCTACCACCTGCAAAGCTAGCAGTTTCAGCGCAGCCGGGCGCCAGGCCAGAAAGACCTGGTGGCAAATTCCTGTCAGGATTACGGCTTACAAAGTCCGTTGGGCAATTTTTTGTCAAATAAAGATTGCTGTGAGTGGAAATTGACTCAACAGTACCTACTTGCCTAAAAACAACAGTAATATGGATGTATTTAAGGGTGGGTCTGAAACATAGTCGAAGAGAGAAAGGAATAGGAAACAGAAAGGAGCTTAAGGAAAATGTAGTCCAACTCTTTGCTGCTGCGCACCCACTCCTACATTTCCTGTAGTGTAAGCGACTCCACATAATGCAAATGCCTTATAGATAGCTACATGTAGCTAATCTAAAAACTATGAAAGTATGCTATAACACTCCCCCAAATAACATGAATTTCTAACAGAAATGAATGTATTTTGCTGAGATTAAAATGGTTTTGGCTTTAGAAAACGATAGAGCCTTTAAATGGGGATTCTTATGTACATTTGGAAGTTCAAATGCAGAGAGCTGTATACTCAATTAATGATAGTGTACATTAAAAATTTTGTTTCTTAAACGAATGTGTGCAGCTTTTGTGTTTCAACCTATGGGCCAATAAGTGACATAATTATGCCATTTTAAAAGTGAAGAAAATGAAGCACGAGGAGGTTAAGTAATGCTGTAGTTGTACAGCTAGCTGTTTGACAGAGCTGGCATCTAATGTCTCTGGCATACATGCTCTTTACTGTGTTCATAGAATTTGGCTGTGTGTGTATGTGTGTGTGTGTGTGTGTGTGTGAGAGAGAGAGAGAGAGATTGAGATTGAGATTGTGTGGGAAAGTCCACCACTGCTCTCTCATGTTGTGACTTTGGTTCTGCTGTTGCTGCTGTTCTTCATCTCCTTTTTCGCTTCTCTGGTAACTCATGGATAAGGAAGTTTGATGCACAGGGATCTCGGGGTCAGATCCAAGTGATGTACTGTACTTTTTGTTCTTCTATCTAGCTGGTAGAGAGATTCCCCTTTCTTCCTCCTTGATGGTTCATTTTATGATGGCCCAGCAAACTGGCAATCAACAATTAACCCTGTTAGCAATCACAACTGAATCATAATCCTACTAATAACTTCACTCAAAATCTGTTACCCAGACACATCATTAAAAAGTTGGTAGGTGAAAATTACAAAGACTTTCATTAGAAGAGCCATATTAAATACTTCATTGCTGTACAGGCCATCCCACGTGCTTCTAGCAATTGCCACTTTCATACACGAAGCATTAACTCCCTTTTATTTTTAAAATTTTATTTGTTGTTTTATTAGGAGCTCTTACAGATATCATAACATTCCATAGTTCAGTTACATCAAGGATTATTGCACAATTGCTACTACAGTCCGTTTCAAAACATTTTTTTTCTAATTCAACTCCTTGATATCAGCTCCCCTATATCTCCTCCCTCCCCTACATCCCCCTCAAGAAACCCTGAGGGAGTCTATTTATCATTTATTTATTATAGTTGCTGTTGGGTTTTTTTTGGTTCTTGTTGTATCTTAAACCATCCAGTATATCTATTCACCTACAGTTCACTTCCCTTGGATGGGGTTATGAAATCATCATAGCATTAATTTACCTCTTTTAATCATTTTATTGAATATACCCATGGAAGCCTGTAGTTTAGCCACTTCATGCCTTTATTCTTTTCCTACTTTAGATAACTAATTTGTAAATTCCCTATTCCTTTGAACCTGTAATTTGTAGAGATGAACATATTTTTTGATCTGAAGATTCTTCCATTCCAGTTGTAACTTTGAGCAAAGTGCAGTCTAGAAGTAGTTCCCAATTTGTAGAAATTTACTCCATTTCACAGTGTCACATATCTTTGTCTCTCTTTGAATGTGTTCTGGTCAAGTCGCCTAGTCATCCAAACTTAGGTCAAATGAGTACTGCTTCTCAGCTTAGCAGTTCTTACACACCTTCCTGCATATCATACCGGCCTACCTGTTATCTTCTCATTCAACCTACTCTCCATTGCCTGGGCCATCTCAGAGTCCACACAACTCCTTGAATGCAAGCAGCCAGCCCTATGTCTTTTCTCTCACCTCTAGCCTCTGTTGATCAGGTCAGGTCAATAGGTTGCCAATAGAGCATATCCAATTGCTCATGTTAATTGCTGCATTCCTCCTATTCACAAAGGGAACCACTGAGCAGATGGTCTAGCATGCTTGTTGTACTTAAACCATCAGCCCTAGAAAAAAGGTTTTCTCTGGAGGTCACAAGCGCTAAAATGAACATTCACTATTCTATTAGTCTGGATAAATTGTCATGTATTTTGAGTTATATTTATTGGCATTTGAATGTTTTGAAAACTTAGAAGTTTGGGTGTTCCTCAATACTTTTTGGGAGTAAATGTTTTCTTTCATATTTAAAGCAATATGGCGAAATTGAAGACTGTCAGATTGATGACGCGTCACTTCATGCTATAATTACATTCAAGACAAGGGCAGAAGCGGAAGCAGTAAGTATTTTAAATGATAAAAGTTTCAGAATAAAAACTAGTAAATACTGCTTTAAAGTTTTAACATAAGCCATTTGTTATTTTGGTAATTTGCTATAATTATGCTCTAACAATAGCTAGAACAGATGAAGTTGAATTCATACCCTCAAAAAAATTTCTAGTGCAATAAGGCAATTCTAAATATATAATGCAATGTGATAGGAATGCATGGTAGTCAGCAAGGTGAATGTCAGGATGTATTATTTTGAGAATTCAAGAATGCGCCGTTTGGCTCTTTCCCAGGAGCTAGGCCACTCATCTATTATCCATTACCTCGGTTCTCATCTGCTCCAGACTGGAATGGACAGGTTTGCATCGGCAGACTGAATGGTTGAGAATAAGGTAGCTGATGGGAGTGATTCTGTGGCTGTCTAGCGCTACCATTCCTCATCTGCTGCTTTCTGCTCCTAGACACCCGAGCTCTAAAAAAGGTTCCTTAGCTCCATGTGCATTAAACAGGAACTGAGGACTTTTTGTTATTATGTAGGTCTTGTGAGAGTTACTGTCCTAAAGTAAATACAGGTGTACCATGTCTCCCTGCTCTTTGAAAGTTCACTGTACACAACTTCATTTTTATGAAACACCTATATTTGTACTCATTTTCATTAACTGAAAGAAATCTAAAAGAAATCTAAAAGAGGAAATTGGCCTGGATGAAGTAAAGGTGAAAAGTACAACTAGCCTTCAGTGTTCGTTTTGCTGGCGAGTCTGAAAGGGGCATCCTGCACGCTGAGCAGTAAAAGTTCCTTCCCTGGTAACTGCCCTCACCATCTAGTTTCCCTAGCTTTGACCGCTACCTGTGAACACCGCATGTTAATGCTCTGTGGCATTTGGCATATTTGGTAAATGATTATTTTGTCTTAGAGCCTTTCAAAATTTTGCCCATATAAAGTAATGATGGTAATTGCTTCTTCATTTTATGCTATTTTTGCTTATAAAGGGTTCAATGGGAACAGTTTTTTTTAATCATTTTATTGGGGGCTCCTGCTGCTCTTATCAAAATGCACACATACGTCCATTTGTACATACGTTGCCATCGTCATTTTCAAAACATTGTCTTTCTACTTGAGCCCTTGGTATCAGCTCATTTTCCTCCTTCCCCACCGTTCCAACCTCATGAACCTTTGATAATTTATACATTTGTTTTCATATTTTACACTGACTGATGTCTCCCTTTACTCACTTCTCTCTTGTCTGTCCCCATAGGAGGGGGTTATATGTAGATCATTGTGATCAGTTCCTTCTTTCTCCCCCCATCTTCCCCTTATTCTCCTGGTATCACTGCTCTCATTTTTGGCCTTGAGTTTATCTGTCCTGGATTCCCTGTGTTTCTAGCTCTTATCTGTACCTGTGTACATGTACTGGTCGATCTGGATTTATAAGGTAGAATTGAGTTCATATTAGTGGGTGGGGTGGGGGGAGGAAGCATTAAAGAACTAGAGAAAAGTTTTTATGTTTCATTGGTGCTATACTGTTCCTGCCTGGCCCTTTCTTGGGACCCTTCTCTTAGGGAATGTCCCATTGTCTACAGATGGGCTTTGGGTCTCCACTCTGTAGTCCCCCTCATTCACATTGATAGGATTTTTTGTTCTTTGATGCCTGATATCTGATCGCATTGACAATTCATGATGACAGAGGCTGGTGTGATTCTTCCATGTGGACTTTGTTTCTTCTCAGCTAGATGACCGCTTGTTTGTCTTCAAGCCTTTAAGACCCCAGACACTATATCTTTTGATAGCCGGGCACCATCAGCTTTCTTCACCACATTTACATAAACTATGCACCCATTTTGTCTTCAGCAATTGGGAAGTTAAGCATCACAGAATGCCACGTTATTAGGACAAAGTGTTCTTGCATGGAGGGAGGCCCAATATCCATCTGCTACCTTAATACTTAATATTTAACATATAAATATATGTACATAGATCTATTCCCCTGTTATATAGAAATATATTTCCATGTGTACATGCCTGTATCTAGAGCTCTAAATGCCCTGTGCCTCCTAGTTCTTTCCTCTATTTCCTTTTACTCTCCTCTTGTCCCACTATCGTGCTCTGCCTTCATTTGCGTTTCCGTTATTCCTCTCAGCTACGTTACCCTTGATCAAGCCCCACCAGGCATCCTATGCCCTCTTCACCATCGATTTTTAGATCACTTGTGAAACAATCTATTTTCATTTAGCAGTGGAAACCTGTAACCGTTTTAATTTTAATTTACTTTATGATGTGAAAGAGACAAACACCTATGCTATAATACTCATTTGTAATTTATTTGTAGAATTTGTTACACCATCAGCATTTGAACACTTTTGAATTATTTTTGAAGGCTTATAGATCAAATCAGTTTTACATTGAACATGTGCTACATACTTTGTTTCATGGCATTGATCGTGGTCCCCACAAGGTAGTATCACTTATCCCATTTTTTCCTGTATTTCTTGTGTCCATTCTCCCTTCTTTCCTAACCCCTCTGAATTTTGCCTTTTGGTAAATACTGTCATTTTGATTTAAATAGTTTATTATTCTAAAGAAGGTATATCTCCATAGTACTGTTTTCCCCCTTATTGATCTATTTATTGAAAATTAAGCCACAGGGGTGAGCTCTGTGCTAGACCTGAAGCGTGACTAGAGGCCACAGTCTTAGGGACCAAGCAGCCTGGCCCATCAAATTTTTTTAATCCTAAAATTTTCTTTAAAATCTATAATGTTTAATTTTTTTCAACAATAGAAAAATAAGTTGGAAATATGTCTATAGGATATAGATTGGGTTAGTGGTTTCAAACTTCAGGATTTCAAAATGGAAAAACTGAAGATTTTAAAATTACTAACTTTGACTTAGGTAACACTTTTATTTGCAATGGAAAGAAGTTTAACATTTTAAAAATGTGCAGTGTGTTGCCACAATACACGCCTATGAAATAAGTAAATCATATGAAATAAGATAAAATTTGGCATCAGAACTTTAGGTGGACATGAACTCCAGATAAAGGATAAACTTATCCAAGGAGCTGAAGCGGCATAGTAGTTATGCACTGGGCTGTGATCTGCAAGTTCAGTGGTTCAAAACCACCAGCTGCTCTGAGGGAAATTTCTATTCCCATAGAGAGTTACATTGTCCAGAAACCCACAGGTGCAGTTCTGCTCTGCCTTACAAGGTCGTTATGAGTTGGCATTGATTTGATGGCAATGAGTTTGTTTCTTTCCCCAAGTAAAGGAAATTGTCAACGTTTGCCAATGTTTATATCCAGGTATTATATTGTTCTTATTTTTTTGATCCACTGTTCTTGATAGTTGAATTTCTCATTATTTGCTATAATCAATAGATACATAACATTTCAAGGCAAAAATACAGGAATTGTGAGTTGAGATATTGGCTGTGACTAAATATTCAGGAATTTTTCCCAGGAAAGAGATTGTTAGCTTTCAAGGGAATAAAAAAATTAAAGCAAGACTCTTAAATTTAGATTAACTTGATTCTGGTTTTATTCATGTTAGAAGATCATTCCTGTTGTATTGTTTTCCTGCCTATCAACACTGTAATATTTTTAAATTGAATAAATGTTTGGAACAAAAAAAAGTCAGCTTCTTCCTGTGGCTTCCTGTAAGTGATTGATGTTGTTGTTGTTGTTAGGTGCCACCAAGCAGGTTCTGACCCTCAGCAACTCTATGCACCACAGAAACACTCTCTGGTCCAGCTCCATCCTCACGATTGTTCTGTGCCGAGCCCATGGTGGCAGCCACGGTGTCAGTCCATCTCTTTGAGGGCCACCTCTTTTTCACCACCCCTCTCCTTTACCAAGCATGATGTCCTTCTCCAGGGACTGGTGTCTCCGGACAGTAGGTCCAAACTATGTAAGATGAAGCCTTGCCATCCTTGCCTCTAAGGAGCACTCTGACTAAACATCCGTGACAGATCTGTTTGTCCTTTTAGCAGTCCAAGGCATTTTCAGTATTCTTCTCCAGCACAATTAAAACGCATTTCAGGAGCTGATTAGAATGTTACTTTTTATCCCTTTGTTACTGTACTTTCCTAGTCCAGGAATCCGTTTCATAGCAGTGTTTCAGTTCCAAATTTAAAAGTCAGTCCCAAAGATGTAATTCTGTAATCACAGATGCAAAGGAGGAATAGTGTTTTAGATTATAAAGAAAAATAATTTGTTTTCCTGTTTTTCAATATCTAATCCACATACCATACAATTCAATATTTTAAACATATTAAAAATATTATGCACTTATCACCACTATCAATTTTAGAACTTTTTTTTCATTCTTGTACTCTTAATTATTAGCTCCCCATTTCCTTACAACCCTTCTTGCCACAATCCTAATAATGTTTCTACATATTTATTTACCTTGGATTTGATACAAAGAAAAACATACCATCACCCCAAGAACAATAACAAAATAACAGAAAATCCTTAATGGGAAAAAAAACAGAATATAATAAAAACCAGAACAAAATTAAAATGGGTCAAATGTGAAAACAAAGGAAACGGTGTAACTCAAACTTCAAAACAAACCCAAAGCCATCTATCTAGTCATTGGACAATTCCTAGCGACCTTATAGGACCAGGTAGAACTGCCCCTGTGAGTTTTCAATCCACCTCTTTACAGGAGTGGGAAAACCTTTTTGTTTTTCTCCTGCAGAGTGGCTCATGTTTTCAAACTACTGACCTTGAGGTTAGCAACCCAACAAATGACCGTGACATCTACCTTAATTAATTTTCCAATGTACTCTGCCTGATAACAAGGTTATTCACGTCCCTCGTCAGTGATTCGAGGGCATTCTCCAGAGGCTTAACCCATATGGGGACTCTGCAAATGGATTTTGGTTTTTTATTGTCATCCCTAGCCTTCTGCAAACCGAGTGCTCAGGATTTAAGATTATACAGTCTTCGGTTTTATTTTTAAAACATCCTTGGATCACATAGACTGATATGTGAACTTAGCTGACACCTTATTTAGATGGCTTGAAAAGACAAGCCTTTAAGAACCTTTCTAGACGATCTTCTTCGTGATACCCAAGTACCTTGCTGATTTCTTCACAATACTTCACATAACTGCTAGTGATCCTTGGCAACCTTACTCCAGTTAGAAGGATGTACTGATAGATACTTATTTAGAGCAGTGCCTGGAACTTGCCTCTTACTGTTAGCTGTTAATATTATGTATTTTGTCAGGCTGAGAAATTATTAATAAGTTAGTGAAACCAAATAGAAAAAACAAAATAGAAATCGCAAAACAAGTCTCAGTTTTTAAGAAGGGGCATAAGGAATATGAAGAAGAAATAGAATGTGGAACTCGTTGCTTCCATGAACCAGCTGCCTTTTTTGTTGCCATAAGACCAGAAGAACTGGGTGGGGCCCAGCAACCATTACTGAACATTTTAATCAAACAACCTATAGAAGTTTTCTGATAAAATAGTCATTCTTTAGACACAAAAAATAACAGTGGTTTGAGTCTGTAGGAGATTGTATACCATTAACCACCAGACATTGCTGAGTCTCACTGAGTAAGAGAGTAAATTTAGAGCAAGAAAAATAGGTATAGATTTCAGTGTGAGGAAAAATTATATACATGGCAGTTTTGTTTTTCATGTTTTTACTGATTTACTTAGTTATAAGTATTGCTATTTGGTGAGCACTGTGCTAACAAGAATTAATAATCGTAGATCTGAAGCTGAAGAGAGAGTCATTAGTTGTTTTAAACCCAAGAGTTAAATGAAGTCTATTCCTGTAAAGTAAAACCAAATGTACATGTTGTTTATAGTTCATCATTTCGTCTAGCACCATTGGATACTCTGGACGCTATCCTGTGGTCATTGCTCCTTTAGCCTTACAGATTAGTTCTTTCATTAGTTGAACTACCATTGTACGATCTACTGGGATTGCAGCTTAACCCTTCTGCGATGGCTCTTCCCTTAGTGTACGTTTACCCCGTGGTGTTTTGAAACAACACTAGTTCTACAGAGCTTCTCTACATGGTGAGATATGTCTGTGAAATGCAACCGTCTATATAAACCATTCAGGGCCTGAGCAAATCTGTTTACCTTCACTTGTCCCAGTTTATTTCAAATTTAGTAGTTCCCTGAGCCATTTTCCATATAAGATGTAGATCCTACAACATAATTTTTTTCATTATCATCATTTGTTTTCAGATCTTCAGTCTTTAATGTTCTTCTTGTTTATCTGCACTGATTTCCTTAATAGTTTGCTACAAACTTGGGTGAATATGTGCCAAGAGTAAGTAGCCATACGGCTGGTGACAAGTTTATAAATAAAATGCCTTAGCTTTGAAACGCACTTTCTTTTCACACTTGTTAGTATAGAACTTTCAAACCTGTATGTAAGTAGAATTATAACTCAACTCCCCGTAAGTTCATCACCTAGTTTCAGCAATTATCGACTTCATCATTTTTTCCTATTCCTTCCTCACATATCTCCCTATTTTTTTTATTATTTTAGAGCTATCTCGGTCGTTGTGTCATTGTATCTGTAGAGATTTCATTGTCCATCTTTGAGTGATCAGGCCCCCACAGTGAGTCAGAGGAGTCCATATGGGTCTCTGAGGTGATGGACACCCTTACGGGAGCAGACAGCCTAACTTTTTCCTGTGAACAGCTGGTGTATTTGCATTGCTGACGTTGCGCTTGCAGTCCCGTGCTTAACCAAACCGTACCATCAAGGCTTAAAAACAAATGACTCAATACTGTTACTACACTTAAAAGTGACAAATATTTCATGGCTTTTAAAATCTTACATGATTTTCTGATAAAATCTTCATACTTTTATGAATAAGTATCTAAACAGGGCTCATACTTTGATGCTGATTGATATGGTAGAATCATGACCTCATAAATTTAAATATTTCATGGATATGAATTTATCGCTTCCAGTTATTGGTACTCATTTTGCTCTATCTTTTGCTAATGGGAGATTCTATAAAATGGCTGCTTAATCCTTTTGTCATGACCCCTAGGGATCTCTTGATTCCTCCCTCTCTTTCTGGTATGAAAATGTTTTAGGCGCATCTTAAACTTTTTACTTCCATTCCTGAGTTTGGCCATTTTTCTGAAGAGCTTTAACTCCTTTGATAGGGCAAAGGTTAAAGGTTACAATCTGGATCCTAGGGATGCTTTTTACTACTTATTTTATAACTGCTGTTAACTCTATGCTATTGAGTCACAATTTACCTGATGGCCATTGGTTTGGTGTACCCATTTTATATTTTTATGTAAAAATAAACTCGTTAGATCAAAATTTTAATTTCTCAATACTTAAGAAATTGCTTAATACTACAATGAGAATGGGAATATTTTCAATAACCTTAATGTGAAAAAGGCTTTTCTGGGCATGTACAATATTCAGACACCATACAGGAAGGGGTTGATAAATTTGAGCGCATTTAAATTTAAAACTTATTTACTATAACAGAAATAAATAGACTAGGGACACAATAGATCATTATATAAAGAATGGGAGAAAAATGTAAAACAAAACTCACATTCTTAACAAAAGGCCATCTTTACTTGACTTGTAGAGAGTAAAGGACTCTCCAAGAGGATTTCCCTGAAAAGCGCCTTGGAAGTTTTGAACTGAATTGTCTCCCAGAGGCCATCTTTAAATTAAGTAACAGATCAGCTTATGCAAATTAAATGGTCACCCATGAGTACTGTGCTTCGGTGTTTAAAAGAAAAGAAATCACTTATGTGAGACCAAATGGTCAACGTGTACCCTAGAGCAAAAATGAGAAAGCAAGGGAGTCTCAGGGAAGCTAGATTAATGGATGGAGAATAACCAAAATGGAAATCATGAGAATGTCGACACAATACAAAAGTTTAACCAGTGTGTATTCGACTTGATAAATGAGAACTTATTTGTTTGCCATAAATATGACAAAACACTACATCACTTAGAAGAATACAAGCAGATAAAATCCACTGCTATCTGCAACTCATAAGGACCCTGTTGAAACAAGTGGAATTCCTCGTTAGGGTTTCTGAGACCAAAAATCTTCGTGGGAATTCGACAACCTCATGTTTCTCCCAAGGAACAACTAGCTGGTGGCGCCAAACAGCTAACACTGTATTTAGCTCACCACCTAAGGACAGTGTCACAGGATTGCTTACGAGCAAACCACATCTTGAAAATTGGCCACCTTTTGTTCTACTAGAGTGTCAAACCAGTCAGACAGGACAGGTTGCTTCTATCTGCATATAAGGAAATGATTTAATAGGTATTTAATATACATAGCCACTTTTTAAAAGTATCAGATTTATTGATGTAGGCAAAGAAATCTGTCTTATTAGCATTTTTTAAAATCGGTCAAATATGTTTTCGTATACATACCGTGTACACATGTTGCTATTGTCAGGTGCCATCGAGTCATAACGAAAGGTCACCAGGTCCTGCGCCGTGGTCACGATTGTCCTTATGTTTAATCCCATTGTTGCAGCCGTCCCTTTTTCACTGACCCTCTCCTTTCCCAAGAAGGGACTAGGCTCTTGTGATACCATGTTCAAAGTGTGGGAGATGAATTCGCACTGTCCTTACCTCTCAAGTACATCTGTATATCTTCCAGTGCAGATTTGTTCAAGGTACTTTCCGTATTCCACCTGCTCCATCATTCAACTGTGTTGATTCTTCTTCCGTGTTCCTGATTCATTGTCCAACTTTCATACGCATATGAAGCAATGGAAAATGCCAAGGCCTGGGGTAGTTTACTTTAATCCTCAGTATTACATCCTTGCTTTTCAGTACTCTGAAGAGGTCTTGTGCAGCAGATTTTACCAATACAATTTGTTGTTTGATCTCTTAACTCCTACTTCCATGAGCATTGATTATGATCCAAGCGAGATGAAACCCTTGATAATTTCCATCTTTTCTCCATTTATCATATTACCCATTGGTCGAGAGTTGTAAGGATTTTTGTTTTCTTTGTATTGAGTTGTATTCCATACTGAAGATTGCAATCCTTGTTTATTTGTATAATGGCGTGATGGAATAAAGTCTGTGGAAATAAAGCCTTTGGGACCATCATTTGCTGAGAGGGCATGATTCAAAATGAGAAGCAGCAGCTACGTACATCTATTTATAATTGGAATTTGGAATGTACAAAGTGTAAATCTAGGAAAATTGGAAGTCATCAAAATTGAAATCAAACACATAAGAGCAATATCCTAGGTGTTAGTAAATTGAAATGTACTGGTGTTCACCATTGTGAATCATGCAGGAATGACAGATTTAGGAAGAATAGGATTGCATTTGTTGTCAAAAAGGACATCCCAAGGTCTATCTTGAAGTACAGTGTTGTTCTTTAATATATAGTGATAGGATAACATCTATCTGAATTCACGGAAATCCAGTCAATACAGCCATTTGCATAGCAACTACTAGAGCTACTGATGAAGAAATTGAAGAATTTTACCAATCTCTTTAGTCTGAAATTGATCAAACACAGTCATGGTGCATTGATAAAGATTGCTGATTGGAATGCAAAAGTTGGAAACAAAGAGGAAGGAAAACTAGGTGGGATTAATGTGTTGGTGATAGTAATGAATCTAGAGATTCCATGATAGAATTTTGCAAGATGAAGTACTTTATCGCAAACACCTTTTTCAAAGACAAGAAAGGCAACTGTATACATGGACTTCTCCAGATGGAATACGTGGAATTATATTATACACATTAATATTTTCTGAACTTTTCCATAGTTTTCATATAATAATGGCTGTTTCATAGATTAGTAGGTAATTAATTTTATATATCACATGGCCTGAAAATCTTGAAATACTTTAAAGTATTCAAAAGACATTCCTTAAAAATCTGTTGCTTTCTTGAAATACTGATTTCTTGAACTATTGTGTTTATCGATTATGAGTTGGCCTACTTTGGTTGAAATGAAAGTAATGATAGAATATAAATGATGTCTATTACCATCATCTTAGAAATTTGTAGTTCTCTTGAATAAATTTGTCTTAAAAAAAAAAAGTTCAGAAGTTCTAAGCCTAGGGGCTCGGGACCATAGCCTTAGGGGACACGCCAAGGTCAATTGGAATAATGTAGGGCAAAGAAACCAATGTTCCACCATAGATGGATACAGGAATCACTAGAAGAAAGTAACATAATCAGTGGTACATTGAGGGAATTGAAATGTATGGGTTAAAACAATATGTTGGAAATAGTTGAAGGTAAAATATGATCTGTTATATAAACCTTCACCTAAATTGTAAGAAAAGTTAAACGCTCCATCATTTTTAAAAGTTGCACACTATTAGTTGAATGTTTTAATGACTCAAATTAATTTTTAAAATGCAACTAGTTAAAAAATTCCTCTGTAAATAATTTTAAGATAGAAATTATAAATGTGAAGAAACTTGTGCCAAATTTTTGTGAAGAATTTAACTGGAAGACGCAACATTTTTTGCTTTCTTTTTGACTGAATTGTTTCAAGTTGTAATATCCTTTTATGAATAGGTATATTTTAAAATGTGTTGTTTCTTAAGTATCAGATTCCTTAATTTTTTTAGTTGTAAGACATTGAAGACATTGTGATGTACCCATGGACTGAAAACTTTTGAGTTGCATTTTCATAAATGTATATGTTTAGATTTGAATTTTATATCTAGGGACTTCAGTATCACATCACACAACTCATGTGAACATGTAATTGTTTCTATATTTCATATTGCTTTGAATTTCTGCTATAAATCTTTTATGACTATGAATTGTTTCATTGTTGGTAGCATTGATTTATTTTAGTTAATGTTACTTAATATGAATGCATATTTCCAAACTAGCCACATTGTAGCAGGTTCCTAGATTTGACTATTCCTTAAGTTTAAGTTTTATCATTGTCAGTAATAGGAGCTTTGTAGGATATACTATATTTTTCAGTAGAGGAGATGATATTTTGAGTGTGTGCTTTTTTTCCTTTAACATTCCTCACATTGAGCTGTTTTTGTTGGTAAAGTGAGTACTCGACAATTTTCTGGCACTTGTAATTATTGGATGTAATTTGTAGGTAAAACTTTACAATATGTAATTATTTTACATTAATAAATAATTTGTGAATTAGCAAAAAAACCTACATTTATCATACAAATTATAAGTTAGATTTTGATTTAAATATCACAGCCAGAATTTTGAGAACCCTGGGATTGCTGTCTTCAATAATTGTTCTCACTGTATTTTAAACATATAGACATGTGTCTGATTAAATATTAGCCAGTAGTGAAATAGCTCTACTCAATTACACGACATTGTTCTTGTTTTATTTTTAAAGGAATTTCCAACCAGCTTTGATGGTGTGGTGGATAACATGTTGGGCTGCTAATTGCAAGGTCAGTAGTTTGGATCCACCAGCCACTCCAAAGGAGAAAGATAAAGTTTCTTCTCCTGTGAAGATTTGCAGCCTCAGAAACCCCAAGGGGGCAGTTCTACTTTGCCCTACGGGGTTACTATGCGTCAGAATTTATTTTATGGCAGTGAATTGTTGTGGTTAATTTTAGGAACTGGGTTATACCCTGTAGGATAGAATGGAACTGTTCCTTTGGGTGTCTGATGCTGTCGACCTATGTGGAAGCAAAGAGCTTTGTCTTTTTCCTGTGGAACAACTGGTGGGTTCGAACTGCTGACCTTGAGGTTAGTAGTCAGTGCCTACAGGGACTCTTGAGTTGGCATCATCTCAGTGGTTGTCTTTTTTGGGAGGCTGGTAATAAACTGTCATGAAAAACTAAATTGTATATTGTAGTAATGTTGTAAATTGAGAGATATATAACCACAGAGCAAAAGAATAGATGGCTGCCTTCACTTAACAGAATTTTTAATTTACATATTAGGAACTAGAACATGCATTTTCAGAAGCTATTAATGTCCTTTACTGCAATAATTTTATTTTAGGCTGCAGTTCATGGAGCTCGTTTCAAAGGACAGGACCTAAAACTGGCATGGAATAAACCAATAACTAATACTTCAACTGCTGAAATAGAAGAAGCTGAACCTGATGAAGAGGAAGTATGTTTTTTGTTTGTTTTTTCATTTATTTTTAGCCTTTAATTTCTATTCTTATATACAGTGTGGTTTTTACAATTGTGATTTTAATATAAAGCTTTATTTCTGAGCCATATTCCAAGCAGGGAGTGGCAGATAAATGTAGTCAACTTTAAATTTTCTAGACTAATGAAACTCGTGGTAAATTGCTTATCTAAAGAGAATATATGAAATCACATTAATCTTAGTTTTCACTTACTCTTAGATGACAGTAATTATTCATTAGATTTTTGCTTCACAGGAAAACTTGTATGACATTTAAAATTTTAGAGTATCGGATTTACTCAATTGTTTTTTAACATTTAGCTTTCCTATATTTTACTTTTCATGCTTTCAGTTCAATAGAGTGAATGCCTGCTATACGTTAGGTACTATGATAGGCTCAAAAATGAATAAGACACGGTCCCTATCAATAAGGAACTTATAATCTGAACAGAAGGGATGATAGCAGATATACAGAAAATGCTATAATAAAAGGCAGAATTATATACTGAACAAAGATTTGAACAATGTGCTGTGGGAACCCTGAGGAAAGTGTGCTTTGGTTTTTGTCCAGAAGAATCTTGAAGGAGTTATGACAGTGAGGTGGGTCCTTAGTGATAAAATAGCTATCTATAACATTTTAGACGGATGAACTTAAGGAAAGATGTCAACTGGTTAATTATCTTAGGCAACAGAAATTAGCTTGATACTGAGAGGTGTGGACATATAGGCCAGCCAGTGAGGCAGGCAGAACACTCGAGAAATACAGGTAGGGAAATGAGTTCGTGTTTTATCTATCTTAGATTTTCATAATAGCACATAATTTTCTTTGAAGGACATTTCAAGACTGTTATACATATTTATAGTCTAATGCAAAAATAAAGTGTATACTTTGAAACTCACATACATGATTTGTCATTTTATATTTTAGATTATACCTTTGTCCTTCCATGAGTTTGAATTGAATGGGGAGAAAAGCAGGAGAGCTCCGGGTATTAGGTATTTTGAAAAGTTTGAAAAAGCAGCCGATTTCTATGAAAGGGATGGAAAGTAGAAAAGAATGTTATAAAAGAAAATGGTATATTCAGCAGAAAAGAATATACGTTTTGGTAGAATAAATTTTTGGCTCATTTAGTTTTCAAGGTTAGATGGAGCAATTCAGGGAAGATGACCATGTTTTCTTTAAACAATGAAGTTTTGGGACAGCATCTTGGCTGTATAGTAGAGGGCATAATTTCAGAGCCAGGAGAAAAGGCATATATAAAGACTTTTTACTCTTTCATTAGTCCTTGTTTTCATGTAAGCAATAGAACAGACACTACAGAGAAACCATTGAGTGATTAAGGTTGCTTTGTTTCTTATATGTTGAAATTATAGAAATACCTTTCATATTCGACCTTGTTAAGAGAGAGATCAGTATTTTAAAGTGTCAACTTTTTTTCTTTTTCTTTTCTTTTTTCCTTGGGGTAAATTCCTAAATACATTTTAAACTAAAGTTTCAGGAAGAGTCTTTGGTGGATGACTCATTACTTCAAGATGATGATGAAGAAGAAGACGACACTGAATCTCGTTCTTGGAGAAGATGATTTGACTGATCACTGATCTGCATATGCTAGAACTCTCCCTGTGTTTCATTAGTTTTATCTAATGTACTTTGACATATTTGTAAAAACAATTTTTGGTAAATTGTGATGAAGATGGATTTCACAAATAGACAAAAGAGAAGAAAACTACCTTCTGCTCCTGTATTTTGGAAGATTAATGTTTGCATTTTATTTCAGTAAACAATTGCTAAGACATCACACTAGAAACATATGCAATGTTTTTATTACATACTTCTACTGAACGTTACAGAATTCTTTGGATTCTTTGTAATTTAATGAATAGGTCTAAAAACTTAAGACCAATATTTGTTATAATTTACAAGGTTTTGTTTTACTCTAAATGAGGAATGAATTTGCATTTAAAATCTTAATGAATGTTTTCAAAAATGAATAGATAACATAGTATTCTAACTAAAGTCTCCCAAGTTATGTATTCATAATATTACATAGTAGTATGCTTAGGCTTTACTATGTATTAGCCTTTAATTGAATCTGTGTGTGTATTTTACCTTATGGGTTTAAATGATAATGGTGTATGACTGCTTTGCATATGAGTCATTATGCATTCAGATGTTAAAATAAAGTGGAATGGTCTCTTTAAAAAAAAAAGGAAAAAAAGATGATAAAAAAGACAATATTCTTTGCTTTTTCAAAAAAAGAAAAAAAAAAAAAAGACCGTTCCAGATGGCAATCTACCCTCTCCCCCAATTATCACAAAAGGAGCTATAATCACTAATTCACTCTTAATAATAATGGTTACTGGTACCTTTTCTATAATGTACAATCCATTGTTTAAAATTTATACCACTTTAGTTTGGTTTGATCTTATAAACTTTCAACAGATGTCTTAAGATTTAAAAACAGGCTGATTAGTTTGGAAGCAGACTTCAAGTAGAACTAACATTTGAGGAATAAGAAAACATCACATTACACTTTGGATGTATGAAAGAAACATGACCATTTGAAGATGTATGAATAAAGAAATGTACTGTAAATACTGCTTTAGGAAAACACTGTTTGGTAAGTGTTCCGGTGTGATATTTTAAGTGTGCATTTCCTATACTTGTATGAAAGTTGTTGACAGTGCAGAAATACTGTTCTTTTTCTGACAAGTCAACATTCTGGTTGAAAGTGAATACAGCAGTTTCCAGGAATTAAGTGGTTTTTGTAGTATGAGGGGGTGGGTGGATACATATTTACCTCTTAAAATTCACCATTATGGCTATAAGTATTTCTGCCTATCCTTAAATGATAGTGATTACATAATTAGTCAGATTTCTAAAGTCATCATCCTTCAGATTGAGATCCTCACTGCAAAATATAATGTCGTCAACACCACCACCATAGTCTCCTGCCTTTGGACTACTTAGTACATGCTGTTATCTGTGTCATGTCCCCCCCCACCCCGACCCTCCCACCCCCACATACAGTTGCATATATTTTTTTGTGGTAATAGGAATATTTTGACAGGCAGTTGGTGCATAAGTTAATATTGAAATTTTTAAAATCCAGTATCAGATGGCAAATAGTGACTTCACTCAAAATTTTTTACTATCCTTAGATCTATATTGTATGTTGACTGTGTGCTATTCTGATTTATTAGGTAAGTGTGTTTTCTTTTCTTTTTAGTAGTCGTGAAAGGTGCCAAATTGGCAGAGGCTCACGTTGCTTCTCTTTACACCAAACAGGTATTATAAAGAAAGTCAATCTTTCAAAGGCCAGTTAAATCTTCATGTTGATTTTTTATTTTGATTAGTATATTTTAGCTTGATATTTTAAAAATATAAAATTCCCTTTTAATTAACTGAAATACCTACTGTGTAAATTAAATTCATAAATAGCAAATCAGTTTTCTGATCTTAAATATTAATATCATAAAACTGAAGACTGTCTTAAGCTATGTGTCTGAAGGAATCAGAAGAAAAGTGTGTTTTTAGTTTGCCTCAAAGTATGGGGATTAACATTAGCAATATTCGTTAGAGTCATAATTATATTTAATTAGAATTATGTAATTTTGCTGATAAATTTTGTTTTAATTATTCTGTCGATAAATGTGTAGTGCTCTACATGTACTGTGATGTGTTCTCATATAAACCTTAAGTATCCCTTACAAGTACTTGTTCCTCTTATGCAAATGCAGGACCTTAAGTCAGTAGCAGCTTAGTGACTTGCTCAAAGTCACAGCTAGTTCATCGGAGGATTAAATTCCGAACACAAGCTTTCTGATTTCAATTTCAACTCTATCTCGCATACCTCCTTAATTCCTGAATAAGCATGAGACTGTGTCAATGTGATAGTTTATGCTTGAGAGATACTGTACAAAGTTCAACTTCTTGGCTACTCGCAAGTTCATACTGTTATCACCCTCCCTTTAAATACAGCACTTTTGTTCATATTTCTGTTATAATATTTACATTGTAATATAATTTATCTGGTTCATACGTCTGTCTTCCCAGTAGATTACAAGCTCCTCAAGGATTGGGGACCATGTCTTATTCATCTTTTTCTCTCTAATGCTAATCACAAAACCTGGCTAGTCATGTGCACTCAGATGTGTATTGTATGAATTACCGAATGAATGCATATTTGAATCTCCAATAAAGGAGTGACAATTTACCTCCCTTGTTAATTCTTATCAATTTTTCTATCTCTTGAAAGTCTTTTTTTTTTTTTCAGTCACTGAGACTATTTTGCTAAACAATTGATAGTGTATTTTCTTACCAGTGGTGTAGTACAAGTACTTCTGGAAGTGTACACCCATGCATAGTGGAATTTGAGTGTTAGTTTCAAGTGTAAAATAGTCTTTTGCTTTCTATCAATGTATAAGAATAGAAATGCTAGGAGCCAATGTCATCTATCCTGTAAGGTTGTTTTTTTTTGTGTTGTTTTTAACATTTTCCAGTAAGGTTTTTTTATATAGACTTTGCTCTCGGTTCGAGCTCTATCACTGACTGTGGCCACAGACAAGTTTCCTAAAATAACCTTTCCGTATCTTGTAAGAAAGTGAGCTACATCAAACGTTTCCAAACTTACTTGGCTTATTACCTCCTTTTTGGAGAAAACATTACTCATTGCCCCTGTAATTAAACACTTTTGTACTATATAAAGCCCATTTTCCAGGATAGGTATCTGCCTTTGCACGCCCCTGGATTGCTTCAGCACTCCCATGGGACAGTATTGCCCACTTTGGGAAACACTGAAACATGTTCTAAGATACATTTTACTTTTATAATTTCCTTGATGTGGTATGTTAGTATTATAGCTAAAACAGTATATCTAAACTGATTGTCTCTTGTTCCTATTGCTATTTGTCATATCAACAGAAACAACTTTGATTTTGCTATGACTCATAAAATGTCGGTGTAATTGTGTATATTGTGTTCCTTTAATGCTTGCATTTGCCAGCATCAATTATATGTATCCTATATAATTTAGGTTAATTTTTATGTACTCCTCACTTATCAGCTCTCTTGTTATTTGACATTTTGCATTTATGATAATAGTGAAAATTCTATATCTTTTGTGCACTAATGATGCATGTCTAGCAGTAATGAATGCCAAGGTGCAAGGCAAGATTAATCCTGGCTCTGATGCTTAGGATTATATATCAGGTTGGGCCATGAACCACATTGATTTGACAGTTTTGTAGTAATGAGATTTGGCTGTCATGTAATGAAAGTTATCATTTTGTGATCTGATGTTGCCATCCTTCGTTTTCCATAATGATCTGGTGGTCTTGGAACCTAACCATGTCCATAAGTGCATTCAATAGCACTTCCATTTTCTAATTTTTATTTCTAAATTGAAAGTCTCAAAAATACATATAAGTATTTATAATTGAGATGCAGTCAATTCTCCCATCATTATGCAATTAAGTATCCTCTGTTTTATTTTGGTTTATTTTATGCTTTTCTACCACCAAACACATTTTTAAAATTCTATAGCTCTCAACGAGTTCTATCAATGATTTAGTACAGGTCTGGCCGCTGTAGAAGTGAGTTGGATGTGGGAAAGAATTTGAAGACAATGTGTATGTATTCATTTTTAATAGAAAATAGTTGAGGGATATTTTCCTGGTTAAAAGATCGATTAGGATTACCTCAAGGGGTGGTTAACTTGTCATTTTATATTTTTCACCAAATATTTTCTATCTCAATAATGTTTTATTTACTGAATGAATGTAAATTTTAAAAATAAGTATTTAACTGATACTCAAATGTATTTAATGAAAATATGCTTATATGAATGACAGAGTATCCCATAGCTTTTGTTTTATTGTAATCAGAGGTAACAGCCAATAGTTTAATAATAAAGATAAGAGTTTAGCACATTACTGGTAGAAAGTATGGCTGAGCTAATCTGAAAGATATTTCTTGTTGCTAGAACTGTTTGTGACTTCATTTCTGCCCTTCCTGGGAACTTGAAACAGTAGGCAGTAGCTGTAAGGGTTATAAAAAGAAAGGAACAGTTACTTGTTTAGTGTGTTGAACTATTAATAGATAATTTAGAGTATTCTAAAAGCTTATCAATTAGTATTTTCCCCCTCGTACACATCATGTAGATGTGTAACTATAGAAAATTGTTACGGCCCTTCTAAAATTTATTAGAAGCATCAGGTGTTTTCTTCTCTTAAAAGTTCAATTACCGTATATATACTTGAGTATAAACTGACCCGAATATCCTCCGAGGCACCTAATATTACCACAGAAACTGCATTAAAAAATAGGCTGAAAAGCTCGGCTTATACTCAAGTATTTATGTTAGCCTTTTAAAACAAATGCACCCTGCATGAAACGCTGGGCAATTAAATTCACTTAGTGATCTCTTTTTCTGTCCTTAGTAAACCTTCTCAGTTAAAGATAGAAATTTCATCTAGAAGTAAATCACAGTGTATATTTTAAGGCAGAAAGGATTTCTTTCTTTCACATCTCAGAAACTTCTTGTCTAGTAGTTAACTTCTTGAATTAGCTAGTTACTTTGAAGTCTGTATATCAGGGTGATTTCCTATGAGAGGAAAGAAAAATCAGTGAACTTGACTGACATTCTCAATAATTTCTAATGACATTGTTTTTACTTGTTAAATAGAAAATTTCTAACTTGATAAATACTTTCCTTACAGTTTATCAGTATTCGTGTGATCATTATTTAGTGTAATTGAAAGCTTTTTTTAAAAAAAAAATTGCTGTTTTGTATCAACTTAAACTTGCCCTTCCTAACTCCTTTCTTTTCTTTCACCCATTCACTCATCTTCTTATCATTCCAAACATTGGACTTCCTTTTAGTGCTAGTCTCTGTCTTATTTCAGTGTGTTCCTTTTTGTTTCTGTTGCTGACTTCTCTGTCAAATTGTGTTAAATAATTTGAGTAAAGAATAAAATGATTATCATTTTATTCTTAAGGATATTAGGCATAACTTGTAGTTACTTTGGAATCTTTCGGGAAACTTAAGAAAACTATTCCGTTATTTATATTATCTTGGAATTTATGATTTCTTAAAAGTAACTTTGCTTACCCATCTTATGAAGATTGACAATCTATATTCAGTTAATAAATTTCTAGCCAAAACTTTAGTACACAGCTATGTGGTAGTGGTATGATTTTTTGCAGATTTTAATGTTTAAAGAAAACGTGATGCAGAGACGTTTTCTTACAATCACGTTAACCCTAAATCTTTGTGTAAATTGTCTCCAACTCTATTTCAGGTATTTTTTTAGTAGATTTGAGTTTGTTTGTTTGTTTTTAGTGTAGAAAAAGTTGGTGAATTTTTAATGTGATGTGAATTTTTTTTTAATAATCTTCTCTTTTTCCAGCAGAGAGAGATCATCATTACCTGAATTAGCTTTGTGACTACAACAACAAGGAAGTGTTCCTGTGTGGGAGACAAGCCCAACTTTTATAATATCATCCTTTCATTTTATGTTTGCCTTTTTACCAGTTTGAATAGATGTTTACATGTACTATAATTAACATTATATAGTTGCAATTCCTTAAGGGTATATAGGAATCCAGAGGTGTACTAGAGCGTGTATTTTGACCTTAATCTAAATATTTTCCTCCCATCACTTGATGGCCCATTAGTTCGTAAACATTTAGGAAAGAACATGACCCCTTTGTTTCCTAATGTAAGTTCATCTTAGCTCATTCAGAATTGTGTCCAGGAAACCTTTAAACATTGATACATGCTCATTACCAGGAATAATTTAGAATGAAGAAAGGAATTAGAATGTTAAGCATAAATTTGATTTTAGAGTATATGTGGAGGGTTACAACAATCCTTAAAATAATTTTGAGCAAATGATAAAATACTTTTTATATACTACAATAGCATACTTATTCTGCATATGAAAAGCAAAAGGAAATAGTATTGTATGTCTAATATTGTTCAAGACTGTAGTTTTAAAAATAATATGTCCAAATTATTAATAAACAATATGGTCTATAAATATTTATAAAGACTGATTAAATCACATCTTACAAATTCATCCTGTTTCTTTTATAATAGACACTATAAAAAAGTTTTTACAAAATTAATTCTTTGGTATTTCTTATAGGTTCTTATGAAATATATGAGAAATCAGAGTTTTCTTTTTTTCCTAAAAAATATGAAATGCTTCACGAATTTGCGTGTCATCCTTGCACACGGGCCATGCTAATCTTCTCTGTATCATTCCAATTCTAGTATATATGCTGCCGAAGCGAGCACGGAAGTTTTCTTTCATACTAAGTCCAAATTGTACTTTATTCAAATTGATTTTGATTTATTTTATTTTCATCCAGCAGTGCTCTTTTTGCAAAGTTGCCTATTCTACAAACACGCTTTTCTTGCAGCTTTCTCATGAAAAATGAAAAAGGTTCCAGTGAACCTGCAGTCACAGTGTAAATTAGCTGTATTGGCCATGTCACAGTTAACGTAGACTTGGCACAAAGGAAAAGTATGCCTTTTGGAAAGTTAAACATCATTATGACTCTGTCCCAAGACATTTTTAAAATTTGACACTTTGGGTTCATGTTTATAAACTAGTGAATAGCTACAGAGAGTTGGTATTTTTTCAGACTTTTCAATACTTTACAAGGAAAGAATCTTTGTCCGTATAATGGTTCTGTTGCTATGTCAAAAACTCCAAGAACATCTTCTAAAGATACAGTGCTTGCTGTTAACCATTTTGATTGACTAATGGATGTGGCATGGACCACTTGCCCCCACCATCATTGACTTTGGGTCAGCTTGTTTGCTGGCTTTCTTTTAAATTACAGCAAAACCGAATTGATTATGCCAGTGGGAACCACAGTCAAGATGCTTATTAGAGTTTTCAGAAGATGATTGTGCCTTTTGAAAATTTCTGTGAGATCCAGTAACTCATTTGTTTATTTAAATTCCCACTTGTTGATTAAAATAATCATTATTCCATTTCCTTGCATATGATTCACGTGGAACATTGGGTAAATAACTGTACAGAACCACTTGTGTAATTTAATGAAGCAGTTTACCCCTGTGCATGAGTACATTATGGAAATCTTTTCTAGATCTTTATATTTTTTTACATACATATATTTTACACTGTTAGCTGCCCTAGGCAGTCTGTGTGTGTATGTGTATTTTTTAATATAGAATTTATATTTATGCTCAAAATACAGGTCACCTGAATGATTTTGGTCTGGTTTACAAGATAAATAATAGTTTAAAGTGATGCTCCCCCTCTCAAATGTTGTAATAAAAAGACATTGGTGCTATAGACCACTTGTCTAAAACTTAACTAGACTTGTGGCTTACTCTAATCTTGCAGCGTAATTATGAAGGGATGTGGTGAATTACAGAAAGGGGCAAGTCCATAGAAAACACCTTATAATTTTAAGATATAGTCATAAAAGAAAACTATTAATCTATGCCCAGCTGACCAAAAAGAAAATAGAGTTCTTTCAGTCTATCATCACCTCATTTGATTAGAAGAAAGGGTGTTAATTTGGCTAGAATAAAAAAAGTAACAAATTCAGCATGACTTGGTTACCCACATTTCAAATAGAAACCTTGTTCTAGTCTCAAAATATGATGTAGTCCTTTACTCCTTTAAATTTCCCCCTTTTTTACACTCAAAATGTGGTAGAATAACTCAAACATAGATAACACATTAGATGAATTATAAAGCAGGTGCATTACGTGCATGTGAAAGTTCTACACTGATGTGTACATCGAATTTTTGTTTTGTCCTTAAGACTTCATTCCCGTGCCATAGTGATTGTTCTTAAAGAGTCCATTTTGTAAGTATCAGCCAAACTTGCGTAAATGTTTACTTTAGATTCTCAGATCCTGAACCCTGTTTAGATTCTGATGCAATTCAGAACATAATGTCTGGCACAAAACTTCCTTTAATATGTGGTTTACTTGATTTCAATTTTCTGTAGATTGTAGAATCTAAATACACCAAAGGAGTCTTTTCTTGTCTTGTTTGTTCCAGCTTTTTTCATACTTTAATAGCCCTGCCCAGAAATATCCCATTTCATGAATATGTGTTGGCATGGGAGAAAAATTCCCTGCTCTTTGGAGAGAAAGTAATTGGTTAAGCTGTAGAAGCTTTTTTTTTTTAAGGTATTAAAACTTGAACTGCCAAAGGTAAAACTTGAACTAGAAAATTACTCTTGTATGCTTAGAATGTGTATTATAATACATGTTTATGTGGGGTTGACAGCATTTTTATTATATGTAGTTGAATTATGTTATTTGGTTTGTTAAATATCCATAATGTTTATTATTTTTATACTTTGAAAACTTTAAAATAAAATAGTCTTATTAAAAACTCATATTAATTTTGTAAAATTGTCCTGCATCTTGGATCAGTTATTTTAATTGAAAACTAGAGAGAAAAATAAATCGTCCTTAGGCATTACATAATTGAGATGTCTAGAAATGTTATACAAAGAAATGGCTTTACTTTGCCTCTTCTGATTTCTACCCTGAATTCTGCTTTCAGATGTTCTCAGTCGGCCTTGGCACCTCCACATGTTATTACCATAGTGCCTGACTCCTTTTCTCACATCCACAAATTCTCACTACCCTACTTCTAAACAACTGCCTCTACAGCTGGGTACTTTTTCTTCATTTGGGATCCAAAATTCTCTTGATCATGAGTGATATAAACAAATCATTCTGATCTTAAAGATTCTGAAAGGAATTTAAACATAGATTCTGTAATTTAGGCTGAACCTTCAAAGCCTTGAAGTTTTCAGACCATTCCTTCTTAGTTTCCAGAACACTTTTTTCCTCCTGATAAAATTTGGCCTGCTTTTTTGAACATTGCATAGTTATTTTATATTTAATTTTGCTAAAAGACATTTTCTTACTGGAAATAGAGTATAAATCACCTAGGGAAAAATTTAACCAACCCCATTGCTGTCTTGTCAATTCAGTCTCATGGCAACACTACAGGACGGTAGAACTGCCTTTTGGGGTCGCCAAGGCTGTAAATAGCCACTTTACCCCAAGAAGCAGCCAGTTGGTCTAAACTGCTGACCTTTCAGTTTATCAGCTTAAGTTGCTATCAGAATTCCATGATTTACCCTCGATAAAATGGGTTAAATAACCTGATTTAACCCATCTTTTCTCTATATTCTAAGGAAAAATAGATTTTTATCACAAAGTGTGCATGGTGGTGTTAAGTTCCAAGGAGTCTCACACAGCTCTAACACACAGTGATGACATAGTGGAACAGAGTTAAACAGTGGTCCTTTGTCATCTGCAGAATAGTTATATTTAGACATTTTGCAGACACTTAATCCACTTTTTTGTGGCTTTATCTCTTAGCTGCTACCAAACTTGATAATAGAGTTATCCTGCCTCATAACATGTTCAATGTTCACAAGACTAATTCTTGCCATCCTAGTTTAACTGATTGAAACATGTTAGAACTGGTCGTGAACTAGAGGACTCTACCTTGAAACAGTAGAGAGTCTTTGGTTAGTGAGTGATACACACACACACACAAACAAACCCATTACCATCAAATTGGTTCCAACTTAGCACTATAGTACCAAGCCCTGGTGGCATTGTCTGGTAAGTGTATTGTGAACTGTAAGGTCTATAGTTCAAACCCACATCTGCTTCAATAAAGATAACTGAGTTAGAATCGACTTGATGGCAATTGGTTTGGAACTTGATAGAAGCTGACTACCACATTTTTCTCCTGCTTATTTGCTGGTGGTTCTGAACCACTGACTTTTGAGTTTGATGAACCATAGTCCTCATTTTGGAAGTTTAGGGTCTTTGTATTTTTAAATTTTACCTTTAAAGAATTTTGTCTGTATACTTGAGCATCTCTGTGCTTTTGACTATTTATACAATCTTAGAACTGTTTTTGGAGTCAGCGTATGAGGGTGTACCCCCAAAAAACATTTTTTCAATTTCAGTTTATTTACATTTTTTCTTACAAAACAACCTTATCACCTTCAAAGTACTCTCCCCAGAACACCTAATACATTTGTCAAATCTGTGATTACATTCTTGGAAAGATTTTTCAAATTCATCTCCAGATGGCTGATAGCACCTTTTCTTCACCGTTTTAGTGTCCCTCTTCTTTCACAGGAACAAAAAAGTCAACCCGGAACGAGGTCCGGTGAGTAAGGTGTGCTGTTTTTTTGCCAAAAACTGGCTCATCGGGATGCCTGTGTGAGCAGGTGCATTGTCGAGGTGGCAAAACCAGTCCCCCAGTCTGCCACAAATCAAACCTTTTTTGCACAGTTACGCTATCTTCCGAACCTCTAAATAGGAAGCTAGATTAACAGTCTGACCTGGTGGAACACTATCCCTGTCACAGCAAAAAACGTATTCATTTTTTATTTCACTGGAGCTTTTTGCGGGTGAGGTGCTGATGGTGTCTTCCACTGGCTGGGCTGATGTTTGCTTTCAGGGTTGTAAGAATAGCACCATGTCTGGTCACCAGTAATGATGTTGGAAAACTGGGTGGCTTCAGAGCTCTTCCTTCAAACTACATATTTCCACTGCACACTCTTTTTTTGTGATCAGTCAGAACCCGAGGCACAAATTTCTCAGTGACCTTCACATTGCCAAATTTTCCATTAAAATTCGCTGAACCGAGCTCCAAGATAGTTCAGATACCTTCCCCATTTCTTCAGTGGTCCATTGTTGGTCTTCAAGCACAAGTGCACATATTTTGTTGGCATTTCTATTCATTCAGGAAATTGATGGATGTCCAGGACGAGGTTTGTCATCAATTGATAATTCACTTTTTTTGAAATGAGAAAACCATTCTCACACTTGATTTTTCCCCATAGTGCTGTGTTTGTAATCTGTGCTCAACATCACAGCTTGTTTGCAATGTTTATCCCTAGCAGGAAAAAGTTCACAGTTGCACGCTGTTCTCTTAAGTCGGTCATCACAAGAAAAACAACGAGTTTCCACTACATCCATGCCCCTTCACTTCGATGTGATTGCTTGTTTTGAACTTCTGATACCCATTCCTGTGGACACCTCAAGATCACACAGTCTGGTGGGCTTTGTTGCTTCCCTGCTACATGGCCGCTTGTTTGACTTCAAGCCTTTAAGACACCAGATACTCTATATCCTAAAAGCTAGGCACCATCAGCATTCTTCACCATATTTGCTTATGCACCCATTTTGTCTTCACCATTTGTGTTGGGAAGATGAGTATCATGTTGCCACATTATTAGAACAAACTTCTTGTACTAAGGTAAGATTTAAGTAGAGGCAGTTTTGGAACATTTTAAATTATTGATCCCAATGTTTTCACTTTCATCTTAGCATCTATGTCTCAAAATACAGGTAATGTATTTTGCCCTGTTGTAATGTCAGCATGTTGCCAAACCTGTTAAAAAAGTAATAGCTATGATTTCAGACTTTATAGATTTCCTGTACTTATTTTTTTTACTAGAAATGTTAAATGATAATTAGGAATTATAGGTGTTTTTGTAAATATGGAATTAGAAATGAATAGCTATCAAATTTGTTTCCTGATTTTATTTTGTCTTCATTCAGGTTAATAGTTTTGACTAGTTTTATAATAAAGCTGTCTAGTAGCCAATTACCAATTTTACCTTATTAAAGTTAGTAGTCTGTTAAATCTAATATAAATTAAGGATTGATAAAAACAGGAGTCTCTAGCACTAATCCTAAGTGAAGTAAGATTTCAAAAACGCAAAAAGGCAATTTTTGAAAAAAGAATTACCTCTGAATATTAATCATTAGAGCCCTCACATGTGATGTTGTGTTAGTCTGGGTGGACTAGACAAACAAATCCACAGAAACTCGTATATAAGAGAGTGTTTTATATCAAAGGTAAGTGTACATTAAGTTAAGTCCAGCCCAAGCCCTTAGTCTGACATTAGCCTATTTGTCTGACACCGAACTACAAAGTCCACAAACTTGCAAAACACATGCAATAACACCAAATGCAGGAGGAAAGCTGAATCATTGAGTGTGTGTGCATCTCAGTGCTGGCAGGGATCTCCATGCAGCTTCTCCAGTATCCAGTGCTGCATCAGGACAGGCCCATGTAGCTTCTCAGGGATGTCTCACAGGAAGTGAGCCTTGCCAGCTGGGTCAAAGAACTAGCTGAGGCAGCTGCACATTGGTCTGACCATCAGAAAACAGACCCGAGAACAACAAGAAAGGCGAGGCTCACCTAGCCACTTATCTCTCCGTCCTTCAATTAATCCCACTTGTTTATTGGCCAGGTTGGCAAAATAAACCTTAACTATCATAATCCACCCCTTGCCAATTTGGCTCCTGTGCACAATTCTTTTGTGGTTCTCAACCTTCCTAATCCTGTGTCTCTTTAGTACAGTTCCTCGTGTTGTGCTGATCCTCCCAACCATAAAATTATTTTCATTGCTACTACATAACTGTAATTTTGCTACTGTTATGAATCTGGGGCCCCTGTGAAAGGAACATTCGACCCCGAAAGGGGTCATGACCCACAGGTTGAGAACCACTGCTTTAGCCTAACAATTACAGCTAAGTAATACCTATACCTTAATCCTATGAATACATTCCCCCACCTATGAAAATTTGTAAGCCAACCACTTCATGCTTTTATCCCCCAATTTTGGGTGTCCAATTTATATACTACCCACGTACATCAACCCAGTGCTGTGAGGAGACAATCCTATTTTTCGATATGAAGAATCTTCATTCCAGTTGGAACCTTTTGAAGTCCGAATCCATAAGCAGTCAAATCAGGACAGGCCATTCATAAAGTCTGCAGCAGTATGCGCCAGTTCACAGGCTCAAATAACTTCATCTGGTCAGATTCTGGTCAACTCAATGTGGGCTCCCTCATTTAGCCTCCCCAGGGTGCCCATTGGTTGCCTTGCCTCTAGACTATGGCTTCGTCACAAATACTCAACAAGCCTACCCTCCTCTTACTAGGTCATGAACTTTAGACCATTCAACCTGCTCTCGTCTTCTCCCCTCCCCCCCCCCCCCCCCCGTAAACCAAGGCCACAGGTGTCAGTGGCCAAACAACCTTTCTCTTTATTGCTGCATTTCTCCCACTTCCACTCAACAAGTGGATCCAGGTAGGCACCTAGCAAACATTTCAGCGTGGCCACAGGCTCCCTTTAATGGTCAGTCCTAGAGAGGAGCTTTCTTCATGGTTCCAGATTTTTTTCCAGTTTCTGACAAAGACCGCTAGTGTTCAAACTTCAAATCCAAAGAATTCCTTTTTCTTCAACCTGCCAATAGCCCCTAGGCACGTCTCTTCTAATGTCCTAAGTACTCCAAAGCACTGTGGGGCATATCTTTTCAAAGCTTTCTTTGCAGACATGGACTAAACTCATCTACAGATAGAATTTTAATGGCTGAAAGCAAGTGGGCTTACAAGCTTTCTATTTTCAAACCTCCCAATATTCATTGTATCAAGAATAAGCAGAAGTCAGTATAAACAAAAATAGAATCAGATACTAAATTAAATTCTTAAAAAGTTTGATCATTATCTTGTCTAAATCCTTATCTAAATTATTTTATTTATACAAAAAATATGGAATTAGGTCTAGATCTCTGAGCATTAAACCAGATCCAGGATTTCTGTCAGCCATTTTCCTTAAGCAGCATGGGTTCTGAAATTCAAATGGTGATTTCTACCCCTGCACTCAAAATATACATTAACAGCATGAATTTTGACAATTTTACACAGGAATAACCAAAGACTAAAACCAAACATAATCAAAACTTTAACTTCCCATGTTCTTTCCAGAAAGCAACCCAGTAAACTGCTTTAATATGTCTGACTCCTGGCTAGCCAAAGAAGAAAAACTACCATGAGGGAGAGGTCAAACATCCACTCTCCATCTTTATGATTTGTTCCTCTAGTACCCCACTATCAGTAATACAATGTGTTAAGTCTGAGTAAACCAGGGAAGAAACCCACAGAAATTAGTATGTATAAGAAGGTTTTATGTAAAGGGTAAGTGTACATTCAGAAAGCATCCCAACTCTGTCCAGTCCAAGTCCATAAGTCCGATTTAGCCCATATGTCTGACACCAATCTACAAAGTCCTCCTCAAAACACACAATGACGCCAATTGCAGGAGGATCACAAGCCAGTGGGTAGAAAGTCCTTGAATCCAGTAGCGGTGTGAGCATCTCAGCACTGTAAGGGGTCGTCTTGCGGCTGGCTTCCAGCTCCCAGGGCTGCATCAGGGCAAGTTCATGTGGCTTCTCAGGGATGCCTCACAGGAAGTGAGCCATGCCAGCTGAGGCAGAGAACTAGCTAAGGCAGCCACACACTTGTCCAACCATAGAGCAAGAGAGGAGAACTAGAAAGGTGAGGGTCCCCGAACCATTCATCTCTGCCGTTCAATTAATCCCATATGTGGTTATCAGCCAGGTTGGCACAATAAACCTTAATTATCACATTTTAATGCTAAAATGGATGGAAATTTTATAGAATTCTGGCATACCATTCTTTGGTTAACTTGAAGTAGTATTTTGTTTTGCCAAGATTTCCAAGAAAGAGAATAAACCAAATCTTCCTAGTATTGAGTTAATTATGACTCTTAGTAACCGTGTAGGATAAGGGAAAATTTCCTTGGTGGGTTTCTAAGACTGTCACTGTTGATGGGAGTTGAAAATATCATCTTTCTCCGTCTGAACAATTGGTAGATTTGAACTGCTGACCTTGGTGTTAACAGCCCAATGTATAACCACTGTGCCACCAAGGCTCCTAATGAAGAGAATGGGTCTCCCAAATTTGGAGTACATCTAAGGATCCACAGATATGAAAGAGAGAATGGGCTATAATTTAGCATCTGTGAATGTTATTTTTCATCGAAAATGCTCGGAAGCAAGTTTACTCATTTTTGTCAACTGATAGGCTTTATCAAGAATGAAAAGAAAATAATTCATCTGAGAGTTCATTTAACAGGCGTCCCTCTAGTGTTCCTAACTCCTACTTCCTTCTGGCAGATGCTCTGATTCATTTTATATTAATCAATTCTGGAATTGACTTGATGGCAGTGAATTTGGCTTCTGGGGGTGGGGGGTGGAAGGGAGATGCTGCATTAAGTGGGATGTTAATAAAAGCATTCCTTTTGTGTGTGATGTATCTAATGGAACAACATTTTCAGGATCCATGTCATAACATGTATCAGAACAATTTTCTTATAGCTGTATAAGGTTTCATTGTATGAAGAAACCACATATTTCAGTTATTTATACCTTTTGGCTGTTGTGAAAAGTGGTGCGATTAGCATTGGTGTACAGGTTCCTGTTGGTCTTCTTGCCTTCACTTCTACATGTATTCCTAGGTTTGGGGCTTATAGGTACTATGGTGATCATTCTGTCCAAGTTCTTCAGAAACCAGGGTTTTTCTACAGTGCTGTACTGTTTTGAATTTCATTAGCAATAATGAGGTTTCAGGATAAACTTTAAAAGTAAAACAAGATAGAAGTAAAAGGCTAAACCCATGGTAAAAAAAAAATTGAACCTCATGCTAAGTAGTTCAGGAGTCAATACAAGGTGTCATTGTTTGGGAAAATGAAATAGATAGGCTAGTAGGATGATGGGGATGAGATCAGGGATAGAGATGATTATTTTTGAAGTTTGGAAAGAAAAATTTTGCTTTAATGCAGAGGATGAATTAAAGACAGGGAAGACACGGGATAAGGACAATCAGGAGAGTCTAGGTTTCTGGTCAAACTTGATGGTCATGTTTTACATGCAGAAAAGGTATATGGAGGTGGGAGCATGTTTGAGGGAAGAGGAATTGAATGCATTTTGACTGAGCTTCAAGAAATATCAAAATGGAAATATTCTGTAGCAAAGTATGCACTGTCTGAAGCATAGAAGATATACGGGATAATCGGTATAGATCTGCTAACCATAAATCTGAATAAGACTCCTAAATGAGGAAATGAAGCATGCAAAGAGTGAAAGCTGAAGCTGTAATCCTGGTGAACACTGGTATTTTTGGAGGCTTCTGGAAGCAGTACTTTCAAAGGGGATGAAAAGTAGTTGTTAGAAGGAAAATAAACTGATGATATCACAACAGTCAAGGAAGGAGAAAGGTTTAAGTATGATAAAGAAATTAGAAGCCAAGAAGGAAAGAGCTGTGGATTTGGCAATTCATTGGACATGTGCAGCTTCATAGAAGCCAGCTAGAGGTGGCATACGGTGTTGGGATGCTAGGTGGAGACTGAATGTAGGAAACTCTGAAGCAATGAAGGGAAGGCAACATTTAGTCTTATAGTTCAAATAGTGAAGAGATGATAGTGGTTTATATTAAAAATGACAGACACTTGTGCAAAGACTATATACCTATACTGGTGGTACAGTATAAGTAAGCATTCACCTGCTACTTAAAACTCAGAGGTTTCAACCCACCAGCTGCTCTATGGGAGAAGATGTGGCAATCGGCTTATGCGAAAATGTAAAACCTCGGAAACTATACAGCACAGTTCTACCCTATCTCTGAGTCAGTGTAGATTTGACATCTTGGGTGTTTGAGTTGAACCATGAGCCTGTTTCATAGGTTGAAGGACAAAAGCCAGTTCGGAAGGAGATTAAGAATGTACAGCAATGTGCTTGAAATTTATAGTTTTCAGAGGTCATGGTAGAAAAGGTTATGAGACCAGTGAATGAGAATATGCTCAACTGTGTTGAAAAGGACCTAATCTTTTGAGAATTACCCAAGTGTAATACAGCTATCAAAGATGCATGGGACTAACTGCTGCCAGTATTTCCCATCAGTGTTCTTAGATCTCTTGATCAGATTTAGGCAGGCCCCTGGGTTGTGTTGCTTGACAGTTGCAAGAGTTTTCAGACCTTTGAATACAAGTAGGATATTATAATTGTCTATTACAAAAATGTAATTATATATATTAGACTGTCTGGAATTTTTCTGGGGAATATGAAAAGGTTATGAATGATAAGGGTGCAATAGGAAAATGGATTAAACAGGAAGATCCCAGGGAAGAAAGATGGGAGAGCACGGTCTAGCCCTAGAATAAAAGCACCTCATAAGGGAACAGGAGCCCTGGTGGTGGCAGTTGTTAAGCACATAGTTGGGAGTTGAAAGAAAGATCCATGGTTTTGACTCACCAGTGGCTCCTACGGAGACAAATGTGCAGTCTTCTGTAATGATTGTCCTATAGGTGGCAGGCAATATATGATGTTACTCTACTTGGTGGTGGTTTTTGTTTTGATTTTCTTTTTACTCCAGTAATGCGTGTCTAAAAAAATACTGAAAACTTTTAAAAAAAATCATTTTATTGGGGGCTTATACAACTCTTATCACAACCCATACATACATACATTGTGTAAAGCACATTTTCACATTCTCAAAACAGTGCTCTCCACTTAAGCCCTTGGCATCAGCTCCTCATTTTCCCCCCTCTCTCCGCACTACCCCTGCCCTCATAAACCCTTGAAAATTTATAAACTATTATTTTGTCATATCTTTCACTGTCCATCGTCTTCCTTCACCTACTTTTCTATTGTCCATCCCCCAGGGAGGAGGTTATATGTACATCCTTGTAATCACTTCCCCCTTTCCACCCCACCCTCGCGGTATGGCCACTCTCAGCACTGGTCCTAAAGGGATCATCTGTCCTGGATTCCCTGTGTTTTCAGTTCCTGTCTGTACCAAAGTACACCCTCTGGTCTAGCCGGATTTGTAAGGTAGAATTGGGATCATTATAGTGGAGTGAGAGGAAGCATTTAAGAACTAGAGAAAAGTTGCATGTTTCTTCATTGCTACACTGCACCGTGACTGGCTCATCCCCTCCCCACGACCCTTCTGTAAGGGGATGTCCAGTTGCCTACAGATGGGCTTTTAGACCCCACTCCACACTCCCACTCATTCACAATGATTTTTTGTTCTTTAACATCCCTTGGCCACCTCATGATCACACAGGCTGGTGTGCTCTTCCTTGTGAGCTTTGTTGCTTCTGAGCTAGATGACTGCTTGTTTACCTTCAAGTCTTTAAGCCCCTAGATGCTATATCTTTTGATAGCCGGGATCCATCAGCTTTCTTCACATTTGCTTATGTACCTGCTTTGTCTTCAGCGATTGTGCTGGGAAGGTGAGCATCTTGCAATGCCAGTTTAATAGAACAAAGTATTCTTGGATTGAGGGAGTACTTCAGTGAAGGCCCAAGCCAGGCAACTTTTAATTGAATGAATACACGCTGCTGCTTGCTCTTCCTTCCATGAATCACTATTTGGAGATGTGCATCATGATTAGTGACCAATCACATAAGTTCTTTCAAAATCTGTCAATAACTCAATGGCAGTGAGTTTGGTGTATTGTATTGTTTTGTTTTTTATGAATCTATTCAGGAGCCCTGATGCTATAGCTGTTATTTATTGGGCTTCTAACCACTAGGTCAGCAGTTTTGAAACCACCAGCTGATCTGCAGGAATAAGCTGAGGCTTTCTAATCCTATAAAGAGTTATGGTCTCAGAAATCCACAGGGCAGTTCTACTTTGTCCTGTAGGTTTCTATGAGTCAGCATTGACTTGATGGCAATGAGAAAGGCTGTGGGGGGGTGGGACGCCTTTATTCAGTTCACACCAGGAGAGTATATTGTACTACTACATTATGTGCCAGTGGTAAGCTATTAATTTATAAAAACTAGAATATTGGAATTTTCCAACAAAGAGTATAGCAATGAAATGCACAGGGATGATGCTGGGCTTGAAATTCAAATAGAATGGAAATGGAGTTGCAGGAGAAGTAGCTCATCATGGAAATTTTGACAACTTCCATCACTCAAGAGACTCTTGAGTGTGCAGGTAGAAGAGCCAGTGAAAGCAAATTTAAATAAGGGAAGATATTTTGATCAAAATGAAGATGTATCACAAGAAGGGATGCTGGCTAGAGAGGACCATAGGGCCAGACCCACCACAACACAGGGCATTCCCTCACTGACCCATAGAGCTATGGGGGATAGTACTGGAGACATTGCATAGACAGTGTGCCTGGTCTACCCCATGCACAGTGGGGTGAAACATGAAGGGAGTGCAACTGGGGAGCAAGGAGAAGAAAGTAACCAAGTCCTCAAGGAATCCAATAGATTTCTGACTTGGAGACAGGATTTGGCACGTCTTCAGACTTGATCAGAAAACACACCTAAGGGTCAACAGACAGACCTGGAAATATTGATTGGTTTTTGTTTGCTTTTCTTCTTGTTCTATTTTGTTTTATTGTTTTGTTTCACCTTTTCCTTTTCTTTCACGCTATGTCTGTATATAATAGACAGGATGAACAATCCTGAGGAGAAAACAATGGGACAGGCAGTTCCAGGGTGGACATGGGAGAGGGGGGGAGGATGCGTGGGGAACCAACAAAGTCAGAGATAAGGGAACAACAAGAAATCTAAAATGGATGGTGTGGGGGTGACAGTTGGGGTTTGATCAAGACCAATGTATCAGAGAGGAAATACTGAGAGACAAATTGAGGGTTAGCATGATAATGGGACAGGAGCAAGGTGAAAGGAAATAAATTTATAGAGAGAGAGCTCTCAGCATGTATACATGTAAACATACTAATTATATGAAAGGGATAGAGGCCAATGTACATATATTTATATGTTAAGTATTAATATAGCAGATGTACTTTGGGCCTCTACTCAAGGCCTCCCTTAACACCAGAACAGTTTGTTCTGATAACTTGGCAGTCTTTGATACTCACCTTCCTGACACAATTGCTGAAGACCAAATGGGTGCATTAGCAAATGTGATGAAGAGAGGGGATGGGGCCCAGCTGTCAAAAAATATAGCATCTGGGGTCTTAAAGGCTTGAGGTCGAACAAATGGCCATCTAGCAGGGACGCAAGTAAGTCCACATGGAAGAAGCACACCAGCCTGTGTGATCATGAGGTGTCCACAAGATCAGGTATCAGAAGATCCAAAACAAACAACTATATAAAAGCGAAGAGTGAGATTGGAGTGGAGACCCAAAGCCCATCTGTAGACAATAGGATTTCCCTTTACAGAATGGTTATAAGGAAGGGATGCTTCCATCAAGTTGTAGTATAGCACCGATGAATCACACATCATTCCTCTAGTTCCTGAATACTTCCTCTCCCCACTACCATGACCCAGTTCTACCTCACAAATCTGGCTAGACTGGAGAACACCCTTTAATACAGATAAGAGCTCTCAACACATGGAATTCAGGAAAGATTACCCCTCCTGAGGAAGAAGGGTTTAATGGAAGCCCACATGGAAGAAGCAACCAGCCAGGGAGATCAGGAGGTGTTGATGGGATCAGGTATTAAACATCAAAGACCCAGAACAAAAAAAGCATATCCATGTGAATGAGGGGCAGTGCGCAGTGAAGACCCAAAGTCCACCTGTAGACCTCACAAGGAAGAGATGAGCCAGTCAGGGTTCAATATAGCACCGAGGAAACATATTCCTCTAGTTGTTTAATGCTTCCTTCCCCACACTTTCATGATCCCAATTCTACCTTACAAATCCAGCTAGACCAGAGCATGTACACTGGTACAGATAAGAGCTCGAAATCCAGGGAATCCAGGACAGATAACCTGCCCCCACCCCCAGGCCGATAATGAGAGTAACAATACCAGGAGGGGGAGGGGAAAGTGTGGGGAGAAAGGGGGAATGGATCATAATGATCTACATATAATCCCTTCCCAGGGGGACGGACAACAGAAAATGAGTGAAGGGAGACAGCGGTCAGTGTAAGACATGAAAAAAGTTATCAAGGGTTCATGAAAGGGGAGAGTGGGGGAGGACGTGAAAATGAGCTGATACAAAAGGGCTCAAGTAGAAAAAAAATTTTTTTTGGGGGGGGGGGCTATGAGTTTTAATGGAAAACACCGGAGGATCACTCACTGACTTTGATGGTTAAACTGTACTGTGCAGTATGTAGTTTTTATTCTATTTATGTAGACCTGAAAGAAACCACACATTTGAGTTTTCTGTTCTCCGTTTTAGAGCAAGGTTATAAAGCGATGGCCAAAAAATATTTATAAGTCAAAACCCAGGGACCTAGGAGTGAGAATGTTAAAGCCTAGTCTGCAAGGAGCTGTGTCTTAAGAACACTGGTGCTTCTTAAACTCATGGTCTGGGTAGAAAAGCAATTTAGCTCATTCATCCACAGCGGCAGATGCAGGTACCACAGTGAAGTGCAACCACAAAGACCTTACTTATTTTTAGCATGCCTCTTGATTTTCCTGTCCCCCGGTTTCTTGTATTCTGTTCCTGAATCTTGAACAGGTAACCACTTGAGGCGATAGATGGGTCACGGAGGCAGAGTCAGCAAACATGAAAAAGCAAATCCGGCCATAACTATATAGACAGCCCGTCCGACCTGTTCAGCCACGTACCCTTAGACAAATCCAACGATTGCAGAAGAGGATGATCCCCTGAAACATCTGTTCCGCTAGCTCTGGCCCCTGTAATCCATCTGGGTGGGCAGCGAGCCCCGATGCTCCAACATGACTGCCTGCGCAGACGGGCGGAGGAGCATGAACGGCGGCCAACGGGGCGACAGCAGCAGCGACTCTAAGGCGGTCTGGGCAGAAGTCCGCGGGGCTTGGGTCAAGTGCGGTGGCCTGCCGCGCCGGGGAGGGTGATGGCCGCGACCCCCGAAAGAAAATATTTTTTTAATCAGTCCTGTGTCTTTATTAAAGAGAATTATAACTAGACTAGACCTGGCAGCTAAGGGGAGACGTACTGGCCAGGAGGATGGGGTGGGCTCAAGCCCTGGGGGATTCAAGGTCAGGCAGATGACCTGGGAGAGGCCAAGGAGACAGGCATTGACAGCAGCTGTGGAAGAGTCCAAGGTTCAGCTTTCAGGTACTGGGACCCCCCAGCTAGTTCCGCGGGGGTGCAGGGCAGGTTGGGAAGGCCAGGATGTCACCAGGGCACTCCTGCTCTGTGTGCCTAGATCATCCACTGGTCTTGATCCTGCTCGTTGCCTTCCATGTCTACCTCATTGACCTCGCCATCGTCAGGGGACTCATTGTAATCATTCATCCATGTCCTGCATATCCTCATCATCCTCTGAGTCTCCCTCACTATCTTCATCATCTTCTGCCTCCTCATCATCATAGTGCTCTGAGGCTGCCTTGCCAGTAGGTACAGGTTGTTGTCCTTTTCTGCAATGCTCTGGAGCCAGGCCTGATGCTGGTGCTCCTGTGGTTACAGTTGGGTCTCCTCCACACGGGGCCCATCCAGATGTAATCAGAGCGTCTCCGTCACACGGGGGAAGAGTGAGGGAAGTGACATAGACATGGGTCCTAGATGACTATTTAACCTTGGTCAAGTCACGTCACCAACCGCTTGCAGCCTCAGCTACCTCATCGTGTCCGTGGGCAACACGGAGCCCCTTCTATCTGCCCAGGAGGAAGAACCCACCCAAATCCCGGGTCAAACCAATGGCATGTGTCCTAGGCTGCCTTTGGGTTCGAAAGAAAATCTTCACAATGGAAGTATGTATGGATTGTTATAAGAGCTATAAGAGCCTCCAGTAAAATGATTTATATATATGTATATCTATACATATATAATCTGTATTATAAGGCAGATGTCAGAAATCAGAAAGCAAGCATCTGTTTAGGCACTAATCTTTTGTATGTGAAAATGTACATAAAACATACACCACCTCAACTGCTACATGTACAATTCAATGAAGCTGTTTACATTGTTCAAGTGGTACAAACATTATCGCTGTGCTATTCCAAGTAATCCCTTGACCACATAAACTCAGTGACTTCCAAGCAAAAAGTCTCCCTTTCCCTTCCCTCTTATCCTTGTAATTACTAATATTATGTAGCTTCTATACATTTGTTCATTTCACATGAGAGATCATAAAATATTTGTCCTAACGCCACTGCCTATGTCGTAAGGTTTTGCCTAGAGTATAGATAACATCTATGAGAACTTCGTTTCTCTTGGTGGCTGAGTAGCATTGCCTTTGTTTCTTCAAGGAGCCCTGGCGTTCTGAGCTGGGCTGTGAACTGAAAGGTCAGTAGGTCAGCCGTGCTATGGGACGAAGATGAGTGAGGCTTTCTGCTTCTGTGAAGGTTACAGCCTCAGAAGGCCACAGCGCCTGTTCCACTCTGTTCTGCAGGGTCCCTTTGTGCAGGGGGGAAAGGAGGGCCCCAACAAATCATCACGGGTCCGGGAGGCGCACATGTACGGCGATATAAGTAAAGATTATAGTGAAGTCGGAGAGAGCATGAAAGGTAGAGATCGGAGTAATGGAGTCAGACACATTTCATAGTAGCATACTAACCCAGTCCCGCTTGGTGGTCCTCGTGGGGAGAACCGGAGAGCGAGAGCAGGGGCCAGAGAGACGTTTATTGCTCACCAAGGCTTATAATGACGGGTGGGGGGCTGATTACAGGTAACCACACGTCACAGGAAGGGGCAGTACAATAGGCATACACATCATAGGAAGGGGATGTATGATAGGCATAAGAGGATTGATCTCTCTGGGGTCTCCTACAAGGAAACAGTCAACTACTATCCTTATCAGAAGGGAGTGGGTCCGACTTGTTGTGGGATAAACAGTGGTGACTGCTTGCTCTGGATGGCTGATAACCCTTAGGAACAATCACCCCTGACCTACTTCTATTGACCTCCAAGTGTGTACTCATCTGAGACATGTAGCAAGCAGCTACATTTGGCATAGATTGGGGGGAGACAACTTGGGAGAAATCCTTCTGTTTCCCACACCTTTAAGTCAGAATTGATTCAATGGGAGTAGGTTGTTTGTTTGGGGTTTTGTAGGGGGCAAGTTGTAGTGGTTGTTTCTGTTTTCACCTTTTGGCTATTGGGAAGGGTTCTGTAATGAAAACTGGTGTAAACCTTTCTGTTTGCAGCCTTGTCTTCACTTTTTCGGGGCATATACTTAAGATTTCTGGTCAAATGATAATTCTGTGTTCATCTTTTTGAACTCTCTGTTCAGACTTTTCCATAATTGCTGTACTGCTTTACATTCCCTTCAGTAATAAATGAAAAGGAAGCACTAATATTGATTGATTTTTAAAATAAGCATGTCTCCATATTTTAAATGCTTTTTACTTACATGTTCTGAATTGTATTAGTTTTATTATTTTTCATTTGTTTATGCACTCAGAGCTGCTGGTTTTTAATAGTTTTAAAATGTGAAATTTCAAATTTTCACAAATTTTAAAATGTTTTTTTTTTTTTACAAATTAAGACATCTTAATTTAGCTTGAAGTCTCTTTTTTTCTAATTTTATTGTAAATTAGATGGGATTTACATTCAGGTCATTGTTAGCGAGCGAGACCCTCACCCAGACCACTCACTGAAACAGAGATGGAAACAGTAAAGCTTTATTCAGACAGATTCGAATCTGGGCCCTCACCAGCAACTGAGGCAGGCTCAGTCTGTAAGGCGAGAGCCCCGAACAGCTTCAAAGGGAAGTTATTATACTTCCTTGTGGGGCGTCTTGCCAAGCAAGGGGAGGGGGAAGGCAAATTCTTGTGTGAAACTGGCAAAGCATTCTCAGGAAAGTGAAACAAAACAGTTTTTAAGTCTAACAAAGTAAGTTCTATATCTAAGGTCAGTTTGTCCCCAGTGGTCTGCCAAACGATACTGTAGGTAGGCTAGGCTGCTTCTTGGAGCGTAACCATCCTGGGCTGGGCTACACCTGTTTCAGGCTGCAATTGAAAATTTTCCATTTCTGACCAGGGGGTGACCTGCCTGCCACTGTTACAGTGTACCCATTCCTGACCGGGCAGGGGGTGACCTGCCTGTTACTGTTACAGAGCACAGTGTCACAGTCATCATTTTAGTATTTAACAATTTAAAATAACTTACCTAACCTCTCAATAGCTTGCCCCACTCCAGCTCCCATTTCCCACTATCCTTGCAGGATAATAGCTTCACCTTTACTCAACACTTGTTTACCCTGTAGCTCATTGGTTAGTGCAGCGGTTCTCAACCTGTGGGTCACGACCCCTTAGGGGGTGAATGACCCTTTCACAGGGATCACCTGATTGACAACAGTAGCAAAATTACAGTTATGAAGTAACAACCAAAATAATGTTATGGTTGGGGGGTCACCACCACATGAGGAACTGTATTACCTCCTCAGGGCAGGCCTGTTAAGGGCTACACACTCTCCCTAAAACAGACCCATTCTGCCAGTTTTTAAACCCAAAAGCTGCTACAAACTTGTTCAAGATCTTAGAGCAATCATTTCCACTGTCTTGCCTATCCATTCCATTGTTCCCAATCCCAACATTCCCTACTATCACACCCAATACTATTCATTATAGGGTTTTAGAATTAAAGGATGCCTTCTTTACTCTCTGTGGCAATTATAATCTGTCAATTTGTGAAGAGGTGGAGTCTATCCTGTCAATCAGGTCACAGCTTGATAACCTCATTTGGAGGCACTAAGAAGATAAATAGCTCACTGGAAGTGAGACACAAGACACACTCCCTCTCCCTGCGAGACATTCCTGTTGACAGTCACACGGAGCTAGCCTGATGCAGCCAGAGCCTGGAGCTGGAGGAGCCACGCGGATACCCACGCCAGCACTGAGATGCTTCTACCACCACTGGACCCACAAGACTTTCTCCCACGGACTTCCTGCATTCAGCATCATTGCATGTGTTGCATGAGTCTAAAGAGGAATTTATAGATTACTATCAGACATATGAACTAATATCAGAGTTGTGAACTTGATCAGGACTTGGCTGGGATATTTTCTTAATATTCAATTACTCTTTTATATAAAGCTCATATACACATATGAGTGTTAGTGAATTTGTTTCTCTAGTCAACCCAGACTAACATACTATCCCAGTGGTTCTCAACCTTCCGAATGCTGCCACCGTTTAATACAGTTCCTCATGTTGTGGTGACTCCCAACCATAAAATTATTTTTGTGGCTACTTCTTAACTGTAATTTTGTAACAGTTATGCTTTCTGATGGCCCCCTGTGAAACGGTTGTTCAAC